>NC_138050.1:46647057-47297563 GCF_964194185.1 Rhinolophus hipposideros | reverse complement strand
AATTATTTTGATTCCTTTGTCAGGCAGATCTCTCTTTTTGGGGTTCAGTTACTGTAAAATTATTGTGTCCCTTTGTTAGTGTTGTGTTTCCTTGATGTTTTTTTTTTTTTCATGTTCTTTGAAGTCTTGCATTGCTCTCTTCTTGTTTAAAGAAGCAGTTACCTTCTCCAGTCTTTATTGACTGGCTTTAGGAGAGAAATACATTTGCTAGTCTGTCTGGCTCGGGATTCTGAAGGTTTCAGAGTTTTTCTATGGATGTGCCTATTTCACCCTTCTTGTTCTCTCTGAATGGGGGAATTGTTAGATTGTATGCTTTGTCTCAGTCTTGCAAAGTAAGGGAGAGTGCTGAGATCCTCTTATTTGTTTTCCTTGTGTTGGTGCCCAGAAATGCCCAAGTTTGTGTGCCTTCTCCCAATCCTCCATAGCCAGACCCACTTTCTGCATATTCTCTGTAGTCGTCTGCAAAGACTAGCACTCATCATCCATGGGAGCAGGAGCAGGAGTTGGCCATGGGAGTGGGCTAAGTGAGGTGCATGGAACATTATATTTATTACCTGTGGATTTGTTAAGGAAGTCCACAGGTAAGGTGTCCCCAGTGGCTAGTGGGTAGGCTTTCTCATGAAGTGCACAAAGTGCTTAGTAAGATCCTCATTCCATTGGTGAGTTCTGTGCCCTGGTTGCTGGGCTCTCTGCTTCTCCCAATCCTTCAGCCATGTAGATAACAGCACTCTGGGTGGCATGAGAAAGAAGTGGGCCTCTTAGGCGGTATCCACTGTGGCTGGGGAGTCAAGGTTTTCACTCACACTCTCTCTCTCTCTGTCATGGGAGAAATTATTAGCCCGTAGAGTCTCTCTTGGCACTGATCTGTGATGCATTAACAATTTTTGTTTTTTAATCTTTATCTTAGAGTTAAGTGATTTGCACACTACCATTACAGTGGTTGAGTATTGTGAATTCTGAATTTGAGGGGTCATTTGCCTAAAGTGAAACTGTTCTTCTTCCCCTCTTCTATACATCTATTCTCAGATTTTGTTGCTCTAACAATGTGCTAGAACTTTACAGCTGATCCCCTTGTACTCCCATAAAGGTACTCTCAACTATGGGTGATTGTCAAAACCGATGTTCTATGGGGATGACAGTAAAAACTTCTATTCTGCCATCTTGCTGACATCACTCCTCTATCAACTGCACACAACTTTAGATCAAATTAGTATCTCAAAATCTTCGCTGCTTTTTGTCTATGGCCTCATGGTGATGTGCGTATACTTCCTTGCTCATTAACTTTGGGTTCTGCCATGAAACTTTCTTTGACTAGTGGGATGTTACTGTTGTGACCTTGTCAGACTTTTAAAATGTGCTTTTACTATTTCCATGAGAAGAATCTAACTTGGGCAGCTGCTAAGTCACCAGTGTTGAACCCTTACTGACATAAAGCATTACCAACAAAGCTGCCCTGGCTTATCCACCGGTCTGCAGCCTGAATTAGATCTATCCCACTCAATCCATGGTCACAGGTGCTACATATAAAACATTGATAATTGTTTCTGAATTTTGTCTATTTTTTAGTATTTTTTTTGTGATAGCTAACTGATACATACCCTATGACCCATCGATTTTATTCCTTTGTATATTCTCAACAGAAATGCAAGTATATATTCATCAAAAGACATGAATTAGAATGTTCATAGTGTCACTATCTGTGCTAGCTTTCCACTGGAAGCTCTCCATAAGAAACTACCCAAATATCCATAAATTGATAAACAAATATTGAGCAAAGGATACCAGATACAAAAAAGATACATTTTAATCCCATTATTAAAGTAACAATATAAGGCAAACTAATATGGAGAGATAGAAGTCTAAATAATGGTTACTTCTGAGTATATAAGATTAGAAATGAGTGTAATAGTAGGATTCTAAGGGTGCTGGTAACATTCTACCTCTTTCTCTTGGTTCTATTTTCGCAGTTCAGTTATGCTTATAAAAACCAATTGATAGTGATGTCAGCATCATGGTAGAGTAAGTTGTTCCTTTTTTCTCTCCCCTTTGATTTACAACTAATTTAGACATCAAGAACCAAACAGAATTGCCTCTGCACATTACACCAGCACACCCAGGAGGTTTCTGCCCACCTGTGTATCCAAAAGTAGGCAGATAAGACGTTAGTGGGAGCTTTGGATTCAAGGGAGTTATTGAGCCTGCTCCACCCCCACTCATGCCAACTGGGAGAAAAGGAACCCTGAGAGTACAAAACTGGGCAGATACCCAAAGCTGGTAGAGAACTTACAGAGATTTAGCCTGCCCGAGAGAGGAATCTGTCATGCCATCAGAGTGGGATAGAGAATGAATTGTGAGGCAGAAAAGGTGAAGAAACTCACCAAGTTGGTTCCTCTCCCCAGGGTGATATTGCAAGACACAGGGCTTTTGTCTTCATCAGAGGTAACCGCTCCAGGCAGAGGATGTGGAAAGCAGAAGTGGTGAGAGACCACCTGGCTGCTCAGTTGTACAAGTTAAGCTAAAGGGACCTGTTTCTCTGCAGCAGCACCCATACTTCTGAGGAGTGAACTCTGTGACTGTGGGAGGTAGAAGAAAGAGTGGGCGACAGACAGGAATATCAATGGGCATTGAAGAAACAAGGTTTCCTGTGTCAGTTTTGGGATTTCAGAGGAGGTCTGCCCACAGACTTCTGGGAATGCCCCAATTGAGGATCCTCCCACCAGGCCTGTGGGCATCCCTAAAACCCCAGGTGCTAAGCCCAAACATCCTCCCACTCTAATGGCAGCTCCTTGCACATGCTTCTGAGTGCATCCTTGAGAGCCAGTTCTGGTAGGAGAAACCACAAACGAGTTATAGTGCCACCTCCTGGAATATAAAATATTATTTTTAATTGCCAACCTGTTAAACTGCAAGAACCAAAGAAAACATACATTCTTATCTAAGAAAGGTGGTTGAGGTTGAAATAGCATGGTGGACGTCATTATGATTCATCTTAGGCTTACTAAGATGTGCTGTGGCAAGGCCAGCTGAGTTTCTGAATTTGACATTTTAACTTTACAACCATAGCTGGTTAGCAATTGAGTCCAAGTTGACTCACCCAGTATGGGGATATCAGGTCAAATATCACAAGGTCTCCTCACTGGTCAACTGAGTTTCAATAAGAGTCCAATAGAAAGCAAATAACTTCTTTTCAAAAGTAGTATACAAAGCAGCCATGTCAGGGAGTCAAGGAGTCCAAAACCCCAAGGACTATCTCCAGGTTTAGTCTGACTTCCTTTTGTAGTGTTTCCCTTCAGCAAAACATCAATCACAGAGATTTGTAGTTCAAAGGGGTGACGAGGGTTATAAAATCACAAAGTAACTTGAAAATAATATATATCCTATATTGTACCTTGTGGGGAAGTAGAATCCAGATTCAGGCAATATAATGTTACTCTTGCTTCCACATCTGAAGCCACATTTATATACATTTTACATATATATATATATATATTTACATACACACACACACACACACAGGGGATGCCAAAAAATATATATACACATGACTTGTATTTATCTTTTGTTACTGGTATATATTATTACAATTATAATGCAGTTTTTTTCTTTAAAATGTGTGTGTATATATATATCTCTATCCTCCTAGCTCTCTTTAGTACTGTTTTTTTTTTTATTAGCTTCAGGTGTACAAAACAATGCAATAGTTAGACTTTATCATTTATATCTCTAACACAGTGATAACCCCCTTTCCGCCATCTACTACCCCTCTGACAGTACTCTTTTTATAATAGTAAACCTTGTATAGATTTTCTGACTTGGCTGTTGCTGATAACCTGGCTATTTGGTCTGCTACTTGGAAAATTACAAAATGGCTGATTAAACTCATTGATCTCTGGGATCATGATCAGTGAAATGAACCACAAGTGCTTTTTGGACTATCTTGACCATGATTATAAGACTGAGATCAATCTCCTTAATGATCTTGCATCAACTAGATTACCATCACTGTTTCCTCAAATAATCGTTTAATGATATGGTATCCCATCCGCCATAATAGACTGAACACAAATGGAAAAATTCTATTTTCTTAATGCAGGTGCTACCATAGTAATCATTCAAACTGAAATATGGAGAGGAAAATCATGAAAAAAGCCAAAAATTTCAGAGACTGTGGGAAAATATAAAATCATGTAACACACATAGAATCAGACTAATAGAATGAGAGGAGAGAGGAAATTGGGTAGGGAAAATATTTGAAATGATAATGGCTAAAATTTCTCTAAAATGTATGAAGGATATAAACTCATGGACTCAACAAGTTCTCAAATCCTAAGAAAAATCAATATAAATGTTACACTTCTGAGCACATCATGATCAAACTACTGCTAATCAAATATAAAGTGAAAAATCTTTAAAATAATTTTAAAAAATACTCTGGGGAGCAAAATTAAGAATAATGTAGAAGTAATGGAAGCCAGAAACCACTTTACACTAGACGCAATGGAAAGCAAAAATCACTGGGATAATTTTTTTAAGAAACTAACTAACTAACTAACTAACTAACTAACTAACTAAATAAATAAATAAATAAATTTATCAAATGTCAGTATAGAATTTTTTATCCAACAGTGTACACGTATAAATTAAGGCCAAAAAAAAGAAAAAAAATCATAAAAACAAAAAGCTGAAAAGAATTTACCTATATAAAATATGACATTTAAGATTTTATATTACATTAATTTAAAGAAATCAAATATTAAAATAATGTTTATAGATATGCCATGAAAAGATATGGAGGAACCTTAAATGCATATGACTAATGGAAAGAAGCCTCTCTAAAAAGGCTATTTACTGTGTGATTCCAACTACATGACATTCTGGAAAAGGCAAAGTTATGGAGACAGTAAAGAAAAAAAATCAGTGGTGGCCATGCGTTCGAAAGGAAGAAAAGAGGGATGATTAGGTGGGGCATGGTGTAAGGAACCTATTCTGTATGCTACTATAATGGTGGATACTAGTCATTAGACATTTGTCAAATCCCATAGAATGTGCAAGTACAACATTAAGAGTTAATCCTAATGTAAACTGTGGATTTGGTAGATAATGACATGTCAATGTAGGCTCATTCATTGTAATAACTACCACATTGAAGCAGAATAATGACATGGAGGAGACCGTGTGTGTGTGGATGGGATAGGTCAGATCTCTCTATTTTCACTCTATTTTTCTGTGAACCTAGAATTGTGTGTGTGTGTGTGTGTGTGTGTGTGTATGTGTGTAACACATGACAATAATAAATGAAAGGGCTTAAGTGAAATTATCTCGTTGCAACATTCTTACATTGTTCCTGCTACAGTATGTGGAATGCAATATGTTGAATATATATAATATAACCTCTAATCACTGAAAAACAAAATAATAGCTAGTACATTTAAAAATTCAAGAGAATAGATCTAATGGACTATTAAAGTGGCTTCCATTATTTAAGAAGATAAATAAGTAAAAAATACAGATAAGAAAAATAGAAAACTGCTAGCAAGATGAGAGAAGTACACTTAACATCTCTGTAATTTACAGTAAATGAAATGGACCTATTGTTTCAATCATAGCCAAATATTGTCAAACTGGATTTTCCCTCTTTATTTTGTCAGTGGTTTCTTTTGCTGTGCAGAAGATTTATAGTTTGATATAATCCCATTCATTTATTTTAGCTTTTACTTCTCTTGCCTCTGAGGTCAAATTCATAAAATGCTCTTTGAACCCAAGGTCCATAAGTGTAGTGCCTATGTTTTCTTCCATGCAGTTTATTGTTTCAGGTCTTATGTTTAGGTCTTTGATACATTTTGAGTTAATTTGGGTACATGGTGATAGATAGCAGTTCAGTTTCACTCTTTTGCACTTGACTTTCCAATTCTCCCAGCACCATTTATTGAAGAGGCTGTCTTTTCTCCATTGTATGTTTAAAGCTTCTTTGTCAAAAATTGTCTGTCCATATTTATGTGGATTTATTTCTGCGTTCTCAATTCTATTCCATTGGTCTATGTGTGTGTTTTTCTGCCAATACCATACTATTTTGATTATTGTTGCCCTGTAGTACAAGATGAAATCAGGTAGTGTGATACCTCCAGCATTGTTCTTTTTTTTTAGGGTTACTTTGGCTATTTGGGATCTTTTGTGTTACCATAAAAATCTGATGTTTTTTTGTTCTATTTCTTTTAAAAAATGCCATTGGAATTTTGATGGGAATTACATTAAATCTGTATATTACTTTGGGTAATATGGCCATTTTAACTATGCTAACATCCAAAATACATAAGGAACTCATACAATTCAACAACAAAAAACCAAAACAATCCAATTAAAAATTGGGCAGCGGATCTGAAGAGACATTTCTCCAAAGAGGACAAAAAATGGCCAATAAGCTTATGAAAAAATGCTCAACATCACTAATCATCAGAGAAATGCAAATAAAATCCACAATGAGATATTACCTCACACCAGTTAGAATGGCTATCATCAACAAGACAAATAATGACAAGTGTTGGAGAGGCTGTGGAGAAAAAGGAACCCTCATACACTGCTGGTGGGAATGCAAGTTCGTGCAGCCACTATGCAAGGCAGTGTGGAGGTTCCTCAAAAAATTAAGAAGAATGGAATTACTATATGACCCAGCAATCTCTCCCCTGGGTATCTACTCAAAAAATCTGAAAACACTTATCTGTGAAGATATATGTGCTCCATTGTTCATTGCAGCATTATTGACAGTGCCCAAGACATGGAAACAACTAAAGTATCCTTGGATAGAGGATTGGATCAAGAACATGTGGTATATGTACACAACAGAATACTATTCTGCCATAAAAAAAGATGAAATAGTGCCATTTGTGACAACATGGATGGATCTTGAGAGTATAATGCTAAGTGAAACAAGTCAGACAGAAAAAGGCGAGAACCATATGATTTCACTGATATGTCATATCTAGTATATGTGCTGCCGAAGCAAGCACTGATATGTCATATCTAAAACTGAAAACAATAAAGGAACAAGACAAACAAATGAAAAACAAAAACTCCTAGACACAAACAATAGACATTGACAATTTACCAGAGGGTAGGGGGTGAGGTGGGTGGTAATTGAGGGTAAAGGGGATCAAATATATGATGATGCAGAGAACTGACTCTGGGTGGTGAACACACAATGTGATATAGAGATGATGTAATACAGAATTGTACACCATGAAATCTATGTAATTTTACTAACAATTGTCACCCCAATAAATTTTAATAATAATAAAAAACTATATGCTAGTTTTTTTACATACACATATTTTTTACCTATAAGGACACACTTTTAAAGCAAAGTACAATATTTTTGTTAAAATATCCCATGCAAATTCTAATCATAATAAAGCAAATCTGTCTATGGAATTGTGAGACAAAATAGACAATGACAAAGGAGTATTACAACAGATAAAGAGTGATATTCATAATGATAAATGTTATTTCACCCAGAAGGTAAACAATCTCTAAATGACATATACAAAATAATATATATTCAAATTAGAAGAATCAAAAATTGATAGAACACAAAAGAGTAATAGAAAAATCTACTATCTTAGTTGACTATATTTAAAAAACAAGCAGGCAAAAGAATCAGGAAAGATATAAAATATTTGAAACTCTGTTATCTAATTTGACCTAAGTGACATTTATGGAGTAATATGAGTCACAACTAACTAATCTACATTCTTTTAAAGTTTACATGAAGCCAGCTATCTATAATCAATAATCTAATGCAGAATAAATCTTGCTCAGTAAATTGCAATGGCTTAAAATAATTCAGAGTATTATTACGACCTCAATGGAATTAAATTAGATATCAATAAGAAAAATGTAATTGGAATGCCCTCAAATGTGTGGAATTTAAAGAATACATGGGGCAAAGAAGAAATCACAATAAAAATTGGAAAATATTTTCACCTGAATATTAATGGAAATAAGGCATATCAAAATATGATATATTAAAGATGCAATACATATCAATTTGGTGATAAATTAGATGAAATTTATAGTTTTAAATGCATATGTTAGAAAGAAAAAAGGTTTAAAATGAGTAAGAAAAAATTCCATTCTTAGAAGCTAGAAAAAAACAAATTACACTTAAATTAGAAAAAAGAAACTAAACACAAAGCAAAAATCAATGAAATAAGAAAATAAACATATAATAGAAAACCATTTAAAAATCCCAAACTTAGTTCTTTTAAATGTTAGTAAAAATAATAAACTTCAAGAATGATTGATCATGAATAAAGAGAAAAAAAATCACAAAATTATCAATATTGAGAATGACAAAAGAGCTATCTACAGATTCCACAGAGCTCAAAAGGATCATAAAGGAGAAAAGGATATCACAAACAACTTTGGCCAATATGTCTAACATCTCAAAAGAAATGTACAATTCTTTCAGAATCCCAAGTTTCTCTACCAGAAGGAGAAAGAGAACATCTGAATACTTTTTTTAAAAATTAGATTTCTGAATAAGAAAAGAAACTCTCACAAAGAAAATTTTAAGTCCGTATCACTTCATTTCTAAGTTCTAAAAAACGTTAAATATTCACAACATCACACTCTTTCAAAAAATAGAGCAAGAATAACATTTTCCAATTTATTTTATGAGACCAGCATGTCTCTGATACAAAAACTGTCAACAAATTATAATAAAAGAAAATGACAGACAAATATTTCTTATAAATATTGATGCAAAATCTTAAATTGCTGGCCAATCAATCCAGCAAAATATAAAAAAGATAATATATCATTACTAAATAGAGTATATTCCAGGAATACAAATTTGTTTCAACACTGGAAAATCAATAATTTAAATTCAAAACATTAACAGAAAATGGGGAAAACTATGTGATCGCCTCAGTTTATAAAATTCAACAGCCATGATAAGATACATATTACAAAAATCCTAGCAAATTGTGAAAAAAAAGTAAATTTCTAAATATAAATGTGTATCTACAAAAATCCATTGAATGTAAGCCCTGGTATAGATGACATTTGCAATTGTTATATTCAACACAGTAATCATATCTAGAACATGTTAATAGCTTTAATATATTATGAGAAAAGGGACAAGGCTACTCAATTGGAAAATGGACCAGTCTCAAATAGGTATTTACAAAAGAAGTTATAAAAATGACCAACAAACATATAAAACTGCACTAAATTAATTGTTAACAATTAACAATAATGAAATACATATTAAAACCAAAATGCAGGACATCTACAGATCCACCAAAATGAAAAAAATACAAGTGTAGGCATTGATGTAAAGTGTAATTATCATTCACACCTGGTTGGAATACAAATTAGTACTACAATCTTGGAAAACTCTTTGGAAGTATCTACTAAAGCATACTCTGTAATCAGGCAACTTCACTCTAGTAATATACCCAGTGAAAATTCACTATAGATGTTCACCTACTGACATGTACAAGAAATAAAATAGCCTAATATGGTTTTTAATGGCTGCAACTATAAATGAACCAAATTTTAACAGTAAAATGTAAAAGCAGATGGTGTTATATCCATTCAATGTGTAATACACGCCAACAAGAAAAAAACAACTATTGCTACTTACATGTTTGGATCTTATAATCATCAGATTAAAAGAACTCAAACATAAAAAAAAAGTGAATGGTGATTTGTTCCATTCATACAAAGTTCAAAAATAGACAAAAGTAACCTATGGTGTTAGAGGTCATGATTGTCAGAGGGCAATCTGGGGTCTTTGGTGGTTCTATATTTTATTTTTTGAGCTGGATATAGGTACTAATTACTCTGGTTTGTTTACTTGAATATTAGTTGATGTATGTGCCTGTAGTTTGTAGAAAAAATATTTGTACGTATTTTATAACTTCATTTCAAAGTTCTCTTAAGAAGTGTACATGAGTCTTCCTGTCTCTTAGCTGTTTCTTCACCCCTGCCCTTTGGAAATGATTCTGCTCTTTTTTCAGCCTAAAAGCGGCCTCAAACTGAGTTGAAGCCTCGTACTGCATATCTATGCAGAATAACAGCACACAGCATCCACCCTCCGCACCCATCTTTGCACCCACAGCTGTCTGCTTCTTACAGGGGTCTCCTCGCGCTTCCAACAGCCTTCTAGCCAAGCCAACTGCCATTATTCCGCCTGGGATCCAGGACGTCAAGCCATGCTGTGCCTTCTGCTTCTGCTCATTGGGCTCATCGGGCTCCAAACAGAGGACAGTAAGAACAAAAACCCTCCTCTAACCTGTCGGGAATGTCGCCTCTCCTGTGGGTTTCCGAGAGACTGGATAGCCCTGGGAAAGTGCTTTCTTGTGGGGGCTCCAACTCGGGAAGCCTGAGCCCACTCCCACATTGCCACCTTTTCGAAACCAATACCCACATTGGACGCGAGGGGGCTTTACCACTCATCTTGGGACCATAGAAAACATAGGAGATGCTATGCATGGCTTGAGTGGATGCCTCAGGATCAGTGTTTCATACACCCCTCTGCGTTTTTTACCTCTGGGCTGTATAGTTGGATGGTCAAAAGGATTTGAGTTTATCTGTACTGAAAGTGCTTGGTCCTCTTACCTCAGAATTAGCACGGCCTGCTCACAGGTCAATATTCCCAGAGCAATATACATGCCCTCTTTACAAAGTCTTGTTATTCTAGAGAGACTGTGGATTGAGGGTATTTGAAAAGATAGTAAAAATAAGCGGTGGCATATAAAATATTATGAATTTAGATGAGAAAATAATGAAGGAAGCTATGAGGCAATGGGTGTTGCTCTAATAAAACATTTTGCACCTTGCAGATTCTCACAGACTACGTATGCAAATTACAATTCCAGAGAAAATACGGTCAATGTCAAGTGAAGGAGTTGAATCTCATGTAATTAAGCACTAACATTTTTCACAATCTAAAAACCATGCGACTATTTTGTTCCTAAAAAGTAAACCTGGCATTTGTCATCTATGCACACTTGCTGAATTTTATATTTATACCTAATTTTCTTAAGTAAAAAAGCCCTTTTGCAAATGAACCAAGATTAACAATGTTTCATAGACATATGGTACAATGATGTTTATTATGAAAGATACAAGTCCCACCTTCTAAATTTATTTCCCTCTTGATTGAAATAATCATTGACCTGATCCATCTAGAGATTCTTTCACTCACTCACCAGGCTATATTTGAAGGAAATTGTTGTTGTTTTTGTTAAGTAAGCTTATGGCTTCCTTATGTGGGATGATGGTCATTTGATTTACTGACGTGTTATGTGAGTGATTTTTGCATTTTGATTGCAAGTATGTTAATCATTAAGGCTGGTTTTTTCATGCCATCTTAGTTCATCTTGGTTCAGGGTACTAGTTTTTCTTTGAATTGGAAAGATTTGTATTTCTTTTTTACTAATTTCTAGAATAATTTCTACAGAAGTAAAATGTATTTTTTGATACACCCCTCCTTAATTTTCTTTTGGTTGGGTAGTAAATGTTCTGGTAATTTGAATACAAATATTTTTTAGTGACTACACACTTGTCACCCTAATGCAGATATTACAAGCTTAAAATATTCAATACAGAGGGTTCCAAAAAATATATATACATTTTAAGAAAGGAAAAAACTATTAAAATTGTAATACTCAATGCATACCAGTAACAAAAGATGAATAGAAGTCATGTGTATATATATATTTTTGACACCCTAGTATATCATTTAAAAAGGAAACAATATTTATGAAAACTTCAAATTTAATTATTTAAATAGAAAAAAGAGGTAAGGCATTTAATAGTATTTCAGAAGGGTTTATTTTTATGCAAATATATATAATTGCTTATATATAATTGTCATATTAGAAAATATACACAGAATCTATTTACAGGGCAATATCTCCAACTAGGCACCGCTAGATTCTATGATATTAATTTTCATAAGATTGGTAGAAAAAAAATCACCTGTCCTCCACTGTCAAATATGTGAGGAAAAAAATTGACTATTTTGTTAATGTCTCTATCCCCAGTGTTTAGAACAGGAGATTAATAGTATTTTTTGAACCAATAAGGTTATTGTATTTACTGATTCAACAAATGCTACAAACAACATGAAAGTGTATATTAGTAATTATTATAATTAATAAATAAAGAATAAATATCATAGAAGAGAATATTCCACTTAAAAAGACTAAGAGCTTTTTAAAACTAATAACTGGAACATCCAGATGTGAAAAATATAGTACGAAAGTGAAAATATTAACAATTAACAGTGGACCAGAGACAGCTGAAGAAACTACATACTAGACACTGAAGACACCAAAACAAGAGGAGAGGAGTTAAAGACCTAAATAAATTGAATATATCCCATGCTCATGGATTGGAAGGTCCAATAATGTAAAGATGTCAAAGCTCCCCAAATTGATCTATAAAGACTAAACTGTCCATTTGTTAAACATCACTTCCTAATCCTAATATTAATAAAACAGATCAATGACTACTGCAGCTAAACTTGAAGCAGACATCATAAACTCTACAAATATTATACACTATGTGCTGTTAATTCTTTCCTCTACTATTTCTGTTAATTTAATTATGCTCTTTCATTTTAAGCATTAATTTTGTAATGACATCCATTTTTATTAAGATATAATTATTGGATAAAGATAATCAAATTTTCAGATTTTATTTTATTGGATAAATTTAAAAGTTAACAAATAAGAAAATACACAAATCATATTATTCCACCTATTTTTATTATGAAAGCCAATATTTTAATATCAAATTCCATTGAAATACATCTTTATTAAATTATAAATTTTCTGTTTTTATTGTATTAGTATACTTTAGAATGTGATTATTGTTATTCTTTCTAATATTCTTCTTACTTTTCTTTGCCTTTTTAATATATTCTCCTGCCAGGTGTCCTACAACATTGTAATTGAAGGGAAAACATACACTGTGAACCTAATGCAAAAGTAGGTGATCTATATTATTTTATCACCTGTCTTTGTTCTATTTTAAATGATTATTTATAATTATCCAGAATGTAATTATTTTGTATTTGTGAACATTTCCACTTAATGGCTGTTCATTTGTTTCTTATTTTATCCTTTAAAAAAACATTCAAAATCTGTAATGAATATCTAGGACTTGAATCCAGATTTTACAAGTATGCTCTCATCTTCCTCCTTCCCAGTAGCAACAGATTTATTTTTGGTTATCCATGTTGTTTTATAAAGGATGCATTTGATAATTTTTTGTTTTTATTAAAACATATTACTTGCTTTTGAGTTTCTTTACATTCAACTCTATTTGAAAGAACATAGAGGATTTTTAGGTAGAAAGAGTAGTGATAATTTAAAAAAAGTAAGTTTACATACTGTGTCAGAATACATTAAAGATTTAGAATATAATTGTAATTAGCCAAACTTAATTCGATGTCAGCCAATGAATTTGGGGAAAAGAAGCACATGATACTAAAGAATAAAGAAAAATCAAAATTGTAATGGATTTTTTAAAAATAATAATAGACTCCTAAGAATAATGACAAGCAGAAGTCTGCAAATGAAGTTACAAAATCAATACAAAGATAAGAAATACTTCTGTATTATTTCTAGATTTCACAGCTGCAATCCTTTTATACACCATTCAGCTTGGAAAACGTTTTCTATATATAAAATGAATGATACTAGTTTGAAGGAAGATATTGAGAACTGACTCAAAATTACTTCTTTCTGAATTAAAAAATGCTGCATTTTTGCAAGGAATATTATTTTATTAGTTATTTCATCCCTCTTTTATTTTCTCTTTGATAAACCTCAACATAACCTTTCCATGAACTAATTTTTGTTTTCTTAATCATGTATTATATATGATTTTTGCATTATTGCATTGCTTTCAGTTTCTTTGGGTTTATTTTGATCTTTGTTTTTAACTTCCTTAAGTGAATTCTAAGTTGATTACTCATCAACCACTTGTATATTTTCTAGTTTAAGAATTTAAGACTAATTTCCCCCTACCCCAAAGTATTGTTTAGCTGACCCCCACTTCTTTGGATATGTAGAATTTTCTCCATTTCATCATTAGCAAGCTTTTTCTGGCTTATATTACATCTCTCCTTTGTCCCATAAATTATTTCATTGTATCTCTTAGTGTCAATACATGTGGCACTTTTCTAGTTTTTAGTTCTAATAATTTTTGATCACAGAATATTCTCTAATTTTAATCCTTTAAAAGTTCTTGAGACTTACTTTTTGATGTAATGTGTATTCAGTTTTTGTAATGTTCTATATGAACTAGAAAATGGCATGTATTCTCCAGTTATTTCAGACAATGTTTTTAAATCATATCATAAAACTCTTCTGCTATATCCAAACTGATATTTTTATTTATTCTATTATTTTGTAATATATATATGCATTTTGAAATTTTCCACAATCATTTTCAAATTGACAAGTTTCTTTGTATTCTGTAAATTTTGAATTGTATCTTTTGAGATTATAAAATTTTAAAATAAACATTTTAAATAGTTTATCTTTTCTTGAATAATGTTTTAACATTATGAAATAACTTTTCTAGTAGTTTGTCTTAAATTTTAATTTATCCGATGGGCATGCAGTTACATTAACTTTCTTTTTGTTTAGTATTTGTAAACTATATTTTTCTTTTTCAATTTTTGATTTAGTCTAGTTTTTTTAATTGAGCCTATAATTCTTTCTTTTAATGGAGTCCAAATTATCATTTTTACTTTGTATTCTTTTTGTGTTTTAAAATAAACCATTGTCTACATATAGTCATAAATCCAAGTTATTTTCTTCTAATGGTTTTCATTGTTTTCACTTTCATATTTAACTCTAGAATCCATCTAGAATTGATGTTTGTGTATTTTGTGAGCATAGGAGTCAAGATTTAATTTTTTTTTCATGTTAGCCTTCAGTGAATTCAGGACATGCTATTGAAAAATAATTTTTTTCTCACTCCACTGTAATATAATCTTTGTCATAAAAAAAATGACTATTGATGAGAGGGTCTCTTTCTGTACTCCTTTTCTCCCCTTCTGTAAGTTTATATGTTTATTCTTGATCCCTATTTTACCTATGGAAACACCACACAGTATTTATTACTAAGACTCTGTAATAGGTCTTGATACCCGAGCTAGTTCTACAGTTCTAAGATGTCTTTGATTTTCTTCATCCTTTGATTTTCCATATATTTTTGAAATCATTTTGTTATTTTTTCTTTGGTACCATTTATTTTATATCCCTGTTTTTCATTGTGTCCATTTTAATGCATCCATTATTTTATATTACACTATGTTCCGTCAACTGAATTTTTTTGTCATGTATCCTTTTACTCTTTTTTCAGTACTTTCTCTAGATTACCATATTAATTCTGAATTGTGGCATCTAATATAAATTATTACTTTTACCAATTACCCTATATTGTTAGATCATCAAACCTTTTACTTCCACTTATCGTCATCTACCTTCTCATTATTTTTTTATATATCATAATCCTGGATACTTTTAAACCCCAATAAGCTTTTACTATTATTTTTAGTGAAGTCAATATTCCTTTATATTTAACCATAAATTTACCCACTCTGGTGCTCTTTATGTCTTCGTACATTTCTGTTTCTGCCTGTAGCTAATTTTCAGGTCTTGGGATTTCTCTGTATTTCTATTACAGGTCTGCTTGTTTTGAATTATATTTGTTTGTATTCATTGTTAAATCTTAACTCTATTCTTAAAAACTTTTTTGCTAGAATAAATTCTAGGATGACTTTTTAAAAATGACTTTAGCCCTTTTTCAATTATTATGTTTTAAATTTTTATTAAATTTATTAGGGTGACATTGGTTAGTAAACTTATATAGGTTTCAAGTGTACATTTCTATAATACACCATTTATACCACCCTGAACCTGCCTGATCTCATCTGACTTTAGCCCCTTTAAATTATCATTTCATTGTCTTCTGGCTTTCTTCATTTCTATTGAAAAATGAAGCTATAGGTCTTCATGTTTCTTTGAACATAACATCTTTTTTTTCCCCTCGACACTTTGAAGATTTTATTTTTGTTTCCATCAGTCTTTTAAAAAATATTTTAAAAAAAACAAAAAACAAAAAACAAAAAAAATATTTAGATATGATTTTTTTGATTTTATTGTGCTTGAATTACGCAGAGCACATTGATTCTGTATCATTAATTTTGAAAATATTTTGCTCTTATTTTCAGAAATTTTAAGTTTAGCTCCTTGGCCTGCATGATCACCAAAAGTTCTGCTTGTTTCTAGTTCCCAATAGCAGCTTTGTCCTTGGGACAGATATGGATGTTTGGAATCTTTCTCTGCCAACAAATAGTGCCTGAATATAACCAGCTAAATTACTTTATAGGATTTTCAACTCAGAATCGGTGCATTCCCTGGAGCCCCACCCCATTGTGGGTCCTTTTGTTTTTTGTTATGACAAGAACACAAAAAACTTTGTGCTGAGTGTCAGTGGCTTGACTCTTGTACCCGTTGCTTCAATAAATCCAGACTGTCATGGCACTGACAGTCTTTATATTATACTTGGTGGGCAAAATGAAAATTGGATACCTACACCTACCTTTCTCTTTATAAAACCTTTTACACATATTCTTCTCATATTTACAAATAATATATTTCAATGTGAGATCTCCATCTAATCTGTTGAATTTATGTCATATCAGTTCATTATTTATTGACCATTTGTTATTTTTCAGATATTCTTCTAAATGCTTGAGATGCATTAGTAAACAAACTGGATATGAATCTCTGAGTTTATATTGTTATCAGATGACACGAATAATGATTTAATAAATAAGTAGATCAAGTAGAGTGTTAGAAGATGGTAAATGCTTAAGCAAAATTATAAAGAAAAGTAAAAAGTATTTTTGTTTGTTTGTTTCTCATTTGTTTGTCTTGTTCTTTTGTTGTTTTTGGTTTATATACCACATATCAGTGAAATCATATGGATCTCTGCTTTTTCTGTCTGACTTATTTCACTTAGCATTATACTCTCAAGATCCATCCATGTTGTCACAAATGTTCCTATATCATCTTTTCTTACCGCCGAATAGTATTCCATTGTGTATATATACCACAACTTCTTTATCCATTCATCTATCGAAGGACATTTTGGTTGTTTCCATGTATTGGCCACCGTAAACAAAGCTGCAATGAACATTGGAGTACACGTGTCTTTATGGATAAATGTTTTCAGATTTTTTGGGTAGATACCCAGGAGAGGGATTGCTGGGTCATATGGTAATTCTATTCGTAACTTTTTGAGGAAGCTCCACACTGCCTTCCATAAGGGCTGCACCAGTCTGCATTCCCACCAACAGTGTATGAGGGTTCCTTTTTCTCCAGAGCCTCTCCAACAGTTCTTACTATTTGTCTTGTTGATGAAAGCCATTCTGACTGGGGTGAGGTGATATCTCATTGTGGTTTTTATTTGCATTTCTCTGATGATTAGTGATGTTGAGCATTTTTTCATATGTCTGTTTGCCATTTGTATGTCCTCTTTGGAGAAATCTCATAGACACAGATAATAGTTTAGTGGTTACCAGAGGGTAAGGAGGGTATGGGGGTGGAAGATGAGGGTAAGGGGGATCAAATATATGGTGATAGAAGGAGAACTGATTCTGAGTGGTGAACACACAATGGGATTTATAGATGATGTAATACAGAATTGTACACCTGAAATCTATGTAATTTTACTAACAAATGTCACCCCAATAAATGAAAAAAAATGTAAAAAGTGTCTTTTGAAAATCTAATGTTTAATAATTTTTTTATATACTTGTCAAGATAAGCCTCGCTGAGAAGTTCCTATATAAGCAAAGACTTGAAATAGCTGAGACAGTGAGCAGTGTTGAAGGACATCCCAGGAAAGGACAACTTCTGCAAATACCCTGAAGCAAAAGCTTGCCTGTGTATTTAAAAAACAGTTAGGAGGAGAGTGTGATGGTAAAAGTGAGTGAGGGGAGGACTGGAGACTAGGATTTTTGAGTGAAATTATAACAAAATTAGAAAATCAATCTCTCTGTTTTTCCCTCTCTCCCTCTGCCTACCTACCTTTTTATAATAGGCATAATAAAATAAAATTTCAAATTAAAAGCTTAGCAAAAACTTTTTCCATTAAACACTTTTAATCTTTATTTTACAGGGCTTTTTTACCTCATAATTTTAGAGTTTATGGTTACAAAGGCACAAGAGATAGGAAACCTTTTGAACAACAGTTCCAGGTATGATTTTTATCATCTGTTTTGCCTTTGTTATGTGAGTTTCTGTGATCATCTTACTTAGGATCCACTTGTGGCTGGAGTACAAAAGATTGGAGTTATGTTTTGTTTTGGCATGAATTGATTTCTTTTTGATGATATGTCTTGAGTAAGCCTTATTACACAGATGATTATGCAAACCAAAAATAATTGTGATGTTTTTAGGCCATTATTTCATGATGATATACATGTATGTGCTTATGTCCCTGTGGGGAAAGGGTTGAATATGTTGTGAAATACTTCAAATGAAAAAACATGGCTTGGGTCAGGAAAGCTAAATATGGGAAGCAAAGAAGGCTCCACATATATGTCTGAAGTATTTTCAGAGACCAAGTAAATACACATGGAATTTCATGTACATATATGTCTGAAGTATTTTCAGAGACCAAGTAAATACACATGGAATTTCATGTACATTTAGGAATATATTAACTTTTCATATATTTGGAATGCTTGGAGCTTCATTTTATGTCTATTTAAAAAAATAGAGAAGTGTGCATATAATTGCATTAATTACCCATACCTAATATGCTGTTTTTCTTTTTACCTTTGCCTTGCCTACCAATTCTTATTGATTTTTCCATTTGTATTGCTGATTTCTATGTAGTGAATATACCAGTACTTTGAAATTAAACCATTTTTATAGAGATTAAGCTTCTAAAAGAAGAGATAATAGATATGTGAATAATTGCTTTAAATTTTGCTGAACAGATAGGGCAAATATATGTGAGTCATCTATGGAGTAGTCTATACAGATATATAAATAATACATAGTCAAATTTAGTTATGACATTTATGTATATGTATGCATGTATATACACACACACGTATATGTGTACATGTATGTGCACATGGCATGTATATGTGTGTGTGACCGTGTATGTGTGTGTATGTGTAAGAGACCGAGAGAGAGTTAGAATTAAAAAGACAATGAGACACATATCCCATGCCTGAATTTTATACAATTCTACTATACCTAACACTTAACCCCATCTCCTACCTCTAAGGCGGTAACAATGAAAGATAAATGTATAATTACAAAGACAAAAAAAAGAATGTTTTATTAGCCTGAATGTGGAAGTTGTTGCATATTGACCTCAGTTAAATGTTGGCCTCAAATATAATGAATATAACCATGAGCTGCATAATGATGCTTTAGTCACCGACTAAACATCATTATATACAATGGTCATCCCATAAAATTATAATTGAAATAGGAACTGAATTAGGAACTGAAAAGTTTCTAATGCCTAGTGACATCTCGTAGCCATTGTATTGTTGTAGTTCAATGCATTACTCATGTAATTATGGTAATGCTGGTGTAAACAAACCTGTGCTGCCAGTCATAGAAAAGTGTAGCACATACAATTATGTCCAGTACATAATACTTAATAATGATATACCACTATGTTACTAGTTTATGTACTTACTATGCTATACTTTTGTCATTATTTTAGAGTGTACTCTTTCTACTGAAAAGAGTGTACTCTTTCTATTGAAAAAAGGTTTATTGTAAAGCAATATGTTGTGTTCTCCTGCAGCAGCCTCATGTATCTCACTGAACTTGGAGTGGGGTAAGGAGGATGTGGTCTTGGTTCAAATAACACAGGCTTTCATGTTTCTTACTGTATTTTCATAAGTTTTCCTGAGTAACTGTTTATTCATTTTGTCTTAGGACCATTTGTCTCTTTGACTATTTGCAGATGGTTTAAATGGTTGTTTATTTATCATTTTCATTCATTTTGTTAGGGTCAGATTTGTAGAGCTCATCATGTTGTCATACCAGCCATCAGTTCTCTACATCTTATTTACTTATTTATTTATTTATTTATTTATTTATTTATTTATTTATTTTGATATTCAATATTATTTTATATTAATTTCAGGTGTACAGCATAGTGGTTAGACATTTACAAGTACATAATTTAAGAAGTGATCCTCCTGACTCATCTAGTACCTACCTGGCAGTATGCACAGCTATTACCGTATTTTGGACCATATTCTGTTTTACTTTACATCCCCATGACTGTTTTGTAACTACCAATTTGTATTTCTTATTCCTTTCATCTTTTTTATTCTGCCCTCCAACCCCCTTTCCCCACCCAGCTATCACCCCGATAAATCCAGTACCCATCTGACACCATACACAGTTATTACAATATTATTGACTATATTCCATATGCTATACCCTATATCCCTATGAATACTGTGTAACAATCAAGGTGTACTTCTTAATTCCTTCATCTTTTTCACTCACCCCCAACAGCCCTCCCATCTGGCAACCATCAAAATGTTCTCTGTATCTATGCGTCTGTTTCTGTTTTGTTTATTTTGTTCTTTAGTCTCCATATAAATGAAATCACATTATTTCTGTCTTTCTATATCTCACATACCCCACTCTGCACAATACCCTCTAGTTCCATGAATGCTACTGCAGATGGCAAGAACTCATTCCCATCCATGGCCAAGAAATATTCCATTGTATGTAAGTACCACCTACTTTGTATCCATTCATCCATTGACGGATACCTAGACTGCCTCCATATCTTGGCCATTATAAACAATACTGCAATGAACATATGGATGCATTTGTTCCCTCAAAGTGGCATTTTGGGTTTCTTAAGATAAATACCCAGGAATTGGATTACAAGGTCCTTTGTCTCTTGTTATAGCCTTTGTTTTAAAGTATATTTTGTCTCTTGTCTTGCTACCTCAGCTTTATTTATTCCCCATGAAATATCATTTTCCTATCCCTTTACTTCCAGTCTCTGTGTGCCTTTCGACCTGAAGTGAGTCTCTTGTAGGCTGCATATGTAAGGGTCTTGTTTTCTCAACCATTCAGCCACCCTATCTTTTGATTGGAACATTTAATCCATTTACATTGAAAGTAATTGTTGATAGATCTGTAGTTTTTGACATTTTATTATTCTTATTATTTATTTATTTTTTTCTTTTCAACTTTAAGACATCCCTCTAAAATTCCTTGTAATACTGGTTTGGTGGTGATAAATTCTTTTAGGTTTTTATTTGTTGTGTTGTTCTTGAAAACTCTTTATCTGTCCTCTGATTCTAAATGATAGCTTTGCTGGGTAGAGTAATCTTGGCTGTAGGTCTTTGCTTTTCATCACTTTGAATATTTCCTGCCAATCTCTTCTGGCTTGCAAAGTTTCCATTGAGGAGTCACCTGACAGTCTTATGGGAGCTCTGTTGTACTAACTAACTGCATTTCTCTTGCTGCTTTTAAGATTCTCTCTTTTTCTTTATCCTTTGTCATTTTAGTTATGATGTGTCTTACTGTGGACCTATTTGTGTTCATCTTGTTTGGGATTCTGTGCACTTCCTCAGCTTGTATATCTATTTCCTTTGCCAGTTTAGGAAAGTTTTCTGTCATTATTTCTTCAAATAGGTTTTCAATTTATTGCTCTTTCTTCTTCTGGTATCCCTATGATGTGAATGTTGGTATGTTTGATGTTTTCCCAGAGGCTCCTGAAACTATCTTCAGTTTTTTGGATTCTTTTTTTCTTTTGCTGTTTTGATTGGGTGTTTTCTACAACCTTATCTTCTAAATTGCTGATTTAACTCTCTGCTTTATCTAATCTACTGTTGATTCCCTCTCATGTATTCTTCATTTCAGTTATTGTATTCTTTATTTCTGACTGGTTATTCTTTATGTTTTCTATCTCCATTTTTATGTTTCCTATCTCTTTATTGAAGTTCTCCCAGAGATCATTGAGTGTTCTTATAACCAGTGTTTGGAACACTGCATCTGGTAGATTGCTTGTCTCTATTTTGTTTGGTTCTTTTTCTGGAGTTTTGTTCCTTTCTTTTATTTGAAACATGTTTCTTTGTCTTCCCATTTTTGCTACCTCCCTGTGTTTGTTTCTATGTATAAGGTAGAGCAGCTATGCCTCCTGGTCCTACTAGAGAGATGCCTTATGTAATAGGTGTCTTGTGGAACCCAGTGGTGCAGTCTCCCTGGTCACCAGAGCTGGGTGCTGCAGTGTGCCCCTTGTGTGTGTTTTGTGTTCCCGCTTGTTGTGGTTGAGACTTGGTTGCTGTTTGTACATCAATGGGAGGGATTGACCCTTAGCCTGATTGGCTGTGAGTACTGACCTTGACTACAGCAGAGGAGCTACTGTGCAAGGACTGACCCTGCAGAGCAGGGCACCTGTCCAGTCTGCCCTCTTGATGTGTTGTTCTTGAAGGTGGCAGGGTGATACTCCAGCTTAGTCTGAAACTGGCCACCAGGAAGGCCAGCACTGGGGCCTCCTGGGAGGGGACCAGCTGCAAGCCTAGTTTAACCACAACATGTGCCCTGCCTAGGGCTACCTGGTATAAGCCACAAAGCAATCTGCAGGTGCCCCCTCCCATACAAGACTTGGAGGTGCCTTGAGAGGACAATCTATGAACTGAGACCAGCTGTTGCTTTTACCAGGCTTATGGCTGCTCAGCCAGAGGTACGCGACCCACAGAAACCAGATGCTGCTTGTTTGGGTTTTGTGAAAATTTGAGAGATTTTATGAAAGTCCACACATGAGCTAAGATAGGTTATTTGTATAGAAAATCCACTGAGAGTGACTTGGGCGGGCCCAAATGTTGGGTGGGGTGGGGTATCAGGGAATCAGTAGGGCAGGGCAGATGAAAGGTGATAGTACATTTGATGGAGATGCAGATATGACATCTACTGGCCTCTGCACACAGGGAGGGGGAGGGCTCAAAGAAACAATGGCTTTCACCAGCTACTCCGTCTACTCCATCTGGAAAAAAGCTGCCTCTCCAGCCCTCACCCTGAAGCTAGACCACTCAGTTCCTCCCTGTATGTCCCTGGCGCCTCTAGAGCTGCTGCCTCAGCACTGAAGCTCAGAGTGAGTGAGTCTGACAGTAAGTAAGTCCATTCGTGGGTCCTTTAATAGGAGCACTTGGGAGTGCAGCCACCCTCTGGCTCTGTCTTACTCATCCACAATCTCTGCTGGTTTTCACAGCCAGAAGTTATAGGGACTTCTCTTCCCAACACTGGAACCCTGGGCTGGTGAGCCTGAGGTGAGGCTGGGACCCCTCACTCTTCTGGGAGTACTTATGTAATCAAGATATCACTCCCAATTTTTAATGGTCACATGTGGTTTTGGGATTAGCCCATTCTGTGTCTCTGCCCCAGTCTTGAGGTGGCTTCTTCTGTATGTCTGTAGTTGTAGGGTTTCAGTTCAGCTAGACTTCAAGTGATTCTCAGTGATGGTTGTTCTGTAGTTTAGTTGTAATTGATGTGGTCCTGAGAGCCAAATCTTCGTTTCTAAAGAATATTTTTTCTTAATACATTTTTCTACGTGCCAAGGCATTTTTTTCTCTCTCAACATGTTATTCTATTTCATTGTATCCTGACTCTGTAGCTATGTGTACCTACATCTATCTATAGATATATATAGTGAGAAGTATCATTGTTTTTATCACTAGTCCTCTGACTGTTATGTGCTACTTTTCTTTGGCTTATTTCAAGATTTTCTCTTCATTTTTCATTTCCATTAGTTTGTTATGATGTACTGAGTTCCTTATATCATGATAACGCACAAAAACCAAACAAATGAAAATAAGCAAAGGACATTTATTCAGAGCTTGACATACATAGCAAGGGAATCAGCCACCAGCACTTGTGTTTTGACAGATACACTAAGACAAGCAGAGAAGTGGTAGAGCTTCATGTAGTGGAAAGTAAGGAAAACTTCAGGTATGTCCTGATTGGAGATTGGTGGCATGGGGAAGCTGTAGGTAGGCTAACTAGAAGTGAAACGTGCTATGTGATTGTCTAGGGGTACATATTTGGCATTCTATGGTTTGTCTTAAGATGACAGACAAAATTTAGGTAAACTGACAGTTTTTAATTAAGTCCTTGTCATTTGGTGCTGATTATTATATATTTAGCTTCCTGGATTGTTACCAAAGATAGCAATATGACTTCCTACAAGCTCTGATTTGTAGCGGGCTGGCTTCCTGGCTAGTTATTGTCAATAAGGGGATTGATTTCCTGGGCAGATTGCTGCAGATTATGGGTCAGAGTTATATTTTTATAAATAATCTAGCCATTGTCCATTTGTATATTTAGTGCCTGAATCTACAAATTGTAGTATCTCAGTATATTTGGGGAAATTTTGATCTTTTCCCCCCCAAATATTATTATGCCTACTTTCTCTTTACATTTCTCTGGACTCCAATTAAACATATGTTAGGTAACAGTATTCCACAGATTGCTATAGGTATGTTCAGATTTGATGATTTGTATACGTCTATTTTCTTTTACCTTTTTTTCCATCTCCAATGTCTAGTAAGTAAAACCTATCCCATGTGTTACATTTTAAATATATTTTTGTTCTAGAATTTAGAATTTGAATTTTTATAATCTTCTTTTCTCTTATGAATTTCCCAACTGCTTCCCTATTATGCCTAAATTTTCCTTATTGTTCTTGGTTACATTTTTAATATCTGCTCTAAAGCCTTTTTTTTTTTTTTTCTAACTCCAAAGTCTAGGTTATTTTTTCCGGATCAGTTCTCTTTCTGATTTTTCCCTTGACTATGTGCCACATTTTTCTTTTATCACATATTTAATATTTTAAAACCATAGTGGCTATATTCAGTGACACATTGTAGAGCCTGTGACTCTTTTCTTTAAAGAGTTTTCCTTTTTATTCCAGCAGACAGTTAACTCTGAGTTTATATTTGTAATTGGTGAGAAGGTTAATCCAATACAAACTACTCTGCTATTACACTCAAATAATTATGAGAAGAAAAATTTCCTTTTTGGATTCATTTTGTTTTTTACCTGTACCTTGCAAAATTAAATCAAAACAGTATGGAAAAATAATTTTTTGATGACTTTTACCTTGATTCTAATGACCAAGAATATCACGTTTAATTCAGAACAGGAAAAAATGTGGAAGTGTACTAATTCTTTTTGAACCTGTGGGAATTTTTTTTGATAATTAAGCCAAATGCTCATCTAATAATCCTACAAATCTATCTAGGAAACAATGAGTATTTGACACATACACAATTAACATATCTGTTTTAAATATTTGAAAATATTACCTTTCACATGATTTACTCTAATATAGCTGTATGTATTTTATCTCTTATTTTTCAGAGTTTTTGCTTCTACCAAGGGTACATTGAAGGTTATCCAAATTCTATGGTGATCCTTAGCACATGTACTGGACTCAGGTTGTGATATATAATTTTATAACTACAAAATAGATTTTTTTCTTAGAATACTTTTTTTGTGTGTGTGGGAAACAGCCTTTGGAAAGTGTAGTGTGGAAATTCTTGTAGTGTCTCCTACCCTTATCCTGTATTAAGATTTTTGATATAAGACCATGAAATATTAGTAGCTATGCAAATACCAATAGCATTACTATTCTGTGCCACTCAATAAGTTTCGGGATACTTAGAAACTTTTTCCTATTTTACTACCTAAGACTAAGACTGAAAATTATCTGCATACTATTAAGAAAACCCTGACTAAATGGCATTTTATCAACTTTAAAAGGTGTATTGTTTATTTGCTTGTTTTTTGAAATTTGTAGGGGCATATTACAGTTTGAAAATGTAAGTTATGGAATTGAGCCCTTGGAGCCTTCGATTGGTTTTGAACATGTGATTTATCAAGTAAAACATAAGAATGCAGGTGATTCTTTATATGCTGAGGAGGATATTGAGCCAAAAGAAATGCCCTATAAAATACAAACTATAGAGGTAGGTAATTAATTGAGTAAACTGTATGGTTATTACTATTCAGCAACATAAACAATGTATTTTTTCTGATAAAAATCAGAAATTAATATATAAGATAGATAGATAGTTAGATAGATAGATATACCAGAAACTTTATGACTTATATTGTAAGCCTTAAAGCTAGTCATTCAAATTTCCAGAACTCTAAGCTTGTATTTTTTGCTGTTAGTGGCATTTTTCCCCCATGATCTAAATCTTTATTGTCTGCAGATGTACTTCTTTCTCCATATCCAGTATGTCAAAAATTTGATATAATAATACAAATACCATTCACACAAATATTGAAGATACATACCTAGGGTCCTGAGGAGAATCACTAGTATCTTTTAAGGCAACTGCCGCAGGGGCAGAGATTATGTTTTCCTCAAGATGCAGGGTTAATATCCTCATACAGGGATGGAGAAGCTGCTTAGGAGTTTAGTAACCCCAGATTCATCAGAGTCTTCCTCCCATATGTCCCTATTCCAATATTCAGGATTTAATTTCTCCCCAATTAATGCCCTCACTATAACAGTATACACCCTCTGATGTTGGAAATCAATTTGTATTGTAATTCATCTACTCATAAAATGAGATTCTGGGTTTGATTGTCAACCATCTCAGATATGCAACTACAGTAGTGAAGAGTCTTTTTCAGGGCATGTATTTCTCCAGAGAAACAGAACCAATTGGATATATGTATACATGTATGCGTGCACATATGTGTATGTACATAAACACACACACACACACACACAAATACATTCATGTATATCTGGACATTGTGGCCCAGTCAAGTTTACACATAAAATTAACCATCACACCAGGACTTCAAAATTTATTTCTATATTTCTCCTATAAGTTTTATTCTTTAATTTCCTATGTTTTACTACATGATTCAATTTAAGTAAATTATTGTGTGGTCTGATGTGAAATGCTAAATTCAAAACTTTTCATGTGGAAATCTAGTTTTCCCAACACCTTTTGGTCAAAATATTGTATTTTTGTTTCACTGAATTATCATGGCCTTTTTTTTTCAAAGATCAGTTGATCATAAATATTAAGGATGATTTCTGCAATTGCAATTAAATTCCATTGATATTTATGCTTATTTTTATGCCAGAACCACACATTTTTAGTATTATACCTTTGAAATAAGTTTTGGAATTAGTAAACGTGCATTCTTCTTTTTTGATATTCTTGCTACTAGAATTTCCAAATAAATTTTAAAATTCATTTATTTCAATTTTCTTAAAAAGTCAGTTGGAATTGTGTTGATTCTGTAGATTCATTTGGAAAATATTGCCATTTAACAATACAAACTCTTTTTATCCATCAACATTGAATAGCTTTGTTTTTAGGTTTTCTTTCATATTTTTCTGAAATGTTTTCAATAGTTGATTCTTAAAGTTATCAAGTAAACCTTTTGTTAAGTTAGTTTTCTACAAATTTTATTGTTTAAACGCTGTTGAACATTTAATTTTTATTTTAAATTTGTATTTCTCATTATTAGTGTTTGGAAATTATTGATTTTTGTATACTGATTTTGTATTTTGCAAATTTGTTGAAATTGTTCATTAGTTTTTTACTAGACCCTGTGACTTTCTACGTACACGGTCATGTCATCTTGAATAAAGATAGTTTATAGTCTTTCTTTTCAATTAGGATAACTTTTTTTTTTATTGCCTAATTGCCTGGTTAGCTCCTGCAGTATAATGTTGAGTAGGTGAGAAGACTTATCCTTGTCTTGCCCCAATCTTACGAAGAAAGGATTCAGTCCATCACCATTAGGTACAATGTTAATGGTGAAATAAAATCAAAACCCCCTGGAATTTTTTACTCACTTTACTCTTCAATAAAACTCTCCTGCTTCACATTCTGTCTCACTTTTTCTGACTTTTCCTTCTACACTTAGATTCTAGATATTGATATTTCCTGTCATGCCTCAGGTTTTTGCTTGCCTTCTATATTTTTCCAGGTCTTTATCTATTGTGATTCACAGATCACAAGCTTTTTCCTTAGTTATTGATTCCAAATTGGACATAATGGTTGCTCAAGCTAAACAAAACATACTAACAGATTGTTTACCTACTTGTCTATTTATTATCTATCTGTCATCTATCTATCTTTCTATCATCATCTATCTATCAAGCCCTTTCTCACTCTCTAAATATTTTTACCAATGACCTTTGACATATTTTAAATTTAACTCTAATCTATCTATATTGCAATTGTATCATTCAGTAGTGTTCTCTAATCTTTTTGTATAGATCCAATTCTTTAGTATTTATTTGACCAAAGAAAACTGTATTGCAGTTGAAGTAATCTTTATATAATGCACATCTAAGCAACAGATATGTTAAATTTAAAAAGTCCTGAAAAGCCATTTTAGGTAGTAAGAGAATGGGTACATGTAAGGAGACTTCCTATATGGAGTCTCCTTTTATGACTCCATCCATAGAAGATGTCTCCTTACATGGCCTCATTCTCTTACTACATATAATCTGTTTTGAGGTCTTTTGAAATTTGATGCCTGCTCACATTTTAACACACACATTTCTGGCATTCGTTTATTCACCCTTATCTTAAATTTATTTATATGGCTGAAATAGACATGTTTTTTTTTCTCCATAAAATTTTATTATTTATTAAATGAATGAATAAATTATTAACTACCACCAATTCTAATTTCAAAGATGAAAACGAACCAGGATGACTTCAGGGAGTGTTAGATAACTAACACTTGTGTTGGTTAAAACAAAGAAATTGTTTTGAATCCCTCAATGCATTAATACATTGTTTCTCTCAATTAATTTAAGTGTTTATGTTTACCCTCCAGTAAAGTAGCATTATTTCCTTTTTTTTAGGGACTTTAATGAAAGGATGGAGTCCTTTCATTAAAGTCCCTAAAAGTCCCTTCATGAAAGCAAACTATCATGAAACATTTAATGCTTAATTTTGAATGGAATTGATAAGAAACCAGGTAGACCATAAGATTATTTCATCTACATTTTTTGAACAAAACCCTGAAATCTCCAAGGCTTGGGCCAATAAATAGAATTTTTAAATGGGGAAAAATGAGTGATCAACAATCAGCCCTATATTTGTCCTACTGTCATTTCTCAACTTTTCTTTTCCTTTAAGTTACTACAACCACCACTGTTGGCAGATTAGAGTTAAATTTCTGATCTCTACAAAATCTCAGATTTCTTGTTTTCTTTTTAATCACGTCTTTTAATATGTTAAGGAAAATGGTTTAACTAAATGGGATAGTTTTGAACTTCAATGTAAAGAAAAAATCAGACATTAAAATAAACATAAAAGTTTCCTCAATTTCTGAAATTTTATCCCCTTCTCTACTTCTAAATATTTGTCCAATGTTTGTAGATGGTATGCTATTTTAGTAACAAGGTATTTTGAGTCATCTACACTATAGTCTTAAAGTGTTTGTAAAGCCTGTCTTACAAGTTTTCCCTAGTCCATTCCTCCTAGGTTACCTTCATGTAAAAATGATCATGAAAATAAGTTACATTTTTTGATAGTAGATATAACAATTATTACTTTATCTCCATTTTTTGGGAAGAGTCTAAATCACATAAATGATAAACCAGAGTTCAAACGCCCATCAGTCCTCATTTTTGTGCCCAACTTAACCACTGTGATCTAAGTGGATGACATCATACCCAGAATCTACATTTTGAGATAGCTATGGTCCAGTTTAAGAAAGTTTGTCATTTTGATTCTCCGTTGCTCACCTTTTTACTGAGGTGATTTGTACAGGGGTTAACTTTATCCTTCGGTGCGATATCACCCCTCTAAACACAGAGATGGGTCTTTACTCTTTCAGGGTCATAAATAAAATCCACATGGTATTCTTTAATAGCATGATTAAGCTAATAGAAATTCACACCTTTTGTAATGGAGAGACAATAGAAGGGTTTATTCAGAAAAGGAAAAAAATATGAATAGCCCAGTACCAATGAGAATATGGAGAATGGAAGGTAGAGGAAAGTTATTTTTTGAGTAAATTAAGTGGTTGATTGGGTGCAAAAGAGGTGATAAAGGCAATATTCTGAAAAATACTTCTGTGATACCTGATTTTGTTTACATTACCTGGTTCTATTTATGTATATAAAAGTGAATTTTTGAACACTGAAATCATGAAGTAGTGATAAACACTAAAATATTTAAGCAATTTTTAAATTTTGATGTGGATTTTTTTCAGCCACTTACAGATTTCTCTCAGTATATAGAAATGCATGTTGTAGTTGAGAAAAATTTGGTAAGTATATTTTGATTTATGTGTCTTATGTCAATTTATATTAGTAATGAGGGGGTATATAAAAAAGATGGAATAAATTTTTAACACAAAACAATAAATGATAATCTTTGTTTTATCTCTGCTTCAAATCTATAGTAAGTTGGAAATCAAATCTCTAAGTTTATTCTTGCTCTTACATAAATAATGAAAACAATTGCTGCCTTTAGAATAGTTTTTTGGTAATTTTTATTCATCCCTGTACCCTCCCAATGCCTGGCAACCACTGACTTTTCTACTGTTCCATAGTTTTGCCTTTTGGTGAATGTCCTATTGTTAAAATATTCAGTATGTAGCTATTACAAATTGGCTTCTTTACCTTAGTAATATGAATTGAACTTTGTCCATGTCTTTTCATGGCTTGATAGCTCTTTCTTTTAACACTAAATAATATTCCATTGTATGGATAACCACAGTTTATTTATTCATTCACCTACTAAAGGACAACAACTTATGACAATTATGTATCAAGCTGCTATTAATATAAACATTCATGCACAGGTTTGTGTGTGGACGTAAGTTTCAACTCCTTTGGGTAAATATCAAGGAGCATGGCTGCTAGATTATATAGTAAGTGTATGTTTCATTTTGTAAGAAACTGTCAGACTATCTTCTTCCAAAGTGGCTATACCATGTTGCGTTCAGCACTTTAAATCATTCTTTTTTTCTTCTTTTTTTTAAATTTTTATTTATTTTAATTTTTTTATTTTTATTAGTTTCAGGTGTACAAGACAAGGTAATACTTAGATGTTCATCATTTATATCCCTCACACTGTGAACCCCCCTCCCCCCATCCATTATCCCTCCGACCTCACACCGAGCCATCACATTATATATATAAAATTATAGTTGGCATTCATTAATGTTTAGCTTCTGGTGTACAATGCCATGATCAGGCATCCACATTATCTCTGAGGTGGTCTCCCAAATAGGATGCATGTCCATCGGATACCCAACAAAATCTTTACGACATTATTTAATAAGTTCCCCAAATTAATTTTCAGAAAACCCTGAGGCCATCTTGTGGTCACCAGCTGCTTCCTAATCCCTTCACCTTTCCTCTTATCCCCACCCCCCCTGCCCCCGCCCATCTAACAACTCTCGGTTTTTTCTTTGTGTCCTCAAAACTGTCACTGATTAGTTCATTCACATATTCTTTTCTTTAGATTCCGCATATAAGTATCAATCTGTTGTCTTCTAGCCTCTGAGATTAATGCTGAGAAATTAGCTGATAATCTAATTATCATCACTTTTATGTGATGAGTTACTTCCCTCTTGCTGCTTTCAATATTCTCTCTTTGTCTTTAGTTTTTGACAGTTTGATTATAATGAGTTTGATTATACAATAGTTCCCCCTTATCCGTGGTGTCACTTTCTGCAGTTTTGGTTTCCTGTGGTCAACTGTGATCTAAAAATAATAAATGGACAATTCCATAAATAAACAATTTGTAAGTTTTAAAATGCATACTATTCTGAGTAGCTTGAAGAAATCATGCAATGTCCCATATAGTCCTGCCTGGGATATGAATTATCCCTTTGCCCAGCCTATCCATGCTGTTAGGCCACCTGCCCTTTAGTCACTTAGTAGCAGTCATGTTTATTAGATTGGCTTGTCATGGTATTGCAATGCTTATGTTCAGTAACCCTTATTTTACTTAAGAATGGCCCCAAAGTATAAGAGTAATGATGCTGGCAATTTAGATATGCCAGAGAAGACATAAACTTTATCATAAGAATGTACGTATAGAAAAAACAGTATATATAGGGTTTGATACTATTCATGGTTTCAGGCATCCCCTGAGCATCTACTGTAATAAGTAGCTTCCTGTCCTCTGCCCCTAGTAAGGGGAAATTACTGTAATATGTCTTGGTGTCAGTTTCTTTGGCTTTATCCTTCTTACAGTTTGTTGAGCTTCCAGAATTTGTAGGTTTATGTGTTTCATCATTTTTTTTCTTCAAGTAATCTCTCTTCCTCTGGGACTACCATTATTCATATATTATTTCTGTTTAGTGGTATAACACAAGTCCCTCTTTTTTTCTTTCTGGTCCTTAGACTCAATTGTCCTCCCCTCAAATTTGTTGATTCTTTCTCCTGCCTCTTGAAATCTGCTTTTGAACCCTTCTAGTGAATTTTTAATTCAGTTATCGTATTTTTCAGCTCTAGAATTTGGCTTCTTTTTATAATTTCCATATTTTTGTTGATTTTCTCATTTTGTTTATGTGTCATTTTCCTGATTACCCTTAGTCTGTGTTTTCCTTTCACTATGGGCATATTTTAGACATTTGTTTTAAAGACTTTGTCTGGTAAGTCTGTATTCCCTTAAGGATGGTTTCTCCCAATTTATCTTGCTCCTCTGGGCCATGTTTTATTTTTTTGTTTCTGTGTTTGTCTTATGATATAGACTTAATGTTTGTGTTTCTCCAAAACTCATATTAAAATCTAATATAATGTGTTAGTATTTGGAGGTGGTGCCTTTGGGAGCGGCTTAGGTCATTAAGGTGAAGCCCTCACGAATGGCATTAGGGCCCAGAAAATTCCCTCACCTTTCTGCTATGTAAGGACCCAGCAAGAAGATGGAAAGATGGCCATTTATGAACCAGGAAGAGGGTTTTAATCAGACACCAAATCTGCTAGAACCTTGATCTTAAACTTTCTAGCTTCCAGAACTGTGAGAAATAAATGCCTGTTATTTAAGTACCCAGTCTATGGTATTTTTGTTATAGCGGCCCAAATGACTAAGGAACCTTGTAATTTTTGTTGAAAATTGAGCATTTGAAAAAAATAACCCCTTCTTGCAGTTTTTGCAGATTAGCTCTATTTTTTATTTGGGCAGTCCTTCGCCAATTAGCTAGGATTGTTCTCAATTTAAGGGTCATCGGAAGTAGCAGTTTAGTATGTTCTCAGGTCTTTCCTGAACATATATCTTTATGAGCTTTCTTAAGTTAACCATATACAGAGCTGCTTTTGAATATCTCAGTTTTCCAAAGAGGCTTACCCCAGCTTCTCCTCAGGGTCTTGACTGGTCTGTTGTATGAAGTCTGACAATTAGGTTTGCAAACTCATTCTAGAAAAAATGCTACATACCTCATTGCTGAATATCACTATGGTCACCTTCAAAGTACTCCCTTTGAGAAGCTGTGCACTGATGCCAGCACCTAGTTCACCCTTCAAAGCAATTTTGCAACTCTTTTTCTCGAATGGCCATCAGAGATATCATCGTATTACACTTGATGTCCTGAATGTCATAAAATGTCTTCCTTTCAATATTTCTTTTATTTTCAAGTAAAGAAAGAAGTCATTGGGGGCCAGATCAGATGATTAGGGAGTTCCAATATAGTTATTTGTTTACTGGTTAAAAACTTTTTCACAGATAGTGCTGTGTGAGCTGGTGCATTATCATGATGGAAGAGCTCCTTCAGGACCGTTATTATTACTATTTTTTATTAGTTTCAGGTGTACAAAACAATGCAATAGTTAGACATTTATCATTTAAATTCCTCACAAAGAAAGTGATAACCACTCTCCCCCAATCTACTACCCCCCTGATATTGCATACAGCCATTATATTTCCACTGCCTTCGGGACCATTTTTACACACACCTTTCTCATGCCAAGATTTTCAGTTACAATTTTCCTAATTGTTTCTCTATCAATGTTTACTTGGTGTGCTATACTTCTCACAATCAGCTGACGATTTTGATGCACAATTCAATGAATCTTTGCAATGTTTTCATCAGTTCTGCTTGTTAGTAGTTGCCCTGACCTCTCTTCATCAGTGATGCATTCTCTCTCCTCCCTCAGAAAAATGTTTAATCCATTTGTACACTGCCATTTTCTTCATGGCATTATCTCCATAAACTTGGACTAACGTGTCCCTGATTTCACTTCCACTCTTGCCAAGTTTAATAGAAATTTAATGTTTCTTCACTGCTCTAATTCAAGCTTAGACATTGTTGTGATGGCACAGAAAAACACGAAGCAACGATAATGAACGCCACTCAGCAAGACACCACCATGTCTACACGAACACAGCTGTGGGACACTGATGTACCAAGGTTATGTTTGTACAGCGCTGCCAACGTAAGCACAGTGTGGCAAGTTTGCAAACTTAATTGTCAGGCCTCGTATATCTTCACCTGTAATCTCTTGCTCCAGGCATCTGAAGATCTGTCATCCCCCTGCAGTTTTCACAAGCAGTGGCCACTCCTTTTTTCTGTCTGAAATCTAAGTTAGATTCAACAGAAACCAGCCTCTCAGGCAGCTATTAGCCAGGTTACAACATTTCATATAAGGTCTTCTCTGAAACCTTTATTTGAAGGAGGGAACTGCTATCTCCTCCAGATTAAACCGTGCCATACCAGAGAGGGAGTAGGGCAAAGGAAAGTAAAAGCACTACAAAATTTCTTTCCATTTTTAAGTTGAATTTTTCATGCTTTGATATTTGCTTGGTTGTTGTAGATCTTTGATTATTTGCCAGAGCTCCTATGAGTTTATTTCGGCCAGTTTCTAATTATCTTTTGACATTTCCATTGAGGAATAAGGACTTGGAATTTTCTAGCCTTTCATTTGGCGGATGTCACTCCCCCTGAAGGATATTTTTAGTTACTTGTTGTCATATTTTTATGAAGACGACTTTAAAGCCTTGTCTGAGAGTTCAAACAGATGATTTAACTTGGTGTTGACATGTGGGTTTTGCCTTTTCTCGCTGAAGTGATTTTCCTGGTTCTTGATATGACAAGTGTTTTCCAGTTGCTATCGGGACATTTTGATCATTATGCTATGAGATTCTGGATTCTACATACATCTTTTATTTTATTAGCACACCAATATTGACCAAGTTGGGTGTTTGTATTCAATGACAAAAGTTTTCAGAGCCTTCCTGATACTATTTTGGTCTTCTTGATTCAGTTGGTACTTCTGTAGATTCCACTGAGACCTGCGTGCGCTGCTTGCAGGAGTGGAGGCTTTCCCTCTCTGTCTGGGAGATTGTAGATGATAGGTCTGGAGGTGGAAAGTGTTCTCCTGGCCTACCCAATGCTAGTGGGATTCCTGCTTACATTTTCCCAGTGCTGTTTGTGGGAGTAGAAGTTCCTTTCAGGGTTTTTCTGTCTAGTGTTTATAGGTGGGGGTAGGAGACATCTGGCCTCAGGGGGTGGAGCTATTTTGTGTTATGGGAGCTTCACTCATTCCCTGCTGTTACTGACAGCAGAGCAAATGGTTCTTCACTGGTCCAGGCTACCTGTTGTTTCAAGTTGGACCATGAGAGATTCTATGCTGTGGGGCACAAATTACTACTCCAGGCACCAGGGTGTTAGTGGGTTTCTCACTCCATTTCTACCTGGGCTTCTTATTGCCAGTGGATGAAGTGTTGGAAGTTGCTGGGCAGCTGTTTTTCCTCCATTTCTAGCATACTATATAGGCATCTTTCTATTTGTTTCCATGTGTTGGACACCATGAGTAATGCTGCAATGATGCAATGCTGCAATGCTGCAACATAGGAGTACATATTTCTTTATAAATGAATATTTTCAGATTTTGGGGTAGATACCAGAAGAGGGATTGCTGGGTAGTATGGTAATTCTATTCTTAATTTTTAAAGAAATTTTCATACTGTTTTCCATAGTGTTGTGCCAATTTACATTCCCACCTGCAGAGTATGAGGGTTCCTTTTTCTCCACAACCTCTCCAACACTTGTTATTGCTTCTCTTGTTGATAATAGCCATTCTAACAGGTGTGAGGTGATATCATTGTGGTTTTCATTTGCATTTCCCTAATAGCTAGTGAAGTTGTGCATTTTTTCATATATCTGTTGGCTGTATGTCTTCTTTGGAGAAATGTCTGTTTAGGTCCTATGCCCAGTTTTTAATTAGACTGTTTGTTTTTTAGTTGTTGAGTTGTATAAGGTCTTTATATATTTTGGATATTAGCTCCTTTATTTTGGATATTAGCCCCTTATCAGAGGTGTTGTTTGCAAATATTTTCTCCCATCCCGTTCGTTGCCTCTTTGTTTTGTTGATGGTTTCTTTGGCTGTGCAGAAGCTTTTTAATTTGATGTAGTCCCATTTATTTATTTATTTATTTATTTTTTAAGTTTATTGGCTTGACAATTGTTAGTAAAGTTACATAGGTTTCAGGTGTTTATTTTCCTTTACTTTCCTTGACTTTAAGGTTACTTCCTAACTCATCAGGTTAAATTCACAAAATTCTCTCTAAACCCAAGGTCCATAAGTTTAGTAACTATACTTTCTTCTATGGAATTTATAGTTTCAGGTCTTATATTTAGGTCTTTGATCCATTTTGAGTTAACTTTAGTGTATGGTGACAAATATCAGTCTAGTTTCATTCTTTTGTACGTGGCTTTCCAATTTTCCCAGCAACACTTATTGAAGAGGCTTCTTTTCTCTGTCGTGCGTTTCTGTCTCCTTGTCAAAAATTATCTGCCCATGTTTATGTGGGTTTATTTTGGGGTTCTTAATTTTGTTTCATTGGTCTGTGTGTCTGTTTTTCTCCCAGTCCCATGCTGTTTTGATTATTGTCTCTTTGTAGTGTAATTTGAAATCAGGGAGTGTGATACCTCCAGCATTGTTCCTTTTTCTCAGGATTGCTTTGGATAGTCAGGGCCTTTTGTGATTGCACACAAATCTGATGGTTTTTGTTGTTGTTGTTCTATTTCTTTTTAAAATGCTATTGGGATTTTCATGGGGATTGCATTAAATCTATATATTGCTTTAGGTAAGATGACCATTTTAATTATGTTGATTCTTCCAACCCATAAGCATGGAATATCCTTCTATTTCCTTGTGTTTTCTTCAATTTCTTTTAATAATGTCTTGCAGTTTTCAGTGTATAGGTCCTTTACGTCCTTTGCTAAGTATATTTCTAGGTATTTTATTCTTCATGTTGCAATTGGAAAACAAATTATTTTTTATTTCTTTTTGTAAAATTTCATGTTAATGTATTGAAATGCAATGAATTTTTGTACATTGATTTTATATCTTGCAACTTTACTGTATTTGTTTATTGGTTTTTGGTGAAATTTTTAGCATTTTCTACATAAAAAATTATGTCATCTATGAAAAATGACAATTTGACTTCTTCTTTCCCAATTTGGATGCCTTTTATTTCCTTGTCTTTTCTGATTGATCTACTATTTTGAATAACAATGGTGAGAGGGGGCATTCTTGTCTTGTTCCTTATATTAAGGAAAAAGCTTTCAGTTTTTCACCATTAAGTTGACATTAGGTGAGGGTTTGTCACATATGGTCTTTATTATGTTGAGGTAATTTTTCTATACCCATTTTGTGTTATAATCATAAATGGATGTTTATCTTATCAAATGCTTTTTCTGCATCTATTAATAATGATTATAGGATTTTTTATCCTTCATTTTATGTGGTATATCATACTGATTAATTTGTGTATGTTGAACCATCCTTGGATCCCTGGAATGAACTCCATTTGACCATGGTGTATAATTTTTTAATGTATTTTTGTATTCAATTTTCTAGTGTTTTGTTTAGGATTTTTGCATCCATGCTCATCAGAGATATCATTCTGTAGTTTTCTTTTTTTGTGTTATCTTTACCAGGTTTTGGTATCAGGGTAATGTTGGCCTCATATAATGAGTTAGGAAGTATTGCCTCTTCTTCAATTTTTTGAAAGCGTTTGAGAAAGACAGGCATTAAATCATGTTTGAATGTTTGGTAGAATTAACTAGTGAAGCCATCTGATCCTGTAGTTTTGCTTTTGGGAAGGTTCTGGATGATTGTTTCAATTTCCTTACTGTTAATTGATCTGTTTAGATTTTCCAGTTTTTTATGATTCAGTGTAGGAAGGTCATATATTTCTAAGAACTTGTCCATTTCCTCTAGGTTATTGAATTTGGTGGCATGTAGTCTTTCATAGTATTCTTGTATGATCCTTTGTATTTCTGTGATATCCATTGTAACTTCTCCTCTTTCATTTCTGATTTTCTTTATTTGTGTCTTTTTACCTTGGTGAGTCTTGCCAGCGGTTTGTCAATTTTATTAATGTTTCCAAAGAACCAGCTTTTTATTGTGTTAATTTTTTTCTATTGTCTTTTTGTTCTTTATCCATTCATCAGTTTTCAAATTTTGTCTTTCCTTTTTCTTTATTTGTTTTTCTTGTGAGAAAACAAATGAGCATTTATTTCCTATTGATACTTTTATAATATTTAAATGAGGGTTCAATAAGACATGGCTTTGAATGAATGTATTCAATCTATAATCTTTATTCTTCATATTTAAATTTTATAGTTTAAAGCTTACATTGTCTTTCAATAAGTATCATTATTTGATAATAAAACTATATCTTATTGCTAGCAGTTTCAGTTCTAAAAATTGAGAAATAATTGTCATATAAAATTATATTAGTATCAAGTGTACAATATAATGATTTTATATTTGAACATATTGCAAAATGATCACCATAGTAAGTGTAATTAATATAAGCACACATTGCTACGTTTTTTTTCTTATGATGAGAACTATAAAGATCTACTCTCTTAGCAAGTTTCAGTTATACAATGCAGTATTATTTATAGTCAACCTGCTGTACATTACATCGCCAGGACTTAATTTATTTTATCACTGAAGTTTGTACCTTTGATAACTTTTACAATTTTTGCCCACTCTCTACCCTATCTCTGTCAACCACCAGTCTGTTCTCTGTATGTATAAGCTAGTTTTTCTGATTTGTTTTGTGTTTAGATTCTCTATATAAATAAGGTCATATAGTATTTGTCTTTTTCTGTCTGACTTATTTCACTTAGTATAATGTCTTCAAAGTCTATCAATATTGTCACAAATGGCAATGTTTGTTTCTTTTTACTGCTGAATAATATTCTATCGTGTATATATATAAATCACAATTTTTTCATCCATTCATCCATTGATAAACACTTATGTTCTTTCCATATCATGGTATAAATATGCTACAATGAACATGAGATGTACTCATATTTTTTTGAGTTAGTGTTTTGGCTTCCTTCAGATAAATACCCAGACGTAGCATTGCTGGATTGATCATATGGTAACTTTATCTTGAGTGTTTTTAGAAACCTCCATACTGTTTTCCATAGTGGCTGCACTAATTTACATTCCCACCAACAGTGCACAAGTGTTCCCTTTTTTCCACATCCTCCCCAACATTTGTTATTTCTTTACTTTTTGACAGTAGCCATTCTAACAAGAGTGAAGTGATATTTCATTGTGGTTTTGACTTGCATTTCACTGATAATTAGTGATGTTGAGCACCTTTTCATATATCTCTTGGCATTCTCTGTTTTCTTTGGAAAAAATGTCTACTCAGATCTTCTGCCCATTTTTAAATCAGATTGTTTGCCTTTTTTCACTATGGAGTGTTATGAGTTCTTTATATATTTTGGGTATTAACCCCCTATCAGATATATGATTTGCAAATATTTTATCCCATTTATTATATGTATTGCCTTTCCATTTTGTCAATGGTTTCCTATGCTTGAAGAAGCTTTTTAGTGTAATGTATTCCCACTTGCTTAATTTTGCTTTTGTTGCCTTTATTTTGGTGTCAAATCCAAAAAATTGTCACCACCCAATGTGAAGGAGCTTACCACCTATATTTTCTACTGGAAGTTTTGTGCTTTCAGGTCTTATGTTCACATTTTTAATCCATTTTGAATTTTTTTTTTGTATGGTGTAAGATAGTGGTCCAATTCCATTTTTCTTATGTGCTGTCCAATTTTCCCAATACTATTTACTGGAGAGAATGTTCTTTACCTATTCTATATTCTTTGGCCCATTTGTTGTAAATTAATTGACCATTGTGTATGGGTTTATTTCTGAGCTCTGTATTCTGCTCCATTATTCTAAGTGTCTATTTTTATGGCAATATCATATTGTTTTGATTATTACGGCCTTGTAATATAGTTTGAAATCAGAGATCAGGATTCCTCCAGCTTTGCTTTTTCTTTCTCATATTTCTTTGACTCCTCCAGCTTTGTTTTTCTTTTTCAAATTACTTTGGCTATTTGAGGCCTTTTGTGGTTACATATAAATTTTAGAAATGTTTGTTCTATTTCTGTGAAAAATGACATCAGAATTTTGATAGGGATTTCATCAAATATGTAGATTGTTTTGCGTAGTATAAACATTTTAACAATGTTAATTCTTATAATTCATCAACATATTCATGAATATAAAGGAAATATATTAATTTGTGTTTTCTTCAATTTATTTCAATATCTTATAGTTTTCATTGTTTAGATCCTTTACCTCCTTGTTATGTATCTTTTAAGTTTATTCCTATGTATCTTTTTCCTTTTGAGGTCATTGTAAATGGGATTATTTTCTTAGTTTCTCTTCCTGATAGTTATTAGTACATAGAAATGAAACAGATTTTTGCATGTTTGTTTTGTATTCTGCAACTTTACTGAATTTGTTTCTTCTAACAATTTTTTTTTTTTGCGTGTGTGTGAAGTCTTTACAGCTTCCTATATATAATATCATGGCATCTGCAAGTAGTAACAGTTTTACTTCTTCCTTTCAGTTTGAACACATTTTGTTTATTTTTCTGACCTAATTTCTCTGGCTAAGGCTTTCAATAGTATGTTGAATAAAAGTGGTGAGTGTGGGCATCTTTGTCTTATATTTGATCATAGGGGAAAAGTTTTCAACTTTTCACCATTGATTAAGATGTTGGCTATGGGCCTGTTATATATGGTCTTTATTATGTTGAGGTATGTTCCTTCTATACCTGCTTTGTTGAGGAGAGTTTTTATGAAAATATGTTTATGAAAATATGTTAAATATGTCAAATGCCTTTTATGCATCTATTGAGATGATCATATGACTTTTGTCCTTCATTTTGTTATTGTAGTGTATCACTGATTTGGGGATGTTGAACCATTTTGGCATCCATGGAATAAATTCCACTGGATCATGGTGTATGATCCCTTTAATGTGCTGTTGAATTCAGATTGCCAACATTTGGTTGAGGATTTTTGGATCTATGTTCATCAGAGATCTTGGGTTGTAAATTTTTTTTTTTTTTTTTTTTTTTTTGTGGTGTCCTTGTCTGACTTTGGTATCAGAGTAATGCTGGCCTTGTAAAATGAGTTTGGTTGTATTCCTTCCTCTTCTATTTTTGGGAGTTCATTGTGTCTTTTTGTATTTTTTTATATATTCCATTTCTCACACTGAATATATGTCATATTATTTCTATAATATTTAATGTTTAAAAACGAGTGATTAGTAAATATTTTAACTTAATATATTAAAATGTAAACAAAATAGCAATCATTAAATATTAAACAATGTATATTTAGATCTAAATGGTGTGATTATCTTTTTCAGTATAATCATATGGGTTCTGATACGGCTGTTGTCACTCAAAAAATCTTCCAGTTAATTGGATTGACTAATGCTGTGAGTGTTTACTTTTTAGTATTTTTGCATTTGCTTGTGTTACTTTAAAAATTCCCATGTTTTCTTTTATGATACTGCCTTATACACATCTTGTATGAATAGGAAAAATTATAACCATTTTAGGTTTCACCTTTCTAACTGTGCAATAGCAATAATAATAATTATGTATACCTAATTAGGTTATCGTAAGGATTAAATTAAACAAAGATCTTGACATGGGGCTTATTTAAATACAAGGATTTCAAAATGTTAATTATTACTTGTTTCATTAATATGTAGTGTTTACTTTATAAGATCCAATTCAGACTTACAGTTCAGTTGTTTAATATTTGTCATTAGTATAGTGTTTATTTTCACACTTAATTTCCAAATCTATTTAGACCATAATATTTGAATATATTTTCTTTATGTGTTCTATTTTAGATTTTTACTTCATTTAATATTACAATAATTCTATCTTCATTGGAGCTTTGGATACATGAAAATAAAATTTCTGTAACTGGAGATGCTAATGAATTATTACACAGATTTTTAAAATGGAAAAGATCTTATCTTGTTTTGCGTCCGCATGATGTGGCATTTTTACTTGTGTAAGCATATCTTAGCATTACTAAATCTTACATAAAGAAAACATATCCATATTTGACCTAATTTCTAACAGTTGATAGGTCTTTAGAGAAAAAAAATCTTGTGCCATTTTTCTTACATACAACATCATGTGAAGATTATTTTTCACAACACAGGTTATATAGCTGAATTATTGATATAATTGTATTTATTGGTTTGTAGTTAAACATCACTCCTTCAATCTTGTTGCCGTATACCTTCATAGCTTACCCTGTATAACGTATCAAGTGTCCCTAACTATACATGAAATATTAATAATATATATCTGAAAAAATGTAACTGAATTCTATGAACATAGTAATTTGCCCTTCTTTTTATGCTTTATTTCCATAAAGTGAAAACAAAAATAATGAGAAAATGAAAATACTACTGTATATTTAAACACCTCCAACATACCACATTCACACTGGGCTGCATTTTCCATAATATAAGCTTCCCTTTGTATTTAATAAGCTTTTTGTTTTTCTTTTATCAATGGTCAGAACCTATATACATATTATTGTATTATTTAAAATCATACATATGATTAAAAAATCATAATATTTTAAATTATTTTCTGCCCCACAAAAATGTCATACATTTGCAGGCCTCTGGCAAGCTAATTCTGTCTGATGAAGGGGAAACTTCAGTCCATAAAGTGATTCTGCCTATTTATAAAATGCATTGCCTTATTTTTCTAAATTAAAAAAATATATATTTATTTTTATTACTTTGATATTTTAGGAATTATTTATTTTGATTTTTATTTATTATTTTTTATTAAATTTATTGGGGTTACGTTGATTAGTACAATTACATAGGTTAAGTATACAATTGTATAATACTTATACGTCATCTATATATTGCATTGAGTCTTCACCACCCAGAGTCAGTTCTCCTTCCATCACCATATATTTGACCCCTTTATAAGAAAATCTTCATTATTTTTTAAAATTTCATATGAGAATATACTTCATGTTGTTTGTTTTTTATATCTATTTTATTGGTTTCAAAAGAAGCAGATACATTTAGTCACTTCCTATGCTTTGTTATTCTAATGTTACGTGGAAATACATATGAATTTATTGTGTAACTATGCAAAACAAAAGCTGTATTAGGGAAATTCAATATTAATTGTTTAGTTTTACAAAATTATATGATTACGATTTTTTTTAACTTAAGTTACAGAGAAAAATCAAAGTATGTTGGTGCGACCTTTCAAGGGAAGATGTGCGATAGCCAATATGGAGGAGGTATTGCTCTGGTTGGTATGCTTTAATTTGCTTGGCTAAGATATGTAAGTAGAATGTAATTAAGTATTTCCTTATTTTATTGTTTCAAAGTATATTAAAATTTGCATAATGAATCTAGAGATCTTTGTCCTTGCTGCTGAGAGAAATGTTTGAACTACAACAAGTCCTCATTGAACTTACCATTTTCCTCTCATGAGTTCAAAATATCCTTTTTAGAAAGTTAAGATAGTGATCTAGTTTAGTCTTATAAAATGCTCATGAATTTTCATGTGCTCAATATTTAATCATTAATTGACTTTAATTTCAAGGTCATGTTTTGAACGTTTTTTTAATTATGAAGCTAATATATTTATGAAACAAATTAAAATAAAACCTTTGAAACTATCAGTTCTTTTAAATTGTTCCATGGGGCACAGGTGAAGAATAATAGAATCAAATGCCCTAATTGGCATTATTTATCTTAGTAGAAAATTTTGGTGTACTTAAAATTGGTATGATTTTGCTCCTCTTTCATAATGTTATGGTTTTTCTGACATATAGAGCTTGACTGTGTGTGTGTGTGTGTGTGTGTGTGTGTGTGTGTGTGTGTGTACAATGTCTGCTGGAATTTGAGGGAGGCAATGCATAATACTCTTAGTTCAGGGAACAAGTTAAGTGAAGCTAAGTGAAGATATGAAAAGATGAATCAATCAAATGGAGACACAAATTTCAACTTTAAAATTCATACATCATACTTTGGAAAATGTGGCTTATATTTATTTATAAGCAAGTCATCGCCTAGTCTGAAAAGCTGGAATTTGGCTGATTTACCCAGTTAACTACAACACGGAAAAATCATAAGACTCTCATGTGAAGCAGGATTAACAAAAAAAAGAGCAGAACTCATTCTCTCTAAATCCAGGCTAGCTACCAAGAAGAAGTGAATGCCATCATTTACTGAAAAGTATGTGGCTCATGGTAAAGGGCAGTGGTCTTTGTAGAGAGAGGAGTGAACAGAGAAGAGTGTCTTAATATTCTTCTTTCTTATTCTCCACATTTCATTGGGATAATCATTGCCTGACCTTTCACTGGAAAAATCAGCAGCTGTCGATATGCCCAGGAGTGAGATGTTGAAGGCAAGAGTTGAAGCTCTGTCTTCAGATATTAAACACGCACCACTCTTCCTACCTAGTCCCTGAGTGGTGCCTTTGTTATATTAATCAGGACATCATATTTCTACTCTCTTTCTAGAGTCTTTTATGATCATTGATATAGTCTGTCTTTTCACCACCAACACATTGTCTTAATAACTATAGTTTTATAATAAATCATCAAAAATGGTAGTATACACCCTATTTCTATTTCTTCAGACTGATTTAGGTATTCTAAGTATTCTGCATTACCATTTTAAAGTCAGCTTGTCAACTTCAACAAAAACTGCTTGGATTTTGATTGGTTTTGAATTTCATCTTTAGGCCAATTTGAAAGACATTGAAGTCTTAACAATACTGAGTCCTCCTATCCCTGAAATGGTTTACATGTGGTATATTCACATATTGCTAGTAATGAAAAAGATAATTACAGTCAACATTGATGGATCTCAAAAACTGTATGTTGACCAAAAGGAGGTTATAAGAGTGGGCCTCTAATACAATAGAATGAGTGTCCTTATGAAAAGAGGAAAAGACAACCAGGATATCTCTCTGTGCATTCACTGAAGAAGGCTATGTGAGGAAACAGAAAAGTCAGCCTTCTACAAGCCAGGAAGAGAAAACTCACCAGATACCTACCCTGCTGTCACCTTGACCTTGCACTTTTTTTTTTAATTAAAGTTTACTGGGGTGACAATTGTTAGTAAAGTTACATAGGTTTCAGGTGTACAAGTCTATAATATATCCTCTATATATCACATTGTGTGTTCACCACCCAGAGTCGTTCTTTCCACCACTGTATATTTTGTTCCCTTTACCCTCATCTATCCCCTCCTTCCCTTATACCCTCTGTTAACCACTAAACTATTGTCTGTGTCTATGAGGTTTTGTTTCTTCATTTCACTGATGTGAAATGAATGATATATAAAACTGAAAACAACAAAAGAACAAGACAAACAAATGAAGATCTTGCACTTTTAATGTCCAGAACTGTGAGATGTCATCTCAAATACAAAATCATATCTTTGATCCTATCATACAATGAAAGGAAAGACTAGAATATATGCACTAATAAGAAGATAGAAAATAAAGGAACAATTGCACATGGGAGTGCTGATGACTGTGTTTATAAAAATAACTAAAGTGAAACTTTGGATGTTGTTATTTCCATCTTACTGAGTTTTAATAGGTAACAGGAAACAGGGGAGACAGAGAAACAATTATAAAGCTACATTGATTGAATGTTGCCAGGACTTTTCTACAATATCCTGGAAACAAGAAAATCTAAAATAATTACACTAATAACATAATATCTTATCATTTATTATATTATTTATAATATTATTTACATTATTGAAATTTAGCAGAATCCTTCATTTTCTATTCCACAGAATCTAACATTCTTTCCTCCCCTTCCCCCCCTCTCCCCCATTTTCTCCCCTCCCTCCTTTCTCCTTCTCTTCTTCCTCTTCCACCTCCTCTTTGTCTTCTTATTCTTCTTTTCCTCTCCCTCCTTCTCTCTGAAAATGGATGGTACAGTTAACTGTGGTAATTTGAGAAAGCGACCCTTTATCAATGTGCATGAAAGAAGTAGGGACTTTTCAGTATCTCAAGGCCAGTAATAAAGATATTTAATTTGTCACCCAGGCTTGAAGGAAAGAACATTCTATTAGGGTCACAGACAGAAGGTAGAGACCTCCACTCAAGGATTCAGGCAATCATAGATGCCCTAGTAATAAATACCTTGCTCTTTTCTCACCCTCTCCTCCCCATTAGACCCAATCAAAGTAAAGCAGAGGGCACAGGAAGCTTTTGACATAGTTCATTTGTCATCCTACTGGGCTAGAAAGCAGAGTAGAAAATGATGGAAAGTTGATTTGGAGAAGCAAACAGAAAAAGAAGATAAAGATACCAAAATATGTTCCTAGAAACCTATCTTAAAGTGTACTCACTAAAATGTTATTATATATATATATTTGAGGAGGTACTGTGATTTGTGGATTTTTCTGAAACTATGTTTAGTATATGTAATATTTTCAAAATGTGCTATAATAAGCATCTTACTTTTACAAAAAGAAAATGATAAAGGCATTTTAATTTTGAAAATAAAGTTTAAACGATTGTGGAAAGTTGGCATTCTAATGATCAGTCATTATTACCAAAATATAAATTAATTCAATGGGTTAATTTGTGATTTTTTTTAAAAAAAGAAGAATGGAACATTTATATGAAATATCCTCTCTAAATAATCAAATTATAATTGAACACAACCTGTTAATAATTTCATACTATATATGTATATCTTTAAACATTTTATTTTGTGAGTATAAATATGGCTATAATTACTGTTTTGTATAACTAAGTTATTGGGGAAATTTTTTTTCTTTTTCTGATGGCACCAAATGAACCATACATACATTTAGATTTTGGTAAAATTTTAGATTTCAATATTCATATTTTTCTTATATTGATAACAACGTATTAGGCCAACATGCATGGCAGTTCTGTGGCTAATATATTAGAAGCCTCTGTTCCATTTTATTACATAACTATTTTTAATAATTACATTATTCTCTCAGTAAGTGAGTTATCTCCTAAACGGTGAATATGTACATGTAATTTTTTTCCCCAGCATCCCAGAACCATAAGTCTGGAATCACTTGCAATTATTATAGCTCAATTACTGAGCCTTAGTATGGGAATAACTTATGATGATATTAACAAATGCCAGTGTCCATCGTTTGTCTGCATAATGAACCCAGAAGCAATGTAAGATGCTTTACTTTTATATGCTTTACATATACAGTTTATATATAAATAAGTTTGGTGTATTTAAAGAAAGTTTAAGCTGTTGAAATAATTAATAATGATCGAATATAATCTGTGACCAATGATGCCCAGATCAAAATATATTATCCAATTCCCATGCTGCATATCTATCTCAATATCTCCTAATCTAAGGCCACAATTGCTTTGTCATATGTGATCTAACCTTACATTTATCACTATGTGTACTTGCATGATTTTGTAACTTAGGGCCTTATTAGATAAGCTAAATACAGGCTTGTGATCATTATACGAGAATGATTTATTAGTATGGCCTTATCTGCATGAATCTCCTTCATTCTGCCCTGGCTCAGCCTGAGGTCTTGCCATCTATTGATTTCATAAATGGTGTTTTTCAGCTTTCTCTTTGTCATTAGGGAAGGTCTTTTGCTGTATCCTTATCGTGCCTTAAAGACATAGTGAATTTGTTTGCTATTATTATCATTATTCTTATAGAATTAAGACTAATCAGTTATTTAGAAAAAACTATCTTTCTTTTCCTTTTTTAAAAATTGAAATGCCTCACTTTACATCTTTTATGTTTCAAATACCACTGACATTCAATATTATTTTATATGAGTTTCAGGTGTACAACATACTGGTTAGACATTTATATAATTTTAAAGTTTATTGATACTAATTTAATAATAGTATTTTTAAATCTCTCATTTTCCATTTTTTCTTGATTCTCTCCGTGCTACACATACTTCATAGTAAAAGTAAGAGTATGTGTTGAGGTGTTATTATTCTGTTTTTAGTTAGTTATTCAGATGCCTCTAATAATTTCTTTAAAGTTATATTTGAAGACAGGTTTTATTCATTTTATTTATAATAGTGTTGCTTCTTCTAAAAATTCAGAATATGGGAGATGAGTTTTGCTTATGGATTAAGAAAAGGTGCTCCATTCTATTATTCTCTATCTCATTGTAATGAAAACATTGTATCCTATTGTCAATGCTTTGCAATGTTATAGTGAGGAAATACGTATTTGAAATGTGACTAAAACAGCAATATTCTGACTGAGACCTGTATTTATTGAGACAGAATTTGTACTTATATTTGGCTGGGAATTACAGAAAACCCAAAGTAATAATGGCTTAAACTAAGTGAAAAGAAAAGTTTCTTTTTACTTTGGAAAACTAGTATTATATTACTTGTGTGGCATTTCACAGTATAATTTCACATTGATTTCTACAAGTGGCTTCCATTTCCAAGATCACTTCATAGCTCATAATGGAAGCTTTAACTACAAGAATTAACCAAATTTATAGTTATCAGTAGGATAAAGGGGGACATAAAAGCATAGCTCTCAACATTATTTCCTAGAACTTAAATTGATGGCTTCATTTTAAGCCAATTATCTAACCTATATATATGCCTATTCCTAACTTTACAAAAAGCTAAAAAAAAATGTAGTCAGTATACGAGGAAGTTATGTATTGAACTGAAAATCAGAGGCTCTGTTATCAAGAAAAGATGAGAGAATAGGAAATGGGAATAGCCAGCAAATCTGTGCAAAGATTCACGCTGCAAATAAATTATCCAATTGGATATAATTATGATTAATATTTTCTTTTTAATGGTAACATTAATTTCATTACCAGAAAGTGTATCCTCTATGGGCCAGTTCACACAGAGCAACCATATCTTGCATTGCCTGGTTCTCTGTAATATTAAAGTTCTACACATTTTCCCCTTTTGGTTTTTGGCATTTAGATAGAAATCATTTAAATTGTTAACAGTGTAATAATAAATCCATTAGATATGGTTACTGTAACTGAAGGGTATGTTCAACCAGGATGTGACAACAAAAAAATACCAAAATTGATGGTTTATTCAAAACTTCTTAATTTGTTCATAGTCCTCATGTGAATAACATTTTTTTCTGTAATAATCTGAGTGACTAGGATTTAAGTCTATGGATTTAAAATATAATAACTTCACATTAGCTATATCTGCCATCAAATTATAGACCTTCATCATTATAATTTTTACCTATTCAGACTAATACTACTCAGAATACTATTGTTACTATTCAGAATAATATTATTCAGAATAATAAAAATTATAATGAAGCAGCAACCAAAGAATCTACTATATAAGAGATAGTTTTAACCATGTATTCATTCCTTTTTTATTTTTTTATTTATTGGGGTGACATTTAAAAATAGTCATTGAACTCTTAACTCTGTGTTAGTGAACAAAACAGTCAGAATACCTTTTCTCCTAGAGCTAAAAAACTAGTAAGACAAGATGTTCAATCAATCTATCAATAAATAATATTCCAGTCACTGATAAATATTTTGAAGAAAAATAAATGTCACTAAGGGAATAAAGAGTAGTAAGGGTAGTAGTAGTATGCTAAATTTGTGCTTAAAAATGTTCTCTCTGTTTGTGTAAACACTGAGTAAAGAATTGGATATTGGACTCCGGAGTTTAGGTGATAAGTTTGAGTGAGAAAAACCAATATCTGAGCTGTCAGGTATTGGTGTTATTAAAACCTATAATGCAATAAGATTACTTATGAGTAAATATAAAAAGGGGAAAAGGCTAATCTCTTTTATCAGTACAAGGGCATTATAATATTTAGAAGCCATGAACGGAAAAGAAAGCAACAAATAAAACAGAGATGGACCACTCTGTGAGGCAGGCACTACAAGAGAAATCAATGTCACAAATAATTGTACAATAAGAATCAATACAATTTTATTGATTATTTATTCCTATTGAAAATATTTAAATGCTTGCACTGTTGACTTATGCACAGATAGTGAAAGTTTGACATTAACTAAATTGAGTCTTTTGTCTGTTGTGGAACGCTATTAAACAGTTTTATTCCAAGGCTAGTAGTTTATGGAAGCAAGGTTTACATAAAAATTTGAAGTTTGATGTGTTTTTAGTCATTCCAGTGGTGTGAAGATCTTTAGTAACTGCAGTATGGAAGATTTTGTACGTTTTATTTCAAAGCCACAATCCCAATGTCTTCAAAACCAGCCACGTTTAGATCCATCATATAAAGCTGCAGTTTGTGGTAATGGAAAAGTGGAACAAGGAGAACAATGTGACTGTGGGACTCAGGAGGTTGGTACTCATTGGGAAGCATATAAATTAATAAAATTATTAATTTTTGTAGTGGTACACTGCCATTTTTCATCATTTATCAAACTCGCTTTTTTACAATGAATTTAAGAAGACATATAGGAATTATAATAAACTAGTGAGTGCATTTATATATTGGTATATAGATTCAGTGGTTTGTAGATTATCCATACAAGTGATTTTCAAAGTTATTAATTCTATAGCTAAATTGACCTAAGTTTAAACTTGCCCTTTTGAGTCTTCCCTATTATTTCTTATTAACCTAAAATCCTCTGTCATTCAAAAAGATAGATATAAACTTTTATAGTTGATTAAGAAAACATAAGAGGCACATTTCTGGCTTTGAGTAGTTTAATCCAGGTCAATATTTAAGTAAAAAAGATTTGGACAATACATAATCCATAAAGGCCAGCTTTTGAACCTCCAGAAACTTAGAAAAAGCTGCTGGATCAGAGGGAGGTGGGAAGAGTAGAGTAAAAGGAATGCAACGAGGGAGAGAGAGATTGTAAGACTCAGAGTGAGTGTTATGGACCTGAGAGAATCAAGAAGACATAAATGAAGTTCAGCGTTCCCCTTACCAGTAGCCAAGGTCATTCATGTGTACCCTCCCCAACATGAAAAGTGTGTATTTTTATACATAGTTAAGTGATGTGCTTTTATTATAAGAAATTATTACCCAGCACCCACATGTTTTTGTTTGTTTGGGTCTGAATGAAAACACCTTGAAAATTTCTAATAAAAATTGACGGTAGTGTATCTTAGCTCTAGCAAATGTCATATAACTGAGTCCTAAATCTCTGTTATATAACTCAACCCTCTGGAATGCCATATAGATAGCAATAGCAATGACATAAACTAGGCAGAATAGTACTGGAAAATACTGCAAATTTAGTGTGCTCTAGTAAGTGCATGCATGCTATAACTCAAGACTATAGAAATTCTTGATTTATTTTTGTGTATTATTGAAATTTTTGGCCCAATCAACCCTGTTTCAAATCCCTGGGAATTTAAAAAGTGTGTGTGTGTGTGTGTGTGTGTGTGTGTGTGCGCACATGCATGAATTCATCATGTTTCCAGCCTTCTCCTTTCTTATCTGTTGCTTTTATTAAGCCTAATAATAGAATTTTATAAAAGAAACCAATGGCCATAAATGAATTATAACATAAAACAAGGAATCATAAAATATGGATGAGTGATATAAAGGTGATAATTTCAATCATGTTAAGAAACATCATTTTCTAGCTCTTCATCTTTGGAGAATTAAAAGTAAAGTAAACTTTGAATAACTCATAAAGTTACAGACTTATTAAAATACAGTAGACTAATCAAGGATGAGCAAGAACTATAATGAGTAATTACTATAATGAAATTGTTAGATCTTAACTTTTATTTCATGTCTTATATTTAACTATCTCTGTCTACAAGAGCCAGAGCTCTTGATGTCAACTTTGGTGGACTCCAGGACTTCAGAAAATCCTACCACCAATGTAGTCAAATCTACTGTAGGGATATAAAAAATGCAGTCTAGCATAATGTAGATATCTAATAAATTTCTGTTAAATACATGAATGAATACGTTGGTTTATTTTTTTCTGTTTGCTAACATATAAGTTAAGCATCTATCTATAAGATAGACAACATATATATGTATATACATATATACATATATATATATACACTATTTTCTATTTTGTTATCATTAAAATACATATCCAATGTAAATAAAAGTTAAAAGATACCTTAAGAGCATTCAATTTCCCTTTCAGCAGTGTGATACTCAGCATAACAAATGCTGTGAGGCTGCCTCATGTACACTAAAAGCCGGTTACAATTGTGATAATGGAGAATGCTGTGAAAATTGTCATGTAAGAGTATTCTTAAAATTTCCATATTACCTATATATGTAAAGTTATTCTTTAACATATTTGTGTATTCACATTCTGCTCTATTCAATGTCATTTACCTCACCCCATCAGTATAAGGCAAAAGGACAAGGATGCAGGGTTTCCTACGATGAATGTGATCTCCCTGAATATTGCAATGGATCATCTGCATTATGTCAAGATGACTTTTTTGTTCTTAATGGTTATCCATGTAGAATGAATCAATGGATCTGTGTGGATGGAATATGTGTAAGTGGAACAAAACAATGTATGGACACATTTGGTGAAGGTATTTATTATAATTTGATTTCCTATATATGCATTTTTCTAAAAACTGAAAACAAACAGATGTTGATATGTAATTGTGATCTTTTTTTTTAAATAATGCAATTTTCAAGGATTACAGAAAGAGGAATACTTTAAGGAAAAAATCATTCAAGTTGTCTGAGATTAAAATTCTAAATTATTTCCACAAAATAATAAAGGGAAAGATTCAAAGTCTACAGGATCTGCATTTAAGAAGGGAGAAGGCAGATTGAACACAAATTGTATTTCCTTCTCTCACTCCATATCCACAGTTTTCTTAGTAAATATAGAATAAATACATATGCCTATGGACATTAAAAGGATCATAAGTATAAGTTGGTATATGAATACAATTTAAACTACACATGCAGACACACAGTGATAGATGCACAAATTCACACCAGGAAACTACAAAGATGATTCATGAAAAATCCTAGAGGATTCCTGAAAAATCCACGAATGATGAAATCATTGAAAAATGTTGTTCACTGTGGTTGAAAACCATAAGGAAAACCATAATACACAATATATATGGAATAATTTGCTGAAGAAGATGGAAACAACAGCAATTGCAACAGTATTTCATGTCTATATCAGAGGAATCAAAAGCAATTGACAGAGGAAATATTTAGGATATTTATAGAAACAGCCAGATGGATCAAACCATCATTCAACTGGAACAAGTGGCAATGCGTACTCTAATTTCTGTGTAAAAAGGAGTTGCGAAGTAATTATCAACTCTCAAAATGTACAATCAGAATGAATATTGACTTGAAGACAAGCAATACAAAAGAAAAACACAAGGAAAGAAACATAGAATGAAAAAGTATTCTCCTGAGATAGCAGATGACTTGTAATCACTGTGAGGAAATTTTTAAGAGATAGATAAATGAATGTATCTATATCTATCTATCATCTATCTATCTATCTATCTATCTATCTATCTATCTATCTATCTATCTATCTATCTATCTACCTATCTATCTATCTATAGAGAGGGGTGGAAGAAGACCATGAACTGAAAGGTATACTGGTTAAAGTTTAAAAATAAATGAACACATTGGTTAAATCACTAAAAAGGTAGAACTTCTGTTTAAGCTGGCAGATCGAATTGAGAAATTCATCCCTATGCTAAAAAATACATACAAAAAAAGAGAAAGGAAAAAAAGGGGCTGTGTGGTAAGTATACTAAAGCATTTGATCTCAGATAATTTGCTTTCCAAATTCATCTCTGTGGAATTGGTTGTGAATGATATCCCATGTAAAGGAGACTAAGAGATTAAACCAGGAGAAAGAAGAATTAAGCAAGAAGAATGATAATCACAGAAATTAGTAAAAGTCATTGTGATTAATATACATATCTTCTAAAATATAAAAGATAACTATATATATACATTTTTGAAAGATAAAAAATAGTATGAAATTAAGCTACTAATATGTTAAAAATATGTTAACCTCTAGAATAAAAATCATAAAAGTTTCACCAGAAATCAAATACCAAACAAAATTTATCATCCCAATAAAATGCAGCACAGAAAGAAATTAAAAATTGGAATAAGTCAATTATTTGTTTATAACCTAAGATAACTATAAGAAGAACAATAAAATAACGTGAAACTAAAAGCTAATAAAAGGGGATAAAACAAAAGCAATAACAATATTTGATTAACACTTAAGCAAGAGTAAAACATAATATATGATAGGAAAACAAATACTAAGTTTATTTACATATAAATATTTAGCAATCACATCAAATGTAAAGCCTGAATTAAATATTAAACTTAAAGAAAGGGTGTATCAAGTAGTGACAGATCCAACTATAAGAAAATTACTAGAAAAATTAAAATACACTTCATTGATGATATTTTTAAAGGCATTAGAGTACAGTGAAACCAAAGACAGAGTAATGTTTTAAATTTCCACAGGGAGAAACTTTGCTTATCTTAGGGGACAACTGTAAGCCATTTATGTCCCTAGGAACATTTTCAAATTCTGAAAGTAAAGATCTTCTACTAGAAAACAAAGATAAAATAGAAAACTTTTAGCAGTTGCAATTGAAGGGGGGCTGTCAAAACGATAGACCGATTTTTCCAATGAGGCATTCCAGAGCTCTGAAACTGCTCAGGAACTTGGTCAATTAGGTCAAAAATATAGAAAAGGGATTATAAATTTCCCTGAAGTTACAAGATGATAAAAGACCAAATGGTGAAGGAATCCTGCCAAGAAAATCTTAACTTCTTAAAAGCTTTTGCTACATTTTAAAATGCCTGTGTTAGTACCAGGTCTGATAATTCAGTTCCTGAACTCATCCTAGAAAAAGTGCTACATACTTCATCGCTGAATATCACTAAGGCCACCTTGGGAAGCTATGGACTTAAGCCAGCACCTAGCCCACACTTCAAAGCAATTTTGGAACTCTTTCTGGAATCGCCATCAGAGCTGTTGTCATATTACCCGTGATGTACTGAATGTCATCAAAATGTCTTCCTTTCAATATTTCCTTTATCTTTGGGTAGAGAAAGAAGTCATTGGGGGCCAGATCAGGTGAGTAGGGAGGGTGTTCCAATACAGTTATTTGTTTACTGGCTAAAATCTCCCCCATAGATAGTGCCATGTCAGCTGGTGCATTGTCGTGATGCAAGAGCTCCTTTAGGACCATTTTTGCACACAACTTTCTCATGCTAAGATTTTCAGTTAAGATTTTCCTAACTCTTTCTCTATCAATGTTTATTTTGTCTGCTATGCTTCTCTCAGTCAGCCAATGATTTTGACGCATGATTCAATGAATTTTTGCAATGTTTTCATAAGTTCTGCTCATTGCAGGCTGCCCGGACCTCTCTTCTCAGTGACGCGTTCTCTCCCTTCAGAAAAATGTTTAATCCATTTGTACACTGCAGTTTTCTTCATGACATTATCCCCATAAACTTGAACTAACATGTCCCTGATTTCGCTTCCACTCTTGCCAAGGTTAACAAGAAATTTAATGTTTCTTCACTGCTCTAATTCAAGCTCAGACATTCTCGCGATGGCACAGAAAAACATGCAATAATGAATGCCACTCAGCAAGACACCGCCATATGTCAACACTAACACAGCTGTGAGACACTGATATACCAAGGGTATGAAACCTTACCGAACTGTTTGTACAGTGCTGCCAATGTGAACACATAGTTCGCGAACTTAAATGTCAGACTTCATAGACTAGGAAGCTGTTCTGAGATTCTCTAAAGGGGATATATTTATCCCTGGCTGACTTTCAGTGAAGAAAAGATAAACGCTTGCAAGGCTTTCTATCAGTAGCTTGCAAGGGCCACACCCAAGATAATGAGGAAAATACAGAATAAAACTGCACTTCAGCCCTGTCATAATTGCCTGATTGGATTTGTGTTATCACTGCTTCACCCAATCTGCTTAGCTCAGGAAAGGGAGTTATTAAAAAGATAAGATAACGAATAGACAGAAGCAATATTTAAGGAGATAAAAACCAATAATTTTCAAAACAGGTCAACCGCAAATTCAAGATGCTCTAAAAATCTTAAGGATAAAGGGGGTCAAATATATAGTGATGGAAGAAGATTTTACTTTGGGTAGAAAACACAATTTAATATATAGATGATGTATTATAGAATTGTACACTTAAAGCCTATATCATTTTACTAACCAATGTCCCCCAATAAACTTAATAAAAATTAAAAACACATAAAGACATCACAGCAAAACTGCTAGAAAATAGATAACAAAAGCATAGGAAACATAGTATCTTTAAAAGAGCAAGAATGAGTTAGACTTTTCATTTCCCAACAATTATAGATGCCAGAAGACAAAGTAATGTTATCTCTTAAAGGCTAAAATTAAGTAAGTGTTCATCTAGAAATCTGTAATGAGCAAAAATACCCTTCAAGTCTTTTCAACAAAAGTGCTTGAACAACTGTATATTCACATACAAAAGAATGAGTTTAAACCCCTACTTCATACCAAACATACAAATTAACTTAAAATGTATCATAGACATAAATGTAAAGCAAAACCCATAAAACTTTTAAAGGAAAAAAGAATTCACCTAAAGGTGGGAGAATCACGCGAGCGGGGGAAGAGGGAAGGGAGAAGTGTGGAGACGGAGGCGCAGGCGCAGGACACAGACCTAGCTCAGTGCTCCGAGCTCGCTGCATCCCGGAACTACTGCAGCTGCAGGAGAGGTCAGACTTCTAGGGCTCCGCTTATGGCCCATAGGGCTGAGGGGACAGCATATAACACAGCTGAACCCAACACTCATGGCAGAGACCTCAGAGCAAACACTGGGGGAAGAAGGCTGAAAACAGTGGTTTAAACCCTCACAGACTCAGCGAACGGAAGCCTTAGGCATTGAGACTAGCCACCCCTTCCCTACCTTCCCAGAGCTCAACCTGCCCCCACCTGCCCAGTACTAGAAGAGGAACAGTAGCAGTGTCAGATCAAAAGAACAGAATATTTGCAGTTCTGAGAATTGTGGTCCACAGACACATATTTACAGACCAACTAGTTCTGGCAAAGAGGAGGGAGTTGTGGAAGCAAGACTGGCTGTGGTGGTGGTCGCTGCCATTGCTCTGGGCCAATTTTTACAACTCACCCCACCCCTGTCCCCACCTATCTGGGCAGATCCCTGCAGGAGTAAACAGAACTGCTGAAAAACACCGGTTCTGAATCTGGTGCAGGAAGAGCTTTGAAACTTCAAAAGTTCTCTGTATCCCCACAGGGATGCAGTACCCTATAACCCAGGCAAACTGTTAACAGAGGAGAAGCCTGCCCTCCTGGGAATACCCCATTGTGTGAGAAGCTGGAAGAGTGCAGAGAAAACATAACACTGCAGTGTGAGAGAGAAAAAAATGGCTGGAGCCGCAGAGAAAATAAAACACACTACAAACACAGACTGGAAAATGAAAGAAAGACCTCTTCCTATCAACCTGTTGCAGAACCCACTCCTGTAGATGTCTAGGAAGATAAGTATAAATCATTAATTGCCATGAATAACCAAGGCAAAAAGACTGCTCAGAAAGAAAGTGAAAATTCTCCAGAAAAGGAACTTAAAGATATGGAAATGTGTGACCTAAATGACAGAGAATTCAAGATTGCAGTTCTGAAAAAAACTCAACGAGATGCAAAAAAACACAGGCAGTTCAATGAACTCAGAAACGAAGTCAAAGAACAACATGAACATTTTACGAAAGAGATTGAAATTAAAAAAAAACAAAACAAAACAAATAGAATTTCTGGAGATTTACAACTCAATAGAAGAAATTAAGAATGAAATAGCCAGCTTAGGTAGTAGAGTTGACCAGATGGAGGAAAGAATCAGTGACATTGAAGATAGAAACCTGGAAATGACAAGGATGGAAGAAGAAAGAGACTTGAGACTTAAAAGAAATGAAAGAACTCTGCAAGAACTTTCTGACTCCATCAGAAAGAGCAATAAAATAATAATGGGTATACCAAACTGAGAAAAATGAGAGAAGGGAGCAGAGTATATTCAAACAGTCGATGAGAACTCCCCAAACTTGTGGAAAGAAATGGATGCTCCAAGAAGCAAATAGAACACCTAATTACCTCAATCCCAGCAAGCTTTCTCCAAGGCACATTGTATTGAAGCTGTCTAAAATCAATGACAAATCATATGATTATATCAATTGATGCAGAAAAAGCATTTAACAAGATTCAACATCTATTTATGATTAAAACACTTAATAAAATATGTAAAGAAGGAAAATACCTTAACATAATAAAGGCCATCTATGACAAGCCCTCAGCTAATCTCATAATTAATGGTGAAAAACTGAAGCCCTTTGCTCTATGTTCAGGAACATAACAGGGTTGTCCCGTGTCACTTCTGCTTTTCAACATTGTGTTGGAAGTCCTCGCCAGAGCAATCAGGCATGAGAAAGAAATAAAAGGCATCCAAATTTGGAATAAAGAAGTTAAATTGTCACTCTTTGCTGATGACATGATGCTATATGTAGAAAACCCTAAAGACTCCACCAAAAATCTATTAGAAACAATCAACAAATACAGTAAAGTTGCCGGCTACAAAATCAACATACAAGATTCCATTGCATTCCTATATACTAAAAATGAAATCTCAGAAAAAGAAATACAAAAACCAATTCCTTTTTCAATTGCAGCAAAAAGAATAAAATACCTAGGAATAAACTTAACCAAGAATGTGATATACCTATATACTGAAAACTATAAGACATTTTTAAAAGAAATTGAAGACACAAAGAAATGGAAAAACATTCCATGCTCGTGGATTGGAAGAATCAACATAGTTAAAATGGGCAGATTACCCAAAGCAATATACAGATTTAATACAATCCCCATCAAAATCCCAATGGAATTTTTTAAAGAAATAGAACAAAAAAATCATCAGTGCCCCTGATCATGGGCTAATATCCAAAATATACAAGAAATTCATGCAACTCAACAATAAAAAACAAACAACTCAATTGAAAATGGGGAGAGGACCTGAAGAGACATTTCTCCAAAGTGGACATACAGATGGCCAATAGACATATGAAAAAAATGCTCAACATTGCTAATCATCAGAGAAATACAAATAAAAACAACAATGAGATATCACCTCACACCAGTTAGAATGGCTATCATCAACAAGGCAAATAGTAAAAAGTGTTGGAGAAGCTGTGGAGAAAAAGGAACCCTCATCCACTGTTGGTGGGAATGCAGACTGGTGCAGCCATTATGGAAGGCAGTGTGGAAGTTCCTGAAAAAATTACGACTAGAATTACCATATGACCCAGAAATCCCTCTCCTGGGTATCTACCTAAAAAATCTGAAAACATCTATCCATAAAGACACGTGTAGTCCAACGTTCATTGCAGCTTTATTTACGGTGGCCAAGATATGGAAACAACCAAAATGTCCTTCGATAGATGAATGGATAAAGAAGTTGTGGTACATATACACAATGGAATATTATTCGGCGGTAAGAAAAGATGAAATAGGACCATTTGTGACAACATGGATGGATCTTGAGATTATAATGCTAAGCAAAATAAATCAGACAGAAAAAGTAGAGAACCATATGATATCACTGATATGTGGTAAATGAACCAAAAACAACAAAAGAACAAGAGAAAGAAATGAGAAACAAAAACTCATAGACACAAACAATAGTCTAGTGGTTACCAGAGGGGAAAAAGGGAGGGGAGTGGTAAATGAGGATAAAGGGGATCAAATATATGGTGATGGAAGGAGAACTGATTCTGGGTAGTGAACACACAATGTGATTTATAGATGATGTATTACAGAATTGTACACCTGAAATCTATGTAACTTTACTAACAATTGTCACCCCAATAAACTTTAAAAAAAAAAAAAAGGAAATGGAAATCAAACTACAGCAAGAACTTCACATTCACTAGGATGGCTGTAATTTAAAAAGACAGACAACAGCATGTGTTAGTGAGAATGTGGCAAAATCAAAACTTTTATGCAGTGCTCGTAGGAATATAAAATGGTTGCAGTGGCTTAGAAAACAATTTGGCACTTCCTTAAAATGTTGAGCATAACAATTTCACCCCGGTTTATACCTAAGAAAACTGAAAACATATGTTCCCACAAAACCTTGTATACAGATGTTCATAGCACCATTATTCATAATAGACTAAATGTAGAAGCAACCCAAATGTCCATCAACTGACAAAAGAGTAAAATAAACATGATATGGAACATTATTAGGAAATAAAAAATTAACGAAGTGCTGATGTTTGCTAGATGTAGCTGAATTTTGAAAACATTATTATGCTAAGGTAAGGAAGGCAGTTACAAAGGGCCACAAACATATTCTATGATTTCATTTATATAAAGTGTATGACATAGGCAAATTATAGAGACAGAAATTAGAATAATGGTTGCCTCAGGCTAGAGGAGGGAATGGGGGAAGGAATGCATTTGTATGAATCTGTGTGTGTGTGTTATTTGACATATATCCAATTTAGTATTAACAGCATATTGATAACCACTTTATTGTCATAACTTGATACCCTTGAATGGACTGTAATGTATATATGCTCTATATTAAGAGTTTTTAAACTAAATGTGTGAATGTTTCTCAATTTTGTCTTCAGTTCTCTTGGTCATTTTTCTCAACATATGCCAGTCATACACTGTTTAATTTCTCTACCTTTACAATTATATTAATATCTCAAAGACAAGTAATCTTAGCTTTTATTATCTTCTTTATACGTCTTGACTTGGCTCTCTGCTCTTGCATCTGAATCTGGGAACCAGATTTATAGATTAATTCATATGTTAATTTTAGTTTAATTGATTTCCTTGTAATATTGAGTTATTCTGTGGATGATCTAATGGATGTGAAGTGGTATTGTAAGGGTGAAACTCAAAATTAATGACTTAGTTAGATTTAGTTCAGTCAGCTCATAGTCTGATTCACCTCACAGCTTGCTATTTAACTGTTTTCTCTTGTTTCTCCCCTTCACTGCTTAATTCAATGACTTTGCTTGGTTCCCTTTCTTAATACTATACATACCTTGTTGATCTAATTAATCAGCAGAGAACTAATATGGAAAGAACAATTTCTCAATTCTTAGGTGCCCAGACACCAGGATCCATGGTTGCAACTCCCTTACAGTTTTTGCTCATGATGCATGAAACACTCCAGTCATGGCTGCTGAGTTCGAAATAACATTATGAAGCTGACGAGGCCATGGGAAGCGATTTCTGAGACCAGGCCCTGGGAGGCAATTTTCTGAAACTTACATGACCGACTCTCATTTTTCTTTGTTCTTTCCCCCACCAACCAACCTGATTAAAAAACCATTTGATTATTCTCAGTTCGGGGAAGATGCTTTTCTCCTGGATATTAATTAGTCTGCCATCTTCCCTATCTGCCAGAATCTAGAATAAAGAATGCTTTTCTCCTCACCAACTCTTGTCACTAGAGTTCTTGGGCCTCAGGCGAAAAGTGGCACTGGACCTGAGTCCGGTAACAGTACCTTGTTATGGTTTTGATTGGAGTTTAGCTAATAACTAATGATGAATGTCTTTTTATGTGCTTATTGGCCATTTGTATATCTTCTTTAGAGAAATGTCTATTCAAATCCTTTACCTATTTTTTAATTGTTTGTTTATGAGTTGTAACAGTTCTTTATATATTCTGGATTCAAGTTTATTGTCAAATTCATGTTTTGCAAATATTTATTCCCATTTTGTAGATTATCTCATCACTTTCTTGATGGCCTTTTTTGAAGCAGTTTTAATTTTAGTGAAGTTCAATTTATGTTTTATTTTGTACTTGTGATTTTGGTGTTATATCTAAGAAAGCATGGCCTAATCCAAGGTCCTGACTTATTCCTTTGTTTTCTTCAGGAATTTTATAGCTCTCACTATTAAATTTGAGTCTCTAATCCATTTTGAGTTAGTTTTTTGTATATGGTGTGAGAAATGGCTCCAACTTAAATCTTTAGCATGTGGATACCCCATTGTCTCAGCATCACTGTTGAAAAGATGATTATCCCCCCATTCAACCTACTTGGAACCTCCGCTGAAAAATCACTTGACTATAAAATGAGAATTATGCTCATTATGTGCATGAATTAAATAGTGAATGTGAAAATGAATCAATTGTGACTCCAAGGTTTTTTTGGTCTGAGGAAATTATGATGAAAAAAGCAAGATATTAGTTGAGTGCTTTGACTTGAAAACACATTTATGCAAACACAAATTATTGACCAATAAGCCAATTATTTTTTAAGTTTCTTACATACTTATATATATGTGTTTCTAGAGTTACTAAAATTAGAAAACAAATTTCATACCATGTTTAAGTCTAAGATATATTTTTGGATAGTAAACGAGTATTCACAACTTCTAGATATCTCATCGAAATCGTTATGTGTGATCGTTTTTCTTTATTAAAAATATTGGGGTAACATTGGTTAAAAAATTATATAGGTTTCAAGTGTACAATTCTATAATACATCATCTATATACTGATTGCATTGTGTGTTCACCAACCAAAGTCAAATATTCTTCTGTCACCATATATTTGACCCCCTTTACCCTCTTCTAGCTCCCCTCTCTCCTAACTGAACTATTGCCTTTGTCCATGAGTTTTTGCTTGTTTGTCTTATTCATTTGTTGCTTTTAGTTTTATATTGTACATATAAGTGAAATAAAAACCTAGTTTTCATTTTCAATTTTATGTTATAATCTTATTTTGTGCAGTATGTTTTAAACCATTTTAGAATTTTAAATGTATTCATTAATTATTTTAAATTAATATAAGTTCAATATGACTAAGCAAACTTTTTTTTTCAGGTGCACTTATGGCTCCTGCTGAGTGTTTTCAACACCTTAATTCTATGACAGATCAGTCTGGGAACTGTGGTTCAGATTCTTCAGGATACAAAAAGTGTAACCCTAAGTATGCTTTATAAAATCTGACAAACTCCATTTACTTCCTTAAATTACAAAATATTACCAGATAAATTTATATGTAATTAAAATTTCACCTGGCCATGACATAAGACTATATTTAATACAATTATAAATACGTGAAATACAAAATGTCTGTACTTCTTTCTCATATATCCAATTTATTCTCATACCTTCCCACATAATATTTAATTTACATGTATATGCATAATTTTCTATTAGTTAGAAGGACTGATTATTTTTCTTTTGCATGCTGTCACTTTACAAAGGATGACTACTCTTAGAGTGATGGAATGAAAATATATGAATTTTTACTCTCTAGGAAGTAAAGCACTATGTTTATGAACATGTACTGTACAGCTAGATGTCATGGTCTCAAATCCTAATTACACTGCCTACCTACTTGTATGATCTTGAACATATATTCCACTTTTTCTGATATGTAAACTATTAATATCAATTCCACTAACATCATTGGTCTGGCACCAGTGTGAAATTTAGATACTTCATGAAAAGCACTAGAATGAGACTGACATATAGTGTGCTCACCACAAAATACATCTTAGTAAAGTTATAAGTTGCTTCCTCATATGCTCAAAATTAGAATACACAGAAGTTTGTTTCATAATTGCTAAAGCATACAAGGTGTGATCAAAAACTATAGTGAATGTTTAATTTTTTAAAAAATTTATTACAGCAAAAGACACATTGTCATTAATTCCCCTCAGAGTATGCCCTCCTCACTTTGAAGACACTCATCCCATCGTTCTTGCCACTTTCTGAAGCAGTTCTGGAAGTCCTCTTTAGTGAGTGTCATTAGTTGTGCTGTTGTGGCTGCTTCGATGTCCTGAATCAATTCAAAACGTTTACCTTTCATGGTCATTTTGACTTTGGGGAAGAGGCAGAAGTCACTCAGTGCCAGCTCTGGTAAAAGTGGATAAGGACACACCATAATGTTTTTATTTGAAAGAAATTGCCATTCCAGAAGTAATGTGTGACACGGAGCCTTTCCATTGTGATCCCAAAATATGGTGAATGCTGCCGCCCTGTACCATCCAACGGAAAGGCAGGGATCTTCAATTTGGGAAGCAGCACGTCAAACCTTAGTAACAATGTGTGACAAGTTTCAACTTATTCGGTGCAGTCAGTCGTGTGTGAGCTATAGTTGAGAGAAGGTGTGTTTTAAAGTGTGCCATAAATCATCCTCCATCATGACAATATCACACATTGCTTCTGGTACAGCAATTTCTGTCAAAAAGGTTACAGTGTGTCCTCATTCTCTTTGTTTACTGGATCTGGCACCATGTGACTTCCCTAAAGTCAAAATGACCATGAAAGGTAAACATTGAATCGACTCAGGACATCAAGGCAGTCATGACAGTGCAACTAAAGACACACACTAAAGAGGATTTCCAGAACTGCTTCAGAAAGTGGCAAAATTGATGGGATGAGTGTATTCAAAGTAAGGGGCAGTAGTTTGAGAGAAATTAATGGCAATGTATCTTTTACTGCAATAATTTTTATTTTATTTAAACATTCATCGTTTGTATATTGATTAAGTCCAGCTATTATGACTATATTTTCCTTGAAATCACTGATAAATTTTATATTAGCTGCAATAAAGTACTTCTCTGCTAATTGCAGGATGCGGGTAATTTTAATAGTGGTATCTAGTGATTTATTTGCTCCTTGATTATGTCTCATTTTAATTTTTTGATATGCCTAGCATTTTTGACTTTGTATTGGATACCATGACTAACACAAAATGGAAGCTTTGTATGCATTTATGCTTTTCAGACTAACCATTGTCACCCCAATAAATTTTAATATTTTTAAATTAAAGTTTATTGGGTTGACAGTTGTTAGTAAGGTTGCATAGGTTTCAGGTGTACAATTCTGTATTACATCATCTATATGTCACATTGTGTGTTCACCACCCAGAGTTAGTTTTCTTTCCATCACCATATATTTGATCCCCTTTACTCTTATCTACCACGTCCCTCCCCCTTTACTCTCTGGTAACCACTAAAATATTGTGTGTGTCTATTAGTTTTTGTTTCTTCATTTGTTTGTCTTGTTCCTGTATTGTTTTCAATTTTATATACCACATATCAGTGAAATCATATGGTTCTCTACTTTTTCTGTCTGACTTATTTCACTCAGCATAATAATCTCAAGATCTATCCATTGTTGCAAATGGCACTATTTCATCTTTTCTTGTGACAGAAGAGTATTCCATTGTGTATATATACCACAACTTCTTTATCCATTCATCTATCGAAGGACACTTTGGTTGTTTCCATGTTTTGGCCACTATAAATAAAGCTGCAATGAACAGTGGAGCATATATGTCTTTATGGATAAATGTTTTCAGATTTTTGGGATAGATAACCAGCAGAGCGATTGTTGGGTCGTATGGTAATTCTATTCTTAACTTTTCGAGGAATTTCCACACTGCCTTCCATAACAGCTGCGCCAGTCTGCATTCCCACCAACAGTGTATGAGGGTTCCTTCTTCTCTACAGCCTCTCCAACACTTATTTTTTGCTTGTTGATGACAGCCATTCTAACTTTGGTGAGGTGATATCTCGTTGTTTTTATTTGCATTTCTCTGATGATTAGTGATGTTGAACATGTTTTCATATTTCTATTGGCCATTTGTATGTCTTCTTTGGAGAAATGTCTCTTCAGGTCCTCTGACCATTTTTTCAATTGGATTGTTTGTTTTTTTGTTGTTGTTAAGTTGTATGAATTCCTTATATATTTTGGCTATTAGTCCCTTATTGGAGGTCTTGTTTGCAAAAATCTTCCCCATTTGGTTGGTTGCCTCTTTATTTTGTCAATGGTTTCTTTTGCTGGTCAGTTTTTTTTTAGCTTAATATAGTACCACTCATTTATTTTACCTATTACTTGCCTTACCTTTGAGGTTAAATTCATAAAATGCTCTTTGAACCCAAGTTCCATAAGTTTAGTACCTATGTTTTTCTTCTATGTATTTTATTGTTTCAGGTCTTATGTTTAGGTCTTTGATCCATTTTGAGTTAATTTTGCTACACGGTGACAGATAGCAGTGCAGTTTCATTCTTTAGCACGTGACTTTCCTATTCTCCCAGCCCCATTTATTGAAGAGACTTTCTTTCCTCCATTGTTTGTTTTGGCTTCTTTGTTGAAAATTATCTGTCCATATTTATGTAGCTTTATTTTTGGGTTGCAATTATATTCCATTGGTCAGTGTGTCTGTTTTTCTGCCAATACCATGTTATTTTGATTATTGTCACTTTGTAGTACAAGCTGTAGTCAGGAAATGTGATACCTCACCAAGACTGATACCAGTCTTGTTCTTATTTCTTAAGATCGCTTTGGCTATTTGGGGTTTTCTGTGATTTCATACAAATCTGATGATTTTTTGTCCTATTTTTTAAAAAATGCCCTTTGGAATTTTGATGGGGTTTGCATTAAATCTGTATATTGCTTTGGGTAAGATGGCCATTTTAATTATGTTTATTCTTGCAATCCATGAACATGGAATGTCTTTCCATTTCTTTGTGTCTTCTTCAATTTCTTTTAAAAATGTCTTACAGTTTCAGTGTATAAGTCCTTTATATCCTGTGTTAAATTTATTCCTAGGTGTTTTATTCTTTTTGTTGCAATTGCAAAATGAATTGTTTGTTTTTTCATTTCTTTTTGTGAAATTTCATTGTTAGTATATAGGGAGAGCTATGGATTTTTGTACATTGATTTCTGTAGCTAGCAACTTTAATGTATTTTTTTAATTGTTTCTAATACCTTTTTGGTGGAGTCTTTAGGGTTTTCTATATAAAGAATCATTTTATTTGCAAAAAGTGACAATTTAACTTTTTCATTCCCAATTCAGATGCCTTTTCTTTCCTCCTCTTACATATCCTGTTATGTTCATGATTTTTTTTCTGTGGTTTACAGCACTATCATTATGATGTATTTTAGTGATTTTACTTTAATATATATTGCATATAATATTCCTTGAGTGTGCATCTCAAACTCTTGTCAGTTTTAGACCCATAGTTCTGAATGTAGGTATTGTGTTTGAGAAACTAAAAAAGAAGTCCAATGAGATTGGTGATTAGATAAACTTTACTAATTTTTTAGGATAGAATAAACTAGGAATTTATTATGTCTAAGAATCAAAAAAGAGTCAAGGAATCATTACAAAAATGTGATCAGACTAACTAGGAAATAGTTCATAATTATTAAAAATGATCAGTTATTATTAACAATGTAGGCAAGGCCCTCATATTTTTTTGGTTTGTCACAATTAACTTCAGCATGCGTCTTTTTCCAAAACTTTAATGTTTTATTTATAACTTCTTGCTTTAGAAATGATATCCTAATATTTATCTGTATTTGAAACTAATGATTTTCATTTACTGGTAAATTATAGGGATCGGCTGTGTGGAAAATTAATATGTAAATATGAAAGACAACATATACTTCAGATTCCTAATGCTACTATTACTTATTCTAACATAAATGGACATGTCTGCATCTCATTGGAGTATCCACATAATCATAAAGACAGTGAAAAGATGTGGGTAAATGATGGAACAATTTGTGGTGAAAATAAGGTATGTAGTCTTTCATTACCAAACGACTTCCTAATATTTTATACTCTATTTTTAAATGCATATTTAGTACTTTCCTTGTAATTTAAGTGCACATTCAATTTCAAAAATAAGAAAATTAATTTTTTTAAATAAAAATAATTTAAGGAAAAACATAATATAATCTGCGTTCATTTATAGATGATATCACCATGAATATTTCACTGGCTTTTTTCATAGAAATTATATATGTTCACTGAATTGAGAATCATATTGTTCCTTAACTGTATTTTATTAAATTAGATCAAATTTCACAGAATACTTCTAATGGTATAATTGCTTATAAATAGTTGTTAAAATAATGTAAAGAACATGTAAAGTGAAAGTTAATTGAAGGCATATGTCTGAGATGTAACTACTCTTTCTATTTTCATGAACCTTCTATCAACTCTTTATTTATATACATATTTACAACTATAGAATACTTATCTAGCTATACTAATTATATATTTTTGCAAGAACATGTCATCTTATTGTCTGATTTTGCTCTATTATCATTCTATAGCATGCATGTATATAAATATCAACATTTTCTGTCTTCTTAGATTTTTCCTCTGTGAAATATATGTTACTTATATAGATATACATAAATACACTATGAAGCTCAAGCTTAAATTATTCTCATATCAAATATTTTAATTATAACATCTGGTCTAATAGGAAACATAACATATTAAATCACTTAACTTAGAACAGAGGGAAAGGAAAAATATAATTGACTTGGGAACAGAAGATTTTTTTTGTGTGAGAAGTAAAAATTTTATGTTTTGGATGTAACCAGGTATAAATGAAATCTAACAATTTTTCACATTTTAATTGTAAATCATTATGAATGTATGCATATTTAAAATAATTATTTTTACCTGATAATTATGGAAATATTTGTCATACATATTAAAGCCCTATCACAACCTAATTTACTATTATTCATTTAAAAATTAGGAAGTAAAAAAGTAAACAAAAGAAAAATTGTCACCCCAAATTTTTACACAAATGTCCATTTAAAAAACTTTGTAACAACTTTGCTTTTATGAAATTCACTTTGCAAAATACTTCTCAACTTATTGTCAAAACACTCTTTAATTTTTAACTCTCTATTATTTCCAAATAGCCTACCACAGACTGTATGAGTTAGGAATTGCACAGGAAACAAGAACCACGAATAATCACTTAAACAGTGTATGGGTTCCTCTTCCCCATCATGTAAAAAATTGTGGAGATGTCCATCTAGAATAGTTATGGGATTCCATCATGTATCAATTATCCAGACTCAGTCCAGTTTTCAGCTATAGATCCTGTACTCTTCCTTATGCTTTCAAGATGGTTGATGGAACTCCAATTATCTCCACAGTTCAAAAAGGATTATTGTAAAGAGCTAAGGGGGAAAAGGGTGTATGGCATCTTTATTCACCACAGTTAGAGAACAAGATGAGGGATATCTGGCAGTCACTACTTTACCACAGTATTCATGACCAAGGTAATGCTTTATCACATAGAGATCTACTTCAGCAGCTTGAAAACATGCTACTGTTCATCATTAAAAAACAATACATAATGATGTTAGAGAAGTTTCTGTTTCAAAGTAGAGAGATTAGAGAGTCTGGGTGGAGATCTTGGGAGGTGTTATCCAAGTGATGGCTGTAAAACTTTGGCTTCATATATACCTATTAGCAAAAGATGATCAAGCTAGCTGCATATTAGTGCTCTAAAACATTTTTATGTATTCTGCTAATTACAGTGACATTGTTTTCTTTAAACACTCATATATAAAATACTCATTTGGATTAAAATGAGCTCATTGTCGCAAGAAATTTAAATTTTTTTTTTATCAACAAAGAAATAGGAAGATATATTGAATTCTGTACATATTGTTTCAATTCTCAAACATTAGTGACTAAGTAATCAAATAGTTGTAAACATTACCACCTACTTGCACACAGTTAATCATAACAAGAAGAACATAACAAGGATTTGCCAAGATCTGTTATTTAAAGTTTTGATATTAAGTTCAAGTAGAAATTATAAGCATAAACCCTGCTTTTAAAATGTTTTGTATAGACACAGACAATAGTTACTGGTTACCAGAGGGTAAGGGGGTGGGGGTAGGGAGATGAGGGTAAGGAGGATCAAATATATGGTGATGGAAGGAGAACTGACTCTGGGTGGTGAACACACAATGGGATTTATAGATGATGCAATACAAAATTGGACACCTGAAATCTATGTAATTTTACTAACAATTGTCACCCCAATAAATTAAAAAAATGTTTTGTGAAAGAAATACATATACTCATAAAAATATTTCAAGAAGATTAGGATAGGAAATATCAATGTATGATTCTGAGGAAGCAACTAAAGGAGTCATGGAGGAATATTATAGAAATAAGAAACCCCAGATAATTGTCATGATTATCACTATCAAGCTTTCCCACTATGACTAATCACAAGAAAGCACATGAGGAATACGACATCACCACTGAAAACAGACATGATCATTATAAACACTCAAACACTTTGGTGTTATTTTTTTCTTCCTTGACTATAAAAAGATCTCTAAAATATGAGCAAGGTAATGTTGATTTGCCTCCTTTTCCAAAATGGAAAAGAGGAACTGGTTTCAAGTTGCAAAAACATAAACCATTTGTGTACTTATAAAACGAAGAAAACCCTGCAGATATACACAAATCATTATATCACACTACTGATGGAAATAAAGCAGATTGTTGGAAGTGACCTGGCTGGGTCAGAAACACCACAGTAACTTTGCTAAACAGAACCCCCAGTCATAATCGATTTTAATCAAATGTATACCACATTGAAAACTTTGTTCCTTGAGGATTCTCCTTTATTTCTTGTTTTGAATTTTTTCTTATTATAACGAATGTATTTGGAAACTTTTTAAAACATTTCTGTCTGGATTGATTTGGCCTTTTTTTTCTATATTTAATCCCTTTATTATATTAAATTAATTATTAATTAAATATATTCTGATTTCCCCTCACCATTTCAAACAAGGAAAACAATTATATTTGTTCAAATTGTACATTCCTCATAAACTACAGAATTCAATATATGTTTTTTTTAGGATGCCCTTAGCTGACGAGTATAACAATATATACAGTTGACCTTCAAATAACACAGGTTTGAACTTACACTTATATGTGGATCTTTTAAATAAATAAATGTCTCTCTATGTCCACGGGTTTCACATCCATGGATTCAACCACAATTGGATTGTAAACAGTATTTTAAAAACTGCATATGCAGAGGGCTTAGAGTTTGCATTGCTCTGTGCCGTTTTATATAAGGGACTTGAACATCCATGGATTTTGGAACTCACAGGAGTTCTGGAACCAATCCTCCAAGGATACCAAGGGTCAACTATAGTTAAGTTTTGGGGGAGTCAAAAGTTACATACTAATTTTGAACTGTACTGGGATCATTCCCCCTAACCCTTGAGTTGTTCAAGTATTGATTTCATAACAAGAGTTAAGTGATTTCACCTCTTATCCTAGTCTATAAAACACAGAATATAAAACACTACTTTGTGGTATAATATGCATAACATAAAATTTACCACTTTTTTAAATTAAATTTATTGGGGTGACAATTGTTAGTAAATTTACATAGATTCAGGTGTGCAATTCTGTATTACATCATCTATAAATCCCATTGTGTGTTCACCACCCAGAGTCAGTTCTCCTTCCATCACCATATATTTGACCCCCTTACCCTCATCACCCACCCCCCACCCCTTACCCTCTGGTAACCACTAAATTATTGTCTGTGTCTATGAGTTTTTCTTTCTCATTTGTTTGTCTTGTTCTTTTGTTGTTTTTGGTTTATATACCACATATCAGTGAAATCATAGGGTTCTCTGCTTTTTCTGTCTCACTTATTTCACTTAGCATTATACTCTCAAGATCCATCCATGTTGTCACAAATGCTCCTATATCATCTTTCCTTAACGCTGAATAGTATTCCATTGAGTATATATACCACAACTTCTTTATCCATTCATCTATCAAAGGACATTTTGGTTGTTTCCATGTCTTGGCCACTGTAAACAAAGCTGCAATGAACATTGGAGTACACGTGTCTTTATAGAGAAATGTTTTCAGATTTTTTGGGTAGATACCCAGGAGAGGGATTGCTGAGTCATATGGTAATTCTATTCGTAATTTCTTGAGGAACCTCCACACTGCCTTCCATAGCTGCTGCACCAGTCTGCATTCCCACCAACAGTGTATGAGGGTTCCTTTTTCTCCACAGCCTCTCCAACAGTTGTTACTATTTGTCTTGTTGATGAAAGCCATTCTAACTGGGGTGAGGTGATATCTCATTATGGTTTTCATTTGCATTTCTCTGATGATTAGAGATTTTGAGCATTTTTTCATATGTCTATTTGCCATTTGTATATATTCTTTGGAGAAATGTCTCTTCAGGTCCTCTGTCCATTTTTCAATTGAGTTGTTTGTTTTTTTGTTGTTGAGTTTCATGAGTTCCTTGTATATTTTGGATATTAGATCCTTATCAGAGGTACTGTTTGCAAAAATCTTCTCCCATTCAGTTGGTTGCCTCATTATTTTGTCAATAGTTTCTTTTGCTATGCAGAAGATTTTCAGTTTCACATAATCCCATTTGTTTATTTTAGTTTTTACTTCCATTGCCTGTCGAGTCAAATTCATAAAATGCTCTTTGAACCCAAGGTCCATACATTTAGGACCTATGTTTTCTTCTATGCAGTTTATTGTGTCAGGTCTTATACTTAATTTGTTGATCCATTTTGAATTAATTTTGGTACATGGTGACAGATAGCAGTCCAGTTTCATTCTTTTGCACGTGGCTATCCAATTCTGCCAGCACCATTTATTGAAGAGGCTGTCTTTCCTCCATTGTATGCTTTTAGCTTCTTTGTCAAAAATTATCTGTCCATATTTATGTGGTTTTATTTCTGGGTTCTCAATTCTATTCCATTGGTCTATGTGTCTGTTTTTCCGCCAATACCAAGCTGTTTTGATTATTGTAGCCTTGTAGTACAAGCAAAAACCAGGGAGTGTGATACCTCCAGTATTGTTTTTTTTTTTTTTTTTTAAGATTGCTTTGGCTATTCAGGCTCTTTTTTGGTTCCAAACAAATCTGATGATTTTTGTTCTATTTCTTTAAAAATTGCCATTGGGATTTTGATGGGAATTGCATTAAATCTGTATATGGCTTTGGGTAATATGGCCATTTTAACTATGTTGATTCTTCCAATCCATGAGCACGGAATGTGTTTCCATTTCTTTGTGTCTTCTTCAATTTCTTTCAAAAATGTCTTATAGTTTTCAGCATATAAATCCTTCACATCCTTGGTTAAGTTTATTCCTAGGTATTTTTTTCTTTTTGCTGCAATTGCAAAAGGAATTGTTTTTTCTATCTCTTTTTCTGAGATTTCATTGTTGGTATATAGGAAAGCAATGGACTTTTGTACATTGATTTTGTAGCCAGCAACTTTACTGTTTCATTGATTGTTTCTAATAGCTTTTTGGTGGAGTCTTTAGGGTTTTCTATATATAGCATCATGTCATCTGCAAAGAGTGACAATTTAACTTCTTCATTCCCAATTTGGATGCCTTTTATTTCTTTCTCTTGCCTGATTGCTCTGGCAAGGACTTCCAACACTATGTTGAAAAGCAGAGGTGATAGGGGACAACCTTGTCGTGTTCCTAAACGTAGAGCAAAGGGCTTCAGCTTTTCACCATTAATTATGAGATTAGCTGAAGGCTTGTCGTATATGGCGTTTATTATGTTGAGGTATTTTCCTTCTATACCAATTTTATTAAGTGTTTTAATCATAAATGGATGTTGTATCTTATCAAATGCTTTTTCTCCATCAATTGATAGAATCATATGATTTTTGTCCTTTATTTTGTTTATGTGATGTATCACATTGATGGATTTGCGAATGTTGAACCATCCTTGTGCCCCAGGGATGAACCCCACTTGGTCGTGATGAATAATCTTTTTAATGCATTGTTGTATTCAATTTGCTAGAATTTTGTTTAGGAGTTTTGCATCTGTATTCATCAGAGATATTGGTCTGTAGTTTTCTTTTTTTGTGTTGTCCTTACCAGGTTTTGGTATCAGGGTAATGTTGGCTTCATAAAATGAGTTAGGGAGTACTGACTCTTCTTCAGTTTTTTGGAAGAGTTTGAGCATGATTGGTATTAAATCCTCTTTGAAGGTTGGTGGAATCACTAGTGAAGCCATCTGGTCCAGAACTTTTGATTTTGGGAAGGTTTTTGATGACTGATTCAATTTCGTGGTGATCGGCCTGTTTAGATTTTCCAGTTCTTCATGATTCACTCTTGGAAGGCTATATGTTTCTAAGAACTTGTACATTTCTTCTAAGTTATTGAATTCGGTGGCATATAGTCCTTCATAGTATTCTTGAATAATCCTTTGTATTTCTGTGGTGTCCGTGATAACTTCCCCTTTTTCATTTCTGATTTTGTTAATTAGTGTCTTCTCTCTTTTTATCTTAGTGAGTCTAGCCAAGGGTTAGCCAATTTTGTTAATCTTTTCAAAGAACCAGCTCTTTGTCACATTATTTTTTTCTATTGTCTTTTTGTTCTCTATTTCATTTAATTCTGCTCTGATTTTTGTTATCTTCTTTCTTCTGCTGACCTTGGGTTTGGCTTGTTCTTCTTTTTCTAGTTCTTTAAGGTATAACATGAGGTTATTTATTTGGAATTTTTCTTGCTTCTTGAGATAGGCCTGTAATGATATAAATTTCCCTCTGAAAACTGCTTTCGCCGCATCCCGAAAATTTTGGTAGGATGTATTTTCATTGTCATTTGTTTCTATGTATCTTTTGATCTCTCCTCTAATTTCTTCTTTGACCCAGTTGTTCTTTAAAAGTATGTTCTTTAATCTCCATGTATTTGTGTTTTTTCCTGCTTTCTTTTTGCAGTTGATATCCAATTTCAAAGCTTTGTGATCAGAGAATATGCTTGGTATGATTTCAATCTTCTTAAATTTGCTGAGGCTGATTTTGTGTCCCAATATATGGTCTATCCTTGAGAATGTTCCATGTACACTAGAAAAGAATGTATAGTCTGATGTTTTAGGATGAAGTGCTCTATATATGTCAATTATGTCCAATTCATCTAATGTGTCATTTAGGGCTGCGATTTTGTTATTTATCTTCTGTTTGGATGATCTATCCATAGCTGTCAATGATGCATTTAAGTCCCCCTAGTATAATGGTGTTTTGGTCAATTTCTCCCTTTAGTTCTGTTAGTAGTTGCTTGGTATATTTCGGTGCTCCCTGATTGGGGGCATAAACATTGATGACTGTTATGTCTTCCTGTTGTATAGTCCCCTTTACCATTATGAAATGTCCATCTTTGTCTCTTGTTATCTTTTTCACCCTGAAGTCTGTTTCATCGGAAATCATTATGACTACACCTGATTTTCTCTGGGTATCATTTGCTTGGAGTGTCAATTTCCACCCTTTCACTTTGAGTTTATGCTTGTCCTTGTAGCTGAGATGTGTCTCTTGTAGACAGCATATGGTTGGGTTTAGTTTTTTGATCCAATCTGCTACTCTGTGTCTCTTTATTGGTGAGTTCAGTCCATTTTCATTTAGAGTTATTATTGATACGTGAGGATTTCCTGTCATTCTATCTTTAGTTTTCTGGTAAGGCTGTGTCTCTATTGTTTCTTTGCCTTTTTGTTGTTGTCTATTATTTCTGTGTGGTGGTATTCTATGATGTTTCCCTCTGTTTCTTCTATTACAGTATATATTTCAGTTCTGGATGTTTTTTGAGTGGTTACCCTTAAGTTTATGTAAAAGAAAGTTTAAAATTAGAGTATTCTAGTTTCTTCAGCACGCTTACTTTCTCTATTCCCATATTCCAGTTCAGGCCATTACTCTCCCCCTTTTTATGTTTTGGTTGCCACAGTTGTTCATGTTGATGGTGGTCTAATAGCCTCCTTTAGTATTTCTTATAGTGCATGTCGTGTATTAGAAAATTCCCTCAGCTTCTGGATGTTTGGAAAGGTCTTTATTCCTCCTTCATATCTAAAGGAGATCTTTGCTGGATATATTATTCTTGGCTCATGATTTCTCTCTTTCAATAGTTTGAATATTTGGTTCCATTTCCTCCTAGCTTGTAGAGTTTCTGCTGAGAAATCTGATGATAATCTAATGGGCTTTCCTTTGAAGGTGACTGTCTTCTTTTCCTTGGCTGCCTTGAGGATTCTTTCTTTGTCATTGATTTTAGACAGCTTCAATACAGTGTGCCTTGGTGAAGGCCTGTTGGGATTGAGGTAATTAGATGTTCTATTTGCTTCTTGGATTCGAGGATCCAGTTCTTTCCACAAGTTTGGGAAGTTCTCATCGACGATCTGTTTGAATATATTCTCTGTTTCTTTCTCTCTTTCTTCTCCTTCTGGTATGCCCATTATTCTTATATTGCTCTTTCTGATGGAGTCAGAAAGTTCTTGTAGAGTTCTATCATTTCTTTTAAGTCTCAAGTCTCTTTCTTCTTCCATCTGTGTAAATCCCAGGTTCCTATTTTCAATGTCACTGATTCTTTCCTCCATCTGGTCAATTCTACTACCTAAGCTGTATATATTATTGTTAATTTCTTCAATTGAGTTCTTAATCTCCAGAAATTCTATTTGGTTCTTTTTCAAAATTTCAATCTCTTTTGCAAAATGCTCATTGTGTTCTTTGATTGTGTTTCTGAGTTCATTAAACTGCCTTTCTATGTTTTCTTGCATCTCGTTCATTTTTTTCAGAATTGCAATCTTGAATTCTCTGTCATTTAAATCACATATTTCCATATCTCTAAGTTCCTTTTCTGGAGACTTTTCACTTTCTTTCTGAGCTATCTTGTTGCTTTGGTTATTCATGGCAATCACTGATTTACTATTTCTCTTCCTAGACATCTACTGGAGTGGCTTCTGCAACAGGTTGATAGGTATGCGAAGAGCTTTTGAAGTTCCAAAGCTCTTTCTGCACCAGATTCAGAGCCTGAATGTTTCAGCAGTTCTGTTTACTCCTGCAGGGATCCGCCCAGATAGGTGGGGCCAGGGGTGGGGTGAGTTGTGAGAGGTGGCCCAGAGCAATGGTGGCGACCACTACCACAGCCAGTCCTGCTTCCACAGCTCCCTCCCCTTTGCCGAAACTAGTTGAGGTGTGAATCTGTGTCTGCGGTCCATAGTTCTCAGAGCAGCAAATATTCTGTCCTTTGATCTGACACTGCTACTTTATCGCTTCTAGCACTGGGTAGGTGGGGGCGGGGTGAGCTCTGGGAGGGTAGAGAGGGGGTGGCTAGTCTCTGTGCCTAAGGCTTCCGTTTTCCACTCGGCAGTGAGGGCTTAAACCACCGATTTCAGCCCTCTTCCCTCAGTCTTTGCTCCGAGGTCTGCCGTGAGCGAGTGTTGCGTTCAGCCGTGTTATATGCTGCCCCCTCAGCCCTGTGGGCCATAAGCGGAGCCCTAGCAGTCCGAGTCCTTCCCTCTCCCGCAGCTGCGGTAATTCCGGGAGCAGTGAGCTCTGAGCACTGAGCTAGGTCTGCGTCCTGCGCCCACGCGGCTCCATCTCCGCACTTCTCCTCTCCCTCCTCCCCCGCTTGCGCGATTCACCCACCTGGAGGTGAATTCAGTAGTGGGCCTCTTTGTCTTGCCTGTCTGCTGTGCAGGGAGTCCTTTGTGGAGTTATTGTTGTCCGATTTGTTGTAAATTCCAGGTGAGCGCCACAGAGGCTCACTTCATGCCGCCATTTTTTCCGCGAATCCACCAAATTTACCACTTTTAATCATTTTGAAGTGTACAGTTCAGAGACATTAGCACATTTACATCGTTCTGCAAACATCATCACCTCTTATCTCCAGAAATTTTCATTATCTGAAGCAGAAACTCTGTACCCATCAAACTCTAACTCCCCAGTGACCCCTTCCCACAGCTTCTGGTAATCACTATTCTACTCTCTGTCTATAAATTTGAATATTTTAGGTACCTCATGCAAGTGGAATTATTCAATATTTGTCGTTTTGAGTCCTTATTTCACCAGGCATAATGTTTTCAAAGTAATCCATGTTGTTGCATGTATCAAAGTTTCATTCCTTTTTAAGGCTAAATATTCTGTTCAATGTTTATATCACATATTGTTTATTCACTCATCTATCAATGGACATTTGGTTTATTTGAACCTTTTGGCTGTTGTAAATTATGCTACTCTCATCACTGTACAAATTTCTGTTCAGGTGTCTGTTTTCAAATGTTTTGGTTATATACCTACAGGTGGAATTGCTGGATCATGTAATAATTTGTTTGATTCTTGGGGAACTCCTATACTGTTTTCTAGTACTTTACATTCCCACCATCAGTGCACAAGGGTTACAATTTCTCCACGTCCTCACCAACATTTGTTCTTTTGCGTGTTTTCTAATAGCTATTCTAATTGGTTATATCCAATAAATCATTGCCAAATCCAATGTCATGAAGTTCCCCCCTATGTTTTTTTAAGGAGAATCATGGTTTTAGATCTTATCTTTAGGTCTAGGATTCATTTTGAGTTAATTTTTGTACATGAAGTAAATTAAAGGTCTAAGTCCATTATTTTGCATGTGAATATTTAGTATGAATTTCTATGGCCAACCTTATTGAAAATCATTTGATCATAGCTGAAAGATTTTATTTCTGGGTTCTTTATTCTTTTCCACTGGTCTGTATGTCTGTTTGTCAGTACCACAGTGTTTAGATTACTATAGCTTTTTTAGTAAGTTTGAAATTAATAAGTGGGTGTCCAAATTTTTCTTCTTTTTTAAGATTGTTTTAACTATTTAAAGTCCCTTAAGATTCTATAATAAGTTTCAGAAAGATTTTTTCTATTTCTGCCAAAAAAATTGGGATTTAATAAGGATTGTGTTGAATCTGTAGGTTGCTTTAAGTAGTATTGACACTTAACTACATTAAATCTTAAATGCATGAATATGGGATATCTTTCCATTTGTTCATGTCTTCTTTAACATCTTTCAGCAATGTTTTGTAATTTTCAGTGTACAAGTCTTTCATCTTGAACAAGTTTATTCCTCAGTATTTTATTATTTTTGATGCTATTGTACATGTAACTGTTTACTTAATTCCCTTCTCAAATGTGCACCATTATTGTATAGAAATGCAACTCATTATTATGTGTTGATTTTTGTATCCTGCAACTGCTGTATTTGTTTACTAGTTCTAATATTGTGTGAGTGTGTGTGTGTGTGTGTGTGTGTGTAATATTTATAATTTTCTACATATAAGATTACATCATCTGTGAACGGAGATCATTTTACTTCTTCCTTTACAATTTAGATATTATTGGTTTCTTTTTCTTGCTGTGGATAGAACTTCCAGTGCTTTGTTGAATAGAAGTTGAGAAAATAGTTATCCTTGTTCTTGGTATTAGATGAAAAGCTTTTTTTATCTTTGAGTATGATGTTAGCTATTTGTTTTTTATAGATACACTTTGTTACATTGAGATAGTTTCCTTCCAGTTTGTTGAATATTTTTATCATTAATGGGTGTTAAATTTTGTCAAATTACTTTTCTGCATCAAATGCGGTGGTTGTGTTTTTCTCCCTTCATTCCATTAATGTAGTTTATTTCATTGTTTGCTTTTTGCATATTGAACCATCTTTACGTTACAGGAATAAATCCCACTTGGTCATAGTGTATAAACTCTTCAATATGCTGCTGAACTTGGTTTACTAGTACTTTGTTGATGTATTTGCATCAATGTTCATAAGCAATATTTGTAGTTTTCTTTTCTCATAGTATTTTTGGCTGGCTCTTATATTGGGGTAACACTGGCATCATCAAATGCATCTGGAAGTGTTCCCTCTCATTCAAATTTTTTGGAAGAGTTTGAGAAGATTGATTTAATTTTTCTCTAAATGTTTGGTAGAAATTACCAGTGAAGCCATACAGTCCAGGGGTTGTCTTTGTTTCAAGGTTTTTCATTACTGATTAAACTCCTTATAAATTATAAGTCTATTCAGATTTTCTATTTCTTCATGATTCAGTGTTGGTAAATGGCGTATTCCTATAAATTTTTCCATTTCATTCAGCTTATACACATTGATGGCTTATAATTTTTCATAGTACTCTCTCAAAATCCTCAATATTTCTGTAAAATTAGTACCAATGTCCCTATTTTCATTTTTAATTTAAATATTTGAGTCTTCTCTCTTTTCTTTGTCATTCCATGTAAAGTTTTTTAATTTTGTTGGTTTTTCATTTTTCTACTCTCTATTTTGTTAATTGTCATCTAACCTTTATTATTTCCTTCTTCCTGTTAACTTTGGGTTTAGTATGTTCTTTGTTTATTTACCTAGGGTATAAACTTAGGTTGTTGATTTAAGATCTTTTTTCCTTTTTAATGTGAAGGTTTGCAGTTTAAAATTTATATCAGCAGTGTTTTGCATCACGTCATAAGCCTTTGGTGTTTTGTGTTTTCATTTGTAACAGTAGTTTATTTAAGATCTACTTTGATATTATTATAGCTATTAGTGCTCTTTTTTGATATTATTTGTATGGATCATATTTTTCTATCTTTTCACTTTCAACCTTTTTGTGTCATTAGATACCAAGTGAGTCTTTTGCAGTCTCCTTCAGCATATAGTTGAGAAATGTTATCTAATCTGCAAATTCATGCCATTTGATTGGGGAACTTAATCCATTAACATTAATGTAATTATTCATAGAAAACGACTTGTTTTGCCATTTTATTTGTTCTTTGTATTTTTTATAGCTTTCTAAATCCTTCATTTGATTCATTATCAGCTTCCTTTATGTTTAGTTGATGTTTTGTAATGACACTTATCTATTTCTTTTTCCTCATTTCCTTTTGTGTATATTCTAGAAGTTTTTTTTACGGTTAACATAGAATTACATATAACACACTAAATTTATAATAATCTATTTTGAATTGATACCAAATTAACTTCAAACACATAAAAAACCTCCACTCCTTTACAGTTTCTGCTCAAGACTTATTTGTGATGTCAAAAATTACATGTTTATGTTGTATAGCCATTAAATAGATTTAAAATTATTTGTTTTCATGTATGTCTTTCAAACCTTATAGAAATTTTATTAAATGGAGTTATAAATTAAAATTACATTAATACAGATTTTTACGTTTCCCTTTATTTAACTTTACCAGAGCTCTTTATTTGTGCATATGAATTTTAGTTACATTAGAAACAATTTATTTATCATGAAGGATTCCTTTTAGTTTTTTTGTTTGTTTGTTTGTTTTTTGTAAGCCAGGTCTCATGGTAATAAATTTCCTCAGCTTTTTTGTTTGTTCATCTTTCAATCTGGGAATGTCTTAATTTCTCCATCAATTTCAAAAGAGTTTTGTTGGATATAGAATTCTCAGTTGGCAGGATACTTTTTTTGTTTTTTGTTGTTTTTTTTTTTTTCAGGTATTCAAATATATCAGCTTACTGCCTTTTAGCCTCAAAAGTTTTTGCTAACAAATCTGCTATAATCTTGTTGAGGAGCCCTTGTACATGATGATTCATTTTTACTTGCCGTTTTCAAGATTCTCTCTTTTTCTTTGGCATTTGACGGTTTGATTATAATGTGTCTTAGTGTGAGTATCTTTGTGTTGTTAACAAAAGAAATTCCAAACTTTAAGAGGTTAAAAGAATTTATTTTGAGCCAAGGATTTGGGGCTAGTCCTAGAAAAAAATCTCAAAGGCTGAGATAATGCAGTTTTGCAGTTTATTTTATGCATTTAAATAAAAGAAGATTTTTAAAAAGTTACATGAAATCCATTGATGGCAGATTGAGGCAGGAGAAAGTAAAGCAGGGAAATCTTTAAGATTGGATAAAAACTAAAATGGAGAGATACATGTTTCTTTTACATGGATGGGTACAAGATAGTTAACATTTAACATTCATATTTTACAGAGATATATTGTAAATGATAATAATGTGGAATGTTGAGGTTGTCTCATCCCAAATGGGTGTTAATATTTAGAGGTCTAAAGCAAAGGTCATTCTGATATTTTAAGTATGTTATTCTAGATGCACAAAAACAATAAATAAGGCTTGATCCAGGTAGAGATTAATCTCTCACATAGGCCTTATGTCACTTCCCATCATAACTTGCTCAGTTAGGAATTAAAGAAAAAAATTACAACACCCTGTGTGGTTACTTTCAGTAATTGAGCTTCTCAGGCTTGCTAAGATAGCTCTCTTTTTTTGTTCAAAGTGTTTATCCTACTTGCAATTCATTGATTTAAAATTTATAAATCCATCTTTCTTCAAATATGTGGCATTTTTCAGCCACCATTTCTTCAAATAGTCTCCCTGGTCCTTTCCTTCTCATGTCTTTCAGGGACTCCCATAATGTGTATATTGATCTACTTGATGGTGTTTCATAAATACCTTAGGCTTTTTTAAAAATATTTTTCTTTGTTCTTTTTTCTTTCTGCATCTCAGACTCGATTATTTAAACTGTCCTGTATTCAAATTCACTAATTCTTTCTTTTGCTTGCCCAAATCTGTTCTTGCACACATCTAGTGAATTTTTCAATTCAGTTACAGGCATACCACAAAGATATCGCAGGTTTAGTCCAGACCACCACAATAAAGTGAATATTGTAATAAAGCTAGCTAGTCACACTGTTTGTTTGTTTGTTTCCCAGTATATTCAAAAGTTATGTTTACAGTATACTGTAGTCTATTAAGTGTGAAATAGCATTTTGTTTTTTTTAAATGTACACACCTTAATTAAAAATACTTTATTGCTACAACATGGATGGATCTAGAGAACATTATGTTAAGTGAAATAAATCAGAAAGAGAAAGACAAGTACCATATGATCTCACTTATATGCGGAATCTAAAGAAAAGAATAAGTGAATGAACTAATCAGAAACAGTTTTGGGGACAAAAAGGAAAAAACTGACAGTTGTTAGATGGGCAGGGGGGGATAAGGGGAAAGGTGAAGGGATTAGGAAGCAGCTGGTAACCACAAGATGGCCTCAGGGTTTTTGAAAATTAATTTGGGGAATGTATTCAATAATGTTGTAAAGATTTTCTTGGGTATCCGATGGACATGCGTCCTATTTGGGAGACCACCTCAGGGATACTGTGGATGCCTGATCATGGCACTGTACACCAGAAGCTAAACAATAATGAATGCCAACTGTAATTTTATATATATAATGTGATGGCTCCGTGCGAGGTCGGAGGGATAGTGGATGGGGGGAGGGGGGTTCACAGTGTGAGGGATATAAATGATGAACGTCTAAGTATTACCTTGTCTTGTACACCTGAAACTAATAAATTAAAATAAATAAATAAATAAATAAATAAATAGGGAAAAAATAAATAAAAATATTTTATTGCTAAAATAAACTATCAATCATCTAAGCCCTAAGCAAGTCACAAACTTTTTGTGGTAGAGGGTCTTGCCTTGATGTTGATGGCTGCTGACTGATTAGGATGGTGGTTTCTAAAGGTTGGGATGGCTGTAGCAATTTTTTAAAATAATGAAATTTGCTGCATCAATTGCCTCTTTTCATGAATAATTTCTCTGCATCATATGATGCTGTTCAATAGTGTTTTACCCACAGTAGTAGTACTTTCAAAATTGGAGTCATTCCTCTCAAACCTTGTGCTGCATTATCAACTAAGTTTATTTAATATTCTAAATCCTTTGTTGTCATTTCAGCAATCTTCATAGCCTCTTTATGAGGCTCCTCTTTATGAAGAGTAGTTTTCATCTCAAGAAACCACTTTTTTTGCTCATTCATAAGAAGAATCTCCTCAATTAAAGTTTTATCAGGAGACTGCAGCAATTGAGTCACATCTCCTGGCTCCACCTCTAATTTTAACTCTCTTGCTATTTCCACCACATCTGCAGTTGCTTCCTTTACTGAAGTCTTGAACCTTTCAAAGTCATCCATGAAGTTTGTAATCAACTTCTTTCAAACTCCTGTGAATATTGATATTTTTACCTCTTTTCATGAATCATGAATGTTCTTAATGGCATCTAGAATGGTGAATCCTTTCCAGCGGTTTTTATTTTACTTTGCCCAGATATATCAATCACTATCTATGACAGCTATAACTTTATAAAAATGTGTTTCTTAAATAATAAGACTTGAAAGACTAAATTACTTCTTTATCCATGAGCTGCAGAGTGGATGTTAGCAGGCATGAATAAACAATCTCATTGTACATCTCCATCAGAGCCCTTGCAGTAATATTTTGAAGGAATTTTTTTTTTCTAAGCAGTAAGTCACAACACTTGGTTTAAAATATTCAGTACACCATGTTGTAAACAGATGTGCTGTCATCAAACTTTGTTGTTCCATTTATAAAGCAAAGACAGAGCTGATTTAGCATAATTTAAGGACCCTAGATTTTTGGAATAGTAAATGTGCATCAGCTTCAATTTAAAGTCACCAGCTGCATTAACTCCTAACAGGAGAGTCAGCTCGTCCTTCAAAGCTTTGAAGTCAGGCATTGACTTCTCCTCTCTAGTTATGAAAGTCCTAGATGACATTTTCTTCCAATGTAAGCCTGTTTCACACTGAAATGTTTCACATTTAATATTGAAAATTTGTTGTTTAGCTTAGCCATCTTCATTAATTATCTAGCTAGATCTTCTGGATAACTTGCTGCAGTACTTGCTGCTTCTTGTATTTTTATGTTGTGGAGATCACTTCTTTCCTTAATCCTCATTAACCAACCTCTGCGAGCTGTAAACGTTTCTTGTGCAGTTTCCTCACCGCTCTCACTCTTTATAGAATTAAAGAGAGTTAGGTCCTTGCTCTGGATTAGCCTTTGGTTTAAAGGAATGTTAAGGCTGGTTTGATCTTCTATCCAGACCACTAAAACTTTCTCCATATTAGCAAAAAGGCTGTATCGCTTTCTTATCATTCGTGTGTTCTCTGGACTAACATTTTTAACTTCCTTCAGGAACTTTGATTTTGCATTTACAACTTAGTTAACTGTTTGGCACAAGAGTCTAGCTTTTGATCTATCTCAGCTTTTGACATGGCTTCCTCACCAAACTTAGTTATTTTTAACTTTTGATTTAAGGTGAAAGATGTGAGACTCTTCCTTTCACTTGAACACATAGAAGCCATTGTAGGGTTATTAATTTGCCAAGTTGCAATATTTCTTGTTCTCGGTGAATAGAGGGAGTGGGTTCTCAGTAGAGGGAGAGAGGGAGTAGAATAGAGGGAGTAGTTCTCAGTGAGGAGAGGGAGACAGATTTGGGAAAAGCCAGCTGTTGAGCAGTCAGAATACACACAACATTTATTGATTATATCTGCCATCTTATATGGGCATGGATCATGGTGTCCCAAAACAATTGCAGTGGTGACATCAAAGTGACTGATAACAGATCACCATAACAAATATAATTGTGAAAAAGTTTAAAATATTGTGAAAATAACTGAATTGTGACACAGAGATATAAGATGAACAAAAGCTATTGGAAAAATGGCACTGATAGTCTTGCTCTATGCAGGGTTGCCACATACCTTCAATTGGTAAAAAAACACAGGTTCTGTAAAGTACAATAAAGTGGAGCATGAAGTATGTTCGTATTGTATCTTTCAGAACCACAATTTCTTTTGTTTGCTATTTATAATTGCTCTCTCTTTGTTGATATTCTCATTTGGTTTACGTCATTTTCCTGATTTACTTTCATTCTTTATCTATGTTTTCATTTAGTTTCTTCAGCATATTTAGTACAGTTATTTAAAAATAATATTTGTCACTTCATTTTTTTTCTTTTAAATGAGTTATGTTTTCCTGTTTCTTTTTTATGTCTTGTGACTTTTTTTGTTGAAAATTGAACATCTGAAGAAAAAAAACAACAGAAAAAAACAGTCACTTCCAGTGTTTGCAGACTGGCTTTGTGTTGGGACAGTCCTTTACTGATTTGTTAGGTCAGTGTCAGCCTTAGGAGAAAGCTTGCGGTCTTCTGATATCTTTCATGAGCATGCATCTTTCCTAGACCATTAGGCAGCTCTCAGACAGGTTGTAATATTGAAAATATGGTTTCCTCTGCTCCGTTCAGTTCAAGGGAGGGAATTGGGAACTCATCTGCTTTCATCTCCAGAGTAAGACTTTGCCATGCCAGGAAAGGAGTAGGTCAAGAGGGAACAAACTTAACGCCGAATAGTATTCCATTGTGTATATGTACCACAACTTCTTTATCCATTCATCTATCGAAGGACACTTTGGTTGTTTCCATGTCTTGGCCACCGTAAACAAAGCTGCAATGAACATTGGAGTACACGTGTCTCTATAGAGAAATGCTTTCAGATTTTTTGGGTAGATACCCAGGAGAGCGATTGCTGGGTCGTATGGTAATTCTATTCGTAATTTCTTGAGGAACCTCCACACTGCCTTCCATAGCTGCTGCACCAGTCTGCATTCCCACCAACAGTGTATGAGAGTTCCTTTTTCTCCACAGCCTCTCCAACACTTGTTACTATTTGTCTTGTTGATGAAAGCCATTCTGACTGGAGTGAGGTGATATCTCATTGTGGTTTTCATTTGCATTTCTCTGATGATTAGCGATGTTGAGCATTTTTTCATATGTCTATTTGCCATTTGTATGTCCTCTTTGGAGAAATGTCTCTTCAGGTCCTCTGTCCATTTTTCAATCGGCATTAAGGAAAGATGATATAGGAGCATTTGTGACAACATGGATGGATCTTGAGAGTATAATGCTAAGTGAAATAAGTCAGACAGAAAAAGCAGAGAACCCTATGATTGCACTGATATGTGGTATATAAACCAAAAACAACAAAAGAACAAGACAAACAAATGTGAAACAAAAACTCATAGACACAGACAGTAAATTAGTGGTTACCAGAGGGTAAGGGGGTGGGGGATGGGTGATGAGGGTAAGGGGGATCAAATATATAGTGATGGAAGAACTGACTCTGGGTGGTGAACACACAATGGGATTTATAGATGATATAATAAAGAATTGTACACCTGAAAAAAAAAAGAAAAAAAAAAGAGGGAACAAACAAGCAACAACATTTTCTACTATTTTGAAAGTGGCTTTTTCTTTTCTTTTTTAAAATATTTTTATTTAAAGTTTATTGGAGTGACAATTGTTAGTACAGTTACATAGATTTCAAGTGTACAATTCTATAATACATCATCTATATATCAATTGTGTGTTCACTACCCAGAGTCAGTTCTCTTTCTATCACTATATATTTGATCCCCTTTACCCTCATCTACCACCTTTGTCCCCCCTTACCCTCTGGTAACCATTAAACTATTTATTGTCTGTGTCTATGAGTTTTTGTTTCTTCATTTGTCTGTCTTGTTCTTTTGTTGTTTTCAGTTTTATATACCACGTATCAGTGAAATTATGTGGTTCTTCACATTTTCTGTCTTACTTATTTCACCTAGCATTATAATCTCAAGATCTATCCATGTTGTCGCAAATGTTTTCTCACCGCTGAATAGTATTCCATTGTGTATGTATACCATAATTTCTTTATCCATTCATCTATCGAAGGACATTTTGGTTGTTTCTATGTATTGGCCACAGTAAACAAAGCTGGAATGAACATTGAAGCACACGTGTCTTTATGGATAAATGTCCTTATACGGACATAAATAATTTTTGTGGTTGTAGCTAGATTCCTACTTTGGATGGTGTTTCTCCCTAGCCTTCCTGCATGATGCAACAGAAATAAGCATGTTAAATCAGAAAAAACATTATTTTATTACACAGAAACAATACCAGTAATACCAATAATCCCTTCTCAACTTCTTTCTAGTCTGGCTCAAAGAAATTATTTAACTGTCCTGAGAATTAGGTTTATATTCTTCTGCAAAACAACTCTGCAGATTATAATATATCTAGCTTCTCTGCCCAAGTTCTAGTTAGGTATGAAGGGATCACTCTAACAGAACAGATATATTTCTAACTATAGCAGCACTACTGTGTATCCAGAGCTAGAACTTTTAGAATATTACCACAATCTCTCAAAATAACCTATTTCTCATCAGTATATTTCCTTCTAAGTTTTAAACAGAGGTATATGTTGCCATAATTATCAGACACTATATTTTTCCATATTCAGTTATGCTTAGCAAAACCTATGTGAGTAGATTTACTCTCTGACCTTAATAATTATTATATTATGGTCATATACTTTTCAACAGGAAAGAATCCCAAAAAATATTGCCAATATTATTTAGAAAACAATTTTTATATAAAAATTATATTTCTAATTACATGTTCTTTGGTTTATCATCAGTCACTCTAGGGCTTTCTATGAGTTGCAATAAACATTTTTTTTTTTTACTTTGAAGTTTGAAGCATAGTATTATTTAATATTACAAGTTGAAAGAACTCTGAAAAAAATAATATTCTAAACTTTTCAGCTTTATTCTTAGCTTTTCATATCTCAGTTAATTGTACTATGACCAAGAGAGTTAGACAAGCCAGAAACATCGGTGTCATTGAGCCATCTCATCTCTCTTTTCATCTTCCATATACAAGCTATTACTAAATTATAGTTAAATTTTTAACTATATCTCAAATACAATCACTGGTTTCCATCTAAGCCACTATTACTCAGTTTTACTCTAAGGTTATCATTTTCCTGGCATTCGAATTTGTCTCTACATTTTTTTTTCCTTTCCATCCTCTTTTTCAAAACCTATTTATATTAGCTTCCCATCTTCCAATGAAATGTCTAAATGCAAACAATTGTTTATAGGTTATAGGCCAACTTTCTGATTAAGACTGAAAGATCCTACACAATCCTGCCATAACAACTTCTGTCATATCACACTTAGCTTTTTTGTTTGTGTGTGTGTGTTTCTATATCTTTTATTGCAATATCAGCAATATGAAATTTTTATGTTCATTACTGTGTTCTCAAGACAGGCACATTGCAGACGTCACACATTTAGTTGATTAATGATTTAATGGTTGTTCTCTGTGTAACAGCTACATTGTTCTTAATATTTCTCAACAGTTTCATACCATGTTCCAATGCAGAATCATTTTAAATATCATTTCTTTTCCTATAAGTACCTTGTCTTTCATTTCGGTGTTTCATTAAATTCTGTTCAACATGAGGGCTCAATAAGGTTTTGCTGTTCTCACATATGAGATAAATCCTCTGTATTTTATTTTGTCATTACACTAATTATCACATATTTATCTTGGTTTTTCTTTATTTCGTATCTGTACCTTCTATCTCAACATAAGCATGGAAGATGGTTTTATTGTTTTGTTTACTCTCAGATCAGCAGGGTCTCATCTAGTACAGAAAACAGCACCAGTATAATCAATTATTGCTAGTATGTTAATATTTATTGTTAAATGAACCCCTCTTAATTAGATGTCAAATGCAGATGACATTTCAGTTGATTTATTTTGGCTTATTTCCCTTTTAGGTGTGCAAGAATAAGGAATGTGTAGATAATTACATCACCTATGACTGTGATTCACAAAAATGCAACAATCAGGGTGTAAGTACCAGTAGTATGAGGCAAGAATGCAAATCACTGAGAGTGATCCTAGGAAAGCAAACACACAGCTACACACACAAACACACACACACTCATATATTCATAAACCACACAAGTAAATCAGCCTTATCTGACTTAGGTATTACTTTAAAAGTATACTTGACCACAAATAATTTGAGCTACTTATCTTATAAGGTGATATTTCTCCCTTTTTCAGACATGTAATAATAAAAAGAACTGTCACTGTAGATCCACATTTTTACCTCCAGATTGCAAAACCGAAGACCCTTCATGGGTTGGTGGGAGTATTGACAGTGGCAATTTTCCACCTGCATCAGCGCGCAACCCTGGTAAGTATTAATAACATATTGAAAAGATAATTAAAACATTTTAATTTATTAAATTCAATAATAATATCTTATCTACCAATTTATATTTATATTATATTTGGACATCAAAAATAAATCACATGTGGCTATTTCTGTTTTACCTATAGAGAATAATGTAATATAAGCTATATAATGTATATTATAGATGAGATATATGAGTAAGGACCCAGGTAAAAAAAATAGAAATCACATTCCTTCATACAGAAGGAATTTAATATAAGGCACCAGGTAAGACATAATGGCAGAGATGAAAAGCAATCACAGAATGGTGAGGCAAACTAGAGGTTAGCAACAGCAGGAATCCACTATCACTTCTTGTGCTTGGAGGGGCAATAGAAGGAGGTGGTATTTCTACCACCAGAGTCTGAGCCATCTAGCGTGATATATAACTCTGGTCAAAGCTACATATCAGGATCTAGATCCCAGGGAGAGATATTGTCCAGCATGACATACACCTATAGAGCATTCACTGCCAGTATTGGAGATGTAGGGGAAGAAGGGGAGTAAATATCATGGCTATTTTAGTTTTCTGAAACTCAGATTTTATTTAGTGATTCCCATCGGCCAAATCTAATAGACTGAAAGTCAAGGAGCTTAAAATATGTAGTTTCCTACTTTATTAAAAAATGCAATTTATTGAGGTGGCGATAGTAAAATTATATAGGTTTTGAGGGTACAATTCTATAATAAATTATCTATATATCACATTCTGTGCTCACTATCCAGAGTCAGTTCTCCTTCCATCACCATATATTTGACCCCTTTATCCTCTTCTACCATCCTCTCCCCGCTTACCCTCTGAGTTTTCGTTTCTTTGTTTGATTGTCTTATGACTTCATTGCTTTCAGTTTTATTTTCCACATATGAGTGAAATCATATGATTCTCAACTTCTGTCTGACTTATTTTGTTTAGCATAATAATCTCAAGATCCATCCATGTTGTCCCACATGGATGTATTTCATCTTTTCTTATGGCAGGGTACTATTCCATTTTGTATGGAATTCTATCTCCATGGTAATTCTATTCTTTATTTTTTGAGGAACCTCCATAATGTCTTCCATAGTGGTTGTACCAATTTACATCCCCATCAACAGTGTATTAGGGTTCCTTTTTCTCCACAACCTCTCCAACACTTGTTATTATTTGTCTTGTTGATGAAAGCCATTCTAACATGTGTGAGGAAATATCTCATTGAAGTTTTGATTTGCATTTCCCTAATAGCTAGTGAAGTTGAGCATATTTTCATATATCTGTTGGCTATTTGTATGTCTTCTTGAGCGTAGTTTCTGGATATTTTTTCCTGCCCATTTTTTAATTGGATTGTTTGTCTTTTTGTTTTTGAGTTGCATGAGTTATTTATATATTTTGGATATTAGCCCTTTATCAGAGGCATTCATTGCAAATATCTTCTTCCATTCTGATGGTTGCCTCTATTTTTTGTTGATATTTTCTTTGGCTGGGCAGAAACTTTTCAGTTTGATATAGTCCCATTCATTTATTTTAGCATCTACTTCCCTTGACTTTGAGGTCAAATTCATAAAATGCTCTTTTAAGCCAAGGTCCATAAATATAGTGCATATGCTTTCTTCTATGCAATTTATTGTTTCAGGTTTTATGTTTAGGTCATTCACCCATTTTGAGTTTATTGTGGTATACAGTGACAGAGAGCAGTCTAGTTTCATTCTTTTGCACGTGGCTTCTAATACTATGTTGAATACTAGTGGTGATAGGGGATAACTCTGTCTTATTACTGAATGTAGGGCAAAGGGCTTCAGTTTTTCACATTAATTATGATATTAGCTGAGGGTTTGTCATATATGGCCTTTATTATGTTAAGGCATTTTCCTTCTATACCCATTTTATTAAGTGTTTTAATTATAAATGGATGTTATATCTTGTCAAATGCTTTTTCTGCATCTATTGATATCATATTATTTTTATCTTTATTTTGTTTATGTGGTGTATCACATTGATCGATTTGTGTATGTTGAACCATCCTTGTGCCCCTGGGATGAATCCCACTTGATTGTGCTATATAATCTTTTTAATACATTGTTGTATACATTTTGCTAGAGTTTTGTTTAGAATGTTTTTATCTGTATTCATCAGCGATATTGGTCTGTAATTTGTGTGTGTGTTTTCCTTACCAGAGTTTAGCATCAGGGTAGTGTTGGCCTCATAAAATGAGTTAGGAAGTATTGCCTCTTCTTCAATTTTTTGGAAGAGTTTGAGAAGGACAGGTGTTAAATCCTCTTTGAATCTTTGATAGAATTCACTAGTGAAGCGAAGTGGTCCCGGACTTTTGTTTTTGGCAAGGTTTTGGATGACTGATTCAATTTCCTTACTGTTGATCTGTCTATTTAGGTTTTCCAGTTCTTTGTGATTCAGTCTAGGAAGGCTATATGCTTGTACAAACTTGTCCATTTCTTCTAGGTTATTGAATTTGGTAGCATATAGACCTTCACAGCATTCTTGCATGATTGTTTATACTGTGGTAACAGTGGTAACTTCTCCTCTTTCATTTCTGATTTTGTTTATTTGTGTCTTTCTCTTTTTATCTTAGTCTAGCCAAAGGTTTTTCTACTTAATGTTTTCAAAGAACCAACTCTTTGTTGCATTAATTTTTTCTATTGTCTTTTTGTTCTCTATTTCATTTAGTTCTGCTCTAATTTTTAATATTTCCTTCCTTTTTCTGACTTTGGGTTTCATTTGTTCATCTTTTCCTACTTCTTTAAGATGTAATGTTATAGTCTCATCTCTCTTTGGAGAGAAAAAAAACATCTTCTGTGTTTAAGTAGATATTTTCCTAGGGAGGAACACTAAAGGATTGGTGGTGAAATTTTTTGAGGCCTTGCTTGAAATGTGATATATCACATAAACAAAATAAAGGACAAAAATCAAATGATTATATCAATTGATGCAGAAAAAGCATTTGGCAAGATACAACATCTATTTATGATTAAAAAATTTAATAAAATAGGTATAGAAGGAAAATACCTTAACATAATAAAAGCTATATATGACAAACCCTCAGCTAATCTCATAATTAACAGTGAAAAACTGAAGCACTTTGCTCTATATTCAGGAACACGACAGCGCTGCCCCCATCACCTCTGCTTTTCAACATAGTTTTGGAAGTCCTTGCCAGAGCAATCAGGCAAGAGAAAGAAATAAAAGGCATCCAAATTGGGAATAAAGAAGTTAAATTATCACTCTTTGCAGATGACATGATGCTATGTGTAGAAAACCCTAAAGACTCCACCAAAAAGCTATTAGAAACAATCAACGAATACAGTAAAGCTGCTGGCTACAAAATCAATATACAAAAGTCCATTGCATTCCTATATACTAACAATGAAAACTCAGAAAAAGAAATAAAAGAAAGTCAATTCCTTTTGCAATTGCAACGAAAAGAATAAAACACCTAGGAATAAACTTAACCAAGGATGTGAAAGACCTATATGCTGAAAACTATAATACATTTTTTGAGAAATTAAAGAAGACACAAAGAAATGAAAAGACATTCCATGCTCATGGATTGGAAGAATCAACATAGTTAAAATGGGCAGATTACCCAAAGCAATATACAGATTTAATGCAATCCCCATCAAAATTCCAATGGCTGTTTTTAAAGAAATAGAAAAAAAAAATCTTCAGGTTCATTTGAAACCACAAAAGACCCAGAATAGCCAAAGCAATCTTAAGAAAAAAGAATAACTCTGGAGGTATCACACTCCCTGCTTTAGCTTGTACTACAGGGCAACAATAATCAAAACATCATGGTATTGGTGGAAAAACAGACACATAGACCAATGGAATGGAAATGAGAACCCAGAAATAAAACCACATAAATATGGACAGATAATTTTTGACAAAGAAGCTAAAAACATACAATGGAGGAAAGACAGCCTCTTCAATAAATGGTGCTGGCAGAATTGGAAAGTCACATGCAAAAGAATGAAACTAGTCTGCTATCTGTCACCACGTACCAAAATTAATTAAAAATGGATCAAAGCCTTAAGCATTAAGACCTGAAACAATAAACTTCACAGAAGAAAACATAGGTACAAAACTTATGGACCTTAGATTCAAAGAGCATTTTATGAATTTGACTCCAAAGGCAAGGGAAGTAAAAGCTAAATTAATGCATGGGACTATATGAAACTTAAAAGCTTCTGCACAGCAAAAGAAACCATCAACAAAATAAAGAGGCAACCAACTGAATGGGAGAAGATTTTTGCAAACAGTGCCTCTGATAAGGGGCTAACATCCAAAATATACAAGGAACTTATGCAACTCAACACTAAAAAACCAAACAACCCAATTGAAAAATGGGCAGAGGACTTGGAGACATTTCTCCAAAGAGGACATGCAAATGGCAAATAGACATATGAAAAAATGTTCAACATCACTAATCATCAGAGAAATGCATTATAAAAACCACAATGAGATATCACCTCACACCAGTTAGAATGGCTATCATCAGCAAGACAAACAGTAACAAGTGTTGGAGAGGCTGTGGAGAAAAAGGAACCCTCATCCACTGTTGGTGGGAATGCAGACTGGTGCAGCCACTATGGAAGGCAGTGTGGAAGTTCCTCTAAAAATTACGAATAGAATTACCATATAACCCAGCAATCCCTCTTCTGGGTATCTACCCCAAAATTCTGGAAACATTTATACATAAAGACAAGTGTGCTCCAATGTTCACTGCAGCTTTGTTTATGGTGGCCAAGACATGGAAACAACCAAAATGTCCTTCAATAGATAAATGGTTAAAGAAGTTGTGGTATATATACACAATAGAATACTATTCAGCGGCAAGAAAAGATGAAATAGGACCATTTGTGACAACATGGTTGGATTTTGAGATTATAATGCTAAGCGAAATACGTCAGACAGAAAAAGCAGAGAACCATATGATTTCACTGATATGTACTATAAGAACCAAAAACAACAAAAGAACAAGACAAACAAATGAGAAACAAAAATTTGTACATACAGACAATAGTTTAGTGGTTACCAGAGGGTTAAGAGGGAGGGGAGTGGTAGGTGAGGGTAAAGGGGATCAAATATATGGTGATGGAAGGAGAACCTGGGTGGTGAACACACAATGTGATTTATAGATGATGTATTACAGAATTGTACACCTGAAACCTATGTAACTTTATTAACAATTTTCACCCCAATGAACTTTAGTTTAAGAAAAAGATGTAACATTAGGTTGTTTTGGGGGGTATTTTTCTTGTTTCTTGAAATACGCCTGTAATGATATAAATTTTCCTCTTATTATTGATTTTGCTGCTTCCCAGTAATTGTGATTAGATGTATTTTCATTTTCATTTGTTTCTATGTATCTTTTGATCTTTTGTTTCTTCTTTGACCCTGTCATTCTTTAATAGCATGTTGTTTAATCTCCACATAATTGTGATTTTTCCTGCTTTCTTTTCCCAGTTGACATACAATTTCAAAGCCTTGTGATCAAAGAATATGCTTGGTATGATTTCAATCTAGAATTTGCTGAAGCTAATTTTATGTCCCAACATATAGTCTATCTTTGAAAATGTTCTATGTACACTAGAAAAGAATGCATAGTCTGATGTTCTAGGATGAAGTGCTCTATAAATGTCAATTATGTCTATTTGGTCTAATGTGTCATTCAGGTTGATACTTCCTTACTGATTTTCTGTTCGGGTGATCTTCCATAGCTGTCAATGGCATATTTAGGTCACCTATGATACTTGTGTTTTTTGTCAATTTCTCCCTTTAGTTCTGTTAGTAGTTATATTTTGGTGCTAACTGATTGGGAGTATATACATATATTGATAAGTGTTATCTCTTCTGTTGTATTTTCCCTTTTACCATTTTGAAATGTCCATCTTTGTCTCTTGTTACCCTTTTTATCCTGAAGTCTGTTTCATCTGATACACCTAGTTTCTCTGGGTACCATTTGCCTGGAGTATCGATTTCTACCCTTTCACTTTGAGTCTATATTTGTCCTTGTAGGCAAGATGTGTCTCTTGGAGGCAGCATATGGTTTTGTTTTGTTTTTTTTGATTCAATCTATTACTCTGTGTCTTTTTATTGGTGAGACTTCAACAGTACATATGTTCTTTGAGTCCCAATTGATTGAGTCCTAATCAATTATGGGAAAGAAGCAACTCAGATATAAAAAGGGTTATTCCTAATGGAAGATGAATTATAAGTTAAAGTCTATAACCAAGAAACCCTAGCCAAAAGTTCTTTGATTTGTGGTTTTATGTTTCTTAAAAGTCACCACCAACAAAAATACAGATCTAGATAGTATAAATACAGGTTAATTTCACGATTTTTTTTCAAGGAAGAAATATCATTTTTAGAAAACAGTGGTGAGAGGTATTCTTATCATCTCATTGTATGAGGAAAACATAACCTTAACATAACCCAAACCCAGACAAAGAAGTTAACAAAAAAAAATACAGAATAATTTCTTTCATGAACATAGATGTAAACATTCTCCACAAAATATTAACTCATGCTATGTAACAGTCTACATTAAAAAGATAATAATCTAGAATATATGTGGTTTATCTTAGGAATGCAAGACTCTTTTATCATTTGAAAGTAATTTAGTTCAATTCACCCAATCAACAAAAATTTTTAAAAGTGTATGATGTTTCACTTGATCCAGAAAAACCATTAGACTAAATTCACCACATTTTCATGAATTTTTAAAAAAGCAGTAAACCACTAACATGAAGAAACTTCATCATTTGATAAAAAGCATCAACAAAAACATAGTTAATATATTTTATGATGAAATGCATTGTTTTTCCCAAAATATCGAGAGCAAGAGAATAAAGTATGCTCTTACCATGCCTATTCAACCTTTTATCATAAGTCCTAGCCATTGCAATAACAAAAGAAGAACAGATCAGGAGCACACAGATTCGAAAGAACGAAATGAGACTACAGATGATATGGTGAATTACATAGAAAGTCCTAAAGTATCTACAAAAATACTTCCAGAAATAATGAATATTTTTGAAAGTTTAAAGGAAAAACATTTAAGTCAGTACTATTATTATACAATAGTAGCAGGAAGTGGAATTCAACTTAAAATTAGTAACATTTACAATACTATCAATATATAAAATATTAGAAATAAGCTTAACAAAAGATGCATAAGACCTTTACACTGAAGCTAAAACAAGATGGAGATAAATATTAAGCATACAAATAAAAGGGAAAATATGCCATACTCACCTATTGGAAGATTTGTCATTGTTAAAATGCAATTTTCACCAAATTATGAAAAACAATCATAAAAGCATGTGTTTTTCAGACATTAACAATTTGAAGAGGTTAAAGGGGATCAGATCAAATATATGGTGATAGAAATAGAACTGACTCTGGGTGGTGAATACACAATGTGATATATGGATGATGTATTACAGAATTGTACACCTGAAATCTATGTAACTTTATTAACAATTGTCACCCCAATAAACTTTAAAATAAAATAAAAATAAAGCATACAAAAAAATGCTTAGAATAGCCAAGCAATCCTGAAAAAAAATAAAGAATGACAAAAAGGACAATTTAATCTATTTGCCTTATATTGAATTTAGTATAGAATAGATTTAGTATATAGTTACATTAATGAAGATAGTGTGGAATTTGTTAAGGATAGATATACAAATAGATCAATGAAATGAAATAGAGAGTCTAGACATTTACCCCTTAAAGTAAGGTTAATCAATTTTTCAAGAAAAGTACAAAGACAATTCAATGGGGAAGGAAAGTCAGTTCAAAACATTGTACTATCACACAACTAAGCCCCAAAGAATCTCAAAGCCTCCACAAGCCCCAAAGAATCTCAAAGCCTCCACAAGCCCCAAAGAATCTCAAAGAGTTTACCTTATTCAACAATTCATGTGGCATAGATCATAAATCTAAATGTAGAAGCTAAAATTATAAATCTTCTTGAAAGAAACATAGAGAAATTTTTACATGATCTTGGGATCGGCAATAATTTCTTAGATAAGAACATATATCAATGCAATAAAAGTAAAGATAATTTAGACTTTATTACAATTTTTATATGTACAGTATTTCTTACTAAAAATAGAGATTGAGAAAAACTCAACTTTTATAGGGATCACACTTTAATTCTTTTCATCCCTATCATACAGTTCTGAAAATTGACTACATGTAATAGAAGTTCTTAATAAAAAGAAAAAGATAGGACTATTATTGTAACAATTAGAAGAGTCTCTTTGGGCACTTACACTGTCAATTTATCTGATTCATTTAAAATGTTAATTATAAGATAGTTTAAATTTTTATTCTACTAGTTATATTAAAATACAGAAATGTCTTTGCTGTATTTCTGGTAATTGCTTTCAAATCACTGGTATTTTCTTTCCTAGAAAGGCTCTATATTGAGAAAGCTTACCACTCCAAACCTACCAGATGGTCATTTTTCCTACTCATTCCGTTTTTTGTTGTTCTCTGTGTAATGATCGCAATCCTGGTAAAGGTTTATTTCCAAAGGAAAAAAAGGAGAAATGAGGAGTATACAAGCAATGAGTATGTTAATTTCATATTTAAGATTTATTACTTATTAAAATTTATTATTTATTACAAATTATAATTTGTTGGCATACATAATAACATCTTAATAAATAACATCATGATAATGTTACTGGTAACAATAAAGATTTAATTTTTATCTTCATATGGACATTAAATAGTTAATATATCAATGATTAATATAATGAATAATGAATAGAATTTTTTAAAAGGTCAGCAATTTTAATCTTATAACAACTTGTACTCTGTTTGGGTTAAAAATAAGTAGAAATGATTTTTAGTTGATGTTTAGCTACCTCCTCTTATTATTTGATCTTTATTAAAATGTATTAAACATTTTTAATATTTATACATTTCAAAAACTTTTCATGCACTATTTTATTAAAAGGTAGCAAGAAAATCCGAAAGATTAGCCTTTTGTGCAGTTAAGTAAATTTAGAGACAAGCAGCCAGAGAGAGAAAAAAACTTAAAATAATATATAATAGTAACATTGAAAAAATCTAGATTATAGCCATGGCTAATCTACAAAAAAAAATAAATAAATAAAACAAATAATTTTTCATTAGCACACCTTAGAAATATCTGAAAATATGGCTCAAAAATACAAATAAATATTAAAATTGGTTTCCTCCTCTTCAGGGAATGATAAAAAAATTTCTGTTTTTGAGTTTTATATCTGGGTCCTCCATTCTACTTAAAATGAATATTTAAAGATGAGAAGATAATATAAATTAAAAGGGAATACAATTAATGGAAATATTTTGAAAAGTTTAGGTAAAATTGCTAAAATAATATGCAGCATGTATAACAGTTAACTGTATTAACATTCGGTTAATACTTGAACATATTAAAGGGATTTTCTTAGATTGGATGATTTCATTGTAAAACTGACATCAAATATCTTTGGTGAAAAAGTAGCTAGTAAAATTACTAGAAATAATTAGGGCAGATAATGAATGGCAAGCATGTTTAAGATAGTTAGCTAATAATGTTATGAATATGAAAATGATCTGAGTTCATTTTCAGGTAAACTTACAGTATTGAGCATTTTTCTCATGTTAGTCTTGAATACCAACTGAGAGATGTTCTCAGTGATAAAATGTTCTCAAGTAGTAGCTGCTCCCAGATCTCATAAGGGATTCAAAAGTTTCAATACTGACAAATGGTACAGAGTTTTGTAGAATAATATTTGAAGAAAATATAATTTTAAGTGATTATATTTACTTTTAAATATATAGGCAACTTGAAAGTGAGAGTGAACCCAAAGAGTAGCATGGAAAACAGAGAATCCATGATATCACAGTGAGTATCAAATATTTTTAAGGTTAAGAGGGAGAGACAGAGAAATTTTAATGTATTAGATAAATATAAGTAATATAAATATATATTAAATGGTGATATCATATAGATGCATATAATTTAAATTATATTGGAGGATATTTTTCAATAATGCAAGCTATATCATAGACATAGTAAATTAGACATAGTAAATTATAAATTACATTCAATTTGTCATTTAAAATTTATTGCACTGTTACCTTTTAAATTTTTTCTAATAATGTTTAATTCTTTAGCATTTGCATATTCAAATTTTGATTAAAAATAAATTAGATGATTTTGACAAAATTGCCAAAATAATTCAATGGGGGAAGGAACAGTCTTTCAACAACTGGTGCTAGAACAAGTGGATATATGAGTACATATGTGAAAAAAATGATGTTGAACTACTTCCTCACACCACATACAAAAATTAATTCAAAATACGATGAGAGACCTAAGTGTAAAACTAAAAGTCTTAGAAGAAAACATATCAGTAAATCTTTGTAACCTTGAGTTAGACAAAACCTTTTTGATAGCACAGCAATAAAATGAAAAATGGATAAACTGGACTTCATCAAAATAAAAAAAACTTATTCTTCAAAGGACATCATCATAAAAGGAAAATACAACCCACAGAATGGGGGAAAATATTTACAAATCTTATATTTGAATCAGAGACTTATATTCAGTATATATAAGGAACTCTTGCAGCTCAACAATAAAAATACAAATAATCCAATTTTAAAATGGGCAGTGGATCTAAACATTTTTACCAAAGAAGATATACAAATGATCCATAAGTATGATACATGAAAAGATATCAACACTATTAGCCAACAGAGAAATGCAAATCAAAACCACAACGAGGTACCACTTCACACCCACTAACGTGGCTATATCGAAAAGCCAGATAATGACAAGAGTTGTGAAGGATTTGGAGAAAGTATAATTCTTACACACTTCTGGTGGAAAAGTAAAATGGTACAAGCTTTTTGGAAAACACCCTGGAAGATCCTCAAAGATTAAACATATAGTTACCTATTATCCAACAATTTCACTCCTTAATTACATAACCAAGATAAATGAAAACTTACATGTATACAAAAATGGGTACAGAAATGTTTTTGCAGCACTATTCATTATAACCAAAAATGAAGAACAATGCAAATGGCTGTCATCCTGATGAATAAATAAATAAAATGTGGTATATTTATAAAATGGAATATTAAGCAGGCACAAAAAGAAATGAAGTACTAATAATTGCTACACATGGATGAACTTTGAAAGCATGCTAAATGGAAAACTCCAGACCACATATTGCATGATTCCACTTATATGAAATGTCTAGAATAAGCAAATCCACAGAGACAGAAAATATATTGTTGCCAGGTGCCAGAGGGAGGGTGATATGGATATAGGGTTTCTTTCTGGGATGATGAAATATTCTAAAATTAGATAATGATGGTTGCACAACTCTGTGAATATACTAAACCCACTAACATATACACTTTAAAAGTATGAGTTTTATAGCATGTGAATTGTATTTCAATAAAGCTGTTATGAAGACAAGTAAAAGCAATAAAATTACATTATAGAACTCTACTTCATAATGAAGTCACCTTCATGCTATTTGTTGAATTAACCTAATTTTTAACTTATTGGACATACAGGTGACTCTTTCCCCTTTATTTATTCTTCCAGAGTAATTATCTTCAATGGACAGGAAAAATGGAAAAGAAAAAGAAAAAAGAAAGAGTACATGTATTGCCTGATTGCCTGGAATTCAAAATCTGAATGTTATAGTTTCGATCTGACAAGAAAAAATAGAAGTTTTCATATATAATTTATGTTATGTTATTTATATTATATATATATCATAGATAACTTATTTGTAAGAAATGCATGTTTAGGGGTTTTTATATTACATATTTTTAAAGTTATCTCATATTAATTCTGTCAGTCAGTAGGAACTATGTTAATCAGCAGACCTGAGATTAGGAAAAGTTATAATAAATGCAATGCCATCATTAAAGGCTACTATTATATTTTAAATTGTAATGGTATATAGCTATGTTATAATCTGATGATCCATAATCAATCAAAAGAAATCATGATAGATTTTAACACTGAAAGTATTAGTAGAGATAAAGAATATATCATAATGCAAAGCATCAATCTAAGAGAAATCTACAATAATACAAATGTATTTGCTAATGTTCTCCAGAGAAACAGAACCAATAGGTGATGATAGATCGATGATGATGATGATAGATAGATAGATAGATAGATAGATAGATAGATAGATAGATAGATAGACAGATAGATAGAGATTTATTATAGGAATTGGCTTGCATCGTTATTGAGGCCAAGAAGTCCCATGATCTGCCATCTACAATCTGGAGAACAAGGAGAGCAAGCGGTGTAATTCAGTATGAGTCTGAAGGTCTGAGAATTGGGAAGTCAGTGGTTTACTTTCTGGTCTGAATCCAAAAACCCAAGAACCAGGAGTGCCAATGGATGTCCAAGAGCAGCAAAAGATAAATTCCACAGCTCAAGCAAAGAGAAAATTCATCCATCCTCCACTTTTTTGTTTTACTCAGGCCCCCAAGGGATTAGATGATGCCCACTTGCATTGGTGAGGATAATCTTCACTCAGTCTAATGATTCAAACACTAATCTCTTCCAGAGACATACTCATAGACACACACAGATATAATGTTTTATCAGATATCTGGTCATCCCTAAGTTGACACATAAAATTAACCATCACGAATCTGCTCCTTGTCAACTTGGCACTCATAGAGATCTTGAACCATACTTAATCTCCAAATAAATGATATAACTCTGCCTAACATGATACAGCTATCCTGCATACATCTGAAAATGCACTAATTCCTTCCCCAGAAGAGGAGATAAGATCCTTGAATGTTTACTCTTCTCCATTTATCTCATAACTTAAATACTACGATGTAATATAACCATACTGAAATACTCATATAAAGTCAATATATCTTATGTTACATGACAAGGGAATAAGAGAGGAAAGAAAACAAAAATATTTGCGTAATATACTCATATGTATATATACACACAAGTGTATTTGTTACAAAATAAGGAGGAAATACTCATAACGTTATAGTCTTCCTTTATATAACTAGTCATTGTAGCTGGTATATATAAGTACCTTCTACTGCCCATTCTGTATTACCTTTGACTTCAGCACGCACCTGAACTGGTTTGTTGAGCCAAACCTTTACTTCTGAAGTGTCTGGACCATTAGTAGTCCTGTCTTGATTGAGTAGTTCTAGTTGTCCATTGACTTTAATTACAGGGCATGGTAATACTAAGAGACATCCTAAGGGATCTCATATATTCCAGACATACTTGTTTTTACCTCCATTGTTACATAGTAGGCCCATTTCCCCTTGATAGTCAAAATTAATCATCTCTGCCAACACTTTAATTGTCTTCTTTACTGGTTGGTTCAGGGGCATGAAGACCCCAAAGTGGCTAGGTGGCAGTCTTAACTTCCAGTTCAAGGAATCATCGTTATGTCTCCTGCTGAAAGCATTTTTTCCTTAGACACTAAGACCTCTAGGCCACCAGAGCATTAAGTCATAGAAACAGGAAGCAAAAATTTCACTAGTGACATAACAGTGAGTGGTGCCATTTCTAGTTCCACTGTTTGATTCATGGACCTATGAATCCTGTCTATGAAAGAAACAGCACCATATAGTATACACTGATTTAATGTCTACGAGGCCTGACAATTAAGTTCATGAACTTGTTGCAATTATATTGCTAACCTTTTTTGATACCAGAGGGATTATTCATTATGAATTTGTACCAACTGGACAAACAGTTAACCAAGTTTACAATTTGGAAGTGCTGAAAGGCTGCTGAACTTTTCGCCAAAAATTCATGGCTCTTGCATCACGACAATGCACCAGCTCACACGGCACTGTCTGTGAGAGAGTTTTTAGCCAGTAAACAAATAACTGCATTGGAACACCCTCCCTACTCATCTGATCTGGCCCCCAATGACTTCTTTCTTTACCCAAATTAAAGGAAATATTCAAAGAAAGACATTTGGATGACATTCAGGACATCATGGATAATACAAAGACAACTCTGATGGCCATTCCAGAAAAAGAGTTCCAAAATTGCTTTGAAGGGTGGATTAGGCACTGGACTCAGTGCATAGCTTTCCAAGGGGAGGACTTCGAAGGTGACTGTAGTGATATTCAGCAATGAAGTATGTAGCACTTTTTCTAAGATGAGTTTGCAAACTTAATTGTCCGACTTTGTATACAATCTTCTGGAGAACCTTGCTCCAGCCCTGAAAGGTATTGACACCTGGCTGGTACCATAATTGAGTGTCTGAAAGACCATTCCACCATTCTATCAAGACAGCTGCTTCAGGATGGTGAGAAACTCGTGAAATCCATGAGAATAGGGCCATTGCCACATTTCTTTTGCAGGGCCTTCCTCCAAAAATTTAAAGGCCTGTATTGTGATGCACTTATGGGGCCTGCCAAAGTCTTCACACACCATCCCTATCTGCCACTGATATTTCAAGACAATCTGATCTGTTAGGTCGTATGACCCAAGTGGCAGAGCACCTTGCATTGCAGCCTGGGCCTGTTGCAGAGTCTTTTCTTGTTCTGGGCCCCCACAAAAATAGCAGCTTTGTAGATCACTTGGTAAATGAGTTGGAGAAACACACCCAAATGAGGAATATGTTCTCTTCAAAATCCAAAGTGGCCCACTAGGCATTGTGTCTCTTTCTTGGTTGTAGGACAGTCCAGATGCAACAATTCATCCTTCACCTAAGAATAGATATCTCAATGTGCCCTACACCACTGAACCCCAAAAATTTCACTAGAAATAGAGCTAGAGGACTCGGAAATTTTAGTAGGATTTATTTCCCACCTTCTGACAGCAAATGTCTTACCAGAAAGTCTAGATTAGTGTCTACTTCTTGCTCTCTTGGTACAATCATCATTATGTCATCAATGTAATGGACTAGTATGATATCTTGTAGGAGGGAAAGGCAATCAAGATCTATATTATGATATAGGAATGGAGAGTTGATAGATCTCTGAGGTAGGACAGTGAAAGTGTATTACTGGTTTTGCCTGCTGAAAGTAAACTTTCTGATGGGCATTATGGACAGGGATGGAGAAGGCATTTGCCAGATTAATCACTGCATACCAGGAACCAGAAGATATGTCAAATTGCTCAAGCAATGAAACCACATCTAGTATAGTAGATGCAACTGGAGTCCCCACCTGACTAAGCTTAATGTAATCCATGGTTATTCTTCATAATCCATCTATCTTATGCATAGACCAAATAGAAGAGTTGAATGGGTATGTTGTAGGAATCACTACCCCTGCATCATGAAAGTGTGTGATGGTGAAACTAATCTCTGAATCCGTTCCTTTGCATCAAACCAAGGGAGGCTGGACATTTAAAATGTTTTCATGGTGGGTCTTATTTAATTCAACCAAACAAACTGTTAAAAGGACTTTTTACTCCCTGAGCTGCAACATTAAATGCAGAAGCTCTGCTTAGTGAGCCCATATCAATAAATTTGGTCTGATCCAACTTTATGTTCCCTCCACTATTATCTCACCATTAGTATCCATTTATACCGAGGTTCCCCAGATCTCTGCTTGTCTAAATTAGGAAACTCAACTAATTCTTCTGAAGTGTAGTTTACAAGTTCATGGGTCACACTTTGTATCTTAAATTTAAGAATCTGCTGGGACTTGAGTCTAGTTATAGGCCCAGAAGCAAAACAGGGTGGTGAGGGTGGTAGATCCTGAGGAGAATCAACATTGTCTTCCATGGCAGCTGCCTCAGGGGAGACTATTACCATTTCAGAGTTAATCACCTCAAATGAAGGTGGAAAGGTTGATACCACTGTGGGTGGCGAGGCCAATTCCACTGTAGATGGAGGTCTCTTCTACAAGGAAGGCTTATCAGAATTTGGGGGCTCAAGGTTCCCAGATTCATCAGAGTCTTCCCACATATCCCCTTCTGAACTTACAGGATCTCCTTTTTTCCCAATCAATGCCCTCACTTTAATAGTAGACACCCTGTGAGTCTGGGAGTTCAACATGCACTATAATTTAGCCAATCACAAGATGAGGTTCTCCATTTAATTTTCAGCAATTTCATCCTGCAGGTACAGGACATAAGTCTCTCTTTCAGGGCATACCTACAAGCTCTTAGGTCATTTATAAAATGATTGACCTGGGAATTCAAATCCCTCAGCTCATTTTTTACTTTCACCACATTGTCTAGCAATGTTAGGAACAATCAGCCCAATGTAGTTATATTCCTTAGTTTTCCAAAAATGTTCAGAAGTATCATATACAGAGTCCCTTGGCTCTTTGCTTCCTACAAGTGGTTGATTAAGAATATCCAATGCAGATATTTTGCATATTTCTGTAAAAGGTTCATGCCATAGATTCTCAGTACTTTCTCTACTACTGAAAATAGAGTCATCAGCATCTTTAAATTTAATCAAATTAGAGAAATCATTCCGGAAATCCCAAAATCAATTCAAAATACTCATTCTTAAAATCCCCTAATCTATATTAGTCGGGGTTCTTCAGAGAAATAAAACCAAAGGATATATACAACTATATAGAGAGAGATACGATTTTTTTGTATGAATTGGCTCAGATGGTTATGGAAGCCAAGAAGTCCCCCAACTTTCCATCTGCAAACTGGAAAACCAAAAACTCTAGTGGTATAATTCAGTGCAAGTCCAAAAGTCTAAGAGTGGGAGTGGGGGTGGGCTTGTATAAGTCCCAGTCTGAGAACCAGAAGTGTCTTTGTCTAAAGGCAGGACAAAATGGAAATCTCACCTCAAGCATAGGGTGAATTCACCCTTCCTCTACATTTTTGTTCTATTCTGGGCCTCAACAGATTGGATGATGCCCACCAGCATTGGTGAGAGTGACCTTCTTTACTCAGTCTCCTGATTCAAACGGAGTATCTTCCAGAAACACCCTCACAGAAACACCTAGAAATAATGTTATAGCAGCTATCTGGGCAACCCTTACCCCAGTCAAGTTGGCACACAAAATTAAGCATCACAACAAACCATAATATTTTATGACTTGTAATATATAGCTTCAACATATATGAATCAACTGTCAGGAAAAAATTCAAAAACTCATCAACTATAGTGAGGGATTTAAACCACATAATAAGCATACATGACCCAGTTGTAGAATACTGTAGAGAACAGTGTACCCAACCACTGAAAAATATAAATTTTATGTACATATAAAAGATATATATATACAGGTATATATGAATACACACACACACACACACACACACACATATATATATATATATGTATATATATATATATATATGCTTAGGTATAAGACAACTCAACCAATTTCTCATGACTGAAATATTTCAGATTATGTTCGCAGACTAAAAAAAATTTAGGACAAACATAAAAACATAAAAATCCCCAAATATTTTGAATAAGCAAAACATTGCTAAATAATCCATGAATCAAAAATTAAAGGTAAGAAATAATACAGAAATGAGACAAAAGTAATGAAAAAAAAAGAAAATTACAATATCAAAAATAAAACCAAAGTTATTTCTTTGAGAAGACTAATAAAATTAACCTTTCAAGTCTCTTTCTTCTTCCATCTGTGTAATTTCCAGGTTTCTATCTTCGATGTCACTGATTCTTTCCTCCATCTGGGCAACTCTACTACCTAAACTGGTTATTTCATTCTTAATTTCTGCTATTGAGTTCTTAATCTCCAGAAATTCCATTTGGTTATTATTTTTTTTTAAATTAACCTTTCAAAATACAGTCAAGGTAAAGAAACACTTTCAAGATGCAAATTAGCAATATCAGGAAAGAAAAGGTACATACTTACAGTAATTACAAATAATAAGAAATTTAAATATGTACTTAAAATACAAATATTTTTATCTAAAGACTTTCAAACTGACCTAAAAAGAATTTAAATATCTGTATAGAACAGTTAATAAAGCAATCATAATCATAATTAAAATAGGTCTCATAAAGAAAATTCTAAATGTGATTGACTTCCTCATTGAAATCTAGCAAATACTTAAGATGATATAACATCAATCTTACTCGTGCCTACTCCTTTCAGAGGCCAGCAAAAACTGATAAAAAAAAAAAAACAACACAGAAAGGATTATTTAGCCTTAAAAAAAGAAGGAAAACCTGTCATATGCTTCAACATGGACCTTGACAACATTATAATAAGTGGAATAAGTCAGTCACAAAATTACAAATATTGCATGATTCCACTTATATAAGGCATCTAACGTAGTCAAACTCTTACAAACAGAAAGTAGAATGGTGGTTGCTTCCCAGGGCCAGGGAGGATAGGAAAAGGGGAGTTTTTGTTCAAAGGGTATAAAGTTTCAGTTTTGCAATACACAGTTATTTGATACCAGTTTTAAAACAATGTGTATAGATGGATTTAGTGACTTTGCTTGCTACAAACCTCTATGGAAAACAACCAATAAAATATTTTAGTATCCTTCCTTTATCCCATTGTTTGAAAAAATTTTTTAAATGTATAATTTGTTTCTACATACTGGCTATCATATAACGGCATCACCATATACTATTACTCAAGGCCAAAATCTGTGTTTCAACAACATAATGTACCTGTACCTTTCTGGTTATAACAAAAATGTAAAAAATATGTTCTTTGCATTATGGCTAAGCACTCGATAAAATACCTTATTTTAGTATCACAATATACTTAATAAGCTAGCTATGGTTCTATTTCATCCATTTTATAATTATGGGAACTAAAGATAAATAGGACTTAGGTTTATTTTGATGCGTAGCTAAAATAAGTGATGGCGACTTCCTTTAACACATTTCAGCTTTTTCATCATTATGATGCATATTAAGCCATTTTCAGTGCCCAGGTATCTTTCGCTAAACTTTCTAATTTCTGCTTTGATCTGTGTTATTTCCTTCCAGATGTTAACTTTGGGCTTAGTGTGTTCTTTCTTTCACATCTAATTCCTGAGGTGTAACGTTAAGATTATTTAAGGTCTTATTTCTATGAACTTTTGTTTTAGAACTGCATTTGTTGCATCCATAAGTTTTGATATGTTGCGTTTCCATTTTCAATTGTCTCAAGATATTTTTTATTTTTATTTTTTCTTATTTATTTATTCACTTATTATTTTTAAAATAGTTTCAAGTATACAAAACAACATAATGATTATACCCCTCACATTTATACCCCTCACAAAGTGATAACACCCCTCCCAGTCTACTCCCCCTCTGACATTATATATAGCTGGTACTATACCATTAACTACATTCCCTATGGTATACCTCACACCCGTCACACACACACACACACACACACGAGGTCAGACAATTAAGTTCTCAAGATCATCCTAGAAAGTGCTGTATACCTCATTGCTGAATATCACACTGTCACATTCAAAGTACTCCCCTTGGGAAGCTATGCACCCATGTTAGTACCTAGTCCACCCTTCAAAGCAATTTTGGAACTCTTTTTCTGGAATGGCCATCAGAACTGTCATCGTATTACCCTTGATGTTCTGAATGTCATTAAAATGTCCTCCTTTCAATATTTTCTTTATCTTTGGGTAAAGAAAATACCTGAGGGGCCAGATCAGATGAATAGGGAAGGTGTTCCAACACAGTTATTTGTTTACTGGCTAAAAACTCCCTCACAGACAATGCTGTGTGAGCTGGTGCATTGTCGTAATGCAAGAAACATGAATTGTTGGCAAAAAGTTCAGGTCATCTAACATTTTCACTCGGCCTTTTCAGCACTTCCAAATAGTCAACTTGATTAACTGTTTGTTCAGTTGGTACAAATTCATAATGAATTATCCCTCTGTTATCAAAAAAAGTTAGCAACATCATTGCAACAAGTTCATGAACTTAACTGTGGAATAACATAATACATAATTATAGTTGACATTCAATATTATTCTACATCAGCTTCAGGAATACAGTGCAGTGGTCAGGCATCTACACAATCTATGAAGTGATCCCCTGTACCCATAATAAGTCCTGTACCCATCTGGAACCCTATACCCATAATAAGTCCTGTACCCATCTGCAACCCTGTACCCATAATAAGTCCTGTACCCATCTGCAACCCTGTACCCATAATAAGTCCTGTACCCATCTGGAACCCTGTACCCATAATAAGTCCTGTACCCATCTGGAACCCTACATAATTTAAACAACATTATTGATTACATTCCCCATACTGCACTTCACATCCCCGGGACTATTTTGTGACTACCAATTTGTACTTTGTAATCCTCTCGGCTTCTCACCTACTCACAGACCCCCTCCCATCTGGCAACCATCAGTTTGTTCTCTGTATCTGAGTCTGTTTCTGTTTTGTTTGCTTCTTTACTCTGTTCTTTAGATTCCACATGTAAGTGAGATCATAGAGTATTTATCTTTCTCAGTCTGACTTATTTCAGTTAGCATAATATTCTCTAGGTATAGGAATTAAACTCACAGACATTGCCCTTAGTAATATTTGTACTGATATATCCTTTTGGGAAAGGGAAGCAAAAGAAAAAATAAACACATGGGACTATATCAAACTAAAATGTTTGTTTCATGATATTTAAAAAAAATTTTCCTTTTGCTTTCTTCTTCAACCCATTTGTTTTTCAAGAGTGCATTGCTTAATTTCCAGCTCTTATTAAAATTTTTCTAGTTTTGCTTCTGTCATTGATTTCTATTTTCATACTATTGAGGCAGGTTAGTTAGTATGAAATAGGGCAGTTAGAGACTCCTTGGTAAACTGAGCAAAAACAGAACACAGGACAACCGTACTTGGACAAAAATATCATCAATCACACTCTGGGGCAAATGGGTTTGTTGCAAAAGCCTCCCCCAAACTGGCCAGTAGAGCTAGTTTGGGAAACACTGTATCCATAGGCACCAGCACGCACACATCCCCCTCTCAAGTAGAAATAAAGGTATACAAACAGAAGCGTTTTGCCTTAGCTGGTGGGCATCCCAGCTTCGGTTACCCCCTCCCACTTGGTAGCTATAATTGTTTGCTTGCTATAATAAACTATCTTCCTGTGCCACTCTTTGTCTCTCCTAGATCCATTCGTTGGCTCCACGAGACTACAAACCCCAGCATTCACTAAGCAACATTCCACATCATTTGGGGGCTTGTTCGGGATTTAGGAGAGGCAAATATTTTCTGTGCTTGTCTACTTGCCCACTTACAGGCTTTCATTATTTTTGTCTCTTTCTCCTGGCACACAAATATTGGGACACTGTCAGCCAGTTAAAAGTGAATAGCACAGCTGCCAACCTTAAGACTCAGACGGCAGGCTTTGCAGAAGGGCTCTGGTTAATCCCCTCTGGCACTGAGCTGGAGGAACATCGCCTTTCCTCTTGCCTTCTCTCTTGTAAGGAGGGGAACCCAAAGATGGCGCGAGGTTGGCGTGAATGACTCTTGGCAGCAATTGAGGGGGCTCTGATCGCAGCTACTCTGTGATGGGTCACAAAGGCTCTCTGAGTCTTCCCCCAGCCTGACTGCCCAGAAGGGTGCTGTACAGAGGCTCTCCCTCCCCCTCTCTGCTGCTTTCTCCTACTCCTCTGCTTTTTTTTTTTTTCCCTTCCTGTGAGGAAGCTGAATACTGGCGCATGCCCAGGATTGTGGGCCTTTGTAAACAACTGAGGGACTCTGACCGTGCTACTCTAGGGTGGGTTCCAAAGGTCTCTCTGGTCCCTTCCCAGCCCCACCACCCGTAAGGGTGTCAGTGGCATGAGTCCTCCATATATACTGCTCTTTTCATCCTGTCACCATCTCTCCTCAGCTGTTGAGATGCAGGTCCAGGGTCTCGTCCCTGTGAAACCTCCTCAACACCTCCACCAGCCTCAAGACACCTTAAGGTAAGAACCTGAATCTTTGTCTCTATAGGACATCCCTTGTTGCTCAGGATAAAAATTTTCTAGCATTTAGCTCACCCGCTCATATTATCTCATTGGGATCTTCTCCAACATTACAGTGTAGATGGGTATGTCTTGACGCACATCCTAAACCCTTCTGTTGTTTCTGCGATGTCTCTCTTAATTGCCAATCCTTCAATAACTGTCTAGCAGCCCAAGTGCACCAGGGACAGCACTCCTAGGGCCCTGAATATTTCTCTGCTTTCCTTTTTCATCTTTGCTTCTGCCAACCATCTGCTAAGATCCTTGGAGAAAAGCCGTATATTCCAGATACACTTTACCTCAAAGAAGAAGCTTTGTCTGACATAGTTTGGGGCTTCTGTTTCCTTTTTTTTTTTTAACCTCCTCTCACTTATTGGAAATCAAAACCCCTCTCCTATTTTCGCCCAGACCATATGCCGTCTTTACAAGGCTTAATCATATACTCTCTTCTTAAATATTTTTACTTAGAAGGCTATTATTATATTGACCATGCCACCAATTTTTGTGATGCCCAAAGTTGGGGCATACACCCCTGTACTCTAAAACATCTCATCATTGACCATACCTTTACTGGCTCATAGGTCTGCACCAAAGAACCAGGCAGGGATATCCATGGACTTGGGTAGGCGCCCACTGGGGACATTGCCGGGCAGCCCAGGTAAGCACTATTTACGCTGGTGCCCCAATTCTCCCCACATACCTCGGAACCAGTTGTGCCATCTCCGTGGTCCAGACCTCTAGGGAATGCCCTAGACAAGGTTGTAGGAGATGAATTGCAAAGGGACGTCTTTCTGTTCTTCCTCCGTTCCTGAAGGGCAATCAACCCTCACTCACCTTCACCCCCCTTGAATTGCATCTGAAACATTGGGACAAATTTGACCCTCATACTTTGAAGAAGCAGTTCCTGGTTTTCTTTTGCTCCGAGATTTGGCCACAATACAAGTTGGAAGATGGGGAAATTTGGCCTTCTGAGGGAAGTACTAACTATAATACTATTATGTAATTAGATCTATTTTGCAGGCAGGAAGGCAAATGGTCAGAAGTTCCTTATGTACAGGCCGTCTTTGCTCTAAGAGATAACCCAGATCTTTGCCAAAAGTGTAAGATAGACCCAGCCCTTGTGGCTGTAGTCTCTTCTCTCCCTCCTCCAAAGGAGATTACCTCAAAGGAATCCCCAATGGGACCCTCCTCCTTAAAGGAGGGTCCCCCATCAGATCCTCAACCAGAGGAACATCCCAAAGCTCTATACCCTACTCTTCCTTCTGAGCCGGCTCCTACCCCAGCTTTGTCTTATTGCCCTCCATATCAGAAGGCGCTCCCAACTACGAACAAATCTCCTTCCCATATAGCAGATGCCAGGAGAATTTGGGCCTGTCAGGGTTCAAGTCCCTTTCTCCCTACAGGATCTCATAATAAAGGGGGGCCTAGGGAAATTTTCAGATGACCCTGACAAATATATAGAAAACTTCCAGAACCTAACCCAGGTCTTTGAGCTTTCTTGGAAGGATATTATGTTACTATTAAATCAGACTCTTACTAAATCTGAAAAGCAGGCAGATTTATAAGCAGCCAAAATATTTGGAGATGATCAGTTCCTTACACATCAAGATGAACAAACAGAATGAGACCCCACTTTGGAGCCTTTCCTACAAGAAAGCAAGCAGAACCCGCTACAGGTTCACAGTGGGATTCTGATACACCTAAGGGAAATTGGCAGAGAAAATACTTTCTGGCATGCATTTTAGAAGGTCTGGGGAGAACTAGGACTAAGCCCATTAATTATTCAAAACTATCTACTCTTAGCCAGAACTCAGGGGAAAAAAATCTCTCAGCCTTTTTAAAAACACTTAGGGAAGCCCTAATCAAGTACATTCCTATTGGGCCAGACTCTCTTGAAGTGGAAACCCTTTTAAAGGATAAATTTACAACAGGCTACCCACGATATCCGCAGGAAATTACAGAAATTGGCTACTGGTCCCAAAGGCACCTTGGATCAGTTACTCAAGGTAACCAACACTGTCTGTTACAATCGAGACCAGGAGAAAGCCCAGGACAAGGAGAGGAAAATAAGGAAAAAGGCGGAGGTGTTAGCAGCTGCCTTACAGACCACAAGCTCAACGGGGTACCTGAGGAAAGTCCGACTGCCACCATTGTGGATAGTCTGGCCACTGGCGAAGGGAGTGTCCATGGCAACTAGAGCTTACTCGGAGACCTACGCAGCCCTGTCCCATTTGCCAAGGGGATCACTGGAAGTCAGACTGTCCCAGGAGGCCTCCACCCCCGGGGCCGGCCTCACCCAGCCAGACCCCTGCTTGGGACTGATGGGACTCAGGGCTTCTACCAATGGCTCCCTCATCCCATTTCGCTATCGCGACTCCCAAACCCCGGTTAACTCTAGAAGTGGAAGAAAAATCCATTGATTTCCTTCTAGACACAGGAGCCACTTTCTCCGTCCTCCTCTCCAATTCAGGGACCCTCTCCAATCATATGTTACTATCTGCAGAGTAACTAGCAAGCCAAATACTAATCTCCGGCTGTGTATGGGGTGACCTAATGTTCTCCCATTCTTTCTTAATCATGCCAGAAAGCCCTACCCCACTATTGGGAAGGGACATTATGACTGAGATGGGCACTATTGTTCTCCTAGCCCCTGGAAATCCTCCTAGCTGCCTCCTGGTAATAGAAGCAGACACCAACCCTGATGTTTGGGCCACACAGAGGATAGTTGGTCGTGCCTTAACAGCCACCCTAGTACACATTAATCTGAAGGACACCCCTCTATTTCCTCGCAGGAGACAATACCCTCTAAAACCTGAGGCACTGAACGACTAATACCAATCATTAACAATCTCAAACAACAAGGACTCCTTAGAGAATGCAGTAGTCCTCGCAATACCCCCATCTTAGGAATTCCAAAACCAAATGGGGAATAGAGATTAGTTCAAGATCTCCGAGCATCAATGAGGCACGTGCTATAGTGCCAAATTCTTACATGCTCCAAGCCCAAATATCTCAGACTGCCAAATGATTCACAGTTTTAGATCTAAAGGATGCCTTCTTCTGCATACCCATACACCCTGACTCACGATATCTTTTTGCTTTTGAGGACCCTGAAAGCCAGACTTCACAACTCACCTGGACGGTCCTTCCCCAAGGGTTTAGAGATAGTCCACACCTCTTTGGACAGGCCCTCTCTAAGATCCTGTCAGACTTTTCTTATGATAGTTGCACACTCTTACAATACGTTGATGATCTCCTATTGTGTGCTCCATCAGAAGACTTTATCAGCCGAGGCAGCACTGCTCTTTTAAATTTTTTAGCCTTTAATGGCTACAAGATTTCCAAGGCTAAAGCCCAGATATGTCAGATTTCTGTCAACTATGTTGGGCTAATTATCTCTAAAGGGACTAGGGCCCTAGAAGAAGACAGAATCCATCCCATCTCCGTATCCCCTACCTAAGACCCTTAAACAAATGCAGGGCTTCCCAGGGATCCCGGGATACAGAGAAATGGCCCGCCCTTTCTGTCAACTGATCGAAAGCACTCAAAGTGCAAATACCTGCCTGTTACTTTGGAGCCCAGAGGCAGAACAGGCTTTCAGCCTTTTAAAACAGGCTCTTTTAAGTGCCCCAGCTTTAAGCCTATCCACAGGAAAATCCTTTCATTTACATGTAACAGAGAGAAAAGGAATGGTTTTAGGAGTCCTAACACAGCCCAAGGGACCAACACAATGACCTGTGGGCTATCTTAGTAAGGAACTGGACCTCCTGGCAAGTGGCTGGCCAGTTTACTTCCAGGCAGTCGCAGCAGCTGCTCTTCTGGTTCCCAAGGCAACTGAGCTTACAATGGGACAAGACTTAACCATTTATGCCCCTCACCATATTCAAAGAATATTAAATGCACATGACAGTCACAGGCTTACAGATAGCTCCCTTCTATGGTGTCAAGCTCTTTTATTAGATGGTCCTGTAACCCAGATATGACTTGCTCTACTCTTAATCCTGCTATATTCATTCCTAAAATGGAAGGAGGATTAATTTATAACTGCCAACAAGTTTTACTACAAACCTATGCTGCTAGAGCAGATTTACAAGAAACACGCCTAGACAATCCAGATTGGACACTCTTCACTGATGGGAGCTCTTTTGTAGAAAATGGTTTTTGGAAAGCTGGATATGCTGTTGTTGCTTTATATAACATATTAGAAAATACAAGCCTCCCCTCTGGTGCCAGTGCACAACTGGCTGAGCTAATAGCTCTCACCTGAGCATTACAGTTAAGCAAGGGAAAGAGAGCCAATATATATGCTGATTCAAAATATGCTTTTTTGGTGTTACTTGCCCACAGAAGCTTTTGGAAAGAAAGGTGCTTCCTAACAGCAAACGGTTCAACCATCAAATATCACCAGGAGATCAACTGACTGTTACAGGCGGTACATTCTCCTCAGGAAATAGCAATCATACACTACAAAGGACATCAAAAAGGGAGTGATGAAATTTCTGAAGGTAATAGATTAGCAGATCAGGCAGCTAAAAATGCTGCCTCTATGTCTCTGAGACTGTTTCTGATTAGTTCATTCATTTATTCTTTTCTTTAGATCCCACATATAATGTTGTAAAGATTTTGTTGGGTAACCGATGGACATTTATCTCATTAGGGAGACCACCTCAGAGATGATGTAGATGCCTGATCACTTCACTGTACACCTGAAGCTGAAGCTGAACAATAATGAATGTCAACTACAAGTTTAAATATAAATATGTATAAATATATATAATTTATTATTTTTATATATATATATATATACATACATATATATATATATATATATATATATATATATAGTTACAAGAAGTGTAGTACAGCATTGGAAATAGAGAAAGTGGAAATGCAATGGCTGTATGCGATGTCAGAGGGGTAGTAGATGGGGGAGGGGGGTTATCACTGCGTGAGGGATATAAATGATAAATGTCTAACTATTACATTGTTTTGTACACCTGAAACTAATAAGAAAAATTTAAATAAATAAAAACAAAAAACACAAAAATAAAAATGTCACTCCTTCCCGCCCCCCCAAAAAATGCTGCCAAACTGAGTCTCAGCCCTCTACTAGCTCCTCTAGTTTGGGATAGTACTGAAAGCCAAATTAAGCCCAATATACTCAAGAAGAACAAGACTGGGTTAAGACCAGAGGTTACACTGCCCAACCCATGGGTTGGTTACTAGGAGAGGATGGTCGTTTACATCTCCCAGCTGCCAATCAATGGAAAGTTTTGAAAACTCTCCACCAAAACTTTCACTTATGAAGGACAAAATTTTATAAATGGCTTGAAAATTATTCGCAGGAAAAGATCTTCATAGGACTATTCAACATATTCTTTCATCCTGTGAAGTCTGCCATAAGAATAACCCCCTCACACACCCTCAAATATGCATAGGGATACAGAGACAAGGCAAATTCCCAGGAGAGGATTGGCAATTAGCCTTCACCCATATGCCTAAGGCCAAAGGATATAAGTATCTCCTAGTATAGGTACACACCTTCACCCACTAGGTTTAAGCTTTTCCTTGTAGAACAGAAAAGACAATAAAAGTAGTTAAGGCACTAATTATGGAAAATATATGTAGATTTGGCCTCCCCAAGTCCCTTCAAAGTGACAATGGGCCTTCTTTTATATCCTAAGTCACTGAGGGTCTTTCTAAGACCCTGAGCATAGACTATCACCTCCATTGTGCTTGGAGACCACAATCTTCTGGTAAGGTAAAGAAGACCAATGACATCATCAAAAAACATCTTAGAAAATTATCACAAGAAACTAGTCAAAGTTGGATAACTTTACTCCCCATAGCTCTCCTCGTACTCAAAATACTCCAATTAAGCGTGGCCTAAGCCCTTTTGAAATGTTGTATGGTAGACCTTTCCTAACCAATGATTTCCTGATTAATCATGAGACAATAGAATTAACTCAACATATAACTTCTCTGGCACAGTTGCAACAAGCCATTCAACAATTTTCAGAGGCTCAGCCTTGAATGGATCACAAATCCCTATTTTACACAGGATATCTTATTAAATCTCTTCCTTCTTTGTCTCCAAAGCTAGATCCAGTGTGGAAAGGACCTTACACCGTGATTCTCTATACCCCCCCAGCAGTAAAAGCCCCAGAATTTGACTCCTGGATAAACCATCCCTGGACAAGCTCACTCCTCAGAAAATGAAGATACCAATCCTACATATTCCTGTCAGCCTTTAGAGGATCTAAAACTTTTTCTGCGCTGAACAGATAAGTACTCCGATGACAAAATTTGATTTCAGAAAAGTATATTTGTGGGTTTTATCCTTCTAGCTAGTGGCTTTATTCTTCTTTTTTTTTCATTTTACTTACATGTGCCATCCTAGGTTCGATTTCTTTCTGCTATTACTTGTCCTGGATAGGTCTAAGAGTCAGAGTACTCTGCGTTGCCTTCCTAAGCTGTATTTTAACTGGACTTTGGAGATTTTCTGACCTTGACAATACTACCATTTAATAAATCATATTTTATTATCTAGTCTTTCTTCTTTCTCCTGTCAGGAGTTTTTTCTCCTGACAATGCTTCAAAAGGAGACGCAAGAGATCTCCATACCATTCCAGAGAAATAAAAACATGTGGGTTTGTTTAGCCAAACATATAATGAATGTATCTAGCTTTTGCCTTGAAGGAGGAACTTATGTAGAACAAACTTTCACCTCCTGTTTAATACGAGTTTGCACCCCCTTAAATCATATAAAAAATTATACCATCTTTCAATTTATGGACAACCCATAACCTACACTGATATTTACAATTGGGGTCCTACCAGCACCCAAAAGGATGGAGGAATGTTTTCTTTACAGGTAAGAACTGTAACTCCAGCTGACCAATGTGTTATTTTTACTGGCTGCTCCAGACAACGTTTTAGTCTTTCAGCTACTTATGGCCTAAACTGTAGCGCCACCATTTTTATGAGTTATATTAATGCCCATATCAAATTGCCAGCTGGATGGTTTTTCATTTGTGGAAAGGTGGCCTGCTTTTATGTTATAGCTTACAGTACTGGGGGACCAAAACTCTCTCGAATGTTTAACTGTTTTCTTTCCCCAAAATCCCCTTCAAGGCAGACATCGCAGAGAGTTTCTAGTTTCTAGCTGCAACAGTGATGTACATTTACTCAGCCCAGCTGAATATATATCCTTATCTCTTTTTGTGGTACCTTCTGTGACCATTGCCCTAAATGCAGAAATTAGTCACATAGCTTGCTCAATGGCAAAGGACCTGAATGCTACTTCACGGGCACTTCATGCCATGGGACAAGAGTTAGGACAGGTCAGAGAAGCAGTTTTTGAAAACAGAGCTGCCATAGACTACCTTATCCTCAAACATAACTAAGGATGTAACAATTTTAAAGGATTATACCGTTTCAATCTTTCTGACAATTCTCAGCTAATAGAGAATAAAGTGCAACAAATTCATAACATAGTTTCCAACATTAAATAGTGGACAGGATTTTTTGATATAGGTCTATCCTTCCTTACTTCCTGGCTTCCCAGCTTAGTGGAACTTCAGAAGCTTTTAAAATTTTTCTTTCATTCATTATTACAGGGATCACTTCATGCTGTGGTCTACAGTGTATCTCGGCTTGCAGACCAGCCCTCGGGTGGCTACGATGGCCTGGGAAACAACACTATCCCCATCCGGCATTGCTCGTCTCCCGGGTCCTTTAAATAGACTTCTGGACAAGCCCTAGCTGCCAGTCTCTCTATGCCCTTCCTCAGCCTGAAGTAGCCACAGCAGTCAATTGCCTCCACTCCCTAAAGGCAGTAAAGGTACATAAAAAGAAGCTTTTTGCCTTAGCTAGTGGGCATCCCAGCTTCGGGTACCCCTTCCCGCTCGGGAGCTGTAACTCTTTGCTTGCTATAATAAACTATCTTCCTGTGTCACTCTTTGCCTCTCCTTGGTCCATGTATCCATTCTTTGGCTCCATGAGACTGTGAACCGTAGCATTCACTAAGCAACATCCTACATCACTATCTTTTTTGGAAAAGATACTTGTATGATTATAATCTTCTCACATTTGCTATGGCTTGTTCTGTGACCGAATAATGATGTATCCTCTTGAATGTTCTATGTGTGCTTGAAAAGAATGTATATTTTGCTGTTGTTGGATAGAATGTTCTGTATATATCCATTAGGTGCATTTGCTCTAAAGTATAGTTCAAGTCCAATGTTTCCTTGTTGATTTTATGTCTGGATGACCTGTCCATTGCTAAACGGAGAGTACTGACATTCCCCACTATTATCATGTTGTGTGGTTCTCTCTTCAGATACAGTAATATTTGCTTCATATATATTTAGGTGTCCCAGTGTTGTGTGCATAAACAGTTATAAATGTTATGTCCTCTTAATGAATTAACCCTTTCATCCTTATATAATGTCATTTGTTTCTTGCTACTTTTTTTTAGGAGTATGCTTTTTCTGATAACTGCTACTACTCTTTTTAGTTTCCATTTGCATGGACTATCTTTTTCCATCTTTTCTCTTTCAGCCTACATGTGTCCTTCAAGCTGAAGTGAGTCTCTTGTAGGCAGAATATAGGTTTTTGTTTTGTTTTTTCAATCCATCTACTCTTTGTCTTTTGGCAGGATAATTTAGACTATTTACATTTCAGGTAATTATTCATAGTTATAGACTTACTATACTAATAGCTATGCTATTAATCGTTTTCTGATATTCCCTTCTTTTATTTCTGACTTTCTTCTTGAATTGATGATTTTCTGTAATGATGTGCTTTGATTCCTTCTCTTTATACCTTGTGTATCTAAGTACGTTTTGCTTTGTGTTTACCAACATGTTTAGAGAAAACATCTTACAGATGTTATAGTCTATTTTAAGCTGATAACTTAACTTTCATTGCATATGAAAACTGTACCCTTTAACTTGCTACTGACATTTTGTTTTTATATCACAATTTACATCTTTTTATGTTATGTATTCCTTAAGAAGTTATTGTAGCTACAGTTACATTTTTTTAAATTAAAGATTATTGGGGTGACAATTGTTAGTAAAGTTACACAGATTTCAGGTGTATGATTTGTAATACATCATCTATATATCACATTGTGTGTTTACCACCCAGAGTCAGTTCTCTTTCCATCACCATATATTTGACCCTGTTTACTCTCATCTAGCACCCCTCACCCCCTTACCTTCTGGTAACCACTAAACTATTGTCTGTGTTTATGAATTACTTTTAATACTTGTGTCCTTTAAATTGTATACTAGAGTTAAATGATTAATACACTACCATAGTAAAGTGTTGGCATACTCTGAATTTTACTGTATACTTACTTTTACTGATATACATTTTTTTACATTTTCATGTTCCTAATTTGCATGCTTTGATTTCAGCTGTAGAGCTCCTTTACTTTTTTAAGGCAGGTCTAGTGTTGATGATCTCCCTTATTTTTTATTTGTTTAGTAGTGACTTTCCTTAATTTCTGAAAGACAACTTTGATTGGAAAAGTATTCTTGGTTGACTATTTTCTTTTGACACCTGAATTCCACTCTCTCCTCTCCTACAAGTTTTCTGATGAGAGATTCACTGAGAGTCATCATGTTGGGATTTCCTTATATATAATTTTTTTTCTCCTTTTAAAATACTTTCTTTGTTTTTGATTTTATATTGCATTGTTATAATAGGTGTTTGAGAAGAGTGTTTTGTGTGAGACTTACGGGTGACCAATTCACTTCATGAACTTGGATATCCAAATGTTCCCCCAGATTTGAGAATTTCTCAGTCATTATTTCTTTAAATAAACTTTCTGCCCCCTTTTGTCTTCTCATTCTGAGAATACAATAATGCTAGATTGTTTCTTTTATAGTATTGCATAATCAGGTAGTCTTTCTTCAGTCTTTTCTATTTCTTTTTCATTTTGCTCCTCTGATTGAATGATTTCAAAGATCCTGTCCTTAAGTTCATTAAATCTTTCTTCTGATTTATCAAGACTGCTGTTGATGTTCTTTACTGTATTCTTAATTTCAGTTATTTTATTCAACTCTAGGTTTTCTGATTTTTAAAAATATTTCCTAATTCTTTAACATCTTGTTTTGTTCATTCTTTTCCCAATTTCATTTAGTTGTCTGTCTGTGTTTTCCTGTACTTCACTGAAGGCCATTAAGATGACTATCCTTTACAGACTGGCTTTGGCAATGAAAACTCTTTACTAGTCAGCAGTCCAAAGATTTTGGGTAGCCCATATATTGGTGACCATGAGCATGCTTACTGCTGGAGTCGTTGGGCAGGTATGTGTGGCCCTGGGTCAACAATGGATAGAGATGGCACTTGGGCATGTGAGGTCTGTCCTAGGGGCATGCCTGGAGCCTGGGTTCACTGGGATAGGCATGGATCTTAAATCTGCAGTAATGGGTCTTGTACCTGGGTCTATGTTGGCCATCCTGAATCCTCGGTCTGGGGGAGGTGACCAGTGCCAGGCACCACTAAAGTGGAAACCATACAATCCAGCAATTACATTGTTTGTAATTTATTTCAATGAACTAAAAACTTTTCTCCACACAAAAAACCTAAACACAGATATTTTTAGAGTCTCTCTTCATATTTGTCAAAACTTGCAAGCAACCTAGATGTCCTTCAGTAGGTGAGTGGTACATCCAGACAATGGAATAATATTCAATGCTAAAAGAAATGAGCTATCAAGCCATGAAAAGGCATGGAGACATTTAAATGTATATTATACTACTTAGTGAAAAAAATCTATGTGAAAGATTATATACTGTATAAATCCAACTATATGACATTCTAAAATGCAAAATTATGTAGACTATAAAAATATTAGTGGTTGCCAGTGGGCCACAAAGAGGAAGGAATTGAATAGGCACAGCACAGATTGTTTTTAGGTCAGTAAAACTGTTTTATATGATAGTTTAATTGTGGGTTCATATCAGTATACAGTTGGCAGAGTCAATAGAACGTACAACACCAAGAGTGAACCCCATTGTAAACTATGAACTATGTGTGACAGTGATATTTTAATGTAGGCTCATCAATTGTAATAAATGTACCACTATGGTATAGAATATTGATAGTAGGGTAGGTTGTTCATGTGGAGAATTAAGAGGTATATGAGAATGTCTATACTTTGTGCTCAGTTTTTCTGTGAACCTAAAGCTGCCCTGAAAACAAAGTCCACTCTAAAACAACAATGGCAAAATGGAAAACAGAGAAACTATATATAAAATCAAGGAAACGGAAAGTTTTGTGGGGTTTTTTTTTGAGGGAAAATTGATACAATTTATACACATGTAGCCAGTTTGTCGAGGACCAAAAAGAAGACACAAATTATCAGTACTGGGAATGAAAGAATATGCATCATTATTGCTACTTCATACAATAAAAGGATGCTGACAGAAATTCATACCAATAAAATTGAAAACTCGTCGGCCACCCGCTGGGTCCCCGCCCTTCCCGCAGCGAGGCCCCGGCTTCCGGCTTCCGCGGGACCCCCAACCAGGCCGCCCCTGTGAGTGAAGGCTGCGCCTGCCGCCGCCCGCGCTCTCACTCGCGACCGGCCTTCCCCAGCGCCCGCCCCTCACCCCGCAGGCTCCCTCCCTGTCTGACCTATTGGGGCCCCTTGACCCACAGGTCAGCTGTCCCCTCAAACTGGGGTGACGCCTCCTTCTGACTCTGGGAAACTGTCCCCTTCTGCTGACCGGGGGCGACACCTACCCCTCTGGCCGTGAGACGTTCTTACCCTCCGACATGAGGGCCCTCCCCGTGGGACTCGCGGAGCCGGACTCGGCTCTGACTGTTGTCGGTCCCACCGCTGCGACCTGTGGGGCCTCCCCTGGTGGCTTAGGGGACCCTCCCCGGTGGCTTAGGGAACCCTCCCCCGGTGGCTTAGGGAACCCTCCCCCGGTGGCTTAGAGGACCCTCCCCGGTGGCTTAGGGGACCCTCCCTGGTGGCTTAGGGGACCCTGCGCCCCACCTGCGCTGGGTCACACCTGCAGCCCGCCAACCCCGCACCCCAATTCAGGCCTCCCTCTCCTTCCTCCCAGCACAGCTCGCTCCCCTGCGTTTTGCACCCAAACTGGCCACCCTCCCCTTTCCCTCTGCTCCCTTTCCATTCCCCCATCCGGTCTGGATCCCTTTACCCCTGGGGATCACCACCGCCTTGCCATCCTTGCTGGTTTCCCGTGCTCTCTGGGTCCCTAGGTTTGGCAGGCATTAGCACCTGCCGTCAGTCTTCCGCGTGCCAGACCCAGCTTTCTCCCAAGCACCTGTGTCCCTCAGGAAACCTGTGTCTCTTAGTAGAGCATCAGCCCCATTTCTCATTCTTGCTTCGGGGTATGTGCTTGACAGCTTTTCCTACCACGTTTTTGACAAAGCGAAAGTTTGGGAACATACCCTTGCTGGTGTCACCTGAATCTTGCTGGCACTTGGGTATAAGGGCCAAAACTTGACAAAAGCATAGTCACAGGTAGGTCCATGGAAAGGAGGCAGGTGCTCAGCTTCTCATTTCTCCCCTGAGGAGCTTGTTGAGTTAGATCTTCCTGGGCTGGGCTGGGCTGCAGAGCATCGTCCAGCCCCCAGCCCCAGCCCACAGGCCTCAGCACAACAGTGCAGCCTGACTCTGTGGGCTCAGTGGGGCCTCTTCCAGAGCAGGGGTGGCCTCCTGGTGGCCCTCCCTGCCGGCCTCAGTGACCTTCTATTCAGCCCCGAGTGCCCTGCTGAGAGGCACGTTAACAGGCCAGCCTTCTCCCCTCTGGACGTGCCAGGGTGTCCAGTCCTGTGCAGCCCAGATTTGGTCAGGCACTGTCACAAGGCCACCACAGTGGGCTGGGACAGAGGATTCTGGGTCTTACTCTTTCGTGTCCAAATGAACCTGATCACAAAGGTGATGCTGCCTCGCCCGGTAGTGGAGGAAATCACATATTTCCAAGGGTGTAGGTACCACTGTGTCACCGTGTGATCCCTCAGCTGTGAAAATCTGATCCTTTGATACCTTCCATTAGCTAAAAGTCTCCTTTCTTCCCCCAATGTAGTTCACGCCACATTTTCATAGCCCACAGCAACGTAGTGAAGGCGTTGGTTTAGGCTGCTGGTACTTGAGGAAATTTCTACCTGCCAGTCCAACTGCACCTAATCTGCCATGTCTTCCAAGCCCCAGAGAAGTGAGGAGAAACCAGGGTGCCGTGTGCGGGGCAGGTCTTGCTCTGGGGGTGTGTTCATTCCCACCCCCTAAAGGGGGCCTTTGAGGTGAGCGCTTATGGGCTCCCACAAATACACATGGCCCCTTTCATCTGAGTCTCAGGACTTTCTTGGCAGCAATGTGGCTGTCGTCATGGCAACTGTATAGGGTAGGTGTATAAATGTTCTAGTGTTTTCTCTTTCAAAAACAGAATATCTCAGATGGGGGAATATGGTCCAGAGTCCTGAACTGGATCAGTATTATGACAAGGAAGACATTTCCCTATTGTACAGACATTTGTGGAGTGGTACCCAGGATACTGAAAAAAAAATTATTTTCCTTTCAGTAACACTCTGGACTATGGAGATTTCTGGAAAGTTCTTATTAATTGCCAATGTTAAGGGAATTTAAAATTTTTTCTATTAATTGTTTCACACTTTTATGTTGATTTTCCTTTTCATCAGACCAAGACAAAGTCCTGATACTCGCAAAATCTGTTTGGGAAAATGTTCATTTTTGTCTGCATTTCTTTTTTCTTTTTTTCTTTTTCTTTTTAGAGTATTTCTTCATTTTCTTTTTTTTTCTATTTATTTATTTATTTATTTATTTATTTATTTATTTATTTATTTATTTTTATTCGTTTCAGGTGTACAAGACAAGATAATACTTAGACGTTCATCATTTATATTCCTCACACTGTGAACTCCCCTCCCCCGATCCACTATCCCTCCGACCTCACACCGAGCCATCACATTATATATATAAAATTATAGTTGGCATTCATTAATGTTTAGCTTCTGGTGTACAATGCCATGATCAGGCATCCACAGTATCTCTGAGGTGGATTAAGAAGCTGTGGTACATTTATACAATGGAGTATTACACAGCCATAAAGAAGAAAGAAATCTTATCATTTGCAACAACATGGATGGATCTAGAGAACATTATGTTAAGTGAAATAAGTCAGAAAGAGAAAGACAAGTACCATATGATCTCACTTATATGTGGAATCTAAAGAAAAGAATATGTGAATGAACCAATCAGAAACAGTTTTGGGGACACAAAGAAAAAACCGAGAGTTGTTAGATGGGCGGGGGGAGGGGGGGCTGGGGATAAGGGGAAAGGTGAAGGGATTAGGAAGCAGCTGGTAACCACAAGATGGCCTCAGGGTTTTTTGAAAATTAAGTTGGGGAAGGTATTCAATAATGTAAAGATTTTGTTGGGTATCCGATGGACATGCGTCCTATTTGGGAGACCACCTCTGCATTTCTTTTTAATCCCACTCATTTATCTGTAATGGTGCTGCCATTAAATGGAAGTCACAGTTCCGGTTCCCAAGCAGAGTGCTCTGCCATCCCTGCCGAGCCAGGGACCATGCCGTGGGAAGTGAGGCAGGGCCGTGTGCACGTGAGGCCTGACCAGGTACAGTGAAGGCGCATGACAGTGTGGGAGTGAGCGTGAGGTTGGAGCCCGACTGGAATGGCTCGCTGGCCACTGTGCCTGGTAGCCCAGCGCTGAGGCACGCGGGAGAGCAGGTGGGTTCAGGCAGGTACATCCACTGTCTGTGGGAACAGCCCTGACTTGTGGGATTATCCCCCGATCGTGGGATTATCACATCCCCTTGTTTCGGGCTCTCCGAAAAACAAGCCCAAGATGCATAATTTTGTTTGGGACGAGGGCACTATCAACTGGGAGGGCAGCTTTTTTCCAAAAGTCCGCCAAGTCTGACGATGACGGTACAAACTATGCACACACAGCGGCTGTGGTGTAAGGATGAAGTGCAGACTCAGGCTGTGCCTCCCACCCCCGAGGCAGAGCTGTGTGTGAATGGTCCTGGCCCCCGGGAAAAGCTGCAGGTTCTTCCCATCTCCTTGGGGCAGGCACACCCCCAGAGATCCACGCCCTGATCCCCGGGACCTGTGAATGTATTATGAGGCAAAGGGGGACTAAGGGAACACATGGAATTCCGGGTGCTTATCATCTGACCTTAAAATAGGGGGCTCATCCTGGATTAGCCAGGTGGGCCCAATGTGACCACAGGGCCCTAATAGTGGAAGGGGGGCCGGAGAGCATCAGAGAGAATGATGGTAGAAAGGCCCAGGAAGATGCAACATTGCTGGCTTTGAAGGTGGAGGAAGGGGCCACAAGTCAGGAGCTGAGGGCGGCTGCTAACAACTGGGCCAGGAGATGTGTCCTCCCCTCAAGCCTCTGAAAGGACCAGCCCTTGATTTTGGCCCAGTGAGACCCACGTCAGACTTCCGTCCTGCATCTGTAAAGTAAGTGTGTGGTGTTTAAGCTGCGCAGCCTGCACTGATGTTACAGCAGCAGGAGAAAACTAACACACTCTGCTTGGGCGGCTGACTTAAAAACAGAAACAAAGGACGGAAAAAGAAGTCACCTGAACTGTATTTAACTTGACTCGGTGAGCAGTCGTGAATGCCTGTCATGTAAGGGGCTGAGTAAGGGGCAGGCGGGTGAAGGGAGGATCCAGAGAGCTTGGTTTAGATGCTGTCAGTGCTGATGCTTGAGGCCCTTGGCGTCTATCTTGCCTGTAAGGAGTCTGAAGGTCAGCACGTGTCACTCTACTTTCCAACCAGAAAGTGCACTTTGCTGGTGGGCAGACTGGAGACTCCTGCCTGCAGTCTCATGGCTCTTTAGGACCGTTCAGAGACCATGGTGGGGAAGGAGAGGCAGCCACTCTGCAGAACCCAGGGCTTGGGGAGGACAGTGGCTGCCCCGTTCCTGAGGCAGGGAGCTGGGAGCGGGCCACCTTATCTCCGAGCTGAACTGTGCTTCCGGCCCTCCCTGGATCCTGAAAGGTCAGAGTTTTGTTCAGGTAGCTGCCTTAAACCTGTTTGTTCTGCCACCTGTCCGGGCCACTCCAGGAAACCGGAGAAGCGACCCTTTTGGCTGTGAGCTGAACCTAAGCCTTGTGTCGGACGCGGAGGCCAGCCTGAGGGTGAAGGTGAAGGTGGAGGTGTCTGAGCCTGCCCTGATTTTTGGCCACAAGTGGAGGGGCTGCTCACTCTACTCCCTGGGCGTGTACCAAGACAGAGTGCTGCCCCCCTGGCGTCGGGGGGTGCCCTGGGAGCCGCAGACACAGCCCTTACACTGATGCTAGTTCAGGCCTGTTGCACAGGAAACCGGAAATACATGAGTGTCAGTGAGCCGTTCTTGAGACCAGCCTGAAAGGGGGTGGGGGACAGGCTGGAGCCTTGGGGGTGATTGTCCCTCCTCATGGTTAACTCTCTCCAGACGTGTTGCCCTGCCCTGTGGCTGGCTGCTGGCTCCAGAAAAAGGAAGCCAGCAGGGGTGCGGCCTCCTGGGGGCTCTGAGCCTGGAAAGAACTTGTTTGCTGGCCCACGTGAAAAGGTGAGCCCACCCAGCCAAAGAACCTGTGACTTTTACTATAGCGACTGGGTCCTAATTTTCCTAGTGATGTAAAACCAGCCCATTATGCTGCAGATGGTGGGGCTCACAAACTTGTCACAGTAAAGCATTTCAACTGCTTAGAGCTCTGAGTAGTGTGGGCAGGGAGAGCTGCCAGCATGGGCCCTGCTTCCGGGAGGGCATGGCTTTGTCCATTTCTCTCTCACCTTCACTGGCTCATTTCTGTTGGGGTGCGTGGCTGGCGATTTTTTATTTTCATTTTTTTAATAAAAGTACAAGCTCTCGCTCTGCACCAGGCCTCCTGCAAGACAACACAGGCAGCTTGCCATTAGCTTTCGGGAAAGAGCCGGCGTGGGGGCGTAGAGAGCATGCGAAGAGACATCTGACTGGAAACTTTCTTTTCTACAAAATGAAAGCAACTCCTTGCGATACCACCCGAGGGATGAAGACCCAGGCCGGGCTGACCCACGGGAAATCAGTGTGGAGGTGACGCTAGAGGGATTTTCTGGAAAGCAGACAGAGCTCTGCTGTCACCAAAGTCATGGTCCTCTTACTTAACGAAAGGTGAGCTGCCCTGGGCGTTCTGCCTCCCTTAGTCCTGGGGAACCAACCTGATGGAGCAGAGCCCTTCCCTGCAGGAGCTCAGAGCCCCCGGGAAGCAGATGGTTGCGGCCGCTCTGGTCTGTGCTGTCCCAGAGCCATAGCCCCATAGAGGCGTCACAAAGGACAGTGTTTGTGTCCAGGGCTGCTGTTCAAGTCACCACAAATGTGGCAGCCGAAAACAACACACATTTATTCTCTCAAAGCTTTGATACCAGTGTCGCTGGGCTGAAATGAAGGTCTCGGGGGGCCATGCTCCCCCTGAAGCCTCAGGGAGGATCCGTTCTTTGCCTCCTCCAACTTCTGTGGCCCCAGCATTTCTTGGCTGTGGCCACATCACACCAATCTCTGTCTCCACGGCCACCTGGTCTTTTCCTCTTGTGTGGTCGTCCAATGGCCCTCTGCCTCCCTTTTATAAGGATACTTGGGACGGCATTTAGGGCTACCCAGTCATCTCCCATCTCAAGGTCCTTAGTCACCTCTGCAAAGTCTCCGTTGTCGTATACGGGGCGTTCACAGGTTCGGGGATCAGGCCCTGGTACGTTTGGGGCCCCTGTCGGCCTTCTACTGGAGGGAAGGAGTTTACTAGTGGGGGAGGGGCACTTCACTACCTGAGGGGGGAACAGTGGAAGCATGACTTACCGTGGCACAGCCAGGGACTTCTAGATGGTTCCCTGTGGTCAGGAGATTAGCATCCCAGGTGGGAAGCACCACAAGCTGGGGTTTGGCGTGTGGAATTGGAAATGGCCCTGCATTGTGTTCTGCATGGGGGGAAAGGGGGGTAGGTAGCCTATGGGAGGAAATGAGGCTTTCTCTGCCTGCTGAGGAGTTTCCTTTAGCAGGAAGACACCGGGATCTAAGTAAAGTATTTTAATCGAGAAAAAAAAAATTGAAAACTCACATGCATTGTCAAATTATTAGACAAGACACAAATTATTAAAGCTCACTCAAGAAGAAATAGATAACTTGAGTTACTCTATATGTATTAATTAAAATTGTATAGTAAAATAGTTGTCTAGAAAGATATCTTGAGGCCCACATGGTTTCACTGGTGAATTCTACTAAACATTACGTGAAGAAATGATTCAATTCTACACAAAATCTCTAAAATAATTGAAGGAAATGGAACACTTCTCTGTCGCGTCCCATGCAACAAGGGCAGTGAGGATGCGAGAAGGGGCGGTTTGGGTTAAGTTTTTAAGAAATAAACAAACAGAGACTTAATGCAGTTAAATCGCTCAGAAGGCCAGGGGTCTCTCAGTCTCGGAGGACTGGAGCCCAGAATAAAGCCGGCTGGAGGCTTTTATTGATAGGCATACAAATACAAGAAAGTAACATTGTTTCTTACACGGTCTGTGAGACTCAGACATCATAACAGAAAAATGTGTATTCCAATCACCCTTTGTCTGTAAACAGCGGAAGCACAAGGTCCCATGATGTTTTTACTTAAAGTATGTACCTTTTCATGGTCAAGTCTCTCACATTGTAACAACTCCGTTAAGATAAGTGGAACCAGGTGCAAGGGAAAAGCAGGAGCCGGCAACAGACTTTCCAAGCAGGCGGAAGGGAAGGCAAGGCCCTGTCCCATATTTGTCTAAGGCAGCTCATTGGGGGTCCCCACTCGGTTCCGAATGGCTTAAGTTGTATCTCCCGTGAAATATCTTACCCATCTTTGGCTGCAAACCATCTTTTGGGGACCAGACAGAGAGACATAAGGTGTAAACACAAGGACGGAACAGAGTCCCAGAAAGGCACAATCTCACAAACTCTTCTTTCCTTAAGGAAAGACATGGAGGGACAGTTGGCTAGGCTGTTGTGAGACCACATCTCCCCCTTTTTTGTTTTTGAAGTATGAGAGACACAGACCGTGCAGTTTCTTCATTTATAGCCCATTGGAGGGCTATTTGTCCACATCTAAGGACTAAACAAAATGAACAAAGAATAATAAGCAGAGTAGCAATAGCTCCAGCAAACCCTCCACCCAGAGTTTTTACCCATTTAACAGGGTTTAAATTGGAAAGTCCTTCTGCAGCCGCAGAAAGTGTCTCTTCTTCAGGGAGGAGCCGAAGCTTGGCGATGGACATCTGAACCACTTCTTGTTGTAATTGTATAATGTCCACAGTGAGATTAGGCATATGTCCCAGGAGATGGGCTCACACCTTAGACGAAGGGATATGAGTTTGATTATAAGAAAATGGGGTTACTCAATAAGTGGATACATTCCAATCACATTTTAAGGTAATCATAGCGCGAAGAGTTTTTACTTGATCACCAAGAAATACAACAGTGGTTTCTAAATCTGTTAATCTAATATTAATTTTTTGATCTATCTTGATTTGTTAATTCCAAGATTTACTAGCATTTTCATGTCATTTTTGTACAAATTCTGTAGTTTGAACAGTTTGATGTAGAGCAACACCAGGAACAGCAGTGACAGTGGTTATAGCAATTATACCCATAATAGCAGTAATCAGCAATCCTACAAATCTTTTAGTTCTATGTAAAATCTTATGAAGCAATTGAAGAACAATATGAACAGTGGGAGAGCCCTCCCACACTCGAGGGGCTTGGACAGGAATCCATAGACCCCGTCTTCTCCTCAAGATCATTATCCGATCTTGGAAGGAATTATAAATTGAAGAATCCATGCATCCATGCAAGTGAACAGACGGCACTGATGGCATTCAACTGTTTTCAGGGTTGAATCAATTGTGAACTTTCCCATCAGAAAAACAAAAGGAGGTTTAAGACATACGTGTAAATTAAACATCTGTGTTTTTTCAAACTTAAAAGTATATTGATTACCTATATCTTTAGTATAATTTCCATTCCAAATTTGATTTTGACCTAAACCTATAGCCACCTTCCACAAGGTCTTTTGTACAGGACCCCTAATAGGAGTAATCATTTTTAACTGAGGTGGTACTAAACCCTTATCTTTCCAAAAAATAGAAATATTATACGGTGATCTAATGGTCTTTGGGAAATTAAGTTCTGATATTTGATCTCTTAGGGATTGAGGTTCAGAATGTTTTACTTTGGAACATACATGAATAGCAATCCCATAAGGTCCCCAATCGACTACAGTACCAAAGGCATTGTTAAATGCCTTGATCTAAGCTTCCTCTACATTCCTCCCAATGAATGCGGGAGTGTGTGTCAACCCACTTATCTTGAGGACACGGATGAAGAGAAGGAGGAAAAAGATGAGTGCTTAACTCTTGAGTCTGAAATCCTTGACCTGAGGGTGTATTAGCAGGCACCGGAGCAGGACGGCTACAGGTGTCGCGCTGTTTCATATCAAGTGATGGAAGTGGAGTCACCACAAGCGGCTGCCGACAGGGCTGGCGTGGCATCTCGGGAGCTGGTGGATGATAACGGGGTCCCATGAAGTGATGAGGCCAGCCGTACCGGTCCCTCTGTAGACTCACACTGGTGGTCGGTGATGATTTTGTCCGGCGAGTGATTATCACTCTGGACTGGGGTGTGGGGTCCACAGTAAGGCTTGATGTACCGACTAGGCACCCACAAAGGACGTTCTTTTGGTCCTGGAGAGACGCAGGCAAAACCTCGTCCCCATGTTAATAAAGTCCCTAACTGCCATTGATTAGTCTGAATATCCTTCCCCCAAAAGGGCACATTTTCCAAAGCCTTAGCACTATGGAGATTGTTAAAATGTCTTTCTGCAGCTGTGTGCCCAAGGTGTGGCTCTGTATTACTGCTAGAGCCAGAAGAATTCAAAAACTTTAAAGTAAACATGGCTTTGGCCAGTTGTACTTGTGGAGAATTGTCTCCCCCCTTTTGTTTTTGAAGTTGTTTTTTGAGAGTACAATTAGCACATTCTACAATAGCTTGTCCTTGGGGATTATAAAGAATCCCTATGGTATGATTAATTTTCCACTGTTCACAAAATTTTTTAAACTTATTACTAGTGTAAGCTGGGCCATTCATTGTCTGTTTTAATGGCTTGAGGGAGGCCCATAATGGAGAAGCAGATAAGTGAATGTCTGCAACAGTGGCTAGCATTTTCGCTGCTTTGAGCGGTGGCCAAGATGAAACCAGAAGATGTATCGACCGTGACATGAACAAAAGACAAATGTCCAAACGAAGGGACATGAGTTACATCCATTTGCCAGATAACATTAGAAACTAGTCCTCGAGGATTAACCCCTTCAGGGCACTCTTGAGAAGCATTAAGAATTTGGCAGGTTGGGCAAGTTTGAACTATATGTCTGGCCTGTTTGTAAGTAATAGGAAAACGAGCTCGAAGGCCACCAGCATTTGTATGCGTTAAAGAATGAAACTCAGTTGCTTCAATAATTAGAACATTAGCAATCAGTGAATCAGCAACAGCATTGCCACGCGTCAGTGGTCCCGATAGGGAGGTGTGGGCGCGTATATGAGTAATGAAGAATGGATGTTGTTGGTTTCTGACAACCTGTTGAAGCTGATTAAAAAGAAACTGGAGAGACGGGCTTGATTTATTAGACAGTAATGCCGTCTCAATGTTTTTTACTGTGTGAACTACATAAGCTGAATCAGAGAAAATAGTTAAGGTTCAGTGTAATCTTCTAAGGCAGTTAGCACAACAACTAACTGCTCTCTGTGCAGAGGTACAATTAGTTTGAATGACTTGTTGATTTATTTAACTCACTATCGCTGCCCTGCTGTTACTAGACCCATCAGTAAAAACTGTTACAGCTTTTGAAATTGGAGCTGGACTTAATTTCTTAGGGAGAATCCAACTGGTCTTTAGAAGGAATTGAAACCATTTATTTTTTGGATAGTGATTATCAATAATTCCAAAATATCCACAAATAGCAACTTGCCAGATTTCAGAATGGGTATTTAAGTGTGTAATTTGTTGTTTTTTAAATGGGACTACTATCTTAGCTTCGATTCCGTTTAACTGAAGAACTCTAGTGCGAGCTCGTAAGACAAGCTCTGAAATTAATTCCAAATAAGTTGGGAGTGATTTGACAAAATTATTAGGTAGAAACAGCCACTCTACCAAGTCATTTTGTTGAATTATCACCACCGTAGGTGAATGGGGAGTTGGGAAAATTAAAATTTGTAAAGGTTGAGAAGGATCTATGCACTGAATCTGAGCTTCTTGAATTTTCTGTTCAATTAATTCTAGCTCTTTATTGGCCTGAGGAGTCAGGGTATGGGGAATATCTAACTGAGAAGGACCCTGTAAAAGGCCAAATAAATTACTGAGCGCATAGGTCGGAATTGCCAGAGTGGTACGAAGCCAATTAATATCTCCTAACAATTTTTGCAAATCATTTAATGTAGAGATTTGGTCTCTTCTGATTTGTACCTTTTGAGGCCTAATCGTTTGTCTGTCAACAATAGCTCCAAGACAATTTACAGGAGTTGTGGTTTGAATCGTACCAGGAGCAATATAGAGACCTGCCAACTCAAGTTGTTCTTGAAGCAACTTAAAACAATCCTCTAAAATCTCTGTAGTAGATGCAACACAGAGAATGTCATCCATATAATGAATGATGTAACTGTAGAATAGTGTAGTACCAGAACTGCCTCCTTGACTGCCTCAAGGGTCAAGAAGCCCTTTTCTGAACAGCCCCCAGACCAAAATAACCTAGTCATTAATCATAAACACCACGTATTGCAAGGTCAGGAAGCTCTGTTGAGAAAAGGCTTATCTTGCAGCAAAAATGTAAGCAAGGACACAGGACCAAAAGTCTTGTAAATATCTTGCCTGCATGGAAAATTACTGAGAGCCTTAAAATGTCATGCTATAAAAACCCCTAGCTTTGTGTGTTTGGGGTCCTTGTTGAAACCCGCTGCGTCGGGCAGATACTCGGACCCCAGCTAGCTGGCAATAAACCTCGCTGTGTGACTTGCATTATCGTGTGACTTCTGTTCTCTTGAGGAGGGGTTGACTCCGGACCCTAACAGTAACAACCTGGAAATTTTTCTCTGACTGGCTAATTGGTTCTGGCTATAAAACACTGACAAATTGTGGGACTATTAAGCATTCCCTGAGGAAACACTTTCCATTGATATTTTTCACTAGGTTCTCTATTATTTAGAGAGGGCACTGAAAATGCAAATCTAGGGCAGTCTAGAGGATGTAAAGGGATAGTATAAAAACAATCTTGTAAATCTATTACTACCAAAGACCAATTTTTGGGAATCATGGATGGTTGGGGGAGTCCTAGCTGTAGCGGACCCACAGGCTCAATCAAAGCATTAATTGTTCGTAAGTCAGTGAGCATTCTCCATTTTCCTGATCTCTTTTTTATGACAAAAACAGGAGAATTCCAAGGGCTAGTTGAAGGTTCTATATGATTTTGGTTTAATTGAATTTGTACTAATTCAGTTAAAGTCTCTAGTTTTTCTTTTGAAAGGGGCCACTGTTCAATCCAGTGAGGCTTATCACTATTCCACTTAAGAGCCAGGGGAGTTTTTAGCTCCGCAACAGTGGTCCTTATCAAAAAGGTTTATGATCTTGTGAATTAAATCCCAATCCTTTACGTCCAGTCTGAAATGTAGGCTGAATAGGCTGAGTAATTCCCTGACTAAACTTTTCTAAGCCTTGTCCTGGTTGGAAACCCATCTGACTCATCATTTTTTGGCTCTGAGAGGTATATTGTCCTGGGGGTATCCAGATTTCTGTTCCCCATTGAGAAAGCAGATCTCTACCCCACAAATTGATTGAAATATCAGTGATATAAGGCTGTAAAAATCCTTTCTGTCCTTCTGGCCGAGGCAAGGAAGAATGTAGGTGCTTTGAAGCAGTCCTGAAGCCTTGCCTATCCCTACAACATTTATGTTAGATGGTTGTACTTACCAATTAGCGGGCCAATCTTGAGAATTTATTATAGAGATGTCCACACCAGTGTCCATTAATCCTAAGAATTTTTTGTTATGAATCTTAATTTGATAGACTGGGCAGATGTAAGAAATTTTTCTGCCAGAAAAGTACCTGCTGATCCGGTACTTCCAAATTCTCCAGTTCTTTTTTGGGTTCCCCTCTTTTTAGGGGGTATAAAAGGCATCAAAAGAAGCTGTGCAACTCGCTCTCCCTTTTTGGCAGACCAAGGGACTGAGGAAGACATAACAATTTGAATTTCTCCCTTGAAATCTGAATCTGCTATTCCGGTGTGGACTATAACTCCTTTTGATGTTAAGTTTGAGTGACCAAGGAGAAGTCCAACTGTATTTTGAGGGATTGATCCAATTATTCCTGTGGGCTCACAAAGGGGGGTTTCCCCTGGAAGTAGCAGTGTATCTTGAGCTGTACAAACATCTACTGCAGCACCTTCCTCAGTGGCAGGAGTTAATTGTTGAACAGATAATTTTGAGGAGGAGGCACCATCTGGTAATTTTGAGGTGCCGCCTGACTCACAGATGCCCTGGTTATTGTTTGGGCCTGGGGCTAGCCCCGCTTCCTGTTTCCCTGAAGCGAGGTCCCATCTTTATGATATTTAGATTGGCATTCAGAGGCCCAATGGTTTCCTTTTTTACACCGAGGACAAACCCTGGGTTGTTTAAGACCCTGGGGAGGAGAAGGACTTTGCAGCCATGAGCTGCTTTTTTTCTTAATTCTGCAATTCTTTTTAGTATGTCCTGGCTTGCCACAATTATGACAAGTGCCAGAAAACTTATCTTTTTTCTGAATTACCCCTGTAATGGCATTAGCTAACATAGCAGCTTTATGGTCTTCTGTCCCCACTTCTTGACACAGCCTAAGATATCTCATAGCATCAGTTTTTCCCTTTTGTGTGCCAATGGCAGGTTTACAATCTTTGTTTGCTTTCTCAAAAGCCGTAATTTGTAAGATGATATCTGCGGCAGCAGAGTTAGTGATTTGTTTATTAATGGCTTCTTGCAAATGTGCAAGGAAATCTGAATAAGGTTCCTGTGGGCCTTGTAAAATCTTTTGAAAAGAGGAGGGAGTTTTGCCCTCTATCTCAATCTTTTCCTATGCCATTAGACAAATTTGTTTTAATTGTCTGACAGCTAATTCTTCCATATCCAGCTGATCATGGGTCTCAGCCCAAAGTCTCTTCCCTAATAGCTGGTCAGCCGAAATATCTATATTACGAACCTCATTTTGCCTCTCCTGTGTTTCTGCACCATCAATCCACCAAGTTTTAAATTGGAGGTATTGAGAGGGAGTCAGACAAGTTTTTGCTAAAGCATGCCAATCAGCGGGAATCATTCGATTGCCATCAGCAATACTTTTCACAAGGACAACGGTATAACGAGAAGTGACTCCAAATTACAAAACTGCTTGTTTTAATTCTTTTAGCAACTTAAAGGGGAAAGGCTCATAAACTGCCTCATGGATCCCTTCAGGATGGTTTGCATTAGGGGCTTCAGCCTGTCTAAAGATCACTGGAAAATTAAGGGCATCTATGTCTCCTTCGAGTTTAGCTTGATGTATGCCATGCTCTATAACTGACAATGAAGAGCATATACCCTCCTTTGTTGTCTGAGGGATACTTTTACTGAGAAAGGGATTATTGTTTTGTTTAGCTGGTTTGGAAAGCCTCCGCGTTTGTCTTAAACAAGAAGGTGGCGGAGGTAGCCAACGAGACAGAGGAGGGGGACAATCATCCTCAAAACCTTCCTCTGGATCTGGATACAGATTTTTAGGGATGAGAGTGGATGCCATCTCGGACCCCTCGTCATCATCTCATCCCTCTTTTGTCTTTTTAAACTGGTCTATGCCGTCTTTCTCTCTCTCTTCCTCTGAGTCTGTTTGGAGCGGTTCTAAAACTGAGTGGATTATTTGAAACATTTCCCAGATTGAACTGGGCAAGGAAACTCCATTAGAATGTACTTCACGGAGACTTTGACCTACTTCTTCCCACTTATCTATATCAAGCGTCCCAAAGTTTGGAAACCAGGAACAATGAGTCTCAATTACTTTGAGGAGTTCCTCTAATCTTTTTTTCTGGGATTTGGTGCTTTCCCTTCTTAAGAAGCTGCTGAAGCAGGCAGATATAAGGTCTGTACTTGCTTTCTGCATTACCCATGTTAGAATTTAAACAGGAAAGGAAAGAGAAGGACTTTCACTCCAATTCCACTCTGATGCTCGGCCGGCCGTGCCTCTCTCGAGACCTTAGAACACGTCTTGGCTAAGGCGTGGTTGTATAAACCCCAACCCAACCCAAGATGCCAAATCACCGTTATGCCATAGCGTTATGGAACTGCAGTTACGAGCCCAAGCAAACTTCGTAGTCTTAAAAGACGGTGGAGCTATAAGCATTCACTCACACAATCACAGTCTTTCACACGAAAGTGTTAGTTGTTTCTTTGAAATTCCTTCATTACCCTGGTTAAATTCTCCAAGTCCATAGACTACCTCCTTACCCCAGGTAGCTGCCGCGGCAGATTCTTGGAGTTCCTTCACCGTGTCTGCAGATCCTTACAACTCTTAGATGTCCTTCCCTTCTCGAGCCCGACGTTGGGCGCCAGATGTCGCATCCGTGCAACAAGGGCATTTAGGATGCGAGAAGGGCGGTTTGGATTAAGTTTTTAAGAAATAAACAAACAGAGACTTAATGCAGTTAAATCTCTCAGAAGGCCAGGGGTCTCTCAGTCTCGGAGGACTGGAGCCCAGAATAAAGCCGGATGGAGGCTTTTATTGATAGGTATACAAATACAAGAAAGTAACATTGTTTCTTACACGGTCTGTGAGACTCAGACATCATAACAGAAAAATGTGTATTCCAATCACCCTTTGTCTGTAAACAGCAGAAGCACAAGGTCCCATGATGTTTTTACTTAAAGTATGTACATTTTCATGGTCAAGTCTCTCACATTGTAACAACTCCGTTGAGATAAGTGGAAATAGGTGCAAGGGAAAAGCAAGAGCCAGCAACAGACTTTCCCAAGCAGGGCGAAGGGGAGGCAAGGCCCTTTCCAATATTTGTCTAAGGCAGCTCATTGGGGGTTCCCACTCGGTTCCGCCTGGCTTAGGTTGTATCTCCCGTAAGATATCTTACCCGTCTTTGGCTGCAAACCATCTTTTGGGGACCAGACAGAGAGACATAAGGTGTAAACACTGAGTCCCAGAAAGGCACAATCTCACAAACTCTTCTTTCCTTAAGGAAAGACATGGAAGGACAGTTGGCTAGGCTATTGTGTGACTACACTTCTCCACTCACTCTATGAGGCCAGCATTAATCTGTTACAAAAGCCAGGCTAAGAAATAACAAGGAAATTACATACCCATTTCAATATGTTCTTTTTAAATTAAAGTTTATTGGGTTGACAATTGTTAGTAAAGTTACATAGATTTCAGGTGTACAATTCTGTAATACATCATCTATGTCTCACATTGTGTGTTTACCATCCAGAGTCAGTTCTCCTTCCATCACCATATATTTGACTCCCTTTTCCCTCTTCTACCAATTCTTACACATCCACACCAACAGTTACTATTTTCGGGTGGTTTTGACTGTATCTTTCCTAATGGGGGTGAGGTGGTATGTCATTGTGGGTTTTGATTTGCATTTTTCCAATAATTAATGAAGTTGAGTATTTTTTAGTCTTTTCATGTGCTTAGTGTCCTTTTGTATATCTCTTTGGAGAAATGTCTGTTCAAGTCCTTCAGCCATTTTTGAATCAGATTGTTTTGTTGTTGACTTTTAGGAGTTTCTATATACTCTGGATATTAATCTTTTATCAGATATATGATTTGCAAACAAATATGTGATTTGCAAATACATTCTCCCACTGTGTGGGTTGTCTTTTTACTCTGTAGTGTCTTTTGACGGTCATGTTTTTAATTTTTATGGAAGGCAAGTTGTCCATGTTTTTCTTTTTTTTTTCTCACTGCCTCTTTGATCAGGCTTTTATTCAAAATTGGCTGTCCAAAGTGATTTGACTTTTATGGAATAAACAAATTTAAGTTTATGCCACAGGCTTCTGTTCTTCTGTGGTGGATTTCTTTTCTGCAGGCTTCTTTTCAGCTGCTGGTTTCTTGGTAGTTGCAGCCTTTCTTCCCACCAAAGGCTTCTTCTGCTTTGTAGAATCAACAGCCTTCTTTCCTGGCTTCCCTATGGCTGGCTTCTTGCCTGGAACCCCCTTCTCATCTGATTTGGCTTCTAGCTCTGCTGCTGCTTTATCCACCTGGAGATGGTGATTCTTGGCCTAGTGAAGAGTGGTGTTCCAGCACATGCTCTTTGCATATAGGTTTAGCTTCAACATGATTCTCAGGTCTTTCAGTGGATTCTTCTTCAGGACTCTGATAAATCTTTTTGCATGGTGCTTGAAAGGCTCTTTGAACCTCTGGGCTTTTCAAGATTCTGCTAAGGTCTGTATTGAGCATCTTGTACATGGGAAGGTTGTAGTTAATCTAGAGGGAGGGAGCATTACCCCAAGTGCCAAACAGATCATCTAACTTGTGGAAAGCACTTTCAATCCAAATGCAAAAATGGCCCACGTGCCCACCAGGAGCAGGTTTCAAAATGTTCAGTTTGCTTACATGAAACAGAGTAGTTCCAGGGATGTTTCTGAAAGTTTTGCTGATGCCATTGTCCTCATTATATATGATGCAAGGTACCCTGCACTGGATATGATAATGGTTTCTCATTTTGCCCTTGCCAGCTCTCATTCGCTGAGAGGCATAGACCTTTTTGATACCATTCCAGGTCTTAAGCTTCTTAAGAAGCAAAACAGTTTTCTTGTAACCTTCGAGTTTATCTTCAACCACCAAAGGAAGTACTTCCTCAATACAATGAGCTTTAGACATGACCAGCGCTTGTAAGGCTGAACCAGCCAAGGCAGAGCAGATGGTTTATAGATTCTGAGTTCGGTTTACTCTGTGGTGCCAATGGCTCCAAACATATAGCCCCCACGACACATGTTGCAAAAAGGACCCTGGCCACAACAATGAGTCCCACCACCTCAAACTCTGGGAATTCGAGCCACAGCTCTGCCAGTACCCCACAACTCCGCACTGGTTTTAATGACCTGCTAATTCACTGGCAGTATAGGGCTGTCTATTGTTTTTGTACAAGTTAGTGTGAACAAAGTTCACAATGTCTGGTCAAATGGGAGCTTTGAACACAGCAGGCAAAGTGACATTTTTGCCAGATGATTCCCACTTTTCAGAGTACACCAATATCAGTGAACACACGCCATGGCAAGGAGAAGGGACAGCCATGCTCCTCTCAACCCGGTGGCTCCCACAGGAAAAGTTATGTTTTTCTTTTGTTACCAAGGAATCATTGCCAAACTCAACATTGTGGAGCTTTAGCCTTAGTCTTTCTTCGAAGATTTTTATAGTTTTAGTTCTTATATTTAAATCTTCCATTGATCCTGAGGAAATTTTTGTACAGATTCTGAGAAACTGGCTCAAAGTACTACAAATGAATCATCCAAGGTCACTCAACTAATAAGTGGCATAGTTAAGGTGCAGACCCAAGCTTCTAACTTTAAATCTTTTCCCCACTGTTAATTCTTTTACTTAACTGATGCCCACTCACTCCAGGCTCATTCATCTATTATTCATTGAGGGTTATTCCTACATTTGTCACGGTGCAGTAATACACAGATAGGCACATACACCTAATCCCTGATATCAAAGACATCTTAATTGTCTTAGTCCATTCAGACTGCTATAGTAAAATACCACAGGTGTTAGGATAGGGTCGAATTTTCATTCTTTTGCATATGAATGTTCAGTTTTCTCCAGCACCATTTGTTGAAAAGATTGTCCTTTCCCCATTGAATGGGATTGCCGCCCTTGTAGAAGATCATGTGACCATATACATGAAACGTGGGGTTTTTTTGCACTTTCTAATCCCATTCATTGGTCTATATGTTTGTCTTCAAGTCAATACCATTTTGTTTTGATTTCTGTAGATTTGTAATTAATTTTGAAATCAGGAAGTGTGAGTCCTCCAACTTTTCCCTTTTCAAGATTGTTTTTGCTATTTGTGACCCCTTGAGATTCCACATGAATTTTAGGATGTATTTTTCTATTTCTGAAAAAAGTCATATTTTGATACATTGAATTGATAGATTGCTGAGGGTAGTATTGGCATTTTAACAATATATTTTTCCAATTAATGTCTATGTGTTTCTTTAATTTTTATAAGTAATGTTTGTATTTTTCATTGTACCTCTTTCACCTCTTGGTTGTCTACAAATATTTATTCTTTTTGATGCTATTGTAAATAGTTTTCTTAATGTCTTTTTGGATTGTTTACTGTTAAATGTATAGAAATGTAACTGATTTTTTGAGTTTTGATTTTGTATTTTGCTAAATTCATTTATTAGGTCTAAGAGATGTGTGTGTGTGTAATCTTTAGGGTTTTCTACATATGAGATACCTGTGAACAAATATAATTTTATTTCTTCATTTTCAATTTACATGCCTCCTCTTTTTCTTGCATAATTGCTATGTCTGGAATTTTGAGTACTTTATTGAAGTGGTAAAATGGGCGTCCTTGCCTTCTTCATAATTTTAGAGGAAATCTTGTCACTCTTTCATATTGAATACGATGTTAGCTACTGGCTTGTTCATGTGTCTTTTATTATTGTGAGGTGGTTTCCTTCTGTTTCTAGTGTGCTGAATGTTTTTGTCATGAAAGGGTATTGAATATTATCAAATGATTTTTTTTTTTGGAATTATTGAGATGATCACATGATACTTTTCCTTTGCTCTGTTAACGAGGTGTGGGACATTGATTGCTCTTGTAGGTTAATGCCACACTGAATTTTATAACTGTATTTGCTATAAACTCTCTAGGAAACAAACCAATAAAATATTTCTTTTAGTATCCTTCCTTTATCCTGTTGTTTGAATATGAAAATATATAATTAGCTCTCCACATTCCTGATATCATGTAATAATAACATCACCATATATTGTTTTGTTACTCAAGACAGAAATCTGTTTCAACAACATAATGTATAGGCACACTTCATTTTACTACATTTTGTTTTTAAAAAAATTGTGGTTTGCTTTACTGTGATTTACATATATAACAGTTTTTACAAATTGATATTTGTGGTGACTCTGTATCAAGCAAGTTTATCAGTGCCATTTTCCCAACAGTTTTACTCACTTTATATCTCTGTGTCACATTTTGACAATTCACACAGTATTTCAAACTTTATCACTATATATTTTTTGGTGATCAATGATCTTTGATATTACTATAATTACTATAATAATTACTATAATTACTATAATAATTATTGCAATTATTTTGGGGTTAGAAATGATTAAGCTTAGTGGGGAAGACATGTCAATAGCAAAGATAAGGAAAAAGGTAGGCCTCTGGCGCCAACAGTTAGCCAAGTTATCAATGCAAAGTTCTTGAAAGAAATTAAAACTGCTACTCCAATGAACACATGAATGATAAGAAGGCAAAACAGCCTGATTTATAATATGAAGAAAGTTTTAATGGTCTGATAGAAGATCAAACCAGCCACACCATGCCCTTAAACCAAATCCTAATCCAGAGCAATGCCTTAACTCTCTTCCATTTTATGAAGGCTGAGAAAGGTGAAGAAGCTGCAGAAGAAAAGTTTGAAACTAGCAGAGGTAGGTTCATGAGGTTTAAAGAAAGGGGCCAGTTCCATAACATATTAAGGTAAAGCAGCAAGAGCTAATATAGAAGCTACAGCATAACCCAGCAGATCTAGCCAAGGTAATTAATGAAGGTGGCTACACTAAACTACAGATTTTCATTGTAGATAGAAATGCCTGATATTGGAAAAAGAGGCCATCTAGGACTTTCATAGCTAGAGAGAAGAAGTTAGACACATTATGTGTCTTTAAAAATTCAAAGAACAGGCTGACCTGAATTTTGTGGCTATTTAGGGGGGTGTCTGAATATCAACCCTGGCACATGTTAGTGAGGTGGCCTCAGGCAAGTCACTTTGCTCTTCTGAACCTCCTTTGCTCTTTTGCAAACTACAGAAAATAGAATATCCCAGGATGAGTTGTTTTTTGGATGTAAGATTATAATCTATATGAGATATATACATATTTTCCCCAGGAGCAATGATACAGTATTAGCTAGTCAGTATTGTGAGACTTCATAGAACACAGCTACCACACAAATCAAAGAGCATTCCCAGAGGTCATAGAGCACCCTAATATTTCACATACTTGTCCTCTCCTATCACATGCACTTCCAAGGTCTCTCTCTGTCTCTCTGTCTCTGTCTCTCTCTGTCTCTCTCTGTCTCTCTCTGTCTCTCTCTCTCTCTCTCTGTCTGTCTCTCTCTCTCTCTCTCTCTCTCTCTCTCTCTCTCTCTCTCTCTCTCTCTCTCTCTCTCACGCTTTAGGATTCCAGGAAGAGGCTCCTGTGGATGTGGGAGTATTACCCTACCATTTTCCAGACACTTGCAACTGGCTGACATCAGCCCTGCCTAAAGAAGTGCTGGTCTCAGGACCCCATCCAGGCTCTCTCCTTTCCCCACATCCCCAGAAGATGGGCACCCTCTCCTGCCAATGCAGGGTCAGGTAAGTGAGGGACAGTTGTCCCAGACCTGTTCTGAGCCATCCAACCAGGGTTCTGTCCAGCAGGACCCTGAAACTAGGCAGGCTCTGACAGGACACTGGGCTCTCTCCAGCCCCGCCCAGGGTTCTGGAGCAAGGAGGGCTTTAGTTGCCATGCCATGGGCATTGCGCTGTACAGCCCTCCTATGGCTCAGTTCCTCCACTTACGATGGCCTGTGGAGGTCAGCTAGCCCAGGACTGAGAGGATCAGCAAGAAAGAAAGCATTGCGTGACCAGTGTGCCTCCCCACAGTGATGGCAGTTGGCAATAGAACAGTGGCAGCTCATGCTTTGGGCACAGCGCTTGGCTGGGTGCAGGGCAGCAGGAGCAAAAGGGCGGTGGCAGGTGGAGGACGCAGCTGCTCCCGAGCCCGCTGCACACTGGAGCACACAGGAACCTATGGGAGCCTGCCTGCTGTTCACATGCTTTATTTTCCCCAAATTTGACATCTTAAAGGACTTCAGGGGTCACATAGGGGTTATAAAGCACACTTTCTCCTTTGGAAGTAGGCCATTTGCTGGTGAAGTTCCTGTCAATATTAAGGGTCCACGTCATAGTTGATAGGTACAATGGCTGAATTACTGTAGTGAAGGAAAAAGAAGATAGAAATTCACATTATGTTTAGTAGCAGACAATTGCCTGTTTTAACTATATCTACTGCCAGTTTTCTACTTTAAATCCCAGATCAAAACACACACACACACACACACACACACACACGCCAAAAATCAAAAAGATAAGTTTTTTTTTCTTAGAAAACTAAGGAGTCCTAATAGCTAAATATTAAATGTGTATATGTATTTTATTACTTTAGTATTAATTTATAATTTAAGTGTGAAGCAAAAAATTACAACTTTGAAATGATTCTCAAAAACAATTGAAAGCAATTTGTTCAGTTTTGTACACTTTTGGTTTTTAGAAAAATCTGTGGCTTGGGAAAATTAAGTAAAAGGGTAAGTAGAGACTTTTTCCTATTAATATAGAGCTCACACATTGAAAGTCAACAAAGTTAATTTGGAAAGAACTTTTATTTCATGTTTGAATATACAGGTTGGTGACTTATTAATTTTTTTTCAAAATTTATTTCTTATAATTATTTTTTGTGCTAAAATATACATAAAATTTACCATCTTAACCATTTTTAGTGTATAGTTCATTGCTTTTAAGTATATCCACATGGTTGTGCAAACATTATCACAGCCATCTGCATTACTCTTTCTTCTTGCAAAACTGAAACTCTGTACACATTAAACAATAACTCCCCGTTTCTCCCTTGCCCAGAGTCTCGCGACTACCATTCTAGTTTCTGTCTAGGAATTTGATCACTCCAGATACCTCATAAAAGTGGACCTATAGTATTCAACTTTTGTGATTGGCTTATTTCACTTAGTATAATGTCCTCAAGATCCATCCATGTTTTAGCATGTGTCAGATTTCCTTCCTTTTCAATGCTGAATAATATTCCATTGTGTGTATATACCATATTTTGCTTATCCATTCATCAATCAAGGACACATCCATTGCTTCCAATCTGTTATCTATTGTGATTAATGCTGTGATGAACATCAGTGTACAAATATCTTTTCGAGACTTTTAATTATTTTGGAAATATATCTAGAATAGTAACACAGTAAAAAGGTAACCCAACAAACTGGAGAAAATATTTGCAAATCACATATCTGACAAAAGATTGATATCCAGATTATATAGAGAAATCCTAAAACTCAACACCAAAAACAAAAAATAAATAAATAACTTGATTTAGTAATGGCCAAAGGACTTGAACAGCCACTTCTCCAAAAAAAAGAAGAAGAAAAAAGATATACAAATGACCTATAAGCACACGAATAGATGCTCAACATCACTAATCATTAAGAAAATGCAAACAAAAAGCATAATGAGATAACATCATAGAAATGGAGTCATGAGGTGAGCCTCTTGAAATCTTACCTGAAATTTACAACAAATTGGACAACTATAATTTCACAAAGGATTCCCTGTGCAGCAGACAGGCAAGACTAACAGACGCGCAACTGAAATCATGTAAAGGTGGGCAAATAGGGCAAGCGGTGGATGGGGGAAGCAGGAAGTGCAGAGACGCAGGCCTTGGGTGCAGTACGCATATGCAGCTCAGAACTCGGAGCTCCCTGCATTCCGGAGCTACCACAGCTGCAGAAGGGGGAGGAATTCTGACTGCTAGGGATCCCCTTATGGCTCACAGTCCCATCTCAGGGATCAACATATAATATGGCTGAACCCAATGCTCACAGCAGAGACTTTGGAGTAAAGGCTGAGGGAAGAAGGGTGAAAATGGCGATTTAAGCCCTCACTGCCAAGCAGAGGATGGAAGGTTTATGCACAGAGCCTAGCAGACCCTACCCACCCTCCCAGAGTTTGCTCCACCCACAACTTCTCAGTGCTAGAAGCAGAACAGTAGCAGTGTCAGATCAAAAGAACAAAATATTTACAGTTCTGAGAACTGTGGCCCACAGCCAGGGCCTTGCAGCTCAACTAGTTCTGGAGAAGGGGAGGGAGCCCTGGGTGCAGGCTGGGCTGTGCTGGTGGTCTCTACCATTGCTCACTACCACCTCTCACAACCCACCCCTCCCCACCCCCACTTACCTGGGCAGATCCCCGTAGGGTAAACAGAGCCACTGAAACACACAGGCCCTGAATCTGATGCAGGAAGTGCTTCAGAACTTCAGAAGCTTCACAAATCCCCCAAATGAGGTGGTGCCCTGAGAACAGGCAACCTGCTCACAGAGGAAAAGCCCACCTTCCATGGAATCCCTTGATTCTGTGAGAAGCTGGAAGAGTGCAGAGAAAATACAATACTACAGCATGAGAGAGAATTAAAAGCTGCAGTTGGAAAGAAAATAGAGCATTTTCTGGAAAGCAAAGGAAAGACTCCTTCCTACCAACCTATTGGAGAACCCACTTCTGTACATGCCTAGGAAGAGAAATAATAATTCATTAATTGCCATGAATAACCAAGGAAACAAGGCAGCTCAGAAAAAAAATGAGTAGTCTCCAGAAAATGAATATAAAGACATGGAAATATGTGACTTAAGTGACAGAGAATTCAAGACTTCAGTTTTCAAAAACTCAATGAGATACAAGAAAACGCAGATAGGCAGTTTAATGAACTCAGAAATACAATCAAAGAACAAAATGAACATTTTCCCAAAGAGAATAAAATTTAAAAAAACAACAACAAATAAAATTCCTGGAGATTAAGAACTCAATAAAAGAAATGAAGAATGAAATAGCCAGCTTATGTAATAGAGCTGACCAGATGGAGAAAAGAATCAGTGACATCAAAGACAGAAATCATCAAAGACAGATAGAAAAAGAGAGAAACTTGAGAGTTAAAAGAAATGAAAGAACCCTACAAGAACTTTCTAACTTCATCAGAAAGAGCAATATAAGAATAATGGGCATACCAGAAGGAGAAGAAAGAGAGAAGGGAACAGAAAGTGTATTCAAACAAATAATCGATGAGAACTTCCCAAACTTGTAGAAAGAACTGGATCCTCAAATCTACGAAGCAAATCAAACACCTCATTACCTCAATACCATCAGGCCTTCTCCAAGACACATTGTGTTGAACTGTCAAAAATTAATGACAAAAAAGAATCCTCAAGGCAGCCAGGGAAAAGAAGAGAGTAACCTACAAAGAAAGCCCATTAGGTTGTCATCAGATTTTTCAGCAGAAACTCTATAAGCCAGGAGGGGGTGGAATCAAATATTCAAACTATTGAAAGAGAGAAATTATGAGCCAAAAATAATATATCCAGCAAAGATATCCTTTAGATATGAAGGAGGAATAAAGACTTTTCCAGACATACAGAAGCTGAGGGAATTTTCTAACACATGAGCTGCACTCAAGAAATACTGAAGGAGGTTATCAACCTGAAACAAAAAAGCTAAAGAATACAAAACTATGAGTAATATTATGAACAGACAAACAGAAGTAGGAAATGGCAACTTGTACACCAAATAAGACACTATACATTTAAAATAACATACAGGACAAAGAAGAAAACAAAACACTTAAAGAAAAAGATGAAAAAGACAACTTGCTACTGCAGTGCAGGAATCAACTCACAGCATAAACAGAGATAATTTGCAACAACAAAACATAAAAGGGGGGAGAGTAAAGGCCTGAACTGGCAAAGGGGAATGAAGAAAGTAAGTGTGCTGAAGAACATGGAATACTCTAACTATGAAACTTTCTTTTACATAAACATAATGGTAACCACTCAAAAAAATTCAGAGCTGAAATATCTAATATAATAAAAGAAATAGAGGGAAAAACATAGAATACCACCACACTGAAATAACAGACAGCAACAAAAAAGCAAAGAAAAAATGAAGACACAGTCCTACCAGAAAACTAAAGACAGAATGATAGGAAATCTTCATACATCAATAAACACCCTAAATGTAAATAGATTGAACTCACCAATACAAAGTCACAGAGTAGCAGATTGGATCAAAACACTAAACCCAACCATATGCTGCCTCCAAGAGACACATCTCAGTTACAAGGACAAACATAGACTCAAAGTGAAAGGGTAGAAATTGACACTCCAGGCAAATGGCATCCAGATAAAATCAGGTTTAGCCATACTGATATCAGATGAAACAACTTCAGGATGAAAAAGATAACAAGAGACAAAGATGGATCCCACTTTGGGACTATACAACAAGAAGACATAACAGTCATCAATATTTATGCCCCCAATCAAGGAGAAACAAAATATACCAAGCAACTACTAACAGAATTAAAGGGAGAAATTGACCAAAACACAATTATGGTTGGGGAACTAAATATAACATTGACAGCTACAGATAGATCATCCAACAAAAAATAAAGAAATAGTAGTCCCAAATGACACATTAGATGAAATGGACATAATTGACATTTATAGAGCACTTCATCCTAGAACATCAGACTATACATTTTTTTCTAATGTACATGGAACATTCTTAATGATAGATCATATATTGGGACATAAAACTAGCCTCAGCAAATTTAAGAAGATTGAAATCATACCAAGCATATTCTATGATCACAAGGCTTTGAAATTGGATATCAACTGCAAAAAGAGAGCAAGAAAAACCACAAATATGTGGCGATTAAACTACATACTTTTAAAGAACGACCGGGTCAAAGAAGAAATAAGAGGAGAGATCAAAAGACACATAGAAACAAATAAGAATGAAAATACATCCGATCAAAATTTTTGGGATGCAGCAAAAGCAGTTTTAAGAGGGAAATTTATATAATTACAAGCCTATCTCAAGAAACAAGAAAAATCCCAGATAAATAACCTCACATTACACCTTAAAGAACTAGAAAAGAAGAACAAATGAAACCCAAGGTCAGCAGAAGAAAGGAAATAATAAAAATAAGAGCAGAACTAAATGAAACATAGAAAAAGACAACAGAAAACATGAATGTGACAAAGAGCTGGTTCTTTGAAAAGATTAACAAAATTGACAAACTCTTGGCTAGAGTCACTAATATAAAAAAAGACACTAATAAACAAAATCAGAACTGAAAGAGGGGAAGTTATCATGAATGCCACATAAATACAAAGGATCATCCAAGAATACTATGAAGGACTATACACCACCCAATTCAATAACCTAGAGGAAATCGACAAGTTCTTAAAAACATATAGCCTTCTTAGGCTGAGCACGAAGAACCGGCAAATCTAAATAGACCAATTAACAGTAAGGAAATTGAATCAGTCATCCGAAACCTTCCCAAAAGCAAAAGTCCGGGACCAGATCGCTTCACTAGTGAATTCTACCAAACATTCAAAGAAGCTCTAATACCTGTCCTACTCAAACTCTTCCAAAATATTGAAAAAGAGACAATACTCCTAACTCATTTTATGAGGCCAACATTAACTTGATTCTAAAACCTAGTACAAGGGATAGTACAAAAAAAGAAAACTATAGACCAATATCTCTGATGAATACAGATGCTAAAATCCTAAACAAAATTCTAGAAAATCGAATACAACAATGCATTAAAAAGACTATTCATCACAACCAAGTGGGGTTCATCCCCGGGGCACAAGGATGGTTCAACATTCGCAAATCCATCAATGTGATACATCACATAAACAAAATAAAGGACAAAAATCATATGATTCTATCAATTGATGCAGAAAAAGCATTTGATAAGATACAACATCCATTTATGATTAAAACACTTAATAAAATTGGTATAGAAGGAAAATATCTCAACATAATAAAGGCCATATACGACAGGCCCTCAGCTAATCTCATAATTAATGTTGAAAAGCTGAAGCCCTTTGCTCTACGTTCAGGAACACGACAAGATTGTCCCCTATCACCTCTGCTTTTCAACTTAGTATTGGAAGTCCTTGCCAGAGCGATCAGGCAAGAGAAAGAAATAAAAGGCATCCAAATTGGGAATGAAGAAGTTAAATTGTCACTCTTTGCAGATGACATAATGATATATATAGAAAACCCTAAAGACTTCACCAAAAAGCTATTAGAAACAATCAATGAATACAGTAAAGTTGCCGGCTACAAAATCAATGTACAAAAGTCCATTGCTTTCCTATATATCAACAATGAAATCTCAGAAAAAGATATAGAAAAAACAATTGCTTTTGCAATTGCAGCAAAAAGAATAAAATACCTAGGAATAAACTTAACCCAGGATGTGAACGATTTATATGCTGAAAACTATAAGACATTTTTGAAAGAAATTGAAGAAGACACAAAGAAATGGAAAGACATTCCTTGCTCATGGATTGGAAGAATCAACATAGTTAAAATGGCCATATTACCCAAAGCCATATACAGATTTAATGCAATCCCCATCAAAATCCCAATGGCATTTTTTAAAGAACTAGAACAAAAAATCATCAGATTTGTGTGGAACCACAAAAGACCCCAAGTAGCCAAAGCAATATTTTAAAAAAAAGAACAATACTGGAGGTATCACATTCCCTGAATTTTGCTTGTACTATAGGGCTACAATAATCAAAACAGCTTGGTATTGGCAGAAAAACAGACACATAGAGCAATGGAATAGAATTGAGAACCCAGAAATAAAACCACATAAATATTGACAGACAATTTTTGACAAAGAAGCTAAAAACATACAATGGAGGAAAGACAGCCTCTTCAATAAATGGTGCTGGCAGAATTGGATAGCTACGTGCAAAAGAATGAAACTGGACTGCTATCTGTCACCATGTACCAAACTTAATTCAAAATGGATCAAAGACTTAAGCATAAGACCTGACACAATAAACTGCATTGAAGAAAACATAGGTACTAAACTTATGGACCTTGGGTTCAAAGAGCATTTTATGAATTTGACTCCAAAGGCAATGGAAGTAAAAACTAAAATAAACAAATGGGATTATGTGAAACTGAAAAGCTTCTGCATAGCAAAAGAAACTATTGGCAAAATAATGAGGCAACCAACTGAATGGGAGAAGATTTTTGCAAACAGTGCCTCTGATAAGGGGTAATATCCAAAATATACAAGGAACTCATGAAACTCAACAACAAAAAAACAAACAACCCAATTGAAAAATGGACAGAGGACCTGAAGAGACATTTCTCCAAAGAGGACATACAAATGGCAAATAGACATATAAAAAATGCTCAACATCGCTAATCATCAGAGAAATGCAAATGAAAACCACAATGAGATATCACCTCACCCCAGTCAGAATGGCTTTCATCAACAAGACAAATAGTAACAAGTGTTGGAGAGGCTGTGGAGAAAAAGGAACTCTCATACACTGTTGGTGGGAATGCAGACTGGTGCAGCCGCTATGGAAGGCAGTGTGGAGGTTCCTCAAGAAATTACGAATCGAATTACCATATGACCCAGCAATTGCTCTCCTGGGTATCTACCCAAAAAATCTGAAAACATTTATCCATAAAGACACGTGTACTCCAATGTTCATTGCAGCTTTGTTTATGGTGGCCAAGACATGGAAACAACCAAAATGTCCTTCGATAGATGAATGGATAAAGAAGTTGTGGTATGTATACACAATGGAATACTATTCGGCGTTAAGGAAAGATGATACAGGAATATTTGTGACAACATGGATGGATCTTGAGAGTATAATGCTAAGTGAAATAAGTCAGACAGAAAAAGCAGAGAACCCTATGATTTCACTGATATGTGGTATATAAACCAAAAACAACAAAAGAACAAGACAAACAAATGAGAAAGAAAAACTCATAGACACAGACAATAATTTAGTGGTTACCAGAGGGTAAGGGGTGGGGTTGGGTGATGAGGGTAAGGGGGTTAAATATATGGTGATGGAAGGAGAACTGACTCTGGGTGGTGAACACACAATGGGATTTATAGATGATGTGATACATAATTGTACACCTGAAATCTATGTAAATTTACTAACAATTGTCACCCCAATAAATTTAATTAAAAAATATATATATATATTTTCCATGCTTCTTTTGAAATATTTGTTTGAGTGCATGTAATAATTAACAGAACATTTAACCCTCCAAAAGACACATCTGTTTATTTTATCATTTATATATTAATCATTTGACTTTTTTGTTGTGATATATATTGAAGGTATAATAAATATTAGTTACTCATGATCTTACTAAATCCCTGGTGTTCAATTAATTCACCAAAAGGGAAACTATTATTTAAATTCTTATCTAAATAATATAAGAATTATTAAAGATAAGAATTATTAAATAAATTCTTATCTAAATTATTATCTTTGTCTGACTTGAATGGCATATTTTGTAATTTTTTTATTAGTCTTCATGATGATAGACAGTAAAATCATTTAAATTCAATTCAATGGTTTTTTTGTTTTTTGAATCCCCACTAGAAGCCAAGCAGTAGGCCTGGGTTATCGAAATATGAAGGACATCATCCCTGTATCCAAATAAGTCAAGGCTGACAAGATACCGGAAATGTATAAGGGAAATGTATAGAAATTATAAATTTATTCTTAGCATGATGTACAAAGTTCTCTGGGACTATAGCTAAGATAACCTAGTTTTCTCTACGTATATCCAGTGTAGCTACAGAAAGGATATCACATTTAAAATTTGAGCTAAATTGGATGAATGAATGACTTTAATGTCAGTGAATTTTCTCCAAAAGTAGTATTAAATCATCCAAGAGTTTTAAGTGTGAATAAGTGATGATATTTTGTGTCTTAGAAAGATAATTTTTAAACAGTCTGGGATGATGAGATAGGAATGATGAGAACTGGAAACAGTTCTACAGTTTGCTTCATCATTCATCCATCAAAAGGGTACTTGTATAATTTCCAGTTTGTAGCTATTACAAATAACATTGCTATGAATGTTCATGTACAGGTTTTTGTGTGAATGCAAAATTTCCTGTCTCTTGGATAAAATACCCAAGAGTAAAACTGTTGGGTTGTATGATAAGAGCTGACAATTTGATTGCCACAGTAGCTATACTGTTTTGCATTTCTGCCAGCATTGTATGTATGAGTGATCCAGTTTTGAACATCCTCATCAGAATTTGCTATTATAACTATTTTTTATCTTAGTCATTCTGTTGGGGGAAATATGATATCTCACTGTGGTTTTAATTTGCCTTTTCCCAAAGACTAATTATGTTAAGCATATTTTAATGTGCTTTGTCATCCATATATCCCTGCAGCCAATTCCCTGTTCATCTCTTTGTCCATTTTCTAACCAGATTTTTTTAAATGTTGACCATGAATTTATATATATATATATATACATATATATATATGAAAATCATTGCAAATATATGATTTGCAAGCACATTCTACTAAACTGCAATTTGTCTTTTTAGTCTTATTTTTCAGATAAAATATCTTTCATTTTGACCAAATCCAAATTTTCCTTATGGTTCATGATTTGTTTTTATGTGTATGAACTCTTGATATAGTTCTAGATCCACAAAATTATCCAAACTTTTTCCAAAATGTTGCATAATTTAGACTTTTACTAGCTATAATCACTATGCTGTACATTAAATCCCCAGAAATTATTCCCTTTATAACTGGAAGTTTGTACCTTGTACCCTTAGAATGACATCTCCCATTTCCCCCAAACCCCAACCCCTGACAACCATTAGGAGTAACTTCTAATGAAAACAGAATTTCTTTATTGAGGTGATAAAAATGTTCTAAAAAATGTTCCAAAATTGATTGTGGTGATAATTACACAACTGTGAATAAAATAAAATCACTGAATTGTACACTTAAATGAGTGAATTGTATGGTGTATGAAATTTATTTTAATAAAGCAGTTTTAAGGAGATAATTGACTGTTGCAACAAAATTACAATGTATAACATACACAATTATAACAGATGACTTACTTGAACCCACGTGGAGAGCCAACTGAACGCTCTGTATGTGAAGTGAACTGCACATCTAAGACTTCTGTGTCACCAATAATGCGTTGTATTTTAATAGAATCTTTATGTGAGCACGCTATATGAAGTCTTGTGGCTTTGGAATATTCAAACTTGTGAAATCATTGCAAAGCAAAATGAGTAACCTCAGTAAATAACTGAAACTGTCTATATAGTTTTATCTTAAGATATGTGGAGGCGAGTGAGATGAGGTTAATGATTTCAGAAAAAATTTTGTAAATTTACATTTTTCTCTTAAACAGTTATTTAACCTATTACATTGTTCTATGCCCAAGTGTCATTTAAAATACAAGGCTATGTCATGAGCAAGTTCTCATGACTGAGAAAGTGGTACTTGGTAACAAATGAAAATATAGGTGGATTAAAGAGAGGATTCAGGATGGCAGAGTAGAAAACTACTGTGCCTGCATCCTCCCTTGACTACATTAAAATTACAACTAAATTATAGAACAGTCGACCTGGAGACCCATTAGAAGTCCTATAACTAAGGATATGTGGAAGAAACGTTATATAAGAGACTGGTAGGAGGGGCAGAGATGCGAAACAGGCTGGCCCCACACCTGTGCTGGCAGTGAAGATTGGTAGGGATATCTCGGGCCATGGAGGTCTCCACCCTCCAGAGGAGCAAGAGACCCCAGACCCACACTGGCCTCCCCAGCATGGAGGACTAGTACCAAGAGGAGAACCCACAATATCTGTGAAAAGCAGTGGGGATTCTGCCCATGTGGGTGAGACAGAGGCTGCAGAAAACCCAGACATCTTCTTAAAGGGCCTGTGAACAGATACACTCACTCACAGGTACTTACCCTGGGCTCCAGGGATGGTGACTCAGGAGGCATGAGAGACATATAGTGAGGAACTGAGTTGTGTGGGTTAAGAGTGAGGACTAGAGGGACAGTCACCATTTTCCCTGTGTAGAATCTTCCTTCTGTGCAGTTGGCAGGTGGGCACAATCTTTCCTGTTTTAAGCCTATCCACACAGCCTAATCTGAATCTGCATTGGCCTAGTAAACTCTGCTCACTCCACCCTGGTGACTCTCTGGGACTCCTCCTACCTAACTTGCGCAACTTTGGAGGCACTTTTGTGGCCAAGAGCCAACCCTGCCAACACTGCACTCGTTCTTAGACACTCTTGGGGATGCATGGGCCCCAGGTGGGTGGCAGCTGGCCTCAGTGTGCTCTGAGACTGAGTAGCTCTCAGCTCAGTTCTGACACAAAACCAGAATATACATTAACCTGGTAAACACTGCTCGTCCCAATCTAGTGATTCCCTGTGATGTCACCTCAGCCAACTCATGTACCACCTGAGGCTCTATTTGTGGCTGAGCCTTACAGGAACTGGCAGGTGGCAACAGGCCTCAAGTTACCCTTGGCCCTTTGCGGAGCTACCCCAAGCCTGGTAAATAAACAAAAAGAAAAGGGAAACCTCGTGCACTGTTGGTAGAATGTCAAATTAGTGCAGTCACTATGGAAAATGGTTTGGAGGTTCTTCAAAAAATTAAATATAGATCTATCATATTACCCAGCAATTCCACTTCTGGGTATTTATTGGAAAAAAACCAAAACGCTAATTCAAAGAGATATATGCACCTTTATGTTCATTGCAGCACTAATTATAACAGCCAAGATATGGAAACAACCCAAGTGCCCATCAATAGATGACTTGATAAAGTAGATGTAATACATATATACAATGGGATATTACTCGGCCATAAGAAAGAATGAAATCTTATCATTTTTGACAACATGGATGGACCTAGATGGCATTATGCTAGTGAAAGAAGTCAGACAGAAAAAGACAAATACCATATGATCTCACTTGTATATGGAATCTAAATAACAAAATAAACAAACAAAGAAAGCAGAAACAGACTCATAGATACAGAGAACATACTGATGGTTGCCAAAGAGGAGGGAGTGTTGGGGAACTAGTTGAGAAAGTTAAGGGATTAAAAAATACAAATTGTTAGTTACAAAGTAATCATGGAGACATAAAGTGCTGCAGAGAATATAGTCAATAAGTTAACAATTATGTATAGTGCTAGGTAGGTACTAGGCTATCAGGGGAACCACTGTGTAAATTATGTAACTGTTTAACCACTATGCTGTACACCTGAAACTAATGTAAAATTACATTGAATGTCAACTGTAACTGAAATAAATAAATAAATAATATTTAAAAGGTAAGTAGGTAGATATAAATAAATACATACACAAATACATTATTACTGAAAGGAATTTCTGAGAAATTCATTTCACTTTTACATAAAATGTTCTGTTGGTTCCCCACTTGATAATATTTATTTACATGCCTCTTTTATATACATATATATGTATATATATAGGGGGTGCCAAAAAATGCATACACATGACTTGTATTCATCTTTTGTTATCATTATATATTGAGTTACAATTTTAATACATTTTTTTCCTTTCTTAAAATGTGTATACATCTTTGGCACCCACTATATATACACTTATATATGTGTGTGTGTATGTGTGTGTGTGTGTGTATCAACAACAAACTTTTGGAAAACAAAATTGTAAAAATACCATTTACATTAGATTAAAAATAACATATACTTAGGAATAAATATAACAAATATCCTAAAATGTAACATAAATGTATGACACTGGTCTGTGACCAGTACAATTTATGATAATAAATTATTTATATCATATTATTTACCCTTTATATTCTGCATTCTCTCTGTTGCATGATTTTCTTATTTCATTTTGTTTTGTGATCATAATGGTGAACAGTAGGAGAAAGGGCAAAGCAATGTAGAAACTCAGAATAAGCCAGTTGTTCTGTTGTAGATGGTCTTTTTTATTAAAAACTATATCTAGAAATGAAAGGTAGAAATCAGTGGATATTCACTGAATATTTAAATAAATTTATATTTCTTTCACTGTAATCATATATATGTACATATATACACTTTTATATAAAACATAACTGAAATTTTAATACATTGCAAATTCTTATAGGGAAAATCAAAGGACATTTAAGTACAACTCAAAATTTTTTCCATAAATTTTCTATTTGTATTTTATGCATATTTGTTTAATTATTATGGTACTGTAAATATGTTTTGAGTACTGCTTACTATATTTGTCTTATTTATGACTTCAATATTTTAAAGGGTAATGATACATTAGTAGGGCTTAAGTTAAAAATTTAGAAACAAATATACTGTAAAAAACTCCCATCCACCTCTCTTGCCAAATCAGTTTCTCTCCTTGGAGAAAACCAGTTTTAAATGACTCATATTTCTCCATCTAGTATTTATACTTTATGCATATAAATAAAATCCTTATCTATACCTATACTTATATCTGCATCTATCTCTACGTACTTATATGTAATATGTGTTTTCCCCTCAACATTCTGTAATATGTTATATCCCCTTTTGTTATTTCTTACACTTTAAAAATTGAGGTATTACACAATTCAGACAAGTATACAATATACAAATATATTAGCAATGAATTAGCAAAACCACCCAGATCTAAAAACAGAACCTACTAGAATCCCAGAAGCATCCTCAGGTCATTTTTCTAATCATTATTCCTCTCAAGAGGTTCCAAGTATCTTGATTTTTTCCATTATTATTTGTGTAGTAAATGTTAACAGAAATACATGCATGCCACAATTTACAGCTCAAACAAATTTCTAAATTGAGCACATCTATATAACCAGCACCAAATCCAGAAAACATATTACCAGCACTTTAGAAACCTCAATCTGCTTTCTTCTAGTCACTATCCTTCCCCAAAATAATCACTACTTTGGTCTCTAGGAGCATATATCATTTTTGGCAGATTTTAAACTTTATATAAATAAATCATATTAATGTTCTTTTTCTTACCTAATTTTGGGATTCACTCATACTGTTGCTTACAGTGGCAAAATGTTCATTCTCATCTCTACATACTATATCTTTGTATAGATGAAAGAGCCATTAAAGCATTCTATTCCCTATGAGCATTTGGGCAATTTGCAATTGTGGATATTACGAATTATGTTGCTATGGATATTCTACTACATGTCTTTAAGTCAACATATGTACACATATCTTGCAGATATATGCCCTTGAGAGGGGCAATGCCTATTCATAGTAGATGCCTATATTCAACATTAGCAAATATTCTAATGGTTTTCCAAACTGGTTGTAACAATTATATTTTCATTAGTGGATGATAGTCTTGGTTGTTGCATATATTTGATATTGTCCTTCCTTTATTATAGTTATTATTTATATGTAATGAAATGGAAACATTTTAACTGTACCAATGAATAACATTTGACAAACATATACCCCAATGAGGCAAATATTTAGATTTTTAAAATTTTGTTCTGACATCTGTGTGTTTTCTCCATTGAGTGTAAAATTCTTACAATTTTTATTTGATAAGTAAATAAAATGGGTTTAACTAGTGTCTGAGATTTGACAACAAAATAGTATGAACATCCTCATGTACATTATTTAAATTTTGTTATTTTGAAAGCTTTATTGAGGTAGTTTGATACATAATAAATTCACCTATTTAAAATGTACAATTTGATAGGTTTGTTATATGTATACACGTATATCCATGAAACCATTACACCGATCAAAATAATGAATACATCCATCATCCAAAGTTTCCTCTGCTACTTTATAATCCTGTCATGCTACCGCTCCCCCAGAAAGGCAGCAACTGATAGGATCTCAGTGTCAATTAGTTTGCATGTTCTACAATTTAATATAAACAGTCAGACATTAATTTACTCTTTTTAGTTTTGCTTCTTACTCATAGCATAAATGTTGAGACACCTCCACATTGGTACATGTATAACAATACCTTATTCCTTTTTATTGTTCAGTGGCATTCTGTTGTTTGCATACGCCACACTTTGTTTATCCATCACCTCTTGATTAACATTTGGGTTGTTCCCAAATTTTATCTATTGCAAATAAAGCTGTTATGAATATTTGTATACAAAGCTTTGTATGGGTTTAAGTATTCTATTCTCTCAGGTAAATATTGAAATGACTGGATTACATGGTAGGTAAATGTTTACCTTTTTAAGGAATTGTGGAACTGTTTGTACAATTTTACATTACAACAGCAGTTTATGAGACACTATCCTTACATTTTGGCCAAGCTTCATGAGGTTAGTCCTTTAAATTTAAGCATTTTTTAAAAGAATGTAATGGTATATATTTGTGATTATAATTAGCATTTCCCTGATAAATAACAATGATGGGCATGTTTATATGTACTTATTTGCCTTCCATATATTTTCTTTGATGAAATATTAGCTCAAATACTTTTGCCCATTTTATAGGGTTGTTTTGTATTATTAAGTTTCAAAGATTATTTATATGTTGTGATTATATTTTTTTATATATTCTGAATGCAAATACTCTATTAAGTAAATATCTAATAGGGACTTTTGAAGAACAAAAGTTTATAATTTTGATAACGTCCAATTTATCATTTTTCTTATTTGGATTGTGCTTTTGGTGTCATATATTAAAAGGTCTTTGCTTAACCAAAGTTATAAAGGCTTACTTCTAGAAGTGTTATATATTTTGGCTTCAGATTTGGGTCTGTGATCCACTTTGAGTCAATTTTTGTATATGATGTTAGATACAGCACAAGATTTTCTCTCTGTTTTTGCACATGGATATATAATTGTTCCAGCACCTTTTGTTTAAAAGGCTATCATTTCTAAACCATGAATTTGACCTTAAAAGCAAAAGAATAAAAGCAAAAATAAATGAATGGGACTATATAAAACTACAAAGCATCTGCACAGCATAAGAAACCACCAACAAAACAAAGAGACAACCAATGGAATGGAAGAATATATTTGCAAACAATACCTCTGATTAAGGGCTAATATCCAAAATATATGAAGAATTCATACAACTCAACAACAACAGAAAAATAATCCATTTTAAAAATGGGCAGAGCACCTGAACAGATACTTATCCCAAGAAGAAAATCAAACAACCAACAGACATATGAAAAGATGCATGACCTCAATAGCTATTAGGGAAATGTAAATAAAAACCACAATGAGATATCACCTCACCCCAGTCAGAATGGCTTTCATCAACAAGACAAATAGTAACAAGTGTTGGAAAGGCTATAGAGAAAAAGGAATCCTCATACACTGCTGGTGGGAATGTAAATTGGTACAGCCACTATGGAAAACAGTATGGAAGTTCCTCAAAAACTTAAAAATAGAATTACCATGTGACCCAGCAATCCATCTTCTGGGTATCTACCCAAGAAATCTGAAAACATTTATTTGTTTGTAATGATATATGTACTTCTTTGTTCATTGCAGCATTATTCACAGTGCCCAAGACATGAAAACAATAAAAATGTCCTTCAATAGATAATTGGATAAAGAAGATCTGGTACATATATATGCACAATGGAATATTTCTTGGCCATAAGAAAAGATGAAATACTTGGCTATTGTAAATAGCACTACAGTTAACATGGGGGTGCATATATATATATATATATATATATATATATATATATATATATATATATATATTTTTTTTTTTTTTTTTAAATTAGGGTTGCAGATTTCTTTGGATAAATAACAGTGGAATCGCTAGGACATAAAATAGTTAACTATTGTTAACAGGGAAATAAAAGGCACACCCCTAATAAAAAAGGAAGAAGAAAAATTGTTATTATTTGCAGACAATATGAGCTGACATACAGAAAATCCCAGAAACTCAACCAAAAAAACTGTTGGAACTAATCAACAAATTCAGTAAAGTTGCAGGATAGAACATTAACATACAGATAATTGTTGCATTTCTATACACTAACAACAAAACATCTGAAAAAGAAAAACTCACATTCACAATAGTATCAAAACACTAAATTCCTAGGAATGAATTTAACCAAGGAGGTGAAAGATATGTGCAACAAAAACTACAAAACTTTGCTTAAAGAAATTGTAAAAAAAAAAAAAAAAGACACCTTGTGTTCATGGATCAGAATTAAGATTGTTAAATACTATCCAAAGCTATCTCTATGTTCAATGCAATCCCCATCAAATTACCAATGGCTTTTTTCACAGACACAGAAAACACAATCCTAAAATTTGTATGGAACCACGAAAGAGAGCTTATCTTTTCCCTTATGACAGTCTCATCTCCTGACATTCCCTATTAACTTCATAGTTATTTCCTGGTCTGTTGTTTTTCCTAAAAGGGCTGCCATCTCAGTACATCAAGGCAGTTAGTCCTCCATATTCTGCCGACAAAATGATTAGCATTGTAATTGACAATACTCCAAAAAATCAAGTAACCCCCTTTTTCTTCCCACCCATCCTGAAGCAGTGGCAGCAAAACTAATGGTGTTCGTATCTTACTGAGTCTTTGTTAAATTGCCCTGTTGACAGAGCTAGGGCAGGAGAGATAGGAGCAGCCTCAAGAATTCAAATTCACACTCCTATTTTCTGATGTTGTTTTCAAGAATAAGCACTTTTTAGGTTGCCTTTGATTAATTTCCAGAGTAATGAAACGGCAGGTTTTGACAGTTTTAGTCAACCTTTTTAGTTGCTTTTGGAAACATGATTTTGTTGACCTTCTCCCACTATATTGCAGGATATCAGAAATCTAGCTCCAGCTGCTTTAAAATTTGTTCTTTTTATTTATTAAACTTATTGGGCAACATTATTAAAATAATATGTTTAAAATGTACATTTCTATAATACATCTTCTATACATTGCACTGTTTGTTCAGCACCCAGAGTCAGTTCTCCTTCCATCACCATACATGTATATTTGATCTCCTTTTCCCTCTTCTACCACCCTCTTCACCCTTCCTCTCTGGTAACCACTAAACTGTTGTCTCTGAGTTTTTGTTTCTTTGTTTGTTTGTATTGTTCCTTTGTTGCTTTCAGTTTTATATCTCACATATGAGAGAAGTCATATTGTTCTTGACTTTTTCTGTCTGACTTATTTCGCTTAGCTTGATAATCTCAAGATCCATCCACGTTGTCAAAAATGGCAATATTTCATTTTTTCTTATAGCTGAGTAATAATCCATTGTATATATGTACCACTTCTTCTTTATCCAATCATCTATTTAAAAACACTTCAGTTGTTTCTATGTCTTAGCCACTCTGAATAATACTGCAATGAATATAGAGGTACATATATCTTTATGGATAAAAGGTTTCAGATTTTGGGAGTAGATACCCAGAAGAGGGATTGCTGGGTCATATTGTAATTCATTCTTAATTTTTTCAGGATCCTCCATTCTGTTTTCCATAATTTCCATTGGCTGTGCAAATTTCCGTTCCCACCAGCAGTGTATAGGGGTTTCTTTTTCTCCACAACCTCTCCAGCACTTGTTATTACTTGTCTTGTTGATTCCTTCATATTCATCTTGCCTGAGGTTCACTTAGCTTCTTGTATTTGAGAATTACATTTTTCATCTTATTTAGGAAATTTAAGAGCATTATTTTATCACATATATTTTCTGTACATTCATTCTCTTTTTCCTTTTCATCTGAATCTTCTATTACACATATGCAAGAATGATTGATATTGTCTCACAAACATACAATGGTGAGTCTCATGTGTTTCTCTTATCTCAAGAATCATAACCTTATACTATTGCCCTGTAACAAATATCTAATGTAATTTTCTAGTATTTCTATCATGGCAAGAAATAGAAGTCCTTGTGACTACTCATTTTTATTATCTTTCTTTACAAATTTCAGTAATGTCAGACATCATGTCTCTGAAATATTATTGCTTCCAGAAGTTATACCCAAATCTCTTATCTCACAGAAAAATACACATTTTTTACCATTCCATGAACTACTTTAATTATAAAGTAACTAAGGAATACCAATCTCTGATGTCCCTATTGAGTTGGACACATTATTATCAAATTCTAATGTATGCCGAGATATCTTCACATAGATTCTTCAACAGGTAACCCAAATTTGTAGCTATTCAAAATTAAATTCATTATCTCATTCACTGTCAAACCTCTCATTCTTTTGTGGAAACTTGGACATATCATCATTACACATTCTTTTCCATGTGCCAAACACAACTGATCATCATTTCTTATTCATTGTTACTCACAAATATTTGATACTATGTAATGACTTTTTGTATCTGCTCTTTCAGTGTTTATTTTAGGACCTTTTAATTGCTTTCCAAGTAATTTACCTTCATTCAGACTCGTGTAATGAAACCTGTTCTCCACATTGCTACGTGAGTAGACTTTCTGAAACATGGATCTCAATTTCATTGCCTTGCCAGATACGTGGTAACATGTTTGTGTAGTAAATGTATTAATGAAGGAATGAATGACAGAATCAAAGAATAGCATATGACACTTGTCTTCATTCATAGGAAAAAGGGAAAGTATAAACATGTACTCCATCACTCAAAATGTGATTTACTATTATGTTGTAATAAATATATACATTTATATTTTGCCATATGGTTTTTCCAAATTTCATTCATAATGAATACTTTATCCTATGGTTTTCTCAAATTAGAATTTATTGGGGTGACAACAGTTAGTAAAATTACATAGGTTTCAAGTGTACAATTCTGTAATACATCAGCTATATTATTTTTAAATAACCTACCAAGTGTTTTATAATATGGAATGTTAATCATTAATTCTTCCATATTTGAGTTTGTTTTTAATTCATACTATGGCATTTATTGAATTTTTTTTCTTTTTGTTAATTAAAGTTTATTAGGGTGAAAATTGTTAGCAAAGTTACATAGATTTCAGGTGTACAATTCTGTTAAACATCACCTATATATCACACTGTGTGTTCACCCCCCAGAGTCAGTTCTCTTACCATCACTATATATGTGATCCCCTTTAACCTCATCTACAACCCTTTTTCCCCTTATCCTCTGGTAACCACTAAACTATAGTCTCTGTCTATGAGTTTTGTTTCTTCATTTGTTTTTCTTGTTCTTTTGTTGTTTTCTGTTTTATATACCACATATCCATGAAATCATATGGTTCTCTACTTTTTCTGTCAGACTATATACAAAATGGAATACTATTCTGCCATAAGAAAAGATGAAATAGTGCTATTTGCAACAACATGGATGGATCTTGAGATTATAATACTAAGAGAAATAAGGCAGACATTTATTAAAATTTAAGAGTACTATATTCTAACCAATTTAACTGAGTTGATTAAAACTGAGTGTCTCTGAAAAAAATCTCATTACAAATTTTGTTTAACACTAATTTAATTAAAGCTACTCTTCATGATAACTCTTAATTACTCAGGAGATGATGAAAGATTTGACTTGTCAGTACATTTCTTTGATTATTTCATAAAACAATATTCTATCTTGTTGTTTTTTTTTTTTATTTTATTTTTTTTTATTAGTTTCAGGTGTACAAGACAAGGTAATACTTAGACGTTCATCATTTATATCCCTCACACTGTGAACCGCCCTCCCCCCATCCACTAGCCCTCCGACCTCACACCGAGCCATCACATTATATATATAAAATTATAGTTGGCATTCATTAATGTTTAGCTTCTGGTGTACAATGCCATGATCAGGCATCCACAGTATCTCTGAGGTGGTCTCCCAAATAGGACGCATGTCCATCGGATACCCAACAAAATCTTTACAATATTATTGAATAAGTTCCCCAAATTAAATTTCAAAAAAACCCTGAGGCCATCTTGTGGTTTAATTTCTACTCACCAGATTTCTGAACATTTCCATCATCAATACTTCCCCCTGGTGAACCAATCTGGAATTCACAATCTGGAGGCCGATAGTCAGGAAAGCAATGACAATTGCCCAAATTATTACATATCTGAAACAGAAAAACATATAATCACTATAAATCATGTTAGTTTTAATATATTATATAAAAATGCCTAAATTCTAATGAATAAAATCACTATTTTTCTAAGTTTATTCAGACTATATTCAGTCAGGTGCCACTTAGGGGTACATTCTGAGAAACGCACTGTTAGGCGATTTTGTCACTGTGTGAACATCGGAATGCACTTACACAAACCTAGATGGTATAGTCTACTGCATACGTAGGCTATATTGTATAGCCTATTGCTCCTAGGTTACAAGCCTGTACAGTATGTTACTGTATTAAATAAGATTAAATCAAGCACAAAAGAAAATTATATAATCAAGACACATGGTAAACACGAGATGTATGAGACTGCTGCCAATATAAAACAATATACCATTTTACAGCAAACCTTTTTATAAATAAAAAGAGTACACTGTAGAGGGGAAGAAAGAAGGGAGCGGAGAGGAAACGCGCGGTCGCGCGGTGGAATCAAGCCGGCGGCGGCGGCTGGCGGTAAACTGCAGCTCTAAAGACACAGGGAGATATAGAACACGCAGAACAGCGGGGAGACTCGTGGAGGAATTTGCCTGAAGGTGTGCGCGGATTACAAGCAGGGGAGGAGGCGGGACAGCGAAGTGGAAGCGCGCCCCCCCACCGCCACCCACGCGGAGCCGAGGCCGGCGGCGCCGGGACTACGGAACGCAGACTCCTGGAAGCGGAGCACAGGCCGTGCAGCGTTGCTGCGCGGCTCCCAGGTCGGACGGAGGCTCGTGGAAGGTTTGCTTTGAGGTGCACTCGGTGGGCGAGCGGGGGGGAGGAGCGTGCTCACAGAAAAAGTGGAGGGCAGCACCCGGGGCTCTAGAGTCCCACGGGAGCCCAGGGTGTGGCGGAGAGCGTAGGGTCCAGGAGGTGAGCTCTTTCCCTGCGTCCCACAGTTGATCGCTCCCGCCGGGGCGGGCAGCTCGTGGGCCCTAGGGCAGACAAAGAACTGAGACGCCACACCTGGGCCCCTCACTGCGCTTTTCGAATCCTCCCCCCGCCCTTCCAGAGACTCAAACTACCCCTAACTGAGAAACAGTGTCAGATTACAGAGGGGCGTCTGCGCTCAGGCGCTGGGAAGATTGGCAGCCGGCTCTGACCATCGGAAGAGGCTGGGAGGAGGGGATTTTCGCTGGACGAGGAGAGAGGAGACTCCCACACCCCCAGCCACCACCTTTTCAGGCCTGCGGGAGGAGTGTGAGTGGCTGGCCTGGGAGGGAGGAGACCCCTCCATCCCCAGGCCCCACCCTTTCTGGCTGGCCTGCGGCGGGGCAAGGGCAACCACGGAAGCAATCCCTGAGTTCAGCAGTAAGCGGCAGTCGCAGCTCCCGGCTTTCAGCAGCTTAGAGATCTCCCGCCCGCCCCCTCCCACTCATCCTTGGAAGGAGGGCCCTAAGACTCAGGAGTACTGGGCACAGGGCTGTTGGAGCTACTCTCAGCGTGCATTTGTGCAGGAAAGGACAGAAACTGCATGGTCTCTCTGAAAACTGTCATCCAGACCCCTCAGCCCCTCGCATTTAAATCTACACTCCCAAATTCACTCTGGGCACCAGGTGACTAGCGATGCCTGCGCACTAGGCAGGGAACTCTTTGGCACAGCGGAGGACAACCTGGAGATCACCTGGTGGGCTTAAGCCAAGACTGGTGCTGCTTTCTGTTTTGCTTTGCTTGGTGGTCTTTATTTTTATTTATTTTTTTATTTTTATTTTTTATTTTTTATTTTTTTATTTTATTTTATTTTTTTTTCTTTCTTTCTCTTCTTTTTTTTTTCTTTTTTCTGCTTGTTGTGATTTGCTTTGTTCTGTCTTTATTTCTTTGATATCTTTGCCTATGTAGAGTGGGGATTGTCGGTTGTATTTTATTTGTGAATGTACTTGATTTGTTTTCTTTGTTGTTGTTGTTGTACTTGCTAACTTTATTTGTGCTGAAACTGCCCTACCAGGGCCCAGCTTAAGAGGCACAAGATTCAACATATCCAGAAGCCAACTCTGGACCAAACCAGAGTACTACCGGGTTTGACCTACAAGTCACCCACGGAAGGAGGGCCCTAAGACTCAGGAGTACTGGGCACAGGGCTGGTGGAGCTACTCTCAGTGTGCATTTGTGCAGGAAAGAACAGAAACTGCATGGTCTCTCTGAAAACTGTCATCCAGATCCCTCAGCCCCTCGCATTTAAATCTACACTCCCAAATTCACTCTGGGCACCAGGTGACTAGCGCTGCCTGTGCACTAGGCAGGGAACTCTTTGGCACAGCGGAGGACAACCCGGAGATTACCTGGTGGGCTTAAGCCAAGACTGGTGCTGCTTTCTGTTTTGCTTTGCTTGGTGATTTTTTTTTTTTGTTTGTTTGTTTGTTTGTTTTGTTTTGCTTTTTTGTTTTTTTGCTTTTGTTTTTGTTTTGTTTTGTGTTGTTTTGCTTTGTTCTTCTCTTTTTTCCTTTCTTTTCTTTTTCTTTTTTTTCTTTCTTTCTCTTCTTTTTTTTTTTCTTTTCCTTGCTTGTTGTGATTTGCTTTGTTCTGTCTTTATTTCTTTGATATCTTTGCCTATGTTGAGTGGGGATTGTCGGTTGTATTTTACATGCGAATGTACTTGATTTGTTTTCCTTGTTGTTGTTGTTGTTGTTGTTGTACTTGGTAACTTTATTTGTGCTGAAACTGCCCTACCAGGGCCCAGATTAAGAGGCACAAGATTCAACATATCCAGAAGCCAACTCTGGACCAAACCAGAGTACTACCGGGTTTGACCTACAAGTCACCCATGGAAGGAGGGCCCTAAGACTCAGGAATACTGACCACAGGGCTGGTGGAGCTACTCTCAGCGTGCATTTGTGCAGGAAAGGACAGAAACTGCATGGTCTCTCTGAAAACTGTCATCCAGACCCCTCAGCCCCTCGCATTTAAATCTACACTCCCAAATTCACTCTGGGCACCAGGTGACCAGCGCTGCCTGCGCAATAGGCAGGGAACTCTTTGGCACAGCAGAGGACAACCTGGAGATTACCTGGTGGGCTTAAGCCAAGACTGGTTCTGCTTTCTGTTTTGCTTTGCTTGGTACTTCCTTTTTTTTTTTTTTTTTTTTTTTTTGCTTGTAGTGATTTGCTTTGTTCTGTCATTATTGCTTTGATATCTTTGCCTATGTTGAGGGGGGATTGTCGGTTGTATTTTATTTGTGAATGTACTTGATTTGTTTTCTTTGTTGTTGTTGTTGTTGTACTTGGTAACTTGATTTGTGCTGAAACTGCCCTACCAGGGCCCAGCTTAAGAGGCACAAGATTCAACATTTTCCAGAAGCCAACTCTGGACCAAACCAGAGTACTACCGAGTTTGACCTACAAGTCACACACCCAGAGGGAATTCTCTGAAGGCACAAGAGCCCATAGAGGCCAAACCTCATTTAAGTGGCCAACCCTCACCCAGCAGAACACCCTGTGGTGAGCAGAGCCAAGTTTCACAACTAGACGGCCTAGGAGTTAAGCCCACCTACTCACAAGCAAAAAGCAATCAAAGTTCTTCTTGAACAGGACGATATACTAAACACACGAGCCTCCTGTGGAGCACATGCAGAGAAGAACGAAGTAGTCCAAGTCAAATATAAAAGACACATACTACATAAGATAACCCAGCAAGAACTAAGAGCTCTAGGGGATCTTCCTAATACATCAAAGCAAACACAGAGAGTCAGTCAGAATGGGGAGACAAAGAAACATGTCCCAAATAAAAGAACAGAAGAAACCTCCACAACTGGAACCAAATGAAGCAGAGGTAACCAACATGTCAGAGACAGAGTTCAGAACACTGGTGATAAGAATGTTTAAGGAGCTTAGAGAAGACATAAAGAAGGATATAGAAATCATAAAGAACAACCAGTTAGAGCTAAAAAAGGATGTAGAAATCTTAACGAACAACCAGCTAGAACTAAAAAACACAATTACCGAAATTAAGAACTCACTTGAAGGAATGACCAGCAGGTTAGATGAAGCAGAGGATCGAATCAGCGACTTAGAAGACAAGTTAGCAGAGATCACTCAAACTGAACAACAGAAAGAAAAAAGAATAAAAAACAATGAAGATGGGTTAAGAGACCTCTGGGATAACATCAAGCGCAACAACATGCGCATCATAGGAATACCAGAAGGCGAAGAGAAGAAGCAAGGGATTGAGAACATATTTGAGGTAATAATGTCCGAAAACTTCCCTAACCTGATGAAGGAAACCAACATACAAGCCCAGGAAGTGCAGAGAGTTCCAACCAGGATAAACCCAAACAGGCCCACACCAAGACACATTATAGTTAAAATGGCAAAGCTTAAAGACAAAGAGAGAATCTTGAAAGCAGCAAGAGAAAGGCAGAAGGTTACATACAAGGGAACTCCCATAAGACTATCAAATGACTTTTCTACAGAAACATTGAAGGCAAGGAGGGAGTGGCAGGAGATACTCAAAGTGATGGAACACAAAGGCCTACAACCTAGATTGCTTTATCCAGCAAGGCTATCATTTAAAGTTGATGGAGAGATAAAGAGCTTCCCAGAAAAGAACAAACTGAAAGAATTTATGACAACCAAGCCAGCATTGCAAGAAATACTAAAAGGACTTCTGTAAATAGAAGAAAGATGAAAACAATTTACTACAAATCTAAAAATGGCAATAACTATGTACCTATCAATAATCACTTTAAATGTAAATGGATTAAACGCTCCAATCAAGAGACATAGGGTGGCTGAGTGGATAAGGAAACAAGACCCTTGTATATGCTGTATACAAGAGACTCATTTCAGATCAAAAGACACACACAGGCTGAAAGTGAAGGGTTGGAGTAACATATTTCATGCAAATGGAAGCAAAAAAAAAGCTGGAGTTGCAATACTTATATCTGACAAAATAGACTTTAAAATGAAAAAAATATTAAAAGACAAAGATGGGCACTATATAATAATAAAGGGATCAATCCGACAAGAGGACATAACCCTAGTAAACATCTATGCACCTAACATAGGAGCACCTAAATATATAAAACAGGTACTGATGGACATAAAGACAGAGATCAACAGCAACACTATCATAGTAGGGGACTTCAACACACCTCTGACAACAAGGGACAGGTCCTCCAGACAGAAAATCAATATGGAAACAACAGCCTTAAATGATACTTTGGAGCAGTTGGACTTAATTGATATTTTCAGAGCATTTCACCCCAATGCTGCAGAATACACGTTCTTCTCAAGTGCTCATGGAACATTTTCTAAAATAGATCATATGTTAGGACACAAGACAAGCCTCGATAAATTTAAGAAAATTGAAATCATACCAATTGTCTTCTCTGACCACAGTGCTATGAAATTAGAAATGAACTACAGGGGAAAAAAACCAGGAAGATACACCAATTCATGGAGGCTGAATAACATGTTGCTAAATAATGAATGGGTCAAGCAGCAGATCAAAGAAGAAATCAAAAGATATCTTGAGACAAATGAGAATGAGAACACGACGACCCAAAATCTATGGGATGCTGCGAAAGCAGTCCTAAGAGGGAAGTTCATAGCACTGCAGGCCTACCTAAAGAAACAAGAAACATCACTAATTGACAGTTTATCTTCACACTTAAGGGATCTGGAAAAAGAACAGCAAAATAAACCCAAAGGGAGCACAAGGAAGGAGATAATAAGGATCAGAGCAGAAATAAATGAAATAGAAACCAGAAAAACAATACAAAAGATCAATGAATCCAAGAGTTGGTTCTTAGAGAAGATAAACAAAATTGACAAACCTTTAGCCAGACTCATTAAAAAAAGGAGAGAGAGGACCCAAATTAATAAAATCAGAAATGAAAGAGGAGAAGTGACAACAGACACCACAGAAATACAAAAAATTGTAAGAAATTACTATGAGCAACTATATGCCAACAAATTTGACAACCTTGAAGAAATGGACAATTTTCTAGAGGCGCACAACCTTCCAAAGCTAACTCAAGAAGAAACAGAAAGCCTGAACAGTCTGATTACCACCAGGGAAATTGAATCAGTAATCAATAATCTCCCAACAAACAAAAGCCCTGGACCAGATGGCTTTACAGGTGAATTTTTCAAAACGTTCAAAAAAGAATTATCACCTATTCTCCTCAAGCTCTTCCAAAAAATCCAGAAGGAAGGAAGACTCCCAAACACTTTTTACGAAGCCACTATCACCCTGATCCCAAAAGCAGACAAAGACACCACAAAGAAAGAAAACTACAGGCCGATATCTCTAATGAACATAGATGCAAAAATTCTCAACAAATTATTAGCAAACAGAATTCAGCAATACATTAAAAAGATCATACACCATGATCAAGTGGGATTCATCCCTGGTATGCAGGGGTGGTTCAACATCCGCAAATCAATTAATGTGATACACCACATTAACAAAATGAAAAATAAAAATCACATGATCATATCAATAGATGCAGAAAAAGCATTTGATAAAATACAGCAACCTTTTATGATAAAAACCCTTAAGAAAGTGGGAATAGAGGGATCATATCTTAACATAATAAAGGCCATATATGACAAACCCACAGCTAACATCATACTCAATGGGGAAAAGCTAAAACCATTCCCCCTAAGATCAGGAACAAGACAAGGTTGCCCACTTTCTCCACTTCTATTCAACATAGTGCTGGAAGTTCTAGCCACAGCAATCAGACAAGAGAAAGAAATAAAAGGCATCCAAATTGGTAAGGAGGAAGTAAAATTATCATTATATGCAGATGATATGATACTATATATAGAGAACCCTAAAGACTCCACCAAGAAACTATTAGAACTGATAGATGAATTTAGTAAAGTAGCAGGATATAAAATTAATATTCGGAAATCAGTTGCATTTGTATATACCAATGATAAAATAGCAGAAGGAGAAATTAAAAAAACAATTCCATTTACAATTGCTCCAAAGACTATAAAATATCTGGGAATAAATCTAACCAAAGATGTAAAGGATCTGTACTCAGAAAATTATACAACACTGAAGAAAGAAATGAAAGAAGACATAAATAGATGGAAACACATTCCATGTTCATGGATAGGAAGAATTAATATAATTAAAACGTCCATACTGCCTAAGGCAATATACATATTCAACGCAATTCCTATCAAACTACCAACGACGTTTTTCACAGAAATAGAACATATAATCCTAAAATTTATATGGGACCATAAAAGACCCCGGATAGCCTCAGCAATCTTGAGAAATAAGAACAAAGTGGGAGGTATAACGATACCTGATTTCAAACTATACTACAAGGCTACAGTAATCAAAACAACATGGTACTGGCATAAAAATAGATACATAGATCAATGGAACAGAATAGAGAGTCCAGACGTAAATCCATGCCTATATGCCCATCTAATCTACGACAATGGAAGCAAGAATGTACGATGGGGTAAAGATAGTCTGTTCAATAAGTGGTGTTGGGAAACCTGGACGGACACATGCAAGAAAATGAAGCTGGACCACCTCCTTACACCATATACAAAAACAAATTCAAAATGGCTTAAAGACTTAAATGTAAGATCTGAAACCATAAAATATCTAGAAGAAAATATAGGAAGAAACTTCATGGACATTACCCGGAGTAAGATTTTCACTGATATATCCCCTCGCGCGAGCGAAGTAAGAGAAAAAATAAACATGTGGGATTACATCAAACTAAAAAGTTTTTTCACAGCAAAGGAAACCATCAATAAAACAAAAAGGGATCCTACTCTATGGGAAAAGATATTTGCCAATGATATATCTGATAAGGGATTAATATCACAAATCTATAAAAAACTTACTCAACTCAACTCCAAAAAAACAAACAACCCAATTAAAAAATGGGCAGAGGACTTGGGGAGACATTTCTCTAAGAAGGACATACAGAAGGCAAGAAGACATATGAAGAAATGCTCAACCTCACTAACCATCAGAGAAATGCAAATAAAAACCACAATGAGATACCACCTCACTCCAGTCAAAATGGCTATTATCAATAAATCAACAAACAACAAATGCTGGCGCGGATGTGGAGAAAAGGGAACGCTAGTGCACTGTTGGTGGGACTGCAGATTAGTGCAGCCACTATGGAAAACAGTATGGAGGTATCTCAGGAATCTGAAAATGGAACTACCCTATGATCCAGTAATTCCACTCCTAGGCATCTACCCGGAGAAATCCAAAACTCCAATTCAAAAATCTGTATGCACTCCTATGTTTATTGCAGCACTTTACACAATAGCCAAGATATGGAAACAACCAAAATGCCCATCGGTAGATGACTGGATTAAGAAGCTGTGGTACATTTATACAATGGAGTATTACGCAGCCATAAAGAAGAAAGAAATCTTATCATTTGCAGCAACATGGATGGATCTAGAGAACATTATGTTAAGTGAAATAAGTCAGAAAGAGAAAGACAAGTACCATATGATCTCACTTATATATGGAATCTAAAGAAAAGACTATGTGAATGAACTAATCAGAGTCAGTTTTGGGGACGCAGAGAAAAAACCGAGAGTGGTTAGATGGGTGTGTGGGAGGGGGTTGGGGATAAGGGGAAAGGTGAAGGGATTTGGAAGCAGCTGGTAACCACAAGATGGCCTCAGGGTTTTTCTTTTGAAAATTAATTTGGGGAAGGTATTCTATAATGTTGTAAAGATTTTGTTGGGTATCCGATGGACATGCGTCCTATTTGGGAGACCACCTCAGGGATACTGTGGATACCTGATCATGGCATTGTACATCAGAAGCTAAACATTAATGAATGCCAACTATAATTTGATATATATAATGTGATGGTTCAGTGTGAGGTCGGAGGGATAGTGGATGGGGGGAGGGGGGTTCACAGTATGAGGGATATAAATGATGAACGTCTAAGTATTACCTTGTTTTGTACACCTGAAACTAATAAATAAATTAATTAACAAAAAAAAAACAAAAAAAAAACAAAACAAAAAAAAAAAAAAAAGAGTACACTGTAAAATTATGACAAAAGTATAATATAATAAATACATAAACCAAAAATCTAGTTGTTTATTATTTTCAAGTATTATGCAGTGTACATAATTGTATGTGCTATACTTTTAAATGACTAGCAGCACAGTAGGTTTGTTTACACCAGCATCACCACAACTTAATAGTAATGCATTATGCTAGGAAGTTACAATGGCTCGGACAGCTAATACATCATGGAGTGACAGGAATTTTTCAGCTCAGTGATAGTCTTATAGGACCACAGTTGTACACGCAGTCATTGACTGAAATATGAGAAATAGGTTAGAAAAAGTAGTGAAAATTTTGACAACATAATGGTCAATGGCAAAATCACTACCTACATGGTTGTTATGTGGTGGATGCAAAAAATATTTTAAATGGACAAAATAGAACTTTATGACAAGCTTGCATCGCTAGCAGTTTACATAAAATCAAAATATTTCAAACTAAATAAAAACGTAAATTCAATTGACCAAACTTTGTGGGATTCAGGGAAACTAGTGCTTAGCGAAAAATGTATACTACTGAATGCATATATTAGAAAATATCTAAAATCATAATCTAGCTTTAGCCGAAGGAAACTAGAAAAAGAAGTTTGAATTAAATCTAATGAAAATTAAAAGAGAATGCAATGAAATAGAAAACTGAAAATCAACAGAGTAAATTAACAAAACCAAAAGCAGGCCAACAAAGAAAAAATAAAGACAGAGAATCCAAATTATCAATATCAGAAATTAATGAAGTACCACCATTATTGATTCATGGACATTAAAAGGATAACAAAGTAATACTCTAAACAACTCTATGTGCACAAATTAATAACTTATTTAAAATAGTCCAGTTCCTTTAAAGACACAATCTACAAAAATTCACCCAAGAAATATAATCTGAAAATATCTATATCTATTTAAAAAATTAAATCAAATTTAATAAACTTCCAAAACAGAAAGCACCTGTCTCAGTTATGTTCTCTGGTGAATTTGCTCAATAATTTTAGGAAGAAATTACATGAAATTCTCTACAACCTCTTCCAGATAATGAAGCAGAAGGAACACTTCTAAACTCATTCTGAAGACATAATACTCCAAAACCAAAACAAGACAAAGACATTACAGGAAAAGAGAACTGCAGACCAATATCACTCATAAATATAAATAGAGAAATCCTCAAAAATGTTAGCAAATTAAATCCATCAACGTAGAAAAGAATAACATAACACAATATAATGGATTTTACTCCTGGTATATAAGGTGAGTTTATCATTTGAAAATTGATTATTATAACCGATCACATCAATAGGCTGAAAAAGAAAAGTTATATGACCATATTAATAGATGCTTAGAAAAGGACATGGCCAAACACAACACCATTTATGATAAAAACTCTCGGAAAACCAGGAATAGAGCAGAGAAATACTCAACTTGAGAAAGAACATTTACAAAAAAGAATCTACAGATAGCATTATACTAAATAGTGAGAAGCAGAAGACATAAACTGGCAACAGGTACATGAAAAGATGCTCAATATCATTAATCATGAGGAAAATACAATTCAAAACAACAACATGTTATCTCACATTTGTTAGAATGGCTATTACCAAAAAGGCAGGAAATAATAAGTGTCAGTGAGGATGTGGAGAAGAGGAATGTGAATTGGTGCAGCCACTGTGGAAAAAACTATGGAGGTTCATCAAAAAATTAAAAAATAGACCTACCATGTCATCCAGCAATTCCATTTCTGAGTATTTATCTGAAGACACAAAAATACTACTTCAAAAAAATATGTGCACCTCCATGGTCAGTGAAGGGTTATTTACAATAGCAAAGATATGGATACAACCAAAGTGTCCACTGATGGATGGATAAAAAAGATGTCACACACACACACACACACACACACACACACACACACACCACTGGAATATTATTCAGTCATATAAATAATTAAATACTGCCGTTTATAGCAACATGGGTGGACCATGAAGGCATTATGCTAAGTGAAATAAGTCAGAAAGAGAAACACAAATACCATGTTCTCATCTATATGTGGAATTTAAAACAAACAAACAAACTCAGATACAGAGAGCAGATTGGTGACTGCCAGGGGTAAGGGGTGGAAAAAAGAGTGAAGGGGGGTCAAAAGGTATAAACATACACTTATAAAAAAAAGTAAGTTATAGGAAATGAATATACAGTATGGTGACTAAATCATACTGTATTTGAAAGTTGATAGGAGAGTAAATCTTATCACAAGAAAAATTTTGTGACTATGTATGGTGATTAATATTAAATAGACTTATTGTGGTGATCATTTTGCAATGTACAGAAATATTGAATCCTTATTTGCATACTTGAAATATAATGTTATATGTTAATTACACCTAAATAAAAAGAAAGAAAAAAGCAGAGAACAAGTGAAGCTAAGATACAAAAGAGAAGAGCAGAAAGCCCAAGGAGAAGTAGTAAAGAGCAGAGAATAAAAAAGAGTCAAAGCTGAGGGAGAAAGAGGAAAAAGAGAACAAGGGGAGAGAAAAGAATAAGCCATGAGGTTCAGAGAAAAAGAGGATTTATTTTGTGAACTTTCAATGGTCATAGATGAAAGGCTCCAACATAAAATGATGTGAAAGAAAAATGTGAAGAAGAGGAAAAAGAAATGTGAGAAGTATTCCTGGGTTTATGAATTTCATCCCCCTTTATTGTTTTTCAGGGACTGAAACTTATTATTACTTTTGGTTATTTGAGTATGTTTATTTGAATGTGACTTTCTCAAAGGTTTGAATTTATTTTTAAATATACAAATAAGAAATTGTTCTACTTTATTTATATATGTACAAATAACATACTACATTGATGAAATATACATTAAAAAAATAGTGAGAAGCTAGAAAGTTTACTACTAAGATCAAGACCAAGGCAAAGATATTTCCTCTTACTTCTTATTTTTAACATTATATTAAAAGTCCTAGCAAATACAGTAAGATTAGAACAGGAAATAAAAGATATAAAAATATAAAAATTTTGAAGATATAAAAATTGTGAAGGAAGAAATAAAATTGTCTTTATTCTCAGATAACAGAATTGTCTACGTAAACAATCCCAAAGAATCAACAGAAAACTATTGAAACTGAGGAGTGATTATCCAAGGTTGCATGATTAAAGATTAATATACCAAATCAATTGCTTACCTATATACAACAATAAATAATTGAAAATTCAATTAAATAATTGAAAATTGAAATAATTGAAAATTATAAATATAATACTATTGACATTAGCACCAAAAAAGGAAATACTATTACAAATTGATCACAATATGTACAAAATCTATATTAAGAAAACTGCAAAGGTCTGATGAAACAAATTCTATATAAATGGAGAGATATTCCATGTACATGGATAAGAAGACTCAGTATTGTTATCAGTAGATTCAACACAGTCCCAAGCGAAATCCCAGTTTGTTATTTTGTGGATATTGACAAACTGATTTGGCAAACCAATGTTAGACCCAGAATAGACAATACTGAAGAACTAAGTAGTATCAATTTGACTACTTGACATTGATACTTACTGTAAAAATACAGTAATCAAAACAGTGTGGTACTGGCAAAGGAATATACAAACAGATAAATGAAATAGAATAGAGAGACCAGAATTAGACCCACATAAAACTAGTCAACTGATCTTTGCTAATGGAGCAAAGGCAATTCAATGGAGAAAGGATTGCCTCAACAAATGGAGCTGGAGATTCAGATGCAAAAAAATTAATACTTCCACGTTTCATAAAAATTAGCTCAAAATATATCATAGAACTAAATGAAAAATGCAAAACTATAAAACTCATAGAATACAATATAGGAAAAAATCTTGATTACCCTGGGTTTGGAGATAACTTTTTAGATACAAAACCAAAAGTATGTTCTATGAAGGAAAGACATGGAATTTCCTAAAAATAAACACATTTGCTCTGTTAAAGACTCTCTTCAGAGAATGAAACAACAGCCACAGACTGGGAGAAAATATTTTAAAAGGACAGATCTAATTAAGGTCTGGTCTAAAACATACAAAGAACTCTTAAAGCTCAACAATAAGGAAACAACCCAATTTTCAATTTAGAAAGAGATATGAACAGACACCTAACCAAAGAAGATATATGGATGGCAAATAAGCATGAGAAAATATGATAAACATCATGTATCATTAGGGAATTGCAAATTAAAACAGTGTGTTGCCACTACACAACAATTAGAATGGCTAAATCCAAAACACTAAAACCGCCAAAAGCTGATAAGGATGAGGAGTAACAAGAACTCTCATTTGCTATTGGTCGGGAAGGCAAAATGGTACAGTTACTTTGGAAGACAGTTTGGTGGTTTCTTACAAAACTAAACATGCTCTTACCACATGACTCAGTAATTGTGCTCCGTGGTATTTACCCAAATGAGTTGAAAACTTATGTGCACACAAAAGTTATGTGCACATAAAAAAGTAGTTTTATTCATGATTGTAAAAATTGGAAGAAATCAAATTGTTTTTCAACAGAGGAATGGATAAACAAACTGTGTACATCATGCAATGTACTATTATACAGTGATGAAAAGAGATTAGCTATGAAGCCATGAAAAGACTTGGAGAAAACAAATGAATATTGCAAAGTGAAAGAAGGCAATCTGAAAAACACAAACACACACACACACACACACACACATACACACACACACACAGCTAAGGTTCCAACTCTATGACATTCTGGAAAGGCAAAACGATGGAGTTAGTAAAAAGATGATGGCTGCTAGGGGTTTGTGGGGAGGGAGGAGAGGTTGACTATATAAGAATTTTCAGGGTACCAAAACATTTTGTATGATACTATGATGATGTATCCATGACATTATGTATTTTTCAAAATAAGTAGAACATATAAAACACAGAGTTAATGCCAATGTAAACTACGGACTCATTAATAATAATGTATAAACATTGGTTCATGAATTATAAACAGTGTAGCACAACATTGCAATATGTTAACAGCAGGGGAAACTTGGGCGGGCATAAAGGAACAAAGGAACACAGAGGAGCTCTTCGTACTTTCTACTTGTTTTTCTGTAACCTGAAACTGTATTCTGAAACTTATTTTAAGAATGTATAAGAAACCATCGACAAAATAAAGAGGCAACCGACTGAATGGGAGAAGATTTTTGCAAACAGTGCCTCCAATAAAGGGCTAATAACCAAAATATACAAGGAACTCATGAAGCTCAACAACAAAAAAACAAACAACCTAATTGAAAAATGGTCAGAAGACCTGAAGAGACATTTCTTCAAAAAGGACATACAAATGGCAAATAGACATATGAGAAAATGCTCAACATCACTAATCATCAGAGAAATGCAAATAAAAACCACAATGGGATATCACCTCACCCCAGTCAGAATAGCTATCATCAACAAGACAAATAGTAACAAGTGTTGGAGAGGCTGTAGAGAAAAAGGAACCCTTATACACTGTTGGTGGGAATGCAGACTGGTGCAGCCATTATGGAAGGCAATGTGGAGGTTCCTCAAAAAATTACAAATAGAATTACCATATGACCCAGAAATTCCTCTCCAGGGTATCTACCAAAAAAAATTGGAAAACATTTATACATAAAGACACATGTGCTCCAATGTTCACTGCAGCTTTGTTTACGGTGGCCAAGACATGGAAACTACCAAATGTCCTTCGACAGATAAATGGATAAAGAAGTTGTGGTATATATGAACAATGGAATACTATTCGGCAGTAAGAAAAGATGATATAGGAACATTTGTGACAACAGGGATGGATCTGGAGAGTATAATTCTAAACGAAATAAGTCAGACAGAAAAAGCAGAGAACCACATGATTTCACTGATATGTGGTATATAAACCGAAAACAACAAAAGAACAAGACAAACAAATGAGAAACAAAACCTCATAGACACAGACAATAGTTTAGTGGTTACCAGAGGGTAAGGGGTGTGGGGGGAGACAGATGAGGGTAAGGGGGATCAAATATATGGTGATGGAAGGAAAACTGAGTCTGGGTGGTGAACACACAGTGGGATTTATAGGTGATGTAATACAGAATTGTACACCTGAAATCTATGTAATTTCACTAACAATTGTCACCCCAATAAATTAAAAAAAAAAGTATATTAATTTAATTAGTTTTAAAAAATTATTATGAAAAATATATAATGAAAGAACATCACCCCAACTCATTTTACATTAGGTATAACATATAAAACATATAATCAGTTCCATTTATAAAATAGAAACAATTACATAAATAATGAATTACAAATTAAATTTTAAAAGGCCATGGTTGATTTTATTCTGGGAATTAATGGTTGGATAAATATTAAAGGATCAATAAATTTATTTGTACATTAACAGATTAAAGGGGGAAGTCTTCAATAAAAGTTAGCATCTATTCATGGTTAAAAAACACTTTGTAAATTAGGCATATAAATTATTTTCTTTAATCAAATAGGAAGTACCTTAAAAAATATACTGCAAATTTTACAGTAAAGTGTGAAACACTGAAATTTTTATCCATGACAATGGGGACCAGAGAGTAATGTCCAACACTTACAGTCAATCATGGACAAAAATTTTCAATATAATCTCCTGTTCTTTTCTTAACTTCTTGGTATTGATAGTTAGATCACTAATTTTCAGAATAATAAAATGATAAATTGCTAGGGAGACTGATCAAGAGAAAAGCATATATCCAAAGGCATTGAAAACTTATGTCTATAGAAAAACCTGCACACAAATATTTAAGCAGCTTTATTCACGACTGCAAAAACTTGGAAGCAACCAAGATATCATTCAGTAGGTGAATGAATAGACAGTGGTAAATTTAGAAAATTGAATATTATTTAGTGCTAAAAAGAAATGAGGTATTAAGCCAGGAAAGAACATGAAGAAACCTTAATGCATGTTACTAAGTAAAAGAAACTACTCTGAGAAGGCTATATACTGTATATTTCCAACTATATGAATTCTAGAAAAGGCAAAATTATGGAGACCGTAAAAAGATTAGAGGTTGCCATAGGTTGAGGCAGGGGGAAGGATAAATAGGTGCACAGAGGATTTTTTTTTTAATTAAATTTATTGGGGTGACAATTGTTAGTAAATTTACATAGATTTCAGGTGTACAATTCTGTATTACATCGTCTATAAATCCCATTGTGTGTTCACCACCCAGAGTCAGTTCTCCTTCCATCACCATATATTTGATCCCCTTTACCCTCATCACCCACCCCCCACCCCTTACCCTATGGTAACCACTAAATTATTGTCGCACAGAGGATTTTTAAGCCAGTAACAATACTCTTATGATGCCATAATGATGGATACATGTCGTTATACATTTGTTGAAACTCATAGAATGTACAACACCAAGAGTGAATCCTAATGTAAACTATGGACAGTAGGTGATGATGATGTGTCAGTGTAGGTTCATCAATTGCAACGAATGAACCACTGTGACGTAGGATGTTGATAATTAGGGAGGCTATGCATGTGTGGGGGCAAAAGATACATGGACTATCTCTGTTACCTTTCCCTCAATTTTTCTGTGAACCTAAATCTGCTCTAAAAAATAAAGTCCAACCAATAAAAAAGTATATCATAAATGCAGAAAGAACAACGCTATATTAACTGCCAACATTTCACAATTAATAAGATTTCTGAATGACTACATGTTCATAAAATGACTACATGTTCGTAAATGATAGAGTTGTAAATCAACTCTATTAATTCTAAATGATAGAATTACCTTTTTGTTGAGATGTCACTGGGAAGTAAACAGATTCTCCTAGATTCAGATAAATTTTATTTGACATTTAAATAGAAAAATATTAATGCTGAGACTTAAAACAGATAATTAAACAAAGGAAAGCAAAAGATCAGGCCAATAATTGTAACTATAGAAAATAAAATACAAAACATACAAATGTAGCTATCCTTTTTGTTAACAGCCTACAAAAAAATTAAAGACCATGAAGTCGCGTTTTATATATTCTAAACCAATTTTAAAATTATAAAGTTGCATACTGATAAATTTGGTAAATTTGAGATCATTCGTATAATGTTGACTATATACACTGATTTTGTTTTAGGAAAATAATAAAATAAAGGACCAAAATTATAAATTTTAAGAAATGAAAATTAAATATAAAAGTAACAACAAATTTGTATTCAGATTAAAATAAATAAGTAGTTGAGAAGAAATTAAGTTTTTTACTTGAGAATATATTTTCTATTAGAAACCTTTTCATAAGAACAAACAGAAAATTATATAACATGGCAACATGTTTTTTTTTGTTGTTGTTTGATTTTTAATTTATTTATTGGGGTGACAATTGTTAATGAAATTACATAACTTCAGGTGAACAATTCTGTATTACATCATATATAAATCCCATTGTGTGTTCACCACCCAGAGTCAGTTCTCCTTCCATCACCATATATTTGATCCCCCTTACCCTCATCTCCCTCCCCCCACCCCGCTTACCCTCTGGTAACCACTAAACTATTGTCTATGTCTATGAGTTTTTGTTTCTCATTTGTTTGTCTTGTTCTTTTGTTGTTTTCGGTTTATGTACCACATATCAGTGAAATCATGTGGTTCTCTGCTTTTTCTGTCTGACTTATTTCGCTTAGCATTATACTCTCAAGATCCATCCATGTTGTCACAAATGTTCCTATATCATCTTTCCTTAACGCCGAATAGTATTCCATTGTGTATATATACCACAACTTCTTTATCCATTCATCTATCGAAGGACATTTTGGTTGTTTCCATGTCTTGGCCACCGTAAACAAAGCTGCAATGAACATTGGAGCACACGTGTCTTTATGTATAAATGATTTCAGATTTTTTGGGTAGATACCCAGGAGAGGGATTGCTGGGTCATATGGTAATTCTATTTGTAATTTTTTGAGGAACCTCCACACTGCCTTCCATAGCGGCTGCACCAGTCTGCATTCCCACCAACAGTGTGTGAGGGTTCCTTTTCCTCCACAGCTTCTCCAACACTTGTTGCTATTTGTCTTGTTGATGATAGCCATTCTGACTGGGGTGAGGTGATATCCCATTGTGGTTTTTATTTGCATTTCTCTGATGATTAGTGATGTTGAGCATTTTTTCATATGTCTATTTGCCATTTGTATGTCCTTTTTGGAGAAATGTCTCTTCAGGTCCTCTGCCCATTTTTCAATTGGGTTTTTTGTTTTTTTGTTGGGCAACATGTTTTTTAAGTATACTCTCTGCAAAATATTATATGGCTATAAATTTTAATTATTAAGAGTATGGGGAGAACAAGGTATGTTCATAATATGAGTAAAACATGTATTTATTTGCATAAGAAAATAAATGTTTTGCATTTAAGCATGTTCCTAATTCATAAACTGAGGGTACTTAAAATAAATTCAATACTTATACAGTACAATTTGTTTAATAGCGTTTGAATTAGCTCAGCTGATTTTCTTTATGTTGGTTAGCTAGTCTAGGCAAGGTAAGTTTAAAAGTAACCTAGACCCTTAATTCTCCCAAACAGGATACATTTTTTACTTTGAATTCATCACAAACATAACACATAATTTAGAACTACAAAAATAAAAATAAAAGTTACTTACCCCATTCCCTTGGCATTTTGTAGTGGAATTACAGTTATATCCCATTAAATTAATTTCTTTGCAGGTTTTATTTTCACAGTACTAAAAATAAAAAAGGAGTATTTTATAATCATTCACAAATTTGATATGAGAAAAAATTATTTGTTATATATACATGAGAGATGCTTAAATTGAGGATTTTTATTCCATATTACTCTGATTCTGATACAAAGATACTGGCATACCAATACAAAAATCTAAACAACAATAAATTTAATAAAGAAAATCTTAGGGTGTTTGCTTTAACTTAGTTATGCAATAATGTCATATAATTTTGGTTTTCATATTTATAATTGGGAATTAAATTGCAAACCTCCATCAAATGAGTTTTCTATATTATGTTAATGTTTGTTATAATTGGTTAGATTAATGTTAATGATTTGCCACCTCAAAAATTGGAAGGTAATTCATTAATTTTGTTTGGGTTTCAAATATGAGTTAATATTTTGGATTGTAAACTATCATGTATCTTTGTTATAATAGTGATCAGAATGGTCTGGCAAGATAAACATTTTAACTTAATTTGTATCCGTTGCAAAACCCTTGTTAAATCAAAATGGGAAATCCAGTGGTAATTAGTCACCTGGACATGTGACCTTGTGTTGCATGTATCATTTTCTATTTTGTTAATTGCTCTCCTATTTTATATTCTTGTGATTTCCCTAAAAATACACAAGGAGTGAATACCAGGAAGTGGAATCTCTGGAGCCATTTTAGAAGCTGCCTACCATAGCAAGCAAGTTTCCCAAGGGAATAGGATTGCTGCACCCAAATATAAGAATTGGCTAAGTGATTCCCCATTTCAAGGTTTTGTTTTATTTTTAATTAAGTTTATTGTGGTGATATTGGCTAGTAAAATCATACAGGTTTCAAGTATACAATTATTTTTAATTCAGCAAGTAAGTGCTGAATGCCATTTGCATGCAACACACTGATTTACAACTGCTTTAATCTCAGATGCCTTATGTTTTCTGGAATGTGTGACCTCATAGTTCCAGATAGAGTAACTACACCTCTGAACCATTTTTCCTCTCCCTTTATCTTATGACTATGTGAGTGTAAATGTTCATATGTATGTACATATGCATGTGTACGTGAGCTATACATCAGTGCAACAGTACTTTCTTAGAACACACTTCTTGTTTGTTTCTTCCAAACTTTTCACACTTATATTTTGGTTTTATATATAAGTAGATGATTTAACAAATATGAAAACTCAATTATGTTTCTTTCTGAAGCAGGGAAAATTGAAAACTCAAAATTAGAATTGTATGATTTAAAGCTGTTAGAATTCAAAGATCTAAAGAAAAATTCACCTGTCAGTTACTGGAATCCTGTGTTCAAAACACATGCATATCTTCTCAATAAGGATTGATGACAGAGTAATTGGAAAAGCATTATTGGATAACTGAAGCTTAGTTTAATTATCTTTTCAATATAATGTGGGAAATAAGTGACAGTGGAATCTTGTGCTTAAAACACATGCATATCTTCTCAATAAGGGCTGATAACTTTTAACTGGAAAAGTATTATTGGATAGTTGAGGCATAGTTTAATTACCTTTTCAATATAATGTGGGTAATAAGAGATAGTACCTGGTTGAAATCTACTCAGTATATTTGTGATAGTCATCATGTAATATAATATCTGATAATTACGTGATTTAACACAGCTAAATATAAATGAACATGTTTTGATACCATTTGTGCACCACACACAGTGCCATCAGCCACATAGGTGTAATCTCTTCCATCTGCTCTTCTTCCATCTGATGACCCAGTAGTAATGGATATGCACACATGACCTTGCGTATATGAATAAACTGCCGATTGAACGTTACTTTTGAAAGTATTCTTATGGGGCCAAACACAAGCTAATTTTCCACAGAGAACATCCCTGGAAATGGAAAACAGAGAAGTCCTTATCATTTGCCTTTTAATGATACTAAGTTCCAAATAAATGTTATATTACATGGGTAATAACTGTTTAAATAAATACTGTTTGATGGTTTAAAACCAGAAAAAATTCCAAAGTAACATTATCTTATGATGCACAACTGAATGCAATCCAATTACTTAGCAATGTAGCAGAATTAAAAATTATACACAACTCAAATGGGCAGACATGACTTCATTTCCTATTTCAGAGCTCAACTTTGTTGTCTAGCCTCCAGATGTATTACAGCATTCATCACATTTTATTATTAGGTTGGACCTAATACACTTTTGGGGAAAATTCATCACCTGTCCCCACTTTGATATAGCTTAGCCATTCTGGTTATTTGTTACCCAACATTTGCTGAGAGTGGCTGATTGCATTTATTTACAATCTGTGTACCATTTGAGTCCCTTCAGATTATGCCCAGAGTCCCTGCCACTATCTTTAGTCAGTACATCTCTGTAGTACTCTGTCACGTGGGGTCTCAGCTCCTGCTCCTTGCACAAGAAAGCAGGATATGGTGAGGCCAAAAAGGAACAACAACAGAGCCATAGATAGGGGAGTCATACCACTATATTCTCGCTGGTGGCTGGGTTGGCGACACAGGAAGCAGGAATCACACGATCCACAACCTGCCATCCACTTCTCTGCCAACCAACCAACTCCCCCAGTGTAGCCACAGCCAATGGTTAACTGGCTACAGCTGATGTCCAATTAGTCACAGCTGTTGGCCATCTACTACCCGAGCCAGCACCTTTTCACGTGAGGTCGAGAGCCTGGAAACTGCTCTCTGGGACTCTCTGTCCCCACATACACAGACTCTATTTTTATTCTAAGATTCTTCCAACATGCTGATACTCCCAGGAATTCTGCACTACTCCCTTGATAATTAAGGAACTTTTAGTTCCCCTTTATGCCACAAGCATACCAAAGGTTATCCCATAAATAGTTTAGTTAGCCACTTGTAATCTATCATTGGGTGGAATACTGGCTTCTCTAAGAGTCTTACAAAATTCCTAGTTTGTGTCTTATGATTTGTATGACGTCAAACCATACAAAGTGATGATTTGATATCAGTGTACACCCATGTAGTTAATTAACACATTCATCAGCAGTTCACATATTTATCCTGTTTTTGTATGTGAGAACGTTTAACTTCTCTCAGCAAATTTCAATCATATAATACAGTGTTATCAACTATAGTCACAAGGTTATACATTAGAACCTCAGACCTCATTCACTTTATAACTGAAAATCTGTATCATTTTACCAACGTCTCCCTTTTTCCCCACAGGCTACCACTTTTCTACTCTCTATTTCTATACACTTGATTTTTTGGTTTCTTTATTTGGATTCCACATGTAATCGGTGCAGTGAACTACAAGGAGATGGCCGGGGGAAATGTCCATTAGTTTCCCCAAGTCTCTGGGGAGGAATGCAGCCAGTCCCTAGTAGTGTGCTAAATTAGAAACCTGACCCTTAGGGAGCAGCTTTCTAAGTACGCACATAGATTTCTTTCAGGAAAAGACTGGGAGATGAGAGATTTTTGTTGCTCCTTCTGCACAGTGCCCAGGGAGAAATTCAAGGCAAATGCTTACAGTCCAACAACCACTCCTTTGTTCGCTGTAGTGGATCTCCTGGATGCAATTTTCTTTGGCTCTCAGAACTACACATTTTATGATCTCGTCCTTCAGGTGAGGGTCTTAAGTATTGGGGTCCAAATCCTTTGCTTCTTAGGAGAAAATTGGGAGTTGGAAGTTCCCTTTCAATTGTATCGTGCTGTGCCAGGGGTTGGGTTTACAGTGCGAGTATGTCTCTACCTGTTTTGATGTAGCTGTTTTCTCATTTGCCTGATATATAGGAATCACTTAGCTGGTTTCTGTATTTCTTGCAGAGGTAATCACTCCATGTTTTCCTGAACTTCCAGTGTATCTGTGCCAGGAGAAGAATTCAGAAGCCTCCTATATCGCCATCTTGGTCAACCTTCTATCTGTCACTATTTTTATGATTCTTTCATTTTCAATATCCATATGAAATTCAGAAAGTATCTGTCATGGAGTAGGTACTTTCTTTATTGCATTTCATAAATTCTTTTATTCTATGGTTTATAGTAAAACTATATTCTAGAACTCCATATTCAGCTATCAATAAGTACTGCCATGCTTTACATATCAGTGTTTTGGAAGCAAACAGAAAAAAACTGTTTTTCAAAACAATGCTATGTCTTAAAGCACTTGCTTTAGGATCATTATCATTTATTGACTTAATAAAAAATTCAATTTTAATTCTCAAAAGTTTCTGACTTTTTGGCAGTTTGTGCCCACCTCCAACTTCTGGTAATAAGCCTCTTCCTTCTTTTAGCCTAGTCTCATTATTAGGACAATACCAGGTTAAAAAATAAGGGAAAAGAAAACAATTGTATACTAGGAAAATGCATATAATGCCATTTCAAAATATTTTCCTGGCATATGATTTACTGTCCATTATTATTTAGTATCTCTTGACAAGTAACATATAATTGACTGACACAATCATTTTTGTATACGTACTTTGGTTCACAAGGTAATGGTTGTGAATTTTTAAAACCACAGCTTCCAATTCTATCGCGAAAAGAATTAACTTCTTCAAAACAGGCAAATGGAGCACCTTGAGCACCTTAAAATGCAAACACATCTGTTAAATTATTATTTTTAATTCAAATTAAAACTTTTGTCAATAAAAAGCTAATGAAACACTTTTTGCATAATCAAAAAAATCATCTTGATCATATTCTTCCCATGTGTACCTTATCAATGCAAGTAGAAAGAAACAATTGTTTTACCTAATAGAACACAGAAAAAGATTATATCTATTGTAGTAAATTATATAATCATTAAAAACAATGTGCTTCCCCTCCCTGTGGTAAAGCATACTTCCTACTCCAATGGGTATAAAGCTTGACCCTGTAAATTGCTCTGCTTAATGAAATGCGATATTTGAAACATGTCACTTATGGGCAAAAGCTTATGAAGCTAGTACCTACAGTACCATATTCTTGATAAGCAATGTTTTAAGTAGAGTCTCATCTGTCAGTCTGGGTGTCATTGTACAGACAACGTGGAATAGCGGAATAGCTGTACTGGATATGTAAATATCAGAGATTTGAGGGTTATTTTCATTTCATTAAACACAGGAATTGATACCCAGTAGTGGAGTTCTATCATAAAAATATGCCTAAAATATGTGGCATTGTAATTGGAACATAGCAGGAGACGGTAAAAAAAAAAAAAAAAAAAGATTATCAGAGACTAAAAGGAGAGTGACACATGATTTGTGATGACAAAGCATTTGGAAAAACTATCTTCTCAATAATTTAATGGGACATCATGGCCTTAATGAATTTGTTGCCCTAGGCAAAAAGTTAAGGGAAAAAAAAAAAATATATATATATATATATCTTTGTTACAGGGCTGCATTTGACCAGATGGTGCTAGTGTTCAGGAAAGACATAGTCTAAACTCAGGAAAGAATCAGTTATTTAAGAAGCAGCAATAAAATTAATTAGAAAGAGTTCAGAAATGTGCCCATCCTACAGGCACTGGGGTGGATGATGACAGATGCTGGTTTACGTAAACTGGCTAAGTCATTATGTCTACTAGGTTGTTTTGTGTGTCTTCCATGGTGGGTGCTCTTTGATGGGTGTTAACCTGGTAAATTAATACAAAGATCTTCACATTTCTTATTCATTTCCATGTCTCTACCCACATATGTCTATCCCAGAACTCTGGTCCCTAATTTTCCGATCTTTCCATATCCCGGCTCTCCACCAACCAGCTGGGCCCTTTGTCACTGTCTATGAATACTTCTATACTGTAACCTCTGCCCATTGCTCCTTCCACAGATACTGGATGACCAGATGGTCAATATCTTTCAAGGCATCCTCCCAAGTGGGATCACAGTATGGCTAATGTCCTTTTATGACCAGTAACTGAGCCAACACATCTATAAAAAAAGCCTAGGCTTGTTCCCTCTGTATGTCAGCTAGTCATAATGAAATCAATCCCATGTGTGAACTGCGGGAGAAGCAAAGGTGTAAGTGGGAGAAAGACATACTGTTATGGATTCTTTGCTCATGGATTTTTCTTCTGCCTTCTCTTTTTTGAGTATGCTTAAACCAAGATGAATGAATTACTTAAATCTATCTAATCATCCAACTTAGTGATTCTGATATGACTGAACTTATGATGCACAGTTATGAACACATGGTCACTTGGTATATGAAAGTCAGATTCTCATTTCCATGGGGCTAAGCCGTGTGCCCAAAGTTGTTTTTTCAAAGTGGTACATTTCTCCAGCTTCAATGGCACCGCTTTGCTGTAGGACCACAGGGAACTGCACTGTCATTCTCCCAAAGAGCCTTGGTATATGCCCCAAATGACATGGGTTTTTTCCTCACGATCTACACCTCTCATATTACTGGGTCTGCCATGTTTTATGATTCAAAATGCAGGGCTGCTGGGATTTCAGTCAGGACATGCTGCAGAACCCTTTCCTGCTTTTCACCTCCTTCAACATTAGCAACATATCATGTCACCCAGTAAATGGAATCAAGCAGTACTTCTCCATTTGGAATATACTGACTCCAGAACCCCAAAAGGCCTTCCAGCTGTACTGTTATTTATTTATTTTCTTCCGTAGGATCTACAAGATATTATTTGTCTTTTACTTTGTAGGGGATACCACATCATGCCTCTGACCGTGGGACTCCTAAAAATATTACAGATGTGACAGGTTCCTGAATATTTCCAGGGTCTATTTCCTGCCCTTTGTAGCACATGTGTTTTTATGAATCCTCCAGCATTGTAGCTATACTTTGCTTTTCAGTCAGATTAGTACAAAATCCTTGGTGGAGTGGATCAATGTGATACTTCCTGGGACATCCAAATCTCTTCAACTATGTTATGACTGAAAGCAGGAGAATAAACATAGGCCTGGAAGAAAACTCAAAATTCATGCCATTATCCATTCCAAGCCAAATTCTCTTTTCAAACAGGAATAGAGAAAAATACATTTGCCAGTTCAATAACTACCCTTCTACCACATATCTGAGGCCATGCTAATGTGCTCTAGCATAGACACTCAACTGGCACAGTAGATACAATTACTTTATCTACCAAGTGACTACATTTGCCACACATAACTATTAACTTCCAGGGACCATCTGGTTTATGCAGGGATCAGATTTGGTAATTAAATGTGGCTATACAGCCAACCACCTCTGCATCCTTTGGATTTTTAAAGGTAGCACTAATTTCCGGAAGAGGACAGTTACAGAGTCTTTCTCTTACAACATTTCTAGGACTGAGAAATAATAACCAAATGAATTTGTGGACTTAGTAGAGCCATTGTAAACTGAAACTTGGTAAGGACTCTATTTATTCCCTGATTCTTATAAGTTCCCATTCTCACAGAGAAACCATGGTGACATTGGGCTTCCACGTATCCACAGCAATTAAGACTCATTGCTCACTAGTTTCCAAAATGCTTGGGTATTTGCTTTTCCCCAGTGAACAGATACCTGATTAAATAATTATATGTCATTTAGAGTGAACAGATACCTGATTAAATAGTTATATGTTGTACTAGGTGAATTGCTAACGTGAATATTTACTAAGGTGCTATAAAGTTTTCCTTTTGGGCCCTTAAGCTCCCCTTAAGTCTATGAGTTTTACTTCTGAAAATTGGTTTAGATTCAGAATTTGGACATAGGATTATGACATTCATTAAGCTAACTCTCTTCAGTCTCCTCGTCATTCATGTTTTATCTCCTTTGATGGTACAAACTGGGTAATACCCTTATTGGTTTCCCATAGAACACAATAGAATAGAAATCATATTCTATTAGCTATCTCACTGAGTGTCTATAGATCAGGTATCTATGTCTGCTACTCTGTTCCTACTTCTTATTACAATAATTTTATCCATCTGATTTCTGGAAGCCAAGCATTGCTATCCTGACCTTGATTTTTTTCAAGATCTTATAACGCCCATTGCTAGTGAGCCTACTTCTATCATCTCCTATCATCTCCTGCCATCACCCCTGGGCTACAGAGAAGTTCGTCATTGAAACATAGTGATTCTGGCACCCCCAGTACCAGCACACTCCCTCTGTCACTGGGCTTTCTTGTTGGGTCTAATCATTTGGCCTTACACATACAGTATACAAATTACAGTATATGTAATTTCCCGAGTCTTTTCTTCCTTTCTTCCACTGTCTGTATCACAATTCTGTCATTTAAACTTCATTTAGAGTGGGCCGTCACGTTTTTTCCATTTTTCTAGAAACAATCTTGGATCCTATCTTCTGGGATCCTTGCCAGGAAGCTAAATCTTGTATCTTGAAGAGTGCTCCCAAAACAGTAAACTCTCTCCTATCCAAACTTATGTTCCTTCATCCAGTCTCATGATTAAGCACTCTCAGAATCCAGTTCCATGAATACAGGTAGTAACTGCTGGCTTGGACCTACAGTTCCATTGGGGTATAGTTTTTTTACTATTTTAGTAAAATACTAGTAATTTACTAATTAGATCCAGAACATTCTGCCTCTATTCTGCTGTGCCATAACTCTATTTTCAGCTAGTGGCCAGGAGGGCAAAGGAGAAGATCCCAACAAGGATACAATTTCTGTTAGGAATGATAGGTTTCTGCATTATTTTCAAGCAAGGGTAACACACTTACACCATTAATTGGGAGCAGGTGGTGGAATGGGAGGACAGGGTTCTACCATTCTATAGATTCAGAAGTTTGTAGGCTGAAAATTTGGGGGTAAATATTTTCAATTGTTCCTATCACAAGTTCAGGTTCCATTCTTTCCCCAAAAGAACCTTAACCCTGGCAAACACAGACTTAATTGAGAATTTAACCTTTTCTGGAGTTCCTTCAATTTGAAAATAAAGTTATCAACCATCTCTAAACTCTTATTTTAAGAAAGGAAAGCAAGCCTCTTTATAAGTTAACGGGAGGCGGGGGTTGGGGGAGGTTCCAGGTCACACTTTGATTTCAAATGCATACCTTTTTGTTATCTTTTCATAGATTTCAATTTTGCTAATAATAGCCATTCAATCCCATTGTCCTTATAGCTACAATTTTCCCCAGTACATTTTAATTGTACCAGCTAATGCATTTTCTTTCACTAGTATATTATTCCAGTTCACTCAGTGTGTATATCATCAACTTCCACCAGTGATGGGGTTCTCACTGACAGTGAGTGATTTAGTTTTCAAGATTTATCTTGTAGGCTATTTTCTCACACTATTCTGAATACCAACTGTTTGTGGTTGGAGCCTCCTGAAGTCATAATCTAAATGAAGTATGATATAAGCTATTTATTACTGATCTGAACATCTGGAAATGAGAGAGAGGAAGCAGGATGGAGCAGAGGAGAAGTCAAACTGACATGCAGGCCCAACAAAGACCTGACCTAACCCATGGGTAGCTATGGAGCATAAACAGCTTGCCAGAGAACAAACTATACCTGATTTTGTGACTGGTTGGGCCAAAATGTCCAGGCCTTTATAACCAACCTCAATTAATCATTGGATGTGTGTTGCCCTTGGGTTAGGTGTGTCTGTATTGTTGAGACAAATTTGAAGGAGTGAGCTGACAGCTAGAGACTAATGAAAACTAGTAGTATTTTCTTTGTCCACTACGTCTCATTTTTCTTTCAGCATTCTATTTTTTCCTTTAAGTTGCACTCAGCAAAAGTAGAAGTTTTATATTTTTTGTGTGTTTATATTTTACTGTCTTTATCTCTTTTTTTGGTGGGAAGAAAAAACAGGTTTATTAAAAATGCCTTGTTGAATATCATCAGCTCTGGGTACAGACACACCTAGTATAAATATATATATTTTAATGGACAAATATAATTAATCTGATTAAACTTCTACAGTTACTTTAAAAATTAAAATTTCCTTTAAAATAATGCAAAATTAAAAATACTGTTTGTTAATTCATACATCGAATACATTAGACTACTTTGGAATAACCTTTTATCCTACAGTTTTTGGTAACATAAGGACAAGAAAAAAAAATACCTGCATCAGGTAGGATCCAAATAGATGAATAAAAGAGGAATGAATGAATGAATGAATGAATGAACTACATCAAAAGATCAAAATTTTTGCCCACTTGAGTAAGTTTTGTGGGGATTATAGAACATATATTAGAGGAAGAAACACACATGAGTGGTTCATTCTTACCTAAACATCTTTGTTTTAATTAGAACTTAAAAATATGTCAAACGTCAAGTAACTCAATTCTGGGTCAAAGATTTATTTATCAAAATGAGGAATATGCCCTAGATTCTCTTTAATGGATCTTATGGAAAGTATTACTTAATTTTATTTTTAAGTGATATATTAAACCTTGATCAAAACTTTCTGTGACAGTGGCAAATAATATTTTCATATACAAATAAGAATTGAAAAAGAAAAACAAAAACAAAGAAACAACAAAATAAAAAGTATTACCCTGAAAACACAGCATACAGAAAATAGCACTGACCTATAATTTAAGAGATCATAGGTCTGCAGCTCAGCTTGACTTTTGGTTAAGTCACTTAATCTGAAATTTGTTACTACAAACATTAGAAAGACAATATGAACCACAGAGCATGTTATTTGGTACAAACTATACTCCTTATATTACCGCTGGGCAAATAACTGACATTCAGTGTTATACTACCTTTACTCAATTAGCAAGTAATTATATTTGGATGCATTTTTCTGAGTAATTTTGATTTATTCAAATTCAATTAAATTCTTCTAAAAATGCAAAATCATACTGGGGTATTATGAATAATTACTGTCTAAAAATCAAGCATATATGCATGAGTCTTATTTGAATTACTCTCAAAAACTGCTTTAAAAGTAAAATATAAAAATGAACTTTGATCATGACCTATGACTGCTGTTAACCTAGCAGTTCTTTAGAGAGGAATATAGTTATACTTGATTGAAATTCATTCTGAATTTTTTAATGATTCATGATTTTAAAATTATATCATGAACATGTGAGCTGAAAGGAGATTAAGTAAAGTTTCAGAATTTACTGACTTGCCATTCTAAGGTCTAGATAAATTATGAGCTACATACATAGATTTTACCCAGGTAGGTAATTACCACAGACAAATATCAAACCATGAGAAAAAAAATGTACAATACCATCCTGGAAAATTTCAAACACTCTTTCAGAAACTAACTTTTTTAATTCAAATTGAATCTTTATTGAACTTGTCGTTCAGATTCTTCCACTTCTTGAGTTGTGCGATATGTAGGAGGCCTGACAATTAAGTTCGTGAACTTGCTGCAACAATGTGGCTAACCTTTTTTGATATCAGAGGGATTATTCATTATGAATTTGTACCAACTAGACACAGTTAACCAAGTTTACTATTTAGAAGTGCTGAAAGGACTGCATGAAAAAGTTAGATGACCTAAACTTTTCGCCAACAATTCATGGCTCTTGCATCACGACAATGCACCAGCTCACAGGGCACTGTCTGTGAGGGAGTTTTTAGCCAGTCAACAAATGACTGTATTGGAACACGCACCCTACTCTCCTGATCTGGCCCCCAATGACTTCTTTCTTTACCCGAAGATAAAGAAAATATTGAAAGGAAGACGTTTTGATGGCATTCAGGACATCAAGGGTAATAGGACGACAGCTCTGATGGCCATTCCAGAAAAAGTGTTCCAAAATTGCTTTGAAGTGTGGACTAGGTGCTGGCGTTGGTGCATAGCTTCCCAAGGGGAGTAACTTTGAAGGTGACCGTAGTGATATTCAGCAATGAGGTATGTAGCACTTTTTCTAGGATGAGTTCACGAACTTAATTGTCAGACCTCATATTATATCCTACAGAAGGACTGAAATTTAAAGTAAAAGAAATATATAAGAGCAATACCTTTTCCAAATATGTTGGCACACTGGTTATCAGTAGTTTGGCATTGTCCATTATAACAATATGCAGTCCCCAACCTGCACAAGTGGCCATTCAAGACGTAAGTGTCAGGAACACAATTACTAGAAGTTCCATTGCAATACTCTGTAAAATCACACTCCTGATCAATACTCTTTCTACATGGAGTGCCTGCTACTGCTATCTAGGAGGAAAAATAAAAATAAAATCATGTTTCATGAATGAGTACCTTCAATTACTTACTGAAGAGTTTTATCAAATTAAATATGCCTGTCTATTTATACTTGAGGAAGTCACAGAGTTACCAAGGCAGCGAGTTCTCTGAAGAAAAAATCAGGTACACTATTCATTAGGAAACCTGAAGAAAAGTAACTGTCTCAAAAGGATCCTCTCTGACAGGTTTGCAAACTGCTTTGTATTCTACATTAGGAGGCAATCTGACTCAACCAGAAATTGGAGAGTGACAAAACAGATTAGTTTAACTCTACCATTGTGTTCTTGGAGAAACAGAAGAGCTAAACTGCCGGGTTTCAATTTCTTGCTAGGATTTTTACTAGATTATTTGTGTGAGTGAGACACATGATCACTGTTTTGCAGTTTTCTTATTTGTAAAGTTAAGGTAATAATCATTCACCCATAGGGTTCCTGTATTAAACTGAATTACTGTAAAATGTGCTTAGAACAACATGTGATAATGTACTACATAATAGCTATCATCATTATAGTATTTATTATTATCTAAGAGCGGAAAGGCCTCCTTGTATATCTCAGATAAATAGTTCAGTTATTGTCAAATTATGGTATGCTGACTAAATCAGTCATTTATTGCCTTACATAGAGAAGTTCACCGTGTCCAAGTGCTGACCCACTATATATGTTGAAGACACACACACACACACACACTACAATTCAGTTTAACACTGAATAGAGTGAGACAAAAATGAGTAATAAATGAATGAAATGGCATCCTAAATGTGATTAAAAGCTCTTTCAACCTAGAATCCTATATCTGGGAAATATATCTTTCTAAAATGAATGCAAAATAAATTTGAGAAATGAGAAACAGTGTTTCCTGGGAAAATAATAATTGAGAGACATCAACAGACCTAAATTAGAAGAAATAGTAAAGGGTATTTTTCAGGCACACAGAATAGAATACCAAATAGAAATCTACAAAAGGAAGCTGGAAAGGAAATAAATTATGTTAATTATAATTTTCATATTTTGTAAAATTTATTGCGGTGACATTGGTTATTAAAGTTATATAGGTTTCAAGTGTACAATTCTATAATACATCATCTATATATTGCATTGCGGGCTCACCACCCAGAGTCAGTTCTCCTTTCATAATCATATATTTGACCCCCTTTACCTTCCTCTATCACCTTCTCTCCATCCTTTACCCTCTGGTAACCACTAAACTGTTGTCTGTGTCTATGAATTTTTATTTGTTTGTTTGTATTGTTCATTTGTTGCTTTCAGTTTGATATCCCACATAGGAGTAAAATCACATGGTTCTCAAATTTTTCTGCCTGATTTATTTTGCTTAACATGATAATCTCAGTATCTATTCATGTTGTCATGAGTGGTAGTACTTCATCTTTTCTGAGTAATATTCCATAGTATATATATCTCATCTTCTTTATCCAATCATCTATCAAAGAACACTTTAGTTATTTCCATGTCTTGGCCAGCATGAACGCAGTGAACATAGAGGTACATGTATCTTTATGGATAGATGTTTTCAGATTTTTTTTTTTGGTGGGACAACTCTGGGACAACCAGTAAAATGAATTTTAAAGTATAAAGAATAAAAAGTATAAACAATAGCAAGAAGGGATTGCTGGCTCATACGATAATTCTGTTCTTAATTTTTTGAGTAAAGTCCATACTGTTTTCCATAGTGGCTGTACCAGTTTCCACTTCCTCCAGTAGTGTATGAGGATTTTTCTCTACAGCCTCGTCAACACTTGCCTTGTTGATGATAGCCATTCTAACAGGTATGAAGTGGTATCTCATTGTGGTTGTCATTTGCATTTCCCTAATTGTTAGTGAGGTTGTGCATCTTTTCATATATCTGTTGGCCACTTCTATGTATTCTTGGGAGAAGTGTCTGTACAGTCCTCTGCCCATTTTTTAACTGGATTGTTTTTTGTTGTTGTTGTTGAGTTGTACGAGTTCTTTGTATATTTTGGATATTAGCCCCTTATCAGAAGTGTTGTTTGAAAATGTCTTCTCCCATTTGGTTGGTTGCCTCTTTGTTTGTTGTTGGTTCCTTTTGCTTTGCAGAAGCTTCTTAGTTTGATATAGTCCTATTCATTTATTTTGCTTTTACTTTGCATTTGAGGCCAAATTCATAAAACCCTCTCTAAACTCAACATCCATAAGTTTAGTACTTATGCGTTCTTTTATGCAATTTATTGTTTCAGGCCTAATATTTAGGTCTTTGATCCATTTTGAGTTAATTTTGGTGTATGGTGAAAGCAGTCTAGTTTCACTCTTGTGCAAGTGGCTTTCCAATTTTTTTCCTTATTTGCTCTAAAGGATAAGACTTTTTTCCTTACTTGCTCTAAAAGATATAGAGCCAACATAGTAACAACATATTTTGTGTTTACAGTATATGGTAGTGCTATATAATAAGATCAAGTCACTGTCCATGAAGTGGCATATTATATGAAATCAGACTTATTAATCAAAGATTTGTAAACTCTGGGACAACCAGTAAAATGAATTTTAAAGTATAAACAATAAACCAATAGCAAAGATAAAATAAACTACATATTATATAGTTTTACAGTTTGCATTTAGTTTGCAGAGCAACTAAGTCTCATAAGTCTCATAAATGGTTGGTGGGAATTCAAAGTAGTATCGCCACTTTTAAAAACTGGTTCTGTTTCCTATAAAGTTCAAAATACATTTACCATATGACCCAGCAATTTCACTTCCAGGTATCTTAGTGAAACGTAGATCTATGTTCATACAAATCTGCTTATGAATATTTCTTATAGCAGCTGTATTTCATCACTGAAAGCTGAAAAAAACCCCAATGTCACTCAACTGGGGAACATATTAAACTGTGATACACCCTTACGATACTTGGAATACTAATCAGTGAAAAGAAAAGAAATGAACTACTGATAAACACCACAACATGATTAAATCTCAAATGTTATACTAAGATACCTAATGACAATGTTTACACATACTGTATGATTCAATTTATGTTACATTTTTGTAAAATCAAAATTAAAGATGTGAAAAATATGTCTGCCATTACCAGTGTCTGTGGGTAAAGGTATGGATTGACTTTTAAAGGAGCACAGTGAGATTTTTTGTGAGTGGTGATGAAATTGTCCGTCCCTTGATTATGGGGTGCTAGTTATAAGACTGAATTTATTTGTCATAACACTCAGAAGTATTCACTAAAAGGATTTTACTATAAAACATTGTATCTTCATTGAAAAAATTGATTAAAAATAATATATGGGATATTTATGTGTGTATAATTTACAAAATAAGTCAGACAGAAAAAGTTGAGAACCGTATGACTTCACAGATATGTGGGATATAAAACTGAAAGCAACAAAGGAACAAGACAAACAAAGAAACAAAAACTCTTAGACACAGACAACAGTTCAGAGGTTACCAGAAGGTAAGGAGGGAGGAGGGATAGAAAAGGATAAAGGGGGTCAATATATATGGTGATGGAAGGAGAACTGACTGGGTGGTGAGCACACAATGTGATATATAGATGATGTAATACAGAATTGTACACTTGAAACCTATGTAATTTTACTAAGCATTGTCACCCCAACAAATTTTAATTAAAAAATATGTATATTTTTTACATTATGAAAGTTGCTTTCTATCCAAACATAGGTCTTGAAGATAATGTCATGTTAGTGCATATATATTTAGCCTGCATTTATTAACTCTTGTACAATATACAATAATTTATGTAAGCATTCCAGTGCCAATAAATATTAAGTTTGCATTCATGATTTGCTATTGCAAACAATTCTTTAATTAATATTCTTTCCTGAGCTTTCTTTCCATGCATGTGCATGTTTCTAATCTAAGGTGTATACATAAAAGAGATAATGATGATGATCAATTAATTTGATAATTTATTCTCTATACAGAGATATGCAAATATTGCTCACCAAAGGAGTTACAGCAATTCAAAAATTCCACAAACACTATCCAAAAATGATCTATATCCCCACTCCTTAGCCAATATCTGACATTCTTGTTTTGAAGATTTCTTTGGATGACTGCTCTATGATATTGCATTGTTATTTTTATTTATGTTTATCTTAATTACTGCAAAAGACCAGTGTACACATTGAACAATTCTACTTTCAATTGATGTAAATTACCTGTGCACGCTCTTTGCCTTTGTGTGTGTATGTGTGTGATTTGCCTTTTACTTATCAATATGTGAGAGTTCTTTGCATATTCTGTATGCTACACATTTTGTCTGCTATTCATGTCACAACTTTTTCACAATTAATAATTTACCGTTTGAGTTCACAATTTCCTTGAGAGTTGATTATTTTTTATAATAGTAATATATGTGATTATTCTACTCTTTATCTGAAATTTAGAAGGTGGTAAACTGTGTTTTCAACACAATAGGATAATTTGAGATGCCTCCTTATTTCATAGTAGTTTTCCTTATATGTGTGTGATTGTTTATGCACTATTTTGTTCTGCTGAATTACTTCTACAATCCTTTTATCAATTCTACCTTAATTCAATCAACAGAGCTTTCTATTATCAAAGTTCAATTTATTTTACATTAATATTGGAAACTTACTTCACATTCTGATGTACAGCATGGTCCAGAACCACATTCTACCGAGCCTTTTAGTTTACATGTATTATGATCACAGCACTTCTTAAATTGACATTCCTACAATTTCATGAGAAGAAATATTATTCTAGTTCAACCACTTAACAGCTCTTGTTTCTTAATCTCAATTCCATTTAATATTTTCTTGTGTTCAACTTTTCAATTATACATTATTGTTAATTCAATGAAGCTTTACTATTTTACTATTTTCTCTATGCTGTATCTACATCCCCATGTTATTTGGGGGAATGGTAGATGATAAGGGAATTTAGGTAGGAATTTAATGTTATGTAAACAAGTAGTGTTCAGTTATTTTTGTAGATGGGTAAGAAATTGCAGTAACTGCTAGGGAGTAATCATGAAGAAATAATATTTCATTTAAGTAGAGGGGAATTGTTAAATATTATACATTAACAGTATTTTCACAGACTAAATATGTGGCCCTATCTGTTGAGAATAGTATGCATTGAACATTTGGTTGATGAAACTATAGTAGACTGCAAACCTATATTTAGAAGTGAGCAAATAGAAAAAAATTTTGATCATCTTAAAACTTGGAAATACAAGAATGTTTGAGAATAATTAAGAAAAAATATTATAATATTTCAACATTCTTGCAACCACAAGAGACAGGGGAAAATCTGAACCAAATTCAGAAGTTTCTAAAGAAAATAGAGACTGAGATCAAATGAATCAGGAAATAAGTTGTGGATAAAAAGGAATTCATTTAGTCTATATATTCAAAATCTCTCTTCTAGCATAATTGGGAACAGTTAGTGCAAAACAAGTTTTCTGACTTATGTATGTTCTTAATTGAAAAGGTCTGGGAAACTGATTCATGTATCTTATTCTCATTTTCATTTCTTAGTTCTATATTGAAGACATTGTTTAATATATTATCCCATATATACCATGACCATTACTTATTAGTAACACAAGAAATTGTGCTCAAATTTCAATCTTTGTTACGCACCTCTTCACTGCCACAGTCACATTCTTCATTAAGTTCCAGAATCCCATTACCACACATTGATTGATTTTGATACAATGGTTGCAAATTTGGAAAGTTCTGAAGACATTTACCATCAAATTTGGACACAAAATATCTATAGTCATGCATGCTACAGTTGCTAAAAATCTTTACACCACTGGAACCCCTAAAATTAAATAAAATTCCCTGGGTAAATAAACTTGGCTAATACAACCACATCTAAACAATTCTCCATATATAATGATATAATTTGCAAGATAGTTCAAATGAAAAACTGTACTTTAGCAGAGATAAAGTCAACCAAGATTAAACTTTGCTTTGTCATTGCTTATCTTTAACAATTTAAAAATGACATTGAAAGTGTATCTTTCCAGGAAAGCAGCAAGAATAATGGTTAAATTTTTCTATCTATCTATCTATCTATCTATCTATCTATCTATCTATCTGTCTATCATCTATCTATCTATCAATCATCATCTTTCTCTGTACCAGACATGTTCTTCTGTTATACAGCTAAAGCTTCCTTCTCTAATTTCAGTGAAATATCTGCTTAAATGTCACCTAAAGAGGTCTTTCTTGACCACATTATCTGAAATTGTGTCCTATCCTACATTCTACTTCCATTTTCAATATTTATTATTCTACACAGTACTTTTTTATTAGTATTTTTTAAAATTTATTTTATGTGACCTAAATTTTGTTCTAAAATGTTTCATAAAGGTCTTTATTTTCATGTTCAAAGTTATATTTCCATTGGATTATCTAATAGATATGATTAATGGATGTCCAATACACATTTCAAATATACTATGTACAATAGTGAACAACTGATCTCAACCAATCCTTCTCCATCCACTGTTCTCATTTTCTGGCAACTTTATTCTTATGGTTGTTCAGACTGATAACACTGCTGTGGTCCTGGACTTTTTTCTCTCTCTCACAGCCTACTTCAATACACACACACACACAGACACACACACACACAAGCATACACATGCACACACACGCACACACATGAATATAACATCAAATTAACAAATTTTATGTTGCTTGCAGGTTGAAATAATTATATTTTGAATATATTTAGTTAAATAACATATATTATAAAACATAGTATTGGAATTAATTTCATCTGATTTTTTAAATTTCTTATGCAGATTACAAAATTACATATGTGGTTCACATTTTATTTTTATTGCATAGCACCACTGCAAGCAATCATGTCTGAAATAGTGTCACCTGAACAGCTACATCGTATATTTGAAATGACTGAAGTCCCGGGTTGTCTGCTGAGCCTCCAAAGAAAGAAACATATAACTGCTAAGGTTTCAGAGTTGAAGAGTGTGAAAAAAATGAGAAATGCTTTAGTTTTCACAGACATAACCATTTGTAATGAGATAAACAAAGGAAAGTTGGAGGACTATCACAAGGAATAATATTATTTAAGCAAATTTCTCTATTACTTTTAACTACTTTGTTTTCCTTCTTTTTTTAAAAATTGAAATTTATTGGGGTGACAATTGTTAGTAAACCTACATAGGTTTCAGGTATACAATTCTGCAATGAGCATCAGTGCCACTCATTTTGCATACCAATTTCATGCAAAAGCTATAAACTTCAAGCACTGATATATTTTTACACAAAATTAGCTTAAAATTGGACAGGGACTCAGATGATTTTCTATTTGGATCACATGCTTTTTTGAGTGAAAATCAAACGTATTAATTAGAAGTTGGAATATTTGTTTAAGGTGGGTATAAAACAACTTACATTTCTAAATCTCTGCTTAAAAGATGGCCATGGCAAAAAAGAAATGTATATATACAGTAATTATTAAATGATTGGCTTTTTCTGGGGAAGTTTACCATCTGGCATAAAGATAACCATAAAATAAAGTGAGCTAAGGCAACTGTCTTTAAGTACTTTATTTTCTTATCCAAAGCCTTCAAGTTGGGATAGAGAAAATAATAAAAATAATTATTTCAAGAGAACACAGCTTCCCCAGCAAGCCTAATTCTGAATTCCAAGGACAATAACTTGGCAAACTACTCAATTATCCCCTTTCTTTACATATGCACTTTGGTAGCTGAAATTGAATGGATCAAAACAAACAAACATGATATTTTAATTCGTATTAAATTTGTGATTACAAATTCTAAGTATCTCTTCAAAGACCAACAATCCTATCATGTTTCCAAGGTCATTTCTAATTTTCAGTCTCCAAGACATGTGTTTCACATCTTCTATCAAAGCTCTTACACTCCTTTCTCTATCAGAAGAAATTGTCCTCAACTTTATCAGCTCTATTAACAAAACTACCTACATATTTATCTATTTACTTTTTTAACGTTCTATCACAAAAATTGTATATACCCAACTCTAATAAAAACTAGCCTCTCTACTTACGCACTAGATCCAGTCTTCTCTAATTTACTCAGTGATTTTGCTCTTAAGTTGTCATTATATGCAACATCATCATCTTTTGACCCCTTCCTTTCTCTTTGTTTCTATCAGTCTATAGATAGTACATAGTGTCTCCCATCAATAAAAATCTCTCATTGATCATAAATTTCGCTTCATACTCCTCAAAAGGTTGTCTATATTTCTTATGTCCATTTTATTACCACCCATAGAATTTATCAAGTCCTTTTAAAATAATCTAAAATATTGATTGGAATTGTACTGAATTTATAAACCCCTTCTGGGAAAAAAATAGCCATTTTATAATAGGTCATCTATTTTCTTAGTGCTGTTATACACATACTAATGTGTGCATTTTTCCAGATTTATCATCCTGATGAATTTTTTTGATGCTGTTGTTGTTCCAACTGTATACTGATTGTTCAGTTCATTTATGTAGTTAGGCAATGGCAATATCTGTCAATGAGGAATTTTTTTTCCTCTTCAAATTCCTCCTCCTTTTTTTTCCCTTCTAAATACTAGGCAAAGCTGCCAGTACTATGTAATATTGTTAAGGGTCATTTTAGACATCTTTGCCTTGAGTAACAGATACAGCAACCAAAACAACAATAGTATCATATGCTTATATAATATTTCAGAGTCTTCATAAAACTTAAAATTTTCCCTTTAGTTTCCTTGAGTGGATATTTCTTAATCATGGGATTGAACAATTTCTGGAGTCTTGTATCACTTAGATAAATCTAAGTGTGATAATCATGTACAACATAACTTTTAAATTTTTAGATAAATCTAAAAGTGTGATAATCATGTACAACATAACTTTTAAATTTTTGATGTGGAGTTGAACATAAAAAAAACATTGCATTTTGTAAGCAACCTCACAAATATACATGTGAAATTAATTAAGAAAAAAAAAGCCTTACACTACTTCATGATTCATTATGCATGCAGCTCTTGGACAAGAACACTTGTTGATGTCATCATATGTTAGTCCAATTTTTAGGCCAAGTAATTGAGCTATAATAACTGAAAATCCCTCCAAAGTTATTGCATCTGTGTACTAAAATAAAGAATATTTAAGAGAAAACCATTATGTAAGAGGAAAACAAAAGTATTAGAGCATTTTTGTTCCTACAAAAATTTGTTTTATTACTTTTTATCTTAGCACATTTATATTACTTTATTTTGATATGTCATTGATATGAATATCCATACCAGTTAATTGACAAAGAAGCATAAAATTCTGTAAAAAGTAACCAAAGTGTCAACCTTCACTGGTTTAAAATTTGGCATGCCCAAATGTTATAGCCTTAAACACACACAGTATTCTGATACAATCAATATAAAACATTTATTCAACTTTTTCATTAAAATAATCCATCTAATAAATATTAATTCAGTATACATATGCATCGGGCACTAAGATAGAAGATGGGACTATAGTGGCATGTATAAAAGAAATGGAATTTTTCCACACCTGGAGCTTATATTATAGAAGGGAGAAAGAAAATAAATAGGAAATTCACAACAAAATTCCTAAACATAAAGAGGTCATGAAAAGTACTCTGAAGAAATTGAAGTGTTCCAATAGAGAATTTTGAGGAGAATAACTATTTAGTTAAGGATACTAGAAAAACATATTTGTGGAATTGATATTTAGGCTGAGATATAAAATTTGGGAAATGACCTAGCAATATGAGTAGGTGTAGGGTGCTTACATGGGAACTTAGTCAAAGGTTGTAATAAAATGAGTAAAGTGAAGAAATGATAGGACAGAAGTTATATAGGCACAGCCATGGTAATTAAATTAGGAATGAGAAGTTATCTGTAAAATGTTGGTGGCCCTGCAGAGTGGCATTCTACATTAGTTCACTTTGATAAATAAACTGTGATTTTTTTCATCCTTTTAATCATTATAAGCAAAATTCTTAGAATTTATCTAATCTTTCTACATCAATTGAATTTATAGTATATAAAATTCATACTTATAAGAAAAAAGATTGTGTGTATATGCATGTATGTGTATGAATAAAAACATGGACAATCATATAGAAACATGGAAAAAGGAGCTAATAGGTACTGTCTCTTGTTATCCTATAAAAGCTAGGCTTGAAAGAAAGGGAAAATCCCAGTATCAAAATTAGAAAAGAGGTTAAAGCCAAAGCAGAACATAAGAAATGACATGTGGTTCACCATCAGGTTTTAGGGAAAGATGTAGCAACAAGAAGCTGGACTTTTAATGCCAGCTCAGAGAAAGGAAACAGTCTTGTACTTTCATAATTATACACTTAAAAATAAATTCCCTGTATAACATGTTGCAACAGAATAAAATAACTAGTTATACTGTAGAGGAAGAGAAGACAGATTATACAAAAAAATTAATCACAGGAATGAAAAAAGAGGACATCACTAGAGATCTTGCAGATTAAAAAAAGACTATGAAGTTCAAAAGGATGAAATTGGACCCCTGCCTTACATCACTCACAAAAAAATTAACTTCAAATGGATTAAAGAATAAAACTGTAATTTTTTTAGAAAAAATACATGGAAAAAGCTCCTTGATGCTGATCTTGGCAATGATTTCTTTTTTTTTTTTTTTTTTTTTTTTTTGCACCAAAAGTATAGGCAACAAAAGCGAAAAATATATAAATGGAACTACATCAAACTAAAATGTTTTTTCACAGCAAAGAATATAATCAACACAATGAAAAGGCATTTGATGGGAGGAATGGGAGAAAATATTTGCAAAACATATCCAATAAGGGGTTATATCCAAAATATATAATGAACTCTTAGATTTCAATATCAGAAAAACAAATAACTCAATTAAAATATGGGTAAAGGACCGGAAAACATACAAACAGATACATGTAAATGAAACTATGCTCAATGTCACTAACTGTCAGGGAAATAAAAATCAAAACCACAATGAGATATCATTTCACACCAGGTACAATAGCTACTATAAAAAAGACAAGAAATAAAAAATGTTTGTGAGTTTGCGAAGAAAACTGGAACCCTGATACCCCAGGACTGTATATTAGTATAGTCATTATGGAGGATCCTCAAAAAATTACAAATAGAACTACCAGATGATTTAGCAATCCCACTTCTAGGTGTATATGCAAAGAAAATTAAATCACTATCTGTACTTTTATATCAATTGCAGCATTATTTAAATAGCCAAGGTATGGAAACAACCTATGTGTTCGTCAGTGGATGAATTAATAAAGAAAATGTGATATAAGTGACATCAGCATCATGACAGAGTGAGATGATCCCTTTGTCTCTCTCCTTCAATCTACAACTAGTGAGACATCTACAACCCAACAAAGGTTCCTCTGATCAACACACTAGGATGCCTGAGAGATCAACATGTCAGTGCATCTGAAGGTGGGTGTATTGAAATGCATAGAGGAAGTAGAGGGAAAGAGGAACAAGGATGGGGTCTTTAACCCCCGTTCCTTGGCTGCCCTGACTAAGCCCACAGCCCCGGCAAATACGGAAGCAGCAAAGGAGACAGTGTCCACAACTCTTGCCCTCATACCACAGCCTCAAAAAAGGGAAAGAAGGGCAGCAGCTGATTGGTGCCTGCAGGGGACTTTGGCTCCCTCTTCCAGCTGCAGTGGTGCCCATACCAACAGAGAGCCCTATAACAGCAGGAGAGATAGTGCAACTGTGTCCAGCCTTTTGCCCACAATGACACCAGCAGTCATAGGGAACCAGGTAGCAGATGCTACAGGCTTATGAACCTGGCTTCTCCATCCTCACACTCCGACTCTCCCCATCCCTCCACCACAAGGGTGATGCCCTGAGACCCAGGCAACCCAGACACAGAGAGACAGCCATCATTGCAATTTTGCTGTCAGCAATGTCCATAACCACAGTGGCACTCCCTCCCTCAGTGACATTGGCAACAGCAAGGCACCAGCAACCTGGTGCACAAGTACCAGAGAAGAAAACCACGCTATACTGCCATCTACTGGGAAAATAACCTGTTGAATTGTTAAAATCAAAATGGTACCTAAATAAGAAAAAATTGAATAGGAAGAAATGCTTTCAAACACTTTTTATGAGGACAGCATTACCCTGATATCAAAACCAGACAAAACATCACAGAAAAAAAATTTCAGGCCTATATTTTGATGAACATAAATGTCAAAATCTTCAACAAGTTATTAGCAAACTGAATTTAACAATACATTAAATGGATCATACACTGATGCAAGGATGGTTCAACATCCACAAATCAATCAATATGATACACCACATTAACGACATGAAGAATAAAAATCATATGACCATCTCAATATATGCAGTAAAAGCATTTCCATCAACATTCACTTATGATGAAAACTTTCAATAAAGTAGTATAGAGGAACCATACATCAGTACGATAAAGGCAATATAAGACAAATTCACAGATAACATCATACCCAGTGGTCAATACTCTAAGATCAAAAACAAGACAAGATGCTCATTCTCGCTACCTTTATCCAACATACTATTGGAAGTCCTGGCCACAGCAATTAGACAAGAAAAATAAAGGATATCCAAATCAGAAAGGAAGAGGTAAAACTGTTGCTATTTGCAGATGACTTGATATTATATATAGAAAACCCTAAAGATTCCACCAAAAAACTGTTAAAACTAATAAATGAATTCAGTTAAGTCACAGGATACTGAGAGAATACCAATATTCAGTTAAGTCACAGGATCCTGAGAATATCAATATTCAGAAATCTGTGGCATTTTTATACATTAATAACAAATTAACAGAAAGAGAAATTAATAAAAAACCCACTTATAATAGAAACAAAAAGAAAAAAATATCGAGGAATAAATTTAAAGAGGTGAAAGAGCTGTACTGTAAAAATTGTAAGACACTGATGAAAGAAACTGAAGATAATACAAATAAATGACAAGATAGCCCACGCTCATGGATTTGAAGAATTAATATTGTTAAAATGTCCATACTACCCAAAGAAATATACAGATTCAATTCAATCACTATCAAAATTCCAATGGCATTTTTCACAAAACTAGAGAACTAGAACAAATAATTCTAAAATTGGTATGGAACCACAAAAGATCCCAAATAGCCAAAGCAATCTTGAGAAGAAAGAACAAAGATGGAGATATAACCCTCCTTAATTTTAAACTATACCACAAAACTAGAGATAGATCAGAGCAGGGCATAAGTAAGAAATGGATCTGATAACACTTAGGTGAGTGACTGATCCAAAACATAAATATTAAGTAATATTAGAAAATACAGAAATAAAAAGAAAAAAATTGGAAAAAAAATAGGTGATGAGTCAAAATGTTCTAATATATAATTTACAAAGTTCCAGAGAGAAAAGGGAAAGAAAAACAATTATCAAATAAACAATATAGTAAAATTTTTCAGGTCAGAAGTAAATTAGCATACAGATCAAAGGACTTCAACATAACCAGCATATTGGATGATAAGAGACACCATGCAAAAATAAAAAGACCTTAAATGTTTCCATAGAGAAAACAAGCAAGCCACATACAAATGAATGAGAATAATAAAGGCATAAAATTTCTAAACAGAAGCTAAATGACAAAAAAGAATACCTTTAAAATTCCAAGGTACAATTAAACTAAAATTAACCAAACACCCTTTTTAAAGAATTAAATATATTTTCAATCATACAACTCCCAAACAATTTACTGTCCATCTAGTTTTTCATTAAATTAAGGAGTATGTATTCTACAAAAATGAGAAAGCAAGTCATAAAAAACAAACACATACTCCAAAAGAGTCAAAATTGAAGATTCTTAAACACGAGCTATGAAAAAAGTCTAACATAGATTGGTAAAAAAGAAAGGTCTCCAGGATTTAAAAAAGGAATTTTCAAAACATGTGAAAAAGTAGAGGTAATTCATAATTTTAAAAAATTGGGCAAAAGAGGTATGATGCAATTATAAATTTTGTAAAAAACAAATATACAATAGTGGTAATTTAATCTTAGTTCATTATTTGGCTCACTAGAGAATAAACATGATTCTAATAAGCAATATAATTATAGGGGAAGAATGAAAGAGGCAGAATGTAGATATGATGAGCTATTAGGATGTAAAATTCTGACTTCAATAATAGGAAGTCAGTAGGTTATGTCTAAATTTGACAACTCAAGAAATTTCATGGGCATATTATTTAAAAATATAGAGTAAAGGAATGAATGAACTATTCTTATACATACAAATATGAATAACTTTCAGTCATAATTTTGAGCAAATAAATGGCAGACATGAGAATACACGCTATATTATTTCATTTACAAAAAGCTCAAAAAAGAGGTCAAAGTAACCAATGCTGATAGGAGTCATGATAGTTGTTTTCTTTGTTTTGGGTGGTAAGAGGGAGAAGGCATGATTCACAGAAGCCTTCTGAAGTATTGATAATATTCCTTCTTGATATATGTGATATTTATACCTATTTATTGACTTGGCCAATATTAAGTGTGCTATACACTAATGATTTGTGCAATTTCTCTCTATAAAATGTACTTCAATAAAAGTTTTATTTAAAAAGAAATTATAGCAGAAATGAACAAATACAGTAGCTTAAAAATACAGCAATTCCACTTCAAGGTATGTACCCAAAAGAGTTGAAAACAGGGATTCAAACAGATACTTCACACCAATGCACATGGAAACATTATTCACAATAGCCAAAGGTAGAAACAACCCAAGTGTTTATCAATAGAAGAATAGATAAACAAAATGTGCTATACAGTGGAATGTTACTCAGCCATAAAAAAGAATGAAGTTCTGACACATATACTACAACGTGAAACTACAACATTGAAAACATTATGGTAAGTGAAATAAGCCAGACACAAAAGGGCAAGTATTTTATGATTCTATTTATATAACAAATCTATAACAGGTAAATTCATACAAACAGAAGGTAGGTTAGAGATTACCAGGGCTTGGAGGAAGGAGAGGTGGGGGGGTTATTGCCTAATGGGTATAAAGTTTCTATTTGGGGTGATGAAAATTTTTGGAAATACTGGTGATGGTTGTATAACATTGTAAATATAATTAATGTCACTGAATTGTACACTCAAAAATAGTTAAAATGGCAAACTTTATGTTACATATATTTTACCACAGTAAATAAATTTTAAAAATAAAAATAAATAAATACAAAGAAATGGACAGCAAGTTATGTGTCAGGAAAGAAAGTTTTTAAAAATGAGAAAGACAATTCAAGGGGTGTAGATTATGCAAGAAACTGATTTACTTTTTTTTTTTCAATTTGAGTACTGTAAAACCATTTGTATTTATAAGTATATTCATTACTTGATAAAATAAAATTTTTAAAAGAAGTAATTGTAGTCGAGTTATATGTTTCATCATATCTTATTAAAAGCTGTGCAAAATAGTTCTGAAATGATACATAAAATAAGAACAATGCAGTACAATAACATATGAGTATAGTTAATGGATACATATATTTGTAATAGTATAAAATATGCATAAAATAGCAAGCACAAATTCATTATTTTTGCTATTTCTTGAATTTGAAGGAAACATACAAGAGGCTTTACTTTTGTTTTACGTAAAGGTCCTTAAAAAATCTGATGCAAATATTAGTATGCATAATACTTCATATTATTTTTCTTATGTTTGAAATTTATAATTAAATAAACTTTCTGAGATTAAAACAATGTGCCAACAAAATAATATTAAATATACATATAGACAAAAAATCAAGTTATTATACACTACTTAATTATGTATAGTAATACTTATAAAATATAAAGTTTAGAAAAATAGTAATATAAAGAAGAACAAAATTACATACCATAGCAATATCAGCATCATAGCTTTTATTACATATTGTGCCAACAAATGTTGCTCCCATATATTTAGGATGTTTCCTGTAACTACATTATAGCATTACTTTTTTTATTAGCATAATTATTCAGAAAAATTTACTACCTTACATGTTAAATTAAATCTGACAAAATTTAAAATGGTTTTTCAAACATACAACTTTTGATCTGGATAATATCTATTATACAAAATGCTCAAATTATTGAAAACTATAATTCATTTTAAAACCAATTTTCTTTCCTCACCTAATTCTTAGACTTGATATAATTTTATTATCTCAAATTACCTGTAGTTTCCCTTGTTCTGCACTCACTATCTTGATCTACTAAAGTTAAAATAAAAGAGATTTTTAATTTGTGAAAGAAGAAATCTTGACTCGCCTAAAGATAAACATTTTTGAAAAATAAAATATTACCAAAAAGACAAGTTGCTTTTAGTCAAACAGTACACACAAAGTGTATTAACATTATAGGTAATATTAACTGAATAGTGTCAATTTCTTGTCATTAATAAGCTAAGGCTAACGTGTTCTGTAGTATAGTCGATATCGTAAAACGTTCATGAAAGGCAGATCTCTTCACATAAAATATACTATGAATTATATTGTTATATAACTGATTCATTAAAATTTTCTTTTACCATTTTCTAACTACACTTTCATGTCAACAGCTGTATTTTATTTAACATTTCCAAAGGGGCCTACGAAAAGTTGAAAAAACACACAAAATGTGTTAAATTATCAAATTAATGGAATTATTTATATATACATATACATGTGTGTATATATAGATAGATAGATATATCTTTATTAATGTAGAACATTATGCTTACATAAGTAAGAATGTTATATCATAGGGCCGTAGAATAAGGTAGTCCCTTTTCCATGCCAAAAATCTTTTTAATAAATCATCAGCATCTCCGTTGGTCGAAATTTGGTTTTTATCTGACCACAGTTCCAAGGAGGACAGTATCACAGTCAATTTGAACTGAGTAAACATCTAGAAATAAGATTTATGTTATACTTATTCAAGTAACACAAATAGTTACATCAAAATAGTAATAAAAATGAATAAAAAGTTCAAGTGATTATTTTGGATATTAAACTAATTAAAAGCCTTTAGGTCATTAATTTGTTATGATAGAATAGAAATAATTTTCAATGACTTTTCATAAAATTATAAATGTAAGAAACTTAAAACTTACAGTGTTGACAAGGCCAATAATTTGGATAATTTTCTGCGTTACAGCCATCATTTCTGATCCCATATAATCATACTGAAAAACAAATTATTTTACAGTTCTTTCAAAAATGTGAGTAATAGCAATTTTCTTGGATGGGGAATATATCACAATGACATCAGGAAGGAAAAAGATAGGACTTGTCAAACAATTTAAAGCAAACTAATATAAAGATGATAACATTTATAATAAAAAGAAACAAACAACTAAAAAATCATACTTGGGCATTCAAAATAGTTTCTAACTTGTATATTTTAAAGACATTCTTGAGCAGAAATAATTGAAATCATCAAGATGTACTAAAATAACTTCGTAGATTCTTCCTTACTATAAAAGGATTTCTTGAGCTAGAAATTTTCTTGGACACAGAGGGAATCATAATACTTCCAGTTGCATGCTTAGTAAATAACAAAGAGCAAATAAATAAAGATACATGAAAAAATCAAAATGCTCAAATATATCTACAGAAAATGATAGAAATCACAATGATGTAAAATAAAAATTATGTGGATTGAATGATTCAAAAAGTTTTGATAAAGAATAAGATGAAATAATGTAGAGGAGAGGTGGAAGGCAAGAAATTGCTCTCTGTAAGTGGTAAATTCTTTAGAAGATGTGGTCTCCTATTTGGGAGTTTAATTAATACATCTGTTCTTTGGAGTCATATTTGGAAAATGCTTAATATTTCCATAAAAGTTGTCAAATTTACAAATAAAAAATAAGTAATTCTACCAAATCTTAGAAATCACAGTTACTGAAATTGCTGTACTGTTTACAAATATTGATAAAAGAAGTAACATAAAATTAATTGAATATTTCTGTTGGATGAATTAAAAAATATCTTCTAGATAAAATATTTTCCTTCTAATACAAAGGCACTGTATTTAGCAGGTGTTATATTTATGGAATATAAAACACACAAATAAGAAAATCCTTATTTATAACAATCTGTGAATACTCAAGATCATCAAATAGAAGTAAAATTTCTTGTACTAAATGGTTTCTCACTTTGGAATAGATCACTAGCTCCAAAGGTTTATTTCACAAGAACAATCTGAATATAAGGAAGAAGATATAGCAATGCCTGACTAACAGGAACTAACACATATCAAAATATGGAAAACAAAATTGAAACAATACGGTAATTTAAGAAACCCACCATCACCATATATTTGACCCCGTTTAACCTCATCTACCACTCCCTTGCCCGTTACCATCTGGTAATTTTACTAACCATTGTCATCCCAATAAATTTTAATAAAAAAGTAAAATAAAATATAAAGAAACTCACAATAGTAATTCCAGATATTAACAAAACTCTCTTAGTAACTGATAGGACAAAAGGGGAAAAAACTGAGAACAACGCAGTTAAAAATGTCTTACTCATTAATATTTATAGATCACTGCATTCAACCAGGGCATAATATAATAAATTCTTTCCCAATGCATATGAAACATTTACAAAATTGACCATATACTGAGACATAAAGAAGTCACATAAAGAAGTGTAAATTTCCAAAAATTTACACCATTCAGATCATGCTCTTTTACTAATATGGAATAAAACTAAATATGAAAAACAGAAATATAACTTGAAAATCCCCAAATACCTTGAATCTTACAAATATAATTATAAATTGCCCAAGAGTCAAATATACACATGCACACACAAACACATACACACACACCACACACAAATGAATTAAAAAATGATGATTAGATGATGTCATAGAAATGGTGGAGTGAAGTAAACCTCTTGAAATCTCCCCTAGAATTAAAGAGCTATAATTCCACAAAGAACTCCCTGCTCATCAGACAGACAAGACTAAGAGGCATGTAACTGAAATTATCCAAGTTGGGCAAATGGGAGAACAGGAAGGAAAAGGGGAAGTGGGGAGATGTGGGCCACAAGATGCAGAATGGAATCCGGAGCTCTGAGATTGTTGCATCAAGAATTCAGACTCTTAGCACTCCCCTTCTCAAGGAAGTCAGGGAAAAGAAGACGGTAACTTACAAAGGAAAGCCCATTGGATTATCATCAAATTTTTCAGCAGAAACTCTACAAGCCAGGAGGGAGTCGATTCAAATATTCAAAGTATTGAAAGAGAGAAATTATGAGCCAAGAATAATATATCCAGCAAAGATATCCTTTAGATATGAAGGAAGAATAAAGACCTTTCCAGACATACAGAAGCTGAGGGAATTTTCTAACACACTACCTGCACTACAAGAAATACTGAAGGATTCTATCTGACCTGAAACAAAAAAGCAAAAGAATGCAAAACTATGAGTAGTTTTATGAACAGACAGACAGAAGCTGGAAATTGCAACCCCATATCAAAAAGACACTATACACTTAAACACAACATACAGGGTAAAGAAGCAAAAAGAGGAAACAGACAACTTGCTACTGCAGTGCAGAAATCAACTCACAGGTTACATAGGGATAATTTGTGACAAGAAAAACACAAAAGGGGAGGAGAGTAAAGGTCTGAACCAATACAAGGGAATGGAGAAGGGAAGCATGCTGAAGAAAATGGAGTAGCCTAATATGAAACTTTCTTTTACATAAACTTAATGGTAACCATTCAAAAAAATCCTGAACTGAAATATATAACATAAAAAAGGAACAGAGGAGAAATTAATAGAATGCCACCACACTGAAATAACAGACAGCAACAAAAAAGCAAATAAACAATGGAGACACTGCCCGACCAGAAAACCTGAGATAGAATGAGAGCAAATCCTCATATATCAATAATCACCCTAAATGTACATGGACTGAATTCACCAATAAAAAGGCACAGAGTAGGAGATTGGATCAAAAAACTAAACTCAAACATATGCTGCCTTCAAAAGACACATGTCAGTTACAAAGACAAATACAGACTCAAAGTGAAAGGGTGGAAATTGACATTCCAAGCAAATGGTATTCAGAGAAAATCAGGTGTAGCTATACTCATATCAGACGAAAGAAGCCTCAGGATAAAATAGGTAACAAGAGACAAAGATGAACATTACATAATGATAAAGGGGACTATACAACAAGAAGACATGACAGCCATCAATATTTATGTCCCCAATCAGGGAGCACACAAAGATAGAAAGCAACTACTAACAGGAATAAAGGGAGAAATTCACAAAAACTATAGTAAGAGATCAAAAAACATCATTTTCTTCTGCTGACTTTGGGTTTCATTTGTTCTTCATTTTCTAGTTCTTTAAGGTGTATTGTGAGGTTATTTATCTGGGATTTTTCTTCTATCTTGAAACAGGCCTGTAATGAAATAAATTTCCCTCTTAAAACTGTTTTCGTTGTATCCACAAAATTTTGGTAGGATATATTTTCATTCTCATTTGTTTCTATGTATCTTTTGATCTCCCTTCTTATTTCTTCTTTGACCTAGTCGTTCTTTAAACATATGTTTTTTAATCTCTCCATATGTGTGGTTTTTACTGTTTTTTGTCCAGTTGATATCCACTTTCAAAGCCTTATGATGAGAGAATATGCTGGTATGATTTCAATCTTCTTAAATTTGCTGAGGCTAGTTTTGTGTCCCAATATGTGGTGTATCCTTGAGAATGTTTCATGTACACTAGAAAAGAATGTGTAGTATGATATTTTAGGATGAAGTGCTCTATAAATGTCAATTATGTCTATTTCATCTAATGTGTCATTTAGGGATGATATTTCTTTATTCTCTGTTTGCATGATGTATCCATAGCTGTCAAAGATGTGCATGACAAACACCTAATACCATAATCAACAATGAAAAACTGAAGCCCTTTGCTCTATTTTCAGGAACACAACAGTGCTGTCCCCTATCACCTCTGCTTTTCAACATAGTATTGATAGTTCCAACCAGAGCAATCAGGCAAGAGAGAAAATAAAGGCATCCTAATTGGGAATGAAGAGTTAAATTGTCCCTTTTTGCAGATGACATGATGCAATATATAAAAAACCCTAAGGACTCCACCAAAATGCTTTTGGATACAATACTTGAATACAGTAAAGTTGCTGGGCTACAAAATTAATGAACAAAAGTCCATTGCATTCCCATATACTAACAATAAAACTTCAGGAAAAAAAAATTAAAAATTCCTTTTGCATTTGCAACAAAAAGAATAAAATACTGAGGAATAAACTTAACAAAGGATGTGAAAGAAATATAAGACATTTTAAAAATAAATTGAAGAAGACACAAAATAATAGGAAGACATTCTGTGTTCACGGATTGGAAGAATCAACATAGTTAAAAAAGCCATATTACCCAAAGCAATATACAGATTTAATGCAATCTCCATCAAAATTCCAAAGGCATTTTTTAAAGAAATATAACAAAAAATCATCAGATTTGTATGGAATGACAAAAGACCCCAAATATCCAAAGCAAACCTAACAAAACAAAAAAATGCTGGAGGCATCACACTCCCTGACTTCAGCTTGTACTACAGGGCAACAATAATCAAAATAGTATGGTATTGGCAGAAAAACAGACAAACAGATCGATGAATTAGAATTGAGAACCCAGAAATAACCAACATAAATATGAACCGATAATTTTCGACAGAAAAGCCAAAAACATACAATGGAGAAAAGATAGCCTCTTAAATAAATGGTGGTAGGAGAATTGGAAAGCTATGTGCAAAGAATGAAATTAGACTACTACCGTGTTTCCCCGAATATAAGACCTAGCTGGACAATCAACTGTAATGCATCTTTTGGAGCAAAAATTAGTATAAGACCCGGTCTTATTTTACTATAAGACCAAATATAATGTAATGTAATGTAATGTAATGTAATATAATATAATATAATATAATATAATATAATATAATATACTTTAATACAATATAATATACCAGGTCTTATATCAATTTTTGCTTCAAAAGACGCATTAGAGCTGATTGTCCAGCTAGGTCTTATTTTCGGGGAAACACAGTATCTGTCACCATGTACCAAAATTAACTCAAATGGATCAAAGACCTAAACACAAGACCTGAAACAATAAACTGCATAGAAGAAAATATAGGTACTAAACTTATGGACCTTGGGTTCAAAGAGCGTTTTATGAATTTGACTTCAAAGGCAATGGAAGTAAAAGCTAAAATAAATGAATAGGACTATATCAAACTAAAAAAGTTTCTGCACGGCAAAAAAAACCATCAGAAAAATAAAGAGGAAACCAACCAAATGGAAGAAGATTTTTGCAAACAATGCCTCCAATAAGGGGCTAATATCCAAAATATATAAGGAACTCATACTACTCAATAAAAAACACACAAATAATCCAATTTCAAAATGGGCAGAGGACCTCAATAGACATTTCACCAAAAAGGACATACAAATGGCCAATAGACATATAAAAAAAATGCTCAAAATCACTAATCATTAGAGAAATGCAAATAAAAACCACAATGAAATATCGCCTCACACCAGTTAGAATGGCTATCATTAATAACACAAATAATAACAAGTGTTGGAGAGGATGTGGAGGGAAAGGACCCCTGATACACTGTTGGGGGAAATGCAGATTGGTGCAGCCCCTATGTAAGGCAATGTGGAGATTCCTCAAAACATTAAGAGTAGAATTACCACATGACCCAGCAAACCCTCTCCTGGGTCTTTACCCAAAAATTTGAAAACATTTATACGTAAAGATATATATGCTCCAATATTTATTGCAGCTTTATTCACGGTGGCCAAGACATAGAAACAACCAAAGTGCCCTTTGATAGATGATTGGATGAAGAAGATGTGGTATATATACACAATGGAATACTATTCTGCCGCAAGGAAATATAAAATAGTGTCATTTTCAACAACATGGATGGATCTTGAGAATATTATGCTAAGGGAAATAAGTCACACTGAAAAAGCCAAGAACTATATAATTTCACTGATATGTGGGATATAAAACTGAGAGTAACAAAAAGACAAGACAAATAAAGAAACAAAAACTCATAGACACAGACAATAGTTTAGTGGTTACCAGAGAGTAAGGGAGGAGGGGATGATAGATGAGGGTAAACAGGGTTAAACGTATGGTGATGGAAGGTGAACTGACTCTGGTGGTGAACACACAATGTGATATATAGATGATGTAATACAGAACTGTACATTTGAAATCTATGTGACTTTACTAACCATTGCCATCCCAATAAACTTTAATTTTAAAAAAATTAAAAATAGAATTACCATATGATCCAGCAATCTCACTCCTGCATATATATCTTAAGGAAATAAAATCAGTATCTCAAATAGATATCAGCATTCCGATGTTCAGCATTATTCACAATAGCCTAGATACTTCATTTCCCCGAAAATAAGACCTAGCAGGACAATCAGCTCTAATGTGTCTTTTGGAGCAAAAATTAATATAAGACCTGGTCTTATTTTACTATAAGACTGGGTCTTTATAATAAAATATGGTATGATTGATATGATATGATATGATATATGATATGATATGATATATGATATGATATATCAGGTCTTATATTAATTTTTGCTCCAAAAGACACATTAGAGCTGATTGTCTGGCTAGGTCTTATTCTCAGGGAAACAGAGTATATAAACAACCTATGTGTTATTAACAAATGAAAGGACAAAGAAAATGTGCTATATACACACACAATAGAATATTCTTCATCACAAAAAAGAAGGAAATCCTCCCATTTGCAAAAACATGATGAACTTGGAGGTCATTATGCTAAGTGATATAAGCCAGAGAAAAACAACAAAAATTGGTATCACACATATGTAGAATCTTTAAAAAAAAAAAAAACACGTGATATTATAGAAACAAAGACTGGAATAGTGGTTGCCAGTGGCTGGAGTGAAGGGAAAATGAAAAGAAGTGGGTAAAAGGGTACAAATTTTGAATTATAAGAAGAATAAGTTCTGAGGATTTAGTGTACAGTATGGTGAGTAGAGTTTATTATATGGTATCATACGTTTGAAAGTTGCTGAGAGTAGATCTTAAGTATTCTAACATACAGGTGCGAGCGCGTGTACACACACACACACACACATACACACACACAAAGAAAGTTAACTATGTGAGGTAATGGATGTGTTTACTATCTTGATCTTGGTAATCAATCCACAATGTACATGTACAGTGGGTGCCAAAAAAGTTACACATTTTAATAAAGGAAAACCGTATTAAAATAGTAATACTTAATATATACCAATAACAAAAGATGAATACAAGTCACAGTTGACTTCTGCAATTATAAGAGGTGCTCTAAGTGGTTACCATCTCCATCCAGACACTTCTGATTACAGCAAACTATTACTCGAGCAAAGTGTCCACTTGTATATATTTTTTGGCACCCCAGTATATTAAGTCATCACATTGTACACTTTAAATATATACAATTACATTTTACAATTATTCCTCAATAAATTTGGGAAAAAAAATTAAGTGAATTTGTAAGATGATAAATACCAGGTGTGTTCAAAGACAACATTTGACCAGACAGGCTAGAGTAAGTGAAAGGAAGGGCAAGACAAGGCTGTCAGGAAATGGGGTCAAAGAGATACTGGGCTGAGCTGGGGATGCAGCATGGGGTAGATAGTGTAGGGCATTCTAGGCAACTTTAGACTTTTAGTCATAATTAACATCTAAAACAAAGTGTCTTTATTTGGAAATAATAAAAATACAACCATGGCTTTAAAATTAAGGAAAAACTCTCATTAAGTTTAAAGAAAGAAAGAGCAAGAGAGAGAGAGAAAGGGGGAAGGAGGGAAGGAAGGAGAGAAAAGATGGAGGGAGTCGGGGAAGAAAGGAAGAAGAGAGAGAGGTAAGGCAGGAGGGGAAAGTTTGACTTACCAAAGCATTTTCCACGATAATGTGCATTTCTAGATATTGGGGTAATAGTTTTGAAAGAGTGTTTTTCTGGGGGGAAAACAGGGAGATTGATCAATAGTTAAGACATATTGAATTTGTTAAGCACAAAGAGTCACATGTAATGAAGGCAAAAAGCATTCATAGAAAACCTTCATAAGACTTACATATAAAAATTAATTGCAAGTAAAAAAATTTCACTTGAAAATATATTTCTGGTTTAAAAGAATACAGTGAGCCTGCTACAGTAATGTAGGAGTCTAGGTACTCTTTGTTAATACTGAATGAGAAACAAAGTGAATATAAATATACACATTCAATTGTCTTCATCTCATGACAAATCTATATCACTAGAAAACACTTGAACATTCTTTATGGACTGTCCCTCCTAAGACTATGGTAACACCAACTATGCTACAATAGAAATCTTCTATTCATTCAGCAGAAAAATATAGGAGACGTTTAAGAGCTCACAGTCTACACAGAAATTCAGGTAAATAGTATGACTTGTACTATTAATCATTGGAAAAAAACAGAATGGGAAATATCAGAAATAGTTCTGTAGCTCCAGGGCATAGGCCATTTGATATGATGTAACAGTTCTTGATTGTGCCAGCAGTCAGCTGTAAATCAATTTATTCATCATTATTTAGCATTTTAATGGTAATTTTTATATGAGCTATATTTTAACATATTAAAATGCAATTTCAAATATAGAAATTTAAAAGAAACCAAAATGTCTTCCTTGATCTAAGTGTATTGATCACTAAATGTAAGAGTAATGAGGGTACAGAGCTTGGGTCTGTCATAAAATAGCCTAGGTTAAAATAAATAAACAAACAAACTGGACTAAATGGGTAGAGCCTAGGTTTAAATAAGTTTCCTTTTATTTCCATAGGGAAATGAAGTATGTCTGCATTCTATATATGTATTACTGTCATTCTCTCTCTTGACTATTGCAATTTGGCAATGAACACAAGGTAAAAAGGGAAAATATGTGAAAATAAAACATAAAATAGGAGAAGGAAAAGGACAATGGGTATAAGGTGAATAAAGATAAGAGGCAATCAGAAAAAAAAGGGCTATTCTATTTATGAGATATTTTACAAAAACCTAATGATCACCACAAAACAAAAATCCAGAGCTGAGACACAAAATATTTTTTTTAAAAAAAAAGGAAATAGAGCAAAAAAAAAAACCATAGAAAACTATCATACTAATGTAGCAGACAAAAACTTAAGGGAAGAGAAACAATGGAGATACAGAGCAACCAGAAAACAAAAGATAAAATGGTTATAGGAAGTCCTCATATATCAATAGTCACCCTAAATGTAAATGGATTGAACTCACCAATTAAAAGACACAAAGCAACAGGATAGATTAAAAAAATAAGACCCACACGTCCTCTGTCCTGGTGTATGGCTCCCACCTCAGCTCCTGACATACTTACTAAATATTTTGGAAATAACACAAAACTCCTCCTTGCTCTTCTCCTGGGGCCCTGCTTTATGAAATGACCTCGCAGTAGGCAAAACAAAGAGGAAATAAAGAAGAGAACTCTTTGAAGAACAGAAAAAAGAAATTAAAGATGCTTTTGATCTACTGGACACAGACAAAGTTGAAGCAATAGAGTAGCGTGAATTAAAGGTGGCATAAGAGCCTTGGGATTTAATGTAAAAAAAGCAGATGTACTGAAGATTCTTAAAGATTATGACAGAGAATCCACAGGGAAAATAACCTTTGAATATTTTAATGAAGTTGTGACAGACTAGATATTGCACAGAGATCCACATAAAGAAATATTGAGGCATTTAAACTATTTGATGATGATGATTCAGGTAAAATAGCGTGAGGAATTTGCAACGTGTTGCCAGAGAATTGGGTGAAAACATGAGTGATGAAGACTTCAGGCTATGATAGGTGAATTTGCTAAAAATGGTGATAAAGAAAAAAATCAAGAGGAGCTCATTGCTATTATGACTAGTGATATTTAAAAAATTATAATGATAAGCTAAGAATGTTGCAGTTATCATCTTATATTCTATTTTGTGCTTGGAGGCATGTAAAAAAAACCCACAACTTTGTTCATCTTTCCAAAAAAAACCAAAAATAAGCATCTTATGTATTCAAATTTTACTACTGTTTAGTTTTTTGTATGAATAATACTGTTAGCAATCTAATAGTTCATAGATTTGTATTTATAATACAGATTTTATATATATAAAGTTTAAAAAGTTGAAACATGTGGTACACATTCATTGGAGATATTTTTATTAAGCATTAGTAATCACTTTTATCTTGGTGCACATGTTTCTCAAACTCTCATTAATAAAATGTTTATTTTATTAGTCCCCAAAAAAGAAAACAAGACCCAACTATGTGTTGTTTTCACCCATCTTAGCTCCAAAGACAAACATAAACATGGGCTCAAAGTGAAGGGGGGGAAGATGATACTCCAAGCAATTGGCATTAGAAAAAGGCAAATGTAACAGTACTTATATCAGACAAAAGATATTTCAAAACAAAATAGGTACCATGAGACAAAGATGGACATTTTATAATGATAAAGGGAACAATTCATCAAGAAGACATCATATATATATATATATATATATGTATATATATATATATATACATATATATATATATACACATATATATGTATATATATATATATATATATATATATATATATATATATATAAAATCTCCAATCTGAGAGCACCAAAATATATAGAGCAATTATTAAACAGAAAACTGACAAAAATACAATTTAGTAAGAAACTTAAATACCCCACTGACAGCAATGGGTAGAACATCCAGACAGAAAAACCAGCAAGGAAATATTGGTCTTAAGTAATACATTAGATCAAATGAACTTAATGGGTATTTATAGAACTTTCCATCCCAAAATGACAGAATACACTTTTTCCCCCAAGTGCATATGGAACACTCAAAAGGGTAGACCATTTCTGACCATAATGGTATGAAACTGGAAATCAACCACAAGAAGAAAGCTGGAAAAATCACAAATATGTCAAGATTAAACAAAATGAATAACTATTGGGTCAAAGAATAAATAAAAGAAGAAATCAAAATTTACATTGAGACAAATAAAAATAACAATAAAATACACCCAAATTTGGGGATTCAACAAAAGCAGTAATAAGAGGGAAGTTTATAGCATTAGAAGCCTTTCTCAACAAACAAGAAAAATCTCAAATAAACAATCTAACATTGTACCTTAATGAACTAGAAAAACAAATGAAGCCCCAAGTTAGTAGAATGAAAGAAATAATAAAAATCAGAGTGGAAATAAATGAAACAGAGAACAGAAAGACAATAGAAAAAATAATAAAATGAAGAGCTGGCAATTTGAAATCATAAACAAAATTGACACACCTCTAGCTGGCTTTACCAAGGAAAAAGAGAGAAGACTCAAATAAATAATATCAGAAATGAAAGAAGAGACATTACAATGAACACCACAGAAATACAAAGGATTACAAAAGAATACTATGAAAGGTTATACACCACCAAAATGGATAACCTAGAAGAAATGGAAAAATCCTTCATGAAGGATTGAAAAACCAAAGAGACCAATCATTAGTAAGGAAATTGAAACAGTAATCAAAACCCTCCCAAAAAAACATAAGTCCAGGAGCAGAATAGTTTCACTGGCAAATTCTACCAAACATTCAGAGGATTTAATTTAATTCCTTATATTGGTTTCAGGTGTACAAAAACAACATAATGATTAGACATTTACACCCCTTACAAAGTGGTAAGAGCCCTTAAGTCTACTATACCTCTGACATCATATATAGCTGTTAAAATACCATTGACTATATTCCCTATTCTGTACTTTACATGCTGTGCATACACACATACACACACACACATACACACACACACACACACATATGGTGCCAAAAAAGCATATACATTTTAAGAAAGGAAAAAAACTGTATTAAAATTGTAATACAATGAATGACGCTAGCATTCATTTGATTACTGCCATCTTTTGAGCAAACACCATACTACACATTACTACTTTAATTACTACCTTAATTACTACCAATTCAACTTCGACAAGTAATACATAGATAACATCTCTTAAACTGTGTACATTTTTTCACCCTCTGTGTGTGTATATGTTTGTGTGTGCATGTGTGTGTTTGTGTATTTAAAGAATATTTAATACCAATCCTTCTCAACCTCCTCCCAAAAACTGAGGAAGAAGGAGTATTTTGTAACTAATTTTATGAGGCCAACATTACCCTGGTACCAAAACCTGGCAAGAACAACACAAAAAAGACCAATGTCTCTGATGAACACAGATGCAAAAATTCTAAGCAAAATATTAGCAAATCAAATACAATGATACATTAAAAATATACTACATCACAATCAAGTGCATTTCATTCCAGAGGCACAAATATGGTTCAACATATGCAAATCAACCAATGGGATATACCACATTAACAAAATAAAAGATAAAAATATGATCAGATCAATAAATGCAGGAAAAGCATTTGAGAAGATATTACATCCATTTATGATAGAAACATTTAATAAAATTAGTATATAGGAAAGTATCTCGACACAATAAAGGCCATATATGACAAACCGTCACCTAATACCGTGTTTCCCCAAAAATAAGACGTAGCATGATGAACTGAAAAATAAGCCCTAGCATGATTTTTCAGGATGCTTGTAATATAAAATAAGCCCTACCATATTTCCCCAAAAATAAGACTAGATCTTATGTTAATTTTTGCTCCAAAAGACGCATTAGGGCTTATTTTATATTACGAGCATACTGAAAAATCATGCTACCATGTTTCCCCAAAAATAAGACCTACCCCCAAAATAAGTCCCAGTTAAGATCTCAGCCTGACTAACACATTTAGTATGTTATGACGACGTTCCAGAAGATGACATGACTATATTTGAATAAATGTAGATTACTGTACATTAAAAAATAAGACATCCCCTGAAAATAAACCCTAATGGAGCAAAAATTAATATAAGATCAGGTCTTATTTTTTGGAAAACACGGTAGTGCTTATTTTCCGGTTAGGTCTTATTTTCGGGGAAACATGGTATCATACAGAATGGTGAAAAACTGAAACCTTTCCTCCTAAGATCAGAAACAAGACAGGGATGCCCACTCTCACCTCTGTCATTCAACATAGTGTTGGGAGTCCTAGCCAGAGCAATTATGCAAGAAAAAGAAGGAAAAGGCATCTAACTTGGGAGGGAAAATTAAAACTGTCACTATTAACAGATGACATGATTTTATATATAGAAAACCCTATAAACTCCACAAAAAAACAAAATGAATACCTGTTAGAAACAATAAATAAATACAGTAAAGTCACAGGATACAAAATCAATTTGCAAAAATATGTTGTATTTCTATAAACTAAGAACAAATATCAGAAAGAAAAAGGGAGAAAACAATCCTATTTATAATTGCAACAAAAAGAACAAAATGCATATTACCTAAAACCATCTACAGATTAAAGACATGCCCATAAAAATCCCAATGGCATTTTTCACAGAAATAGAACAAAAATCCTCCAATTTGAGCAGAGATATGAAAGAATCAGGGAAATTGTTGATAGATAAATTGAGATCATACAATCTGAGGAAGAGAGAAAAAGACTGGTAAAAAATGAAGAGAAACTAATAAATCTGTGGGTAACTATCAAATACACCAACATATTCTTAATGGGAGTACCAGAAAGCAAGGAAATAGATAGAAGGGTAGAAAGAATATTTAAAAAATTAATGGCCAAAAATTTCTCAAAAGGTGAAAAACATTAATTTAAACATCCAGGATCAACTCAACAAGATCCATTCAAAGCCACATCATAAGAAAACTGTTATGAGGCAAAGACAGAGAGAATGTTGAAAGAAACAGAAGGGACTCACCATGTACAAGAAATCCTTAGTAAGTTTGACAATAACTAATTTTTCATCAGAGACCATGGAAGCCAGCAGATAGTGAGTTGAAATATTCAAAGTGATGAAAGAAAAACACCTGTCAACCAAAATTCTACATCTAGCCTACGGTAAATTAAAAGAGTTTAATATACACAAATGATTATGTTTTAGAAAGATATGTTCGGGCAGTATTATATAATAAAAAATTAAAAGTATTTTACCAGGGTAATAGTGGTAACTATCAGTTAAAACTAACAGTGACTTATTATTCTTGCATTTCTAAATTTTATTTAATAATGTACATTTTTATTTGAAATAAGAAATGTTATATAACATATCATAAAACAATAAGCTTGAAATACATTAATGTGTAATTTTCCATATACTTTAGGTGGAATACGGATGTTTTATTTAAAGGTATAGGAAAAAAGATACTGCATTTAACATTCTTACTCAATTAAACAGTTCCTTTTCATGATTAAAAAAATTCTACAGAAATAATTTCATAATATGTCATAACATCAGAATTATTGCAGTTACCTGAGAGCTTAAATAAACTTTATAGGGCTGGTCTTTCTGCCAAATATTGCTGTAATTTTCTGCTAACACTGGTACACCTGGATTGTCATTTTTCACTTGATAAATTATGTGCTCAAATCTTGCTGAAGATTCCAATGGTTCAATTCCGTAAGTGATATTTTCAAACTGAAGGAATCCACTGAATATTAAGAAAGCAATGATATCAAAATCCTGTAAATGTTCCCATCAAAGCTATAATCTAAAATGTTGTGAGAAATGATAAATCATAGTAAGAAATATGTTCTAAATCCACTTTCTTTTACAATATTTTTAGTCCACCATTAGTAAATGAGTTACCACATATGCCTTAGTTTTTCTCATATATTAAAGAACCAAATATATTGAAAAATATTTTTGTGTTTTCTGTATAGTAGTCACATTCATTCAAGATACTTTAATTAAGGTCAAGTATTTGATGGGAAACAAAATATTTGTTGAGAATTCCAAGAATAAAGTTCCTGTTCTTACAGAGATTAGAATAAGGAAAAGCATAACTATCGAGTGGATATCGAAAAAGGTTTACGTCTATGAAAACCACATTCAGAGAATGCCAATTTTCTGAGTTGACATGAGTAAATTTTGGAAATCAGGCAACCAAAACCAAAAAGTTAGAGAATGTCTTATCTGTTCTGGACTTGTTTTCCTCTGATAAACATACTACCTTCCTCTCGCCATTATTGATGATGAAAATCACTGATCTCTGTCCTTTACATCTGAGGGAACTTTTTCACCTCACCTCACCTACCTCACCTTTCACAATAATCAATATCTATAGTCTGTTTCTTTTTTTCCTAATTCCAAATATAAGTGAAAACATACAGCATTTGTCTTTCTCTAACTTATTTCACTTAGCACAATACCCTCTAGGGTCATCCATGTTGTCACAAAAAACAAGATTTCATTCCTTTTTTATTGCTGGGATACACACACACACACACACACACACACACACACATATATATATATATATATATATATATATATATATATGTATGTATATATATACATATATGTATATATGTGTATATATATGTGTGTATATATATACACACATGTGTATATATAATATATGTTTATATTATATATTATATATGTATATATAATATCATAATATATGTTTATATTATATATTTTTTTATACATATATTACACATATATGTCACATCTTCTTTATCCATTCATCTATCTGTGGACACATAGATTGCTTCTATATCTTGGCTACTGTAAGTAAATGCTAAAATTAACCTAGGGGTACATGTATTTTTTCAAATCAGTGTCTTTGTTTTCTTTGGATAAATACCCAGAAACGGAATTGCTGTCTCGTATGGTAGCTCTATGTGTAATTTTTTGAGGAACCTCCATACTGTTTTCCATAGTGGATGCACCAATTTGCAATCCCACCAACACTGTATGAGGGTTGCCTTTTCACGACATCCTTACTAGCTTTTGTTACATATCTGTTGATTTGTTTAACGATAGCCATTCTGACAGTTGTGAAGTGATATCTCATTGTGCTTTTGATTTGTATTTCCTTGATGATTAGTGATGTTGAGCATCTTTTCATTTGCTTGTTGGCCATCTGTACATCCTCTTTGGAGAAATGTGTATTAAAGTCCTCTAAGGGACCTTTTTAATTTGTTTTATATCTGATACTGTGTACACCTCAATTGTGAGCATACAATATGTGCCTGTTTAATAACAAATTAATGTCCTTTTCCATAACTATGTAAGATAACTGATAGGTAACGCAACTATAATATATGGGGAAATGTTCTCAAGTTTCCTTTATGGAAACTTTGTTTTCTTCTGCACAGTTTGTTGTTGTTTTTTTCTTTTTTTCTTCAAATTAATTTAATTGACTTTTGAAGGGAAGGAGTGAAGTCATCTTGTAGAAAAGGCTTTAGGTTTGCTTTTGCATCCATTATTAGCTAGCAGGTTGTTTTGGTTATTAATGCCTATAGCTTAGCTAAGAAAGTAATTCTTTCTGTCCCCATATTTGCCCACTGAATCACTGTTTTTTAAAAAAATAAAGTTTATTGGGATGACGATAGTAAAGTTACATAGGATTCAAGTGTACAACTCTGTAATACATCATCTAAAAATACCTCTAATCAGGATTCCCTGGAGTGATTTCATTTGAATAGGCACTAAAGTCCAGCTACTAACGTTAAAATAAAAATAGTAAGGCCATCATAAAGGAAAAGCCATCAGATTTGGATTCCCCTTACACCTTCCCAGATTTGTGTCTGCTAGCCACTAAATTTCATTTTAAAGCACATCCTAAGTTTTCCACACATAAGTATCATCTAAGATCCTATTACCTGAGCCCAGAACATATGCTGAGTGTTGCAACTGAATTAGGAAAATCTGCAACATATCCTTGGTAATGACAATGCCTCTGAAAAATAGTATAGAAAGGCAAATAAGTAAATTATTTTTGAATAAATATATTGTCAAACATTGTTGATGACTCAAAATATTAAAAGAGTTTAAAATAAGACTGTGTATCATAAATTTATGCATATTTTCAGGGGGAAAAAGGTTTTTGGCAATTCTCCTAACTTTGTACCACCTCGGTGCCCGTGAACATTATCTTGGCCTGGGTTTCATCTTATTTCTATGTACAACAATCAACCATATAACATGTCAATTAATTGGAATAAAACATTTACATTAAACTGCAATTATGGAACAAACATATCTCAATGATAATGATACTTCCACTGCAATAAAAAAAATTGATAATAGATGTCTAAGACATCTGAGTATTACCTTAAAATATGAAGAATCAGAATGCAAAGATCCAGTTTCTTTGAATGTATAAACCAAAAAATTCTGGGATAAGAATGAGCTAAGTGAAAAAATAAATAATGTATATGAATATAAACATTTAAATAAAAATAAATGTGAAATCTGTAAGAATCATATAATAATATGCTTTAATTAGAGTAATTTTAGTTTGGTATAACAGTTTCAATTCATAGAACTGGTATATCGGAGAGTTGAGGCTTTCTAAACACTGAAATAGACTACAAATCCTCTGTATCAGACACCTGTGTGTGTGCCTGCATATGTCTTCATTCAACAAATATTTACTGAGTGCCTACTATCTGACAGAACCTCTTCTGGGCACTGGGATAAAGCAGTAAACAAAAGACAAAATCGCTGGTCTTCATGATAGTGAGGGATACATACATGCTGCTAGCATTTTAGGCGATGATAAAAAAGGCCTGGGTGAGGGAGGTTTCTTGCAAAATGTGCATGGAAAGCTCACAGATATTACGATACATTAGATGATTGAAAACTTGAAAACAAGTCCATGGATTTGCACAGGAATGTTATTACAGACAGTTAGGAGAAAATGCAAAGACCCTGGGGCAAAAATATGCTTTGTGTATACAAAGAACAGTTAGGGGGCAATATGCCTAAAGTAGAGTATGGATTGAAGACAAGAGACAGTAAGAGATGGTATCACAGAGATGAGAAACCATTGGAAGATTTTGAGCAAATGACAGGTTCAGGCTAATATTTTAATGGAATCAGACTGAACGCTGTGTTGAGAATCATTTGCAGAAACAGAGAAACCAGTGAGGCTACACGTCATCCAAGTAAGACATGATGGTAGCTCGAATTAGGATAGTAGCAGTGGTGGAGGTCCAATTCTGGATATACTTTGAAAACAGAACTCATGAAAGGTCATAATCTACTAATGTGGGGGGAAAACAAAAGAAAGAAAGAAAGATGTCAAGGATAACTCCAAGGTTTTTGTTCTGAGAAATTGGAAAAAGAGGGTTGTCATTTACTGAGATGATTTTAGAAAGGATAAATTTTGGGAGGATCTGAAGTACAGTTTGGAGATGTTAAGTATGAGAATCTTACTAAACACTTGGTTACCAAATAAGTAGTCAGGTAAATAAATACGGTGCTTACTGATGAGGAATAAAGCAGAGATATTAAATTTCGGAATAATAAATACATAAATTGTATTTAAAGCCAAGGGACTGGATGAAATAACCAGGTGATTGAATATAGCTGGGGGAAAAAACAAGATTCAAGAATAGCAGCATGGAGTTCTCTGAGATTGGAGAGATAAGTAAGAATACAAAAAATAAACAAACAAAAAAACTGAGGAAGAGTAAGAACAATGGTAAGAGTTAAATAGGGAGTCTGTGGTATTCTGGAAGCTTAATGAAGAAACTTTTATGGAGGAGACACTAATTAGTTCTACAAAATGCTGTCAATTGGTCAAGAAAACTGAAGACTGAAAAATAACTGGCATTCAGAAACATGAAGATCATTGATAATCTTATCAAAGAAATGTTAATGGAGTTGTAGAGACATTAAAGACCAAAATGAGTTTAATGGTCATGAATTAGGTAAGAACAGTCATGAATTAAATTAGGATAATTTTGTTAAGTCTTTTTCAACTACAAAGATGCAGGGGGACAAAATACATTTGTTAAACATATTTTCAAAGAGGCAGACAGAAAGGAGGTTGTTTGATTCCATTTAGATGAAATGTTGAAAAAATACAAATTAGGAGACAAAAAGTAGATTGTTGCCTGGAGTAGTGGTAGGAAACAGGGATTAAATGTGAAATGGCATGAAGGAGCTTATTTGGGGAATTAAATGTTCTAAAATTGATTTATGGTTCATGGTTGCAATACTGCATAGTTATTAAAATTGTTTAATTATAGACTTGACTGAGTTTTATGATATATATAGTGTACCCTATAAAGCTGTTAACAATAAATACATATATAATTAACACAGTCATAAGATGTTTGCCACTAGTTGAATTTCCCACCAATAACCATTTAATGTGTAACTATGTTTGAGTCCCATCAGGCATATTTAACATATATCACATTTCTTGAGTTTAGTCGCTTTATACTAAATTGAAGATTTACAAATATGTAGCTTATTTCTTAATTTGAAAATAAAAGTTGGATAATTAAAATGCAACATTCTCATAGATCTAACATTCAAGACCTAACAAATCCTACACTGTAAATTGATTTATTAAACAGTCTATGTTAAATTTCATTCTTATATTTAAAGAGTAACAAAAACATTTAAAAAATAAAGTCTAAGCCTTAAGGGAAAATCATGTTACCGTTTTGTGAGATGCAGAGTGTATGGTTTTTCATCAATTGTAATGATATAAGTAACCTAAAACAAAGCAAATACATAAAGATGACTTAGTAAATCAGAAATAAATAAATTTATGTCAAAAACACTCTATCCATTTAAGAAATTAAAATGTTCTTCAGAATTTATTATTTTAAATGAGGAAAGAAAAAAAAAAACTCTGAGAGACTGAACTCGTGAATGATGCAGCAGCTCCAGGAATAAGAGATCTAACACAACATGGACTGAGTTATAACAGCATCCAGGAACAGGAAGTGACTCTGTGGATGTTTACAGAGTCAGTCAGTGGACTCTGTCCACAAAGGCAGGCAGACACCTATGCTAGCAAATTCAAAATTCCTTTTCAAGACAAACCAATTTCAAGAAAGATCTCCGATTTAAAAAGAAGAGAGTCTGTGAGCTTAGGAGAGGGTATGCAGTTTATGCCGGGAAACATTGAGGAAGTTCAAGAAGCCCACACACTCAGAAGATGAGATTTATTAAACAGTCTGAGACCAAATAATTCAGAACTAAATGTGTAACACTGGGCCTGGCAAGTATTCTTTACAATCCCTTGAGAATTACACCTTTTTCTCTCTTCCTTCTCCCAAATGTAGTAGGTTTCCCCAGTGCCCTCAGGCCACAAACCTCTTCATCTTTTTGCCAAGAGATTAAGGGTTCTGTTATCATAGAGGAGGTAGAAAGATGAGTGTGAGTAGAGTTTCTGCCTGATGTTCTTCCAAATCCTCAGAAATAAATCTTTTATTGTAACTTTCCCACAAACTTCTAGAAAAACCAGTATTTGAAAGTAAATAGCAAAAGTTTGCCAAACTTATTGTATATTACTGATGTAAGAAATAATAATGTTTTCAGTGGGATATAAAACTGAAAACAACAAAAGAATAAGACAAACAAATGAAGAAACAAAAACTCATAGACACAGACAATAGAGGTGTGAGGGGGTTGGTAGAGGAGGATTAAAGGGATCAAATATATGGTAATGGAAGAACTGACTCTGGGTCGTGAACACAAAAATGTGATATGTAGGTGATGTATTACAGAATTGTATACCTGAAACCTATGTAACTTTACTAACCACTGTCACCCCAATAAACTTCAATAAAAATAAAAGATAAAAATAAAAATTGAAGAATTAATGACATAGCACTTAAAAATTAAAAAATACAAAACAAATCTGAAATATGCCCCACAAGAGGATGCTATGATGACAGACATAACTACAAGTTCCCTACAAGAAAAAAAAAAAAGATGTGGGAAACAGAGTTTTGAATACAAATTATCCCAATAGGCATCTATAGAACACTATATAAAACAATTCCTTAATATATACAGAAACACTGGAGTCAGATGCATGATTTGAACTTGGTGAAATTCAATTAAAAATCAGTAACTAAAAGATCTCTAGAAAAAGCCCAAATAGGCACACTTCTGAATATCCCATGGGCCAATGGAGAAATAACAAGGGAAATTAGAAAACATATTATATTAAAATATTACCAATACATGTTATAAAAAATTTACACAATAAAGTGACATTAGAGAAAAATCAGGGTGAGAACCTTCAAAAATTCTCTGCTACATAAATCTAACAGGAGAACTGGAAAAATAGTTAGACTCAGCTTCTTCAGATCACTAAAAATTAACCAAAGGCTTGTTGTTCTAGGAGTATTTATTCAAGAAAAACAACTAATCTTGGCAAAAAACATGAATATTTGTGGGATTTGATTTTGCCCTAATCTCTTCTTCCATTAGTTAAAAATGAATAGACAGCATTTGCGGTAAATACTAACAGAGTGGAAACCTCTGAAAAAAGCCAGAAGTAACTGGAGCATCTTCAAAATCTCATTTCCAGAGAAATGTCATGATTTGACCTACTTTGTGGTTCTCAGAAGACCCACTTTAGGTTCAACTGTATTTGCCCTAAAGCAGATCTCACCCAGTGTAAAAGCCTTTTCCCAAAGTCATTTGTAGAAAATAATTACACACTTTCCTTTTTTTAAAATTCATGGTTGTCTGAGGCGGTAAAGAATAGTAGGACGAACAGTAAACCAACCATAAAATTTAAAGAACAAACTGTAGAACTGGATGTTCACATGGAGCTTTGGAAAGCTATGACAAATTTCTGGGCATCCAGACGTCATCAAAATGGCGATGTGATGTGAGCCTCTGGAAATCTCCCCTGGAATTTACAACAAATTGAAACTATGACTCCAAAAAGGACTCGATTCACAGCAGACAGACAAGACAAAGAGTCTCACTATTGAATTTACCTAAAGGCGGGAGAATCACGCGAGCAGGGGAGGAGGGAAGGGAGAAGTGCGGAGATGGAGCAGAGAGGGCGCAGGATGCAGACCTAGGTTGTTGCTCCAAGCTCGCTGCATCCCGGAACTACTGCAGCTGCGGAAGAGGGAAGAACTCAAGACTGCTAGGGCTGCGCTTATGGCCCACAAAGCTGAGGGCAGCATATAACACAGCTGAACCCAATGCTCACAGAAGAGACCTCGGAGAAAAGACTGAGGGAAGAAGGCTGAAAATGGTGGTTTAAGCCCTCACTGCTGAGCAAAGAATGGACACCTTAGGCACTGAGGCTAGCCGCCCCCTCCCTAACCCCCAGAGCTCGTGCCGCCCCCACCTGCCCGGTGCTAGAAGCGGAACAGTAGCAGTGTCTGATCAAAAGAACAGAATATTTGCAGTTCTGAGAACTGTGATCCACAGACACAAACTCACAGTCCAACAAGTTCTGGCAAAGAGGAGGGAGCTGTGGAAGCAGAACCAGCTGTGGTGGTAGTTGCTGCCTTGCTCTGGGCCAATTCTCATAATTCACCCCACCTCTGTCCCCACCTAGCTGGGTGGATCCCTGCAGGAGTAAACAGAACTGCTGAAACACATGGGCTCTGAATCAGGTGCAGGAAGAGCTTGGGAACTTCAAAAGCTCTCCGCATCCCCACAGGGACGGTGCCCCACGGTGCCCTATGAACCAGGCTAACTGTTAACAGAGGAGAAGCCCACCTTCCAAGGAATCCACACATTGTGTGAGAAGCTGGAAGAGTACACAGAAAACAACACTATAGTGAGAGAGAGAAGAAAAGGTTGCAGTCGAAGGGAAAATAAAACATTCTACAAACGCGTATGAAAAACAAAAGAAAGAACTCTTCCTATCAACGTGTTGCAGAACCCACTCCTGTAGATGTCTAGAAAGAGAAATAATAAATCATTAATTGCCATGAATAACCAAGGCAACAAGACAGCTCACAAAGAAAGTGAGAAGTCTAAAGAAAATGAACTTAAAGATATGGAAATACATGACTCAAATGACAGAGAATTCAAGATTGCAGTTCCAAAAAAAAACTCAAAAAGATGCAAGAAAACATAGAAAGGCAGTTTAATGAACTCAGAAATGCAAGAAAACACAGAAAGGCAGTTTAATGAACTAAGAAAATGAATCAAAGAATAACACGAACAATTTACCAAAGCGATTGAAATTTTAAAAAAGAACCAAATAGAATTTCTGGAATTAAGAACTCAATAGAAGACACTAAGAATGAAATACCCAGCTTAGGTAGTAGAGTTGACCACATGGAGGAAAGAATCAGTGACATCGAAGATAGAAACCTGGAAATGACATGGATGAAAGAAGAAAGAGACTTGAGACTTATGAGAAAGGAAAGAACTCTACAAAAACTTTCCAACTCCATCAGAAAGAGCAATATAAGAATAATGGGCATACCAGAAGGAGAAGAAAGAAAGAAGGGAACAGAGAGTATATTCAAACAAATAATCGATGAGAACTTCCCAAATTGTGGAAAGAACTGGATCCTCAAATCCAAGAAGCAAATAGAACACATAATTACCTCAACCACAACAGGCCTTCTTCAAGGCACATTGTATTGAAGCTGTCAAAAATCAATGACAAAGAAAGAATCCTCAAGGCAGCCAGGGAAAAGAAGACAGTAACCTTCAAAGGAGAGCCCATTAGATTATCATCAGATTTCTCAGCAGAAACTCTACAAGCCAGGAGGGAGTGGAACCAAATGTTCAAACTATTGAAAGAGACAAATTATGAGCCAAGAATAATATACCCAGCAAAGGTATCATTTAGATATGAAGGAGCCATAAAGACCTTTCCAAACATACAGAAGCTGAGAAAATTTTCTAATACATGACCTGCACTACAAGAAATACTAAAAGAGGCATATCGACCACCATCAACAGGGACAATTTGTGGCAACCAAAACATAAAAAGGGGGAGAGTAAAGGCCTGAACCAGAATATGGGAATGGAGAAAGTAAGCGTGCTGTAGAAAATGGAATACTCTAAATATCAAACTTTCTGTTACATAATCTTAAGCGTAACCACTCAAAAAACATCCAGAACTGAAATATATACTGTAATAAAAAAAGAAACAGAGGGAAACATTATAGAATACCACCACACAGATAAAATAAACAACAACAATAATGCAAAAAAATAATGGAGACACAGCCTTACCAGAAAACTAAAGATAGAATGAAAGGAAATTCTCACATATCCATAATCAACCTAAATGTAAATGGACTGAACTCACCAATAAAAAGGAACAGAGTAGCAGATTGGATCAAAAAACTAAACCCAACCATATGCTGTCTCCAAGAGACACAACTCAGCTACAAGGATAAGCATAGACTCAAAGTGAAAGGGTGGAAATTGACACTCTAAGCAAATGTTACCCAGAGAAAATCAGGTGTAGCCATAATGATTTCCGATGAAACAGACTTCAGGATGAAAAAGATAACAAGAGACAAAGATGGATATTTCATCATGGTAAAGTGGACTATACAACGAGAAGACATAACAGTCATCAATCAGGGAGCACCGAAATATACCAAGCAACTACTAACAGAACTAAAGGGAGAAATTGACCAAAACACCATTATACTAGGGGACTTAAATACATCATTGACAGCTATGGATAGATCATCCAAACAGAAAATAAATAACGAAATAACAGCCCTTAATGACACATTAGATGAAATGGACATAATTGACATTTATAGAGCACTTCATCCTAAAACATCAGACTATACATTCTTTTCGAGTGTACATGGAACATTCTCAAGGATAGATCATATATTGGGACATAAAATCAGCCTCAGCAAATACAAAAAGACTGAAATGATACTATGCATATTCTCTGATCACAAGGCTTTGAAATTGGATATCAACTGCGAAAAGAAAGCAGGAAAAAACACAAATACATGGAGATTAAACAACATACTTTTAAAGAATGACTGGGTCAAAAAAGAAATTGGAGGAGAGATCAAAAGAGACATATAAACGAATGACAATGAAAATACATCCTACCAAAATTTGGGGGATGCAGCGAAAGCAGTTTTAAGAGGGAAATTTATATGATTACAGACCTATCTCAAGAAACAAGAAAAATCCCAAATAAATAACCTCATGTTACACCTTAAAGAACTGGAAAAAGAAGAACAAGTGAAACCCAAGGTCGGCAGAAGAAAGGAAATAACAAAAATCAGAGCAGACCTAAATGAAATAGAGAACAAAAAGACAATAGAAAAAATTAATGTGACAAAGAGCTGGTTCTTTGAAAAGATTAACAAAATCGACAAACCCTTGGCTAGACTCACTAAGATAAAAAGAGAGAAGACACTAATTAACAAAATCAGATATGAAAAAGGGGAAGTTATCACAGACACTACAGAAGTACAAAGGATCATGCAAGAATACTATGAGGACTATATGCCACCAAATTCAATAACCTAAAAGAAATGGACAAGTTCTTAGAAACATACAGACTTCCAAGACTGAACCATGAAGAACTGGAAAATCTAAACAGACCGATCACCAGTAATGAAATTGAATCAGTCATCCAAAACCTTCCCAAAAGCAAAAGTCCTGGACCAGATGGCTTCACTAGTGAATTCTACCAAACCCTCAAACAGGATCTAATACCAATCCTTCTCAAACTCTTTCAAAAAATTGAAGAGGAGACAGTACTCCCTAACTCATTTTATGAGGCCAAAATTACCCTGATACCAAAACCTGGTAAGGACAACACAAGTAAAGAAAACTACAGACCAATATCTCTGATGAATACTGATGCAAAAAACCTAAACAAAATTCTAGTAAATCAAATACAACAATGCATGAAAAAGATTATTCATCACGACCAAGTGGGGTTTATCCCCGGTGCACAAGGATGGTTCAACATCTGCAAATCCATGAATGTGATACATCACATAAACAAAATTAAGGACAAAAATCATATGATTATATCAATTGATGAAGAAAAAGCATTTGACAAGATACAACATCCACTTATGATTAAAACACTTAATAAAATAGGTATAGAAGGAAAATACCTTAACATAATATAGGACATCTATGACAAGCCCTCAGCTAATCTCATAATTAATGGTGAAAAACTGAAGCCCTTTGCTCTACGTTCAGGAACACAACAGGGCTGTCCCCTATCAGCTTTGCTGCTTTTCAACATAGTGTTGGAAGTCCTTGCCAGAGCAATCAGGCAAGAGAAAGAAATAAAAGGCATCCAAATTGGGAATAAAGAAGTTAAATTATCACGCTTTCCAGATGACATGATGCTATATATAGAAAACCCTGAAGTCTCCACCAAAAAGCTGTTAAAAACAATCAACAAATACAGTAAAGTTGCTGGCTACAAAATCAACGTACAAAAGTCCATTGCATTCCTATATACTAACAATGAAATCTCAGAAAAAGAAATACAAAAAACAATTCCGTTTGCAATTGTAGCCAAAAGAAAATACCTAGGAATAAACTTAACCAAGGATGTGAAGGATTTATATGCTGAAAACTATAAGACATTTTTGAAAGAAATTGAAGAAGACACAAAGAAATGGAAACACATTCCATGCTCATGGATTGGAAGAATCAACATAGTTAAAATGGCCATATTACCCAAAGCAATATACAGATTTAATGCAATCCCCATCAAAATCCCAATGGCATTTTTTAAAGAAATAGAACAAAAAATCATCAGATATGTTTGGAACCACAAAAGACCCCGAATAGCCAAAGCAATCTTAAGTAAAAAGAACAATGCTGGAGGTATCACTCCCTGACTTTAGCTTGTACTACACGGCTACAATAATCAAAACAGCATGGTATTGGCAGAAAAACAGACACATAGACTAATGGAATAGAATTGAGAACCCAGAAATAAAACCACATAAATATGGACAGATAATTTTTGACAAAGAAGCTAAAAACATACAATTGAGGAAAGACAGCCTCTTCAATAAATGGTGCTGGCAGAATTGGATAACCAGGCGCAAAAGAATGAAACTGGACTGTTGTCTGTCACCATGTACCAAAATTAATTCAAAATGGATCAAAGACTTAAGCATAAGACCTGACACAATAAACTGCATAGAAGAAAACATAGGTACTAAACTTATGGACCTTGGGTTCAAAGAGCATTTTATGAATTTGACTCCAAAGGCAATGGAAGTAAAAGCTAAAATAAACAAATGGGACTATGTGAAACTTAAAAGCTTCTGCACAGCAAAAGAAACCATCGACAAAATAAAGAGGCAACCAACTGAATGAGAGAAGATTTTTGCAAACAGTGCCTCCGATAAGGGGTAATATCCAAAATATGCAAGGAACTCATGAACCTCAACAATAAAAAAACAAACAACCCAATTGAAAAATGGGCAAAGAACCTGAAGAGACATTTCTCCAAAGAGGACATACAACTTGCAAATAGACATATAAAAAAATGCTCAACATCACTAATCATCAAAATTATGCAAATAAAAACCACAATGAGATATCACCTCACCCCAGTCAGAATGGCTATCATCAACAAGACAAATAGTAACAAGTGTTGGAGAGGCTGTGGAGAAAAAGGAACCCTCATACACTGTTGGTGGGAATACAGACTGGTGCAGCCGTTATGGAAGGCAGTGTGGATGTTCTTCTAAAAATTATGAATAGAATTACCACATGACCCAGTAATCCCTCTCCTGGGTATCTACCCAAAAAATCTGAAAGCATTTATCCATAAAGACACATGTGCTCCAATGGTCACTGCAGCTTTGTTTACGGTGGCCAAGACATGGAAACAACCAAAATGTCCTTCAATAGACGAATGGATGAAGAAGTGGTGGTATATATACACAATGGAATACTATTCGGCAGCAAGAAAAGATGATATTGTGACAACATGGTGGATCTTGAGAGTATAATGTTAAGCGAAATAAGTCAGACAGAGAAAGCGGAGAACCCTATGATTTCACTGATACGTGGTACAAACCAAAAACAACAAAAGAACAAGACAAACAAATGAGAAACAAAAACTCATAGACACAGACAATAGTTTAGTGGTTACCAGAGGGTAAGGGGTGTGGGGGGTGGGAGACGAGAGTAAGGGGGATCAAATATATGGTGATGGAAGAACTGCCTCTGGGTGGTGAACACACAATGGGATTTATAGATGATGTAATACAGAATTGTACACCTGAAATCTATGTAATTTCACTAACAATTTTCACCACAATAATTTTTTTTTTAAAAAAGTAAGCTATATCGTTGCCCCATCTGCTACTGGATATAGTACCCATTCCCAACTATCTAGCAAGCTGACCAGAGAATCCAGGTAAATGCAGAGCTAATCCAACAACCTCACCTGTGTAGGAAACAAAACCAATAGTCTCATCCAACTCTTCTAAGTCCGTAAAACACTATCTCCATCCCTGGCCTCAGAGCTCAAACCCTATCATCACCCCAAAACAGACCATTGTAGCAGGACCCACTTGCCCAAGGACATTACCAGCAGACTCAGCTAGAAACCCACTGAGCTGACTGGTGAAGACCCATCTCTGCCGAAGCAACCTGTAAAGTCTGGAAAAGGAGCCTGATCACTCAAATGCACAGATGCCAATGTAAGAAATCTAGGATAACAAAAAATCCGGTAAATATGCCACCACCAGAGGTAACTAATAAAGCTCTAACAGACCCTAAAGAAATGAAGATGTATGTACTGTAAGATAAAGAATTCAGAATAATCCTTTTAAGGAAAGTAGCAAACTACAAGAATTAGACAACTAAACAAAATTAGAAAACCTATACATAAACAAAACAAGAAGCTTAATAAGAAAATAGCAAACAGCAAAACAAACAAACAGAAATCCTAGGTTAAAGAATACAACTGAACTGAAAAATTCAATGGTGAATTTCAAAACAGTTTACCATGTAGAAGAAAGGTCAGTGACAGGGAGGACAGGGCATTGGAAATTATCCAGTTAGAGGAGCAAAAATAAAAAGGGATGAAAAAGAGTGGAGAAAGCCTATGAGACTTATGAGGCATAATGAAAAGAAACAAGCAGGTCTTGAGCTATTTTTCCAGTATTTCTTGGCCCATCCCTGGAAGAACTGTTAGCATGATGGTCTTTCATATTGCTCTTGAGATATTCCCTTTTGACTTCAGCCATCCATTTCTGGGCATCAGCAGGACCTAACATCACAGAAGCCTTGGGTCTTAAGCTCCAATTTGAGTGCAGAATTCCTCATAAAATTTTTGAGAATTCTCTTTAGAGTTTGGAAAGTTCAGCCTTTGACCATGGAAATAAACAGTTACATATGGTATTGCAGGTTCAGCAGAGGGCCTCAATTTAAAAGGCATTTGTTTAACCTCCAGTTCATCTTTATAGTGGAAAGATATTGAGCAAAGGAATGAGTAGGTTCAGAATATGTAGGGAGAGAAGAGAAAATGGATGGAAAGGTCTGAGTCAGTGTGCACTTGTTTTTAGTCTCACCATCAATTTGTTGCTTAAGCTTTTCATTTGCCTTTTGTAAAGAATCATTTGAAGAGGCAATATTTTATTCATTCAGTCTTCTACAAGCTTCTACATACAAATCAAAAACTACAGTCCAATGTTTTGGGGAGGTTCAGGATCCTTTTTATGTAGGGTACCTCCTAAATAGATAAGATTATCTAAATGAAGTTTTCCATTGGGGCGACTAATTCAATATTATCTTTGATAAGGTCAACCCGCTTGTTCAAAAAAACATAAGTTCTGGGCCTATAATTTTTAGACATATAGGTAGTCAGGGGCACAGATGGAGGTATCACCGATTCTTTAGACTTGAAGGAATCAATGTTTACTTTTCTGATCCCTTAAAAAAAATTACCTACCTGAGGCTTTACTCTGGACCTAGTCAAATGTAGTCAGATCTAGTCCAACTCTGGATACAGTCTAGAGAAATAAATGCTCAAATAAACTCAGGGAGCAGGTAATGCTAATGTGCACAGCCTGGATCCGAGAAGAAAACTTACCCTTGACCCTCAGGTGCAGCAAGAAAACAGTGAGCAAGCACAATGGTGCCAGCAGGTACCTTCACCTAGTTGCTCGTTGCTCCCAGAGGCCATGGGTGTGTGTGTAGTCACCTTTATTTCCTATTTCTGACACCAGAACTGTAAAAAGATAAACTGAGGCACATTAAATTTTGAAGAGTTTATTTGAGCAAACAATTTGAATTGGCAGCATCAAAAACAAAATGGTTAGGGGCACTCTGTGGGTGGGGGTTAGGGCACAAGTTTTTATAGAGAAGACATGGAAGTATAGCAATTTTTTAAAGTGCCTATGGCTTGAACAGTTGCTTTATTTGGGGAAACTTAGTTTTTCGACTGCTCAAGAATTGTCATTCTTGAGTTTTGTTTTCTTAAACTCTAGTGCATTGATTCTGCCTTAGATTTTGGTTTGCTTAGGCAGGAAACTAAAGACACTAAAGCCATCCCAACCAAATGGCCTCCTTGTTTAATTATTCTAACAGTATAAAGATACAAAATGTATAATAAAAAGTCAATAATCAGCTGAAATAGATATATTGTTCAGATGGTTCTTCCCAAACTCTGCCAAACAACTTAACCTTGATACATACATATATATCCCACTTATCTTCTGCTGTCATCTGTGATGTTAATAATAGTTTCAGGATGTAGCCTTGATTAATGCCTAGTATGACCTAACATAAATGTATTTGTATAAAAATTGAGAAATATATTTATATATAATTATTATTATATAGTAAATATTATTATATATGGAACTTGTAAAGGATAAGAAACAGAAAAGTAGTCCCTGATGCTGGCTTTCTACTACCTGCTGGCCTTGGTGTTCTGCTGTTAAACATAAACACTTTGGCATCAACATCACACACAGCCACAGAGAGAAAATTACGTGACAAGACAAAAACAAGAACATTTCATAATCATGCCTGACTATAAATAAAATATAAATATTTTCTAAGTCAGGAAAAAAGAACGACTATATCCTTATTAGACGAACAAGAGTAGCTGTTTCTTCTTAGCCAATCACAGCTGTAGGATTTTTCTAGTCTTCCCTTTTCCTAGATGAGATTTATTAAGATACACAATTATAGAATTAGCTCTACTTCCTGACTGCACCCAGGTCTGCTTCCTAAAACCTCCCTGAAACCCCTTAACAGCAGCCAAAACCTTTTGAAGCATTTCTAACACACTCTTACTGAGATGCCCCATGGTTCCCCATGGTGTATGTTCTCCCTCACTGCAATAACTAATAAACCTAACTTGTTTAACCACAGGCATGTTGACAATGATCTTTGTCAGGAAGGCATTAAAAGGAGGTCACCTCTCTTCAAATGAGGTTTTTCTTCCCAGTGTTATACCAATAATGGCACTTATAGCTTCCATAAATATATTTAGATAAATCTTAAAAGGTTGGACACCTGCATAAGTCCTGTAATTGCTTCAGTGGAATATGTGGTTTTCACAATAAACTGGAAATGTATGAAAAAAGAATACTTTGTATGTTTAATAATAATAAATTTAAAAAAGACATGGGGTAACAAGGAATTAAAGGAAGAGAACGATACAGGTAAAGAGAGGTGTACTGAAAGAAATGAAAGGAAGACATTAATCATACTCTACCAAAGGAAAAAAATGACTTACAGAATAAAGACAATACAAAAACGTAAACAGTTATTAAATACTTCATGTAATTCATAGTAAAACCATATCATCTTCTGCATATTTGCTATATGCTTTGTGACAAGCAATTGGAAGTAAACAATTTGACGTATAAGTGATTGTGTAATGACAACATCCAAATAGAAGTAAACAGAAAAAAAAGAAAAAGAAACTTATTGTAAACAATTTTTCTACAGAAGGTAGTACTTGTAATGGAATTGGAGTCATAAGTTAAAGATAAGATTCCTTGTCCTGAATGTTGTAGCATTGACGCCCTTGACTTAACATTTTAATCCTCTTTATTAACACGTTATATATATTACATATATTTTTCATTTATATCTTATATATCATATATATGTATATCCTTCTTTAGAAGGTTAATGTGAGAATTAAGTGAAATTAGCATATGAAAATGTAACTTCTCTAAAGAAAATTATTGTATTGCTATTTTCAATTACAATATCACATATATTTTATTTTTATTATTATTGTTCAATAGTAGAACAAAATCATGGTAGGTTACTGTATGACAAAAATAGAGTTAATGAATTCTTAATTTTTTACTTACTCTTATTTCAAAAAGTGTCCCTTCAACATGAAAAATATTTTGAGGGTTACAATATATTGATCACACCACTTTTACAACATGGAAATCTAAACCATTGTATTGTGACTTCTGGTTTGCAATATAATTGCCAATTTGAGGTATTTTAATCAAGAAAATATTCAAGACTAAATGCCTTCTATTTAATTCCTTTGTTATATGGTGGGTAAACATTTTTTTCAACTTATTTTTCCAGTTAATATTTATTTATTGTAATATTTTTCATCATAATAAGGAAAATGTGACTTTTTTTTTTCCAGTTCTTTTCTTCTTTCTTTCTTTGGTCATACTTCTATTGAGTCTGATGCTTCTAGGTCTAAATTTTGCTCAAGATCAATTTCTCTGTCTCTGGACCACTGTTACACTTATTTCATATTGATTTTTTTCCTACCAGTATTTTTTCTAAAAAATGTTTAATGTTGCTTGAAAATTTTGAACAAGTGTGTCAGAAAAGATAGAGAAATGAAAGGAAGGGCACAGGAGTTAGCCGTAGAGGTGTAATAAAAGAAGGGTAAATATACACTTATTTTTAAGAGACAAAATAGCACAATGAAAACATTTTGCTTTGCAAATGAATACAAATCAGCATGATCTGACTTAATACAAAAGCAAAATAGACTTAAACATTTAAATTATAAGACAAATACTTTTACTCGTTTACCTGATTCTTTGTACCTTCACTCTCATTTGACCTTATCTTCCATGGAATTGTGACATGCAGGAATATTCCTTCAGAATCTGCAGTAGGAAATGTTTTTTTTTTTCAACAACAGTCATCTCTGTCAAGCATGGGTTCTTAATTCTGAGTCCATGTTGGGGTCTAAAATTGTCAGTAAATTTAATTTATATTTGCCCACCTTCTTGGTCCAAAACTTTTACGACATTTTCAATGGCACATTAAAAATGGCTAAGATACAAGCAAATAAAAATTAGACACTGCAGTTCTATAGGACCATCCTGTTCCTTTAGAACCATGTCGGGACCTTTTTCCACGGGACTCGGAGGAATAAATTGAGAGCAGCACACACACCCCTACATTTAATGGCCACAGAGTGGGTGAACCAGGAAGACCAGCTGAGTTTCAGCTGCTGAGACCCTAGACCCATGATGCAGAGTGGACTCCTTGGCTAACATCGCCAGTCACCTGTCCCGGGTTTGCGGGTTGGGAAAATGGAGGAAGGCATCAGCAGAACAGGAAGCGGGCGGTAGGGGTCCCACAGATACAGTAAATTGTTCTCCAAGAAGATCCCAGTCTTGCTCAGAGGCAAATGGAGAAGGAAGTCCAGGCTCCCACGGTCTTACCCATCTGCGCGTGCAACCTTCCAAGCTCAGCGAGCAGTACAAGGAGAAGGAACATGACTGCGCCAGAGTGCAGGAAGCACAGCCAAGGTTGAAAACCGTTGGACAACTCCGAGGCTCGCGGGCTGGAAGTACTCACGTGCGGGATACGTAGCGCCAGGGCCCTGAGGTGAGGACTGCGGCTGCTTTTTGCCCAGCTGGCTCACCCTTACGGATCCTGATTGGCTGGGCAGCTGCCACGGGGCCGATAAAGGAAAGACCTCCAGACAGGAGAGTATGCACTTGCACACAATTGGTTTGTTGTGGGTAAATTTACATTGTTTAAATCCTTCAGTAGTGACGGGGGACAATTTAGCAATGATTTGCTATTCTAGTGACGTTCTTGGTAATTTCGGTTGTCCATGTCACAGTTTTCTGGCATGTTTTATTTACTGTGGTGGAGAAAAATAGAAATGGTAACTATTTTTAGGAGACATTTTCTATTTAAATCATGCTACTGCTGACTTAATTTATTATCTTTGCAAACAAGGAAAAATCAAAATTATAGAACATGATTCTAGATAAGGCAACAAAAATCACTTTATTTAACTGTGTGCCTATTTTTACAGTATTAGATTATAATTGGTTCAGTAAAGGAAAGGAAACTTTAAAATACAACCTAAGTTTGTTTTGTTAACAGATATTCTAAGCACTAGCAAGGAAGCTATAGAGACGGGGAAGGGCAGCAAAACAAACAAGAAAGGAAAATTGACACCACTGTAGAAGAAAGAGCATGCAATTGTCTTCAGGTCTTCTGATGAATATCTCAAATTGCATCTGTCCAAAAGCTAACTCAACTTCTATCCCACCTGTCACCCAAAACTTCTTTTATCCCACTACACCCTATTGCAAGGATGAATTGTATCAACAAGTGGCAAAAATAAACTCTGGTCAGGCCTAAAACTTGGACCTGGCAGGTAGAGTACACTTGGGAAACTGACGTTCAGAAGTTACTATTAAAATAAGACAGGCCAATGATCATAATAACCCAAAATAAGTTAGTGGCAATAAGGATAAGAGAAAGTTATGGTAGAATCATCCCAACATGAATTATTTTACCTCACAATTCACCCAATTAAAGTGTGACAACTGAAAAATTGTAGGAGTTTTAGTATAGTCACAGATAAGTGCAACCATTACCACAGTCAATTTTAATTTCATCATTCCAAAAAGAAACTCTGTGCCCTTTAGCTGTCACTACCCCTGACCCCAGCCTCATTCCAGCTCTAAACAACCATTAATCTTTCTCTCTATAAATGTCTCTGTTCTGAAATTTTCATACAAATGAATAATACTATGCTTTTTTTGTGGCTGCCTTTATTCACTTAGCATAATGGTTTCATCCATATCTAATAGTATCAGTGCTTCATTCCATTTATGGCTGAAAAATATTCCATTGTATGGATAGACCACATTTTGTGTATCTATTCTTCGGTAGATGGACATTTGGAAAAGGAAACTCTTGGCTTCTGTGATGAGGTATTCCCATCCCTCAACCAGGAGCATCTTTGTTTACTGATGGAGGATCCATAGGTCCTAATTAGACTCCAGGTAAGCTGATGCTTCCTTAATCCATGTATAATGCATCAAGGTATGCAGAACTGCACTTCTCTCAGTAAGCGGGAGACAGGGAGGAAGGGCACTGAAGCAAGAAAATCTTACCCAGAAAAGCTCAGCTTAAAGTAAAGAAAGAGCTCCAAGTAGAGGTTCCCCCAAAGGAGAGAGAAATATCCTGCATTTCAATTTACATGCGGCCAAGGAAGTATTGCTGGAAACAAAACAGTTATCTACGAGCAATTCTGTGAATATAGAATGGATCCTGGCAACGATCTGGGGTCTTGGGGCTGTCCTTACCCAGCAACACTTCCTGTCAATATCCAAAGCTTGGAATGGACAGGGAGGGGAATCATGAGCTACTGGAAAGAAGTGGACTGTAGGTGTCCTCTCTTGAGATGGGAGCCATGGGCCTCAGAGAGCTGGCAGCATCAGTGGACAACAGAAAATTTTCACCTTGAGATGTAACAGCCTCCCAGGTTCAAAAGAGGCAAAACTGCTTATTTCCTAATAAAGGATCACAGCGGGTAGAAAAATCAATAGACACAAGTCTACATACTTTCACAGGATTTATTTTGTTTTGTGAAATTGAAAGCTTTACGCCATAACAAACGGGGAGAAAGGCAGATTTTCTTTTTCTTTTTCATTCGTGGATCAGGCAGAATAATGGTGAGTTTCCTGGTAATATCCTTTCTCCAGTCTATGGCTTTTTGACATTATTGATTAGTCACTGTTTTAAAAGAAATGTGGAAAAATAGAAATGCTAGATTGTGACTTAATAAAAGCTGTCTAATATACTTTACAACTACAGGTATAACAATTAATTAGTGTAATAAGACACTAGTTATACTGTCATAAGCTATGTGCTCCACAAAATTTGTAAACTCATTTCTTTTCCCAGAATCCTTTGTGATAGCCACATTAAACAGCAGTATTATAAATTGGCATTTATATATTTCACGTAGTCTCTATGCTTTACCTGGGTAAAAGAAAATCATCAACAAGGAAACAGAGGAAAAGAACAATAAAACTATGTGAAAAAATAAAGAATTACTATTAATTGGTTTTTTGTCAACAGAGGAGTACTACCAACAGTTCTCTGTGCATATCCAACAGGTGTCCCACATACACATGTTCAAAAACAAATTCATTCTTCACTCCCCTCCACATCATCATTACAACACCAAAGTGGGTCTTAACCCACTATAAAATATGTCATTAGTTAAAGGTGTCATTATCCATTGTGTCAGAAAAGCTTAAGTCTTTGTTGTTCTTTTTTATTCTAGCCGAATACATCCATCAGTTACCACTTCAATTAAGTTTACCTCCTTTAAATCTCACAAAACTTTTTGATCTTTTCCTCTTATTCAATCCCACCCTCATTACACCTTTCCTGTGTATTTCATACTCTCACAACTCTTTCACTCATCTCCAGTTCTGACTGACTCTGATTGAGTTTTCCCCCACATCATCCCAGTGAAAATTAAAAAGCAAACTATATCATGTAGAACCCCTCTCTTATTACTTCAAAAATACTTTAACTATGTTCCTAGCCATACATGAGAAAATTTAAATGCCGAATTATGGCACACCAGACACTTGTCTTGGCTCATGATTACCTATGCAGATTTTATCTCTCAATGTTCATACATTTTAAAATAAATTTTAAATAGTACTAAAAGCCCAAATTTAGAAACAAGTCTGGGTTTACATTTTCACCTTACTTTGTGCTTTATGTCAATAAACATCATTTCAGCACTATTTCTTACACTCTACATACAAACTGTCAATTCATTCTGTTGGTTCAGCTTCAAAATTTATTCCTAAAACCTTCTTTACTATCTCTGATCTGAGTCACCATCCTTTTTCTCTTGAATTATTACAGCAATACTCCACTAATTGGTTTTTCCACTTCTACTTCTGCCATTGTTACAGACTACCTTCAACAAAACAGCCTTTAAAAGTATAAGTCATGTGACTGCTTGCTAACCCTGCTCCAGATAAACTTACATCACTGTTATTCATTAAACATTCCTGACTTTTTTTTCACAGGATTATTCTTGTGTTTGGAAATCTCCTGCTCAGTTATATGCATGGAAAGCTCTGCCAGCTGTATACTTGTGTAAAATAGCATTAATTTACAGCTGAAATGAAAAAGCTCTTTCATTTTCCCTGGGAAAGGCTGCATGTCTGGTTTCACATTTTGCCAAGATAAGAGCAGTGGATGAGCTGTTTAAAATTTAAAATAAGGAGCCTTGATAACTTGTACATGAGGTATTTCTCTGACCTCCATTGCTTGCTGCCCTCTCCCTTGCTGTGCGGTATCTTCTGTGTTTAAATAAATTACTTATGTGAGTGACCCTATGCGTCCAGGTGACTTTTTTCAAATATCTACACTGGACAAAAGTTTGCACCTCCTCCAGTTCTTTCCTTATATCACTTGCTCAATAGGGCCTACTGAGTCAGCTGTACTTAAAATTGCTATCAAAATCCTCTTTCAACATCAACTCTCTCAATTATCCCTACTGCTCTAATCTTTTCCATATGATTAATCACTTCCAATGCACTATATAACTAATTGACAAAACATGTTGATTGCTTATGGATTGATTATCTAACCCACTATTTCAAATTCTTGAAGCAAGATATTAATATAACCATAAAGTACCGGTGGCAGGAGAAGGCTGTGAAAAACAGAGAAAAATGTGAAAGAAATTAAGATATTGAATTTATGACCTAAGAGTTGGAAGAAATCAGGGAACTGGCAAAGCCAGTATATTTCTCTAGGAGAAAGGTGAGTGGCAGTGAAAAGTTCAGGTGAAGACACCCAGTATGATGATGAGACTATGATGGAAGGACATGAGAGGAAGACAGTGAGTGAAGCACCAACATCTTCATCTAAGATGTAGGTTTTTATAGAATAATCAAATAAAGAGTAGAAATTTGTCTAGGCAGAAATAAGACTAATTTACATTGAGGGTAGGAGTTATAAATGTTTTCTCTGGTAACCGACAAGGAAACAGAGATCCATTGCCTTAACTCTCAATCAAAGTCAGATATGGAGGAATGGCAGGTAAGTAATTTGATGAACTATGAACTTATTCTTGGTTCAATTTTTGAATTTTTCCATTGATTCCATATGATAGGTCTAATATGGCAAATATGATTTCTTTACACATATGAGTTAGAAGTTTGGACAATATACACAAATGCCTACTTTTTCCCTTCTTAGAGTAAATAATTGTATTTCTGTCTTGCAGGAAGAGTGCGGTTAGCATTTTCCGTGGCATCTAATATGTCCTCAATAAATGTGAATTCCATTCCCCATCCCTAGTCATATGTTAGGCTATCTGTGTCAAAATTGTGGAGTTATTAAACCCTAGCCTCTGTCTTAAAAACTCCAAAAATTTATTAAAATTCTATATACATGGGGAATTATTTAAATACTTATGTATGTTTCCTCATTTATAAAATAAGGATAACAATAACCATGGAATCTTAGTGAAAAAGAAATATATGTTGGGAAATAATCCATACAAATTTACCAATTAGAACCTTAAATGAAGGAGCAGGATGCAGGACAGCTCACAGCTATTTTAAGCACATACTTAAATCTCTTTAAAGTCACTTCTTATTACAAAACAAACAAACAAAAAACAGTTGGCAAATAAATCCCTGATAAATATTGGTTAACATTAAATATTTCTAAGAGTATAAAATGAAATTTGAATTGGTCTTTGTTTTAGTATATGATTGAAAAATAGGAGTGATGATGATGAAACATGGAAATAATAGGTTTTGTATACTGAGGTATTGTTAAAAATAAAGCAATATTTCATGAATTATTTTGTCAATAGTTTAAGTGCTTCAATTCACCTTTAACTCTGTGTATGACTTGCTGCTGATACTACTGCTGTCTTCTGATGTAGGTCTGTATTAAAGAAATAGGATTAGTTTTGGGGTTAGGAAATATTGCAATCCCAAGTAAAATCAAGAAAAGGAAAAGCTACATTTGTACTAATTATTCAATTAATATGTACCAATATCTACATTGCTTCCAATATTCCATTCAGTGATCCTATATTTAAATCTTTGGTCTTTCTAATGTTGATCTAGCTATTAAAGATATTAAGGATTTTTAAATTTCAAACAAAAAACCACTCTATTATTTTCCTCTATTTGTCTACACGACAGACAAGAGGAATGTTAATATTCTGTGATATTTATGATAATGCTCCTCCAGTTAAAAAAGCTATTTACATGCAAATTGTCCAATTGTCCAATAAATGATTGTCTGTCCAATTATAATATTTGTATCAAAACTATGTAAATAAGTAACTTTTTCACTTTTGTTAATGAGGTACTTAATGAGGTCAGCTATGATTAGTTTTGTGGTATTTATACAATCTCCAATGTTTTCTTTGTAAAACTCCTATACATACACAGTTCCTGTCATGGTATCTAGGTTCCTGCTACATGACGACAATTCCTTGGTGACAGGCATTAAGATCAAGTTTGAACACATAACTCAGGGTTATAAATCCAGACAGAACACTGGCTGAATTTAGGTACCCGTCCACAGCTGTGTGCTTCTGTCTCTTGAGAATATTAAATGAGAGGCATTGGCTGTGGGAAGATTATTGATATTTTATTTGAAAATGAATCTAGAAAAGGTTAAAATAAGTATGCTGGGCCTTTTGCATACAGGGCAGTCATTCTGCAGAGAATGGACTTAGATAAGAAGTGATGATGTCAATCATAAAGACTTTGGGTGGTGGGAGAATGACCTACATAGTTCCTGACTATGCAGCTCATTACCACCCTTTGGTGCTTCAGCTCTATATCACTCTACTTTTCCTTTTTTTTTTTTGATTATTTTATTTTATTTTTTATTAAATTATTTAGGTGACATTGATTAATAAAATTATATACAAGTATGTTTCAAGTGCAATATTTTATAGTACATCATCTATATATTGCATTGTCTCTTCACCATCCAAAGCCAATTCTCCAGCCATTACCATATATTTGACCCCCTTTACTCTCCTCTTCCACCTCCCTCACTCTTTACTCTCTGGTAACCACTAAACTATTATCTGAGTCTATGAGTTTTTGATTCTTTGTTTGCCTTGTTCATTTGTTGCTTTCAGTTTTATGTCCCACATATAAGTGAAATCATATGGTTCTCAATTTTTTTCTGTCTGATTTATTTCTCTCTATATCATTTCTTATCCTTGTGACCCTGAAGCAACATAGTGTTACTCTAAAAATTAGGCAATCATGGCCAGATTTTTTATTTATTTATGATCAATTATTCCTTACTATAACATCTCTTTCAAAAGTCAGGTTTACTTCTAGCAACTATTCAGATTTTCCAAGAGATCTTAAGTAAAAGCACAAGGAAACTTATTAAGCCAGATATCATCCATTCAAATCAGCTTATAATAATTTGATTATTATATAAATGTCTATAAAAATAATGCAGAATACTACCTTGAATTTAACTAGTTGCTGTTAACTTGTTTAAGTAAAATTAACTAACTTGAGAAATAAAGGTGTTGATGGCAATTTTCTATCATTATTTCATCTCTCCCTCCATAAGTAAGCAACAGGGAACCATTTTCCTTTAGCAGGGAATAATAAGACCCACTTATTTATCTGTACTTCTGCATTCTCATTTTCCTAAATAATACTAAGTAAATTGTGGTTTGTATTGGTGTTACCTTAAAGGCAAAAGCTGTGCACATACCTTCCTTCTAATTTTAGAACCAAATGAGCGATATTAATTATGTGTAAAATAGGTAATATCTCATCTGTGTTCTCTTCCTCATTTTTTGCTATCTTATATTTTTCTTACCTTCTGCATATTGTGTTCACAAAACTTGCTTACTTACATCTGTTAAAATGCTTGGCACATCTGAATGTCATTGCAAGCCACATGGGGTTGCTTGGGAAATAAACAAAACCTCCTAAGGCAATTATAACCAACATAGCTTTCTATAATATTTGAAAGCCACTGAGGATTTATTGAGTAGCTTCAGTTGTCCCTGGACCTATGTACACCTGAAGGACACCTGTCTGCATGAATTCTGAAAAAAAAATTAATAATAATAATAACGTTGTATACTAAGACTCAATATTTCTAACATTAACCCAATCCATCCAAGAATCCCTCCTTGTAATATTCTGAATTACATTTGAATTCTTCCTAGAATGTATTTCTAAACTACATATAAGAAGTGATGATTGACATCGGAAACATGATGGCATGAGGGGTTCCCCTTGAATCTCTCCACTTGAAGTTACAAACTGAACAGCTATAATTCAACAAAGGAGTTTGAGCAATAAACAAACACATCTGAGAGATCCATACATCAAAACATCTGAAGGTGGGAAATTGGGCTAAACAGAGGAGGAGGGAAAGGAGAAGAGGAGAGACAGATTATGTGGATGCAGCCCGGAGCTCACTGCTACAGACAGAGCCTGGAGCTCACTGAGGGTTCTGGGAGAGGGAAGGAATCAGGCTAAAGTGCACTCTCTGGGGCCCCAAACATTCCTGCCTGGGCGATCAGCATATAATACAGCAGAATCCAGAGATCAGGTCAGAGACCAAATACAGAAATATAAAAGCTGTGGTCTAGTAGCCACCATTGCCAGTCAGAAAACAAAATCACAGAGCCTGGACATTTTCCCCCACCCTCCTCAAGCTCACCTCCCAGTGTTCTCCCAGAGCTAACAGTGGGCACAGAAGAAACTATAGCAGTGACCTTTGGGTTAATGAGCAGACTATCTACAGCCCTGAGAAGTGGAGAGATAAATCTGAAGTGGCAGAGGCACACTGCAGCTAATCACAGTGACAAGGTTGGAGATAAAGAGGTGAGGCAGCTGTGGTCTGGCAGTCACCTTTATTTGGAGGAGAACAAAGACACAAACATACCCGTGGCCTCTACCAGCTCACCCCACCACAACCATTCCCATTTAATCCCAGGAGGGAAACTTGTAACAGCTCAAGCAGCACAGCACTGTATCTAGCTGCACGGGGAACACTGGGATTCCAGGGGCTTAGAACCTCAACACCCACTACATTTTTCCACAGGCTTGGTGCCCTGAGACCAAGGCCACGTAGTCACAGAGGAGACGCCCACTTCCCCAGGGAATTTTTGACTAGGAGAAGCCAAAATAGGGAAAGATAAAATGCTCCAATACCACCTACTAGGAAACAAACAAACAAATGAAAAAGATCTCTTCATATCAACTTGCTGCAGAGTTCATTCCCATAGATGCCTAGGAGAAGAAACAATCCATCAAAAGCCATGAACAAACAAGGTAATGAGGCAGCTCAGAAAGAAGCTGCCAGAGAATAAACTTAAGACTTGGAAATTTGTGACTTAAATGACAGAGAATTCAAGATTGCAGTTCTGAAAAAACTCAATGAGAGACAAGAAAACTCATAGGCAGTTTTGAACTCAGAAATAAAATCAATGAACAAAATGAATACCAACTTTACCGAAGAGACTGAAAATTTTAAAAAGAACCAAATAGAAATTCTGGAGCTGAAGAACTCAATAAAAGAGATGAAGAATGAAATAGTGAATTTAGGAAATAGAGCTGACCAGATGGATGAAAAATTAGTAATATCAAAGACAGTAATCTGGAAATGATGCAGATGGAAGAAGAGCGAGAGAGTTGAGAGTTAAAAGAACTCTACAGTGTCTTGCTGAGTGGTGTTCATTATTGTTGTTGCATATTATTGTGTGTGGTCGTGAGAATGTCTGAGCTTGAATTAGAGTGATGAACAAACATTAAATTTCTTGTTAAGGTTGGCAAGAGTGGAAGTGAAATCAGGGACATGTTAGTCAAAATTTATGGGGATAACGCTATGAAGAAAATAGCAGTGTATAAATGGATTAAACATTTTTCTGGGGGGATAGAATGCGTCACTGATAAAGAGAGGTCAGGCGGACAGTAACGAGCAGAACTGATGAAAACGTTGCAAAAATTTGTCAAATTGCATGTCAAAATTGTCGGCTGACTGTGAGAAGCAGACCAAGTAAACATTGATAGAGAAACAGGAAAATCGTAACTGAAAATCTTGGCATGAGAAAGGTGTGGGCAAAAATGGTTCCCAAGAAGCTCACCAATGAACAAAAGCAAAGGAGGGTTGAAGTTTGCCAAAACCTTTCAGAGAGGCAAGACAATGTTTTGGACTATGTTATCACTGGTGATGAAACATGGGTGTACCGATATGACCCTGAAACAAAACATCAAAGTACACAGTGGAAGTCAGCCAATTCTCCATAACCAAAAAAGATCTGTCAGTCCAAATCAAGAGTCAAAACATTGTTGCTAATCTTTTCTTTTACCAGAGGGATTATTCATTATAAATATGTACCATCTGGACCAACAGTTAACCAAGTTTACTATTTGGAAGGGCTGAAAAGGCTGCATGAAAAAGACAAAAACTATCTGAACTTTTTGCCAGCGATTCATGACTCTTACATCACGACAATGCACCAGCTCACACAGCACTGCCTGTGAGGGAGTTTTTAGCCAGTAAACAAATAATTGTATTGGAACACCCTCTCTACTCACATAATCTTGCCTCCAACAACTTCTTTATTTACCCGAAGATAAAAGAAATATTGAAAGGAAAACATTTGGATGAATTCAGGACTTCACATGTAATACAACGACAGCTCTGATGATCATTCCAGATAAAGAGTTCCAAAATTGCTTTGAAGGCTGGACTAGGCACTAACGTCAGTGCATAGCTTCCCAAAGGGAGTACTTCAAAGGTAACCATAGTGATATTCAGCAATGAGGTATGTAGCACTTTCTCTAAGATGAGTTCATGAACTTAACTGTCTGACCTCATATGAAACTTTCTTTTATATAAACTTAATGGTAACCACTCAAAAAAAAATTCCACAATTGAGATATATAACATACAAAGAGAAGAAAGAGAGATGAAAATCATGGAATAGCACCACACTGAAATAACAGACAGCAACAAAAAAGAAAAGAAATAATGAAGACACTGAGCAACCAGAAAACAAAAGATAGAATCATACAAAATCCTCATATATCAATGATCACCCTGAATGTAAATGGACTGAACTAACCAATAAAAAGAAACAGTGTAGCAGATTGGATCAAAAAACTAACCCCAACCATATGCTGCCCACAATAGACATATCTCAGCTATTAATACAAGAACAAATATAGACTCAAGTGAAAGGGTGGAAACTGATACTTCAAGGAAATGGTAACCAGAGAAAAGCACACATATCCATACTTATATGAGGTGAAACAGACTTCAAGATAAAAATAGTAACAAGAGACAAAGGTGGCCATTTCAAATGAGAAAGGGGAAAACACAACAAGAAGACATAACACTCATCAATCATGGAGCACCAAAATGTAAAAAGCAACTACTAACAAAATTAAAGGGAGAAATTGACAAAACACAATTATAGTAAGGGACCTAAATACATCATGGATAGCTATGGATAGATCATCCAAACAGAAAATAAATAATGAAATAGCAGCCCTAAATGATACATTGTACCAAATGGACATAATTGACATTTACAGAGCACTTCATCCTAAAACATCAGACTATACATTCTTTTCTAGCATACATGGAATATTCTTAAGGATAGACCATATGTTGCGACATAAAACTAGCCTCAGCAAATTTAAGAAGATTGAAATCATACCAAGCATATTCTCTGATCACAAGGCTTTGAAACTGGATATCAACTGCAAAAAGAAAGCAGGAAAAAAATTACAATGTGTGGAGATTAAACAACATGCTTATAAAGAATGACTGGGTCAAATAAGAAATAAGAGGAGAGATCAAAAGATACATAGAAACACATGAGAATGAAAGTACCCTGTATCAAAATTATTGGGATGCAGCAAAAGCAATCTTAAGAGGGAAATTTATATCACAGGCCTATCTCAAGAAAGAAGAAAAATCCCAGATAAACAACCTCATGTTACACTTTAAAGAACTAGGAAAAGAAGAACAAATGAAACCCTATGTCAGCAGAAAGAAGGACAAAATAAAAATCAGAGTAGAACTAAATGAAACAGAGAACATAGAGACAATAGAAAAAATTAATTCAAAGAAGGGCTGGTTCTTTGAAAAGATTTGAAAAACTCTCACTTATATATGGAATCTAAAGAAAAGACTATGTGAATGAACTAATCAGAGACAGTTTTAGGGACGCAGAGAAAAAACCGAGAGTGGTTAGATGGGTGTGTGGGAGGGGGTTGGGGATAAGGGGAAAGGTGAAGGGATTTGGAAGCAGCTGGTAACCACAAGATGGCCTCAGGGTTTTTTTGAAAATTAATTTGGGGAAGGTATTCTATAATGTTGTAAAGATTTTGTTGGGTATCCGATGGACATGCGTTCTATTTGGGAGACCACCTCAGGGATACTGTGGATACCTGATCATGGCATTGTACACCAGAAGCTAAACATTAATGAATGCCAACTATAATTTTATATATATAATGTGATGGTTCAGTGTGAGGTCGGAGGGATAGTGGATGGGGGGAGGGGGGTTCACAGTGTGAGGGATATAAATGATGAACGTCTAAGTATTACCTTGTTTTGTACACCTGAAACTAATAAATAAATTAATTAATTAAAAAAAAAGAAAAGAAAAGAAAAATTGACAAACCTTTGGCTAGACTCACTAAGATAAAAAGAGAAAAGACACAAACAAAATCAGAAATGAAAGAGAGGATGTTACCATGGTTATCACAGAAATACAAAGGATCATGCAAAATTACTATGAAGGTTTATATGCTACAAATTCAATAACCTACAAGAAATGGACAAGTTCTTAGAAACATATAGCCTTTCTAAGCTGAATCACAAAGAACTGGAAAATCTAAATAGACCGATCAACAGAAAGGAAATTGAATCAGTCATCCAAAACCTTCCCAAAAGCAAAAGTCCAGGACCAGATGGCTTCACTAGTGAAGTCTACCAAACATTCAAAGATGATCTAACACCTCTCCTCCTAAAACTCTTCCAAAAAATTGAAGAAGAGGCAATACTTCCTTACTCATTTTACAAGCCCAACATTACCATGATACCAAAACCTGGTAAAGATAACACACACACACACAAATTACAGAACAATATCTCTGAATAAAAATGCAAAAATCCTAAACAAAATTCTAGCAAATCAAATACAAAAATGCATTAAAAAGATTTTACATCTCGATCAATTGGGGTTCATCCCAGGGGCACAAGGATCGTTCAACCTATGCAAATCGATCAATGTGATACACGACATAAACAAAATAAAAAAATCATATGATTATATAAATAGATGTGGAAAAAACATTTGACAAGGCACAACATCCATTTATGATTGAAACACTTAATAAAATTAGTATAGAAGGAAAATACCTCAACATAAGGACTATATATGACAAAACCTCAGCTAATATTATAATTTATGGTGAAAAACTGAAGCCTTTTGCACTATGTTCAGGAACAAGGCAGGGTTGCTCCCTATCACCACTGTTATTTAACATAGTATTGGAAGTCCTAGCCAGAGCAATCAAGCAAAAGAAATAAATAAAAGGCATTCGAATTGGGAATAAAGAACTGTCACTTTTTGCCGTTGACATGATTCTTTGTACAGAAAACCCTAAAGACTCCACCAATAAGCTATTAGAAACAATAAACAAATACAGTAAAGTTGCCAGCTACAAAATCAATGTACAAAAGTCCATTGCATTCCTACATACTAACAATGAAACCTCAGAAAAAGAAATTAAAAAAAATAATACCTTTTGCAATTGCAACAAAAAGAATGAAATACCTAGGAATAAATCAACAAAGGATACAGAGGACCTATACACTGAAAATTGTAAGACATTTTTAAAAGAAATTGAAGACAACACAAAGAAATGGAAAGACATTCTGTGTTCATGGATTGCAAGAATCAACACATAGTTAAAATGGCCATATTAGCCAAAGCAATATATAGATTTAATGCAATCCTCATCAAAATTCCAATGGCATTTTTTAAAGAAACAGAACAAAAAATTCATCAGATTTGTATGGAATCACAAAAGATCCCAAATAGCCAAAGCAATCTTAAGAAACAAGAACAATGCTGGAGGTGTCACACTCCCTGACTTCAGCTTGTACTGCAGAGAGACAATAATCAAAACAGCATGGTATTGGCAGAAAAACAGACACACAGACCAATGGAACAGAATTGAAAACCCAAAAATAGGCACACATATATACGGACAGGTAATGTTTGACAAAGGAGCCAAAAACACACAGTGGAGAAAAGACAGTGTTTAATAAATGGTGCTGGGAAAATTGGAAAACCACATGCAAAAGAAATAAACTAGACTGCTATCTGTCACCATATAACACAATTAACTCAACATGGATCAAAGACCTACACGCAAGACCTGAAACAATAAACTGCGTAGAACAAAGCATAGGTACTAAACTTATAGACCTTGGGTTCAAAAAGGATTTTCTGAATTTGATCTCAAAGGCAAGGGAAGGAAAAGCTAAAAAATATGAATGGGACTATATCAAACTGAAAAGCTTCTACACAGCCAAAGAAAGCATCAACAAGTAAAGAGGTAACCAACCGAATGGGAGAAAAGATATTTGCAATCAATGCCTCTGATAAGGGGCTAATATGCAAAATATGTAAAGAACTCATACAACTCAAAAACAAAAAGGCAAACAATCCAATTTAAAAATGGGCAGAAGACATGAACAAAAACTTCTCCCAACAAGACATACAAACAGTTAACAGATAATGAAAAAATGTTCAACTTCACTAGCTACTATTAGGAAAATGCAAATCAAAATCAAAGTTAGATTTCCCCTCACACCTTCTCCAATGACTTTCATCAACAAGACAAATAATAACAAGTGTTGGAGAGGCTGTGGTGAAAAAGGGACACTCATACACTGTTGGTGGGAATGTAAATTTGTACGGCTGCTATGGAAAACAGTATGGAGGTTCCTCAAAAAGTTAAGAATAGAATTACCATATGACCCAGCAATCCCTCGTCTAGATATTGACCCAAAATATTTAAAACATTCGTTTGTAAAGATATATGCACTTCAATGTTTACTGCAGCATTACCACCAGTGTCCTTTGATAGATGATTAGATAAGGAAGATGTGATATATATACACAATAGAATGCTACTCTACCATAAGGAAAGATGAAACACTGCGATTTGAAACAAAATGGATAGATCTTGAGATTACTATGCTAAGTGAAATAAGTCATACCGTAAAAGTCAAGAACCATATGACTTCACTCATATGTGGGATATAAAACTGAAGGCAACAAAGGAACAAGACAAACAAATAAAGAAACAAAAACTCATAGACAAAGACAACAATTTAGTGGTTACCAGCGGATAAGAAAGAGGGAGTATGGTAGAAGAGGGCAAAAGGGGTCAAATATATGGTGATGGAAGGAGAACTGACTCTGGGTGGTAAACACATAATGCAGTATATAGATGATGTTTTATAGAATTTACACTTGAAACCTATGTAGTTTTGTTGACCACTGTCACTCAACAAATTCTTATTAAAAAAAATACAAAAGATCATATGAAAATACTATGAAAGACTATATGCCACCAAATTCAATAACCTAGAAGAAATGGACAAGTTCTCAGAAAAATGTATCTTTCCTAGACTAAATGAAAAAGAGCTGGAAAATCAACAGTAAGGAAATTCAAACAATTATCAAAAACATTCCAAAAAGCAAAAAATACAGGACCACTTGTCTTCACTAATGAATTTACCAAACATCAAAGTATGATTTAATACCTGTCCCTCTCAAACTCTTCCAAAAAGTTGAAGAAGAGGCAATACTTCCTAACTCATTTTATGAAGGCAACATTACCCTGATACCATAACTTGGTAATGACAACACAAAAAAAGAAAACTACCACCAAATTGCTGATTAATACAGATGTAAAAATCCTAAACAAAATACTAGCAAATTGAATACAACAACACATGAAAAAAATTATAAATCCAAAAATTATAAACCAAAAAATTATAAATCCAAACCAGGGGCAAAAGGATGGTTCAGCCTACGTAAATTGATCAGTTTGATACACCTCATAAACAAAATGAAGGATACAAATCATATGATCATATCAATTGATGTAGAAAAAGCATTTGAATAGATAAATAATATCCATTTATTACTTAAATAAATGGGTATAAAAGTGTCTCAACATAATAAAAGCCATATAACAAACTGACAGCAAATATGCTTAATTGTGAAAACCTGAAAGATTTTATCTAAGATCAGAAAAAAAACAATGATGCCCACTCTCACCACTGTTATTGAACATAGTTTTGGAAGTCCTAGCCAGAGAAATCAGGCAACAGAAAGAAATAGAAGGCATACAAATTAGGAATGATGAAGTCAAGTTGTCATTTTTGTAGACGACATGATTCTTTACATAGAAAACCCTAAAGACTGAGGGAGAAAATGGCGGCGTGACGTGAGCCTCTGTAACGCTCCCCTGGAATTTACAACGAATCGGACAACAATAACTCCACAAAGGACTCCTTGCACAGCCGACAGGCAAGACGAAGAGGCCGACTACTGAATTCACCTCCAGGTGGGTGAATCGCGCGAGCGGGGGAGGAGGGAGAGGAGAAGTGCGGAGACGGAGCCGCGCGGGCGCAGGACACAGACCTAGCTCAGTGCTCCGAGCCCGCTGCTCCCGGAACTACTGCCGCTGCGGGAGAGGGAAGGACTCGGACTGCTAGGGCTCCGCTTACGGCCCACAGGGCTGAGGGGGCAGCATATAGCACGGCTGAACCCAACGCTCGCTCACGGCAGACCTCGGAGCAAAGACTGAGGGAAGAGGGCTGAAATCTGTGGTTTAAGCCCTCACTGCCGCGCGGAGAACAAAAGCCCTAGGCACAGAGACTAGCCGCCCCCTCCCTACCCTCCCAGAGCTCGCCCCGCCCCCACCTGCCCGGTGCTAGAAGTGATAAAGTAGCAGTGTCGGATCAAAGGACAGAATATTTGCTGCTCTGAGAACTGTGGACCGCAGACACAGATTCGCAGCTCAACTATATCCGGCAAAGGGGAGGGAGCTGTGGAAGCAGGACTGGCTGTGGTGGTGGTCGCCGCCATTGCTCTGGGCCACCTCTCACAACTCACCCCGCCCCTGGCCCCACCTATCTGGGCGGATCCCTGCAGGAGTAAACAGAACTGCTGAAACAAACAGGCTCTGAATCTGGTGCAGAAAGAGCTTTGGAACTCCAAAAGCTCTTCGCATACCTATCAACCTGTTGCAGAAGACACTCCTGTAGATGTCTAGGAAGAGAAATAGTAAATCAGTGATTGCCATGAATAACCAAGGCAACAAGATAGCTCAGAAAGAAAGTGAAAAGTCTCCAGAAAAGGAACTTAGAGATATGGACCTTTGTGATTTAAATGACAGAGAATTCAAGATCGCAATTCTGAAAAAACTGAACGAGATGCAAGAAAACACAGAAAGGCAGTTTAATGAACTCAGAAACACAATCAAAGAACACCATGAGCATTTTACAAAAGAGATTGAAATCTTGAAAAAGAACCAAATAGAATTTCTGGAGATTAAGAACTCAATAGAAGAAATTAACAATAAAATATCCAGCTTAGGTAGTAGAGTTGACCAGATGGAGGAAAGAATCAGTGACATCGAAGATAGGAACCTGGAATTTACACAGAGGGAAGAAGAAAGAGACTTGAGACTTAAAAGAAATGAAAGAACTCTACAAGAACTTTCTGACTCCATCAGAAAGAGCAATATAAGAATAATGGGCATACCAGAAGGAGAAGAAAGAGGGAAGGGAACAGAGAATATATTCAAACAAATCGTCGATGAGAACTTCCCAAACTTGTGGACAGAACTGGATCCTCGAATCCAAGAAGCAAATAGAACACCCAATTACCTCAATCCCAACAGGCCTTCACCAAGGCACATTGTATTGAAGCTGTCTAAAATCAATGATAAAGAAAGAATCCTCAAGGCAGCCAGGGAAAAGAAGACGGTAACTTACAAAGGAAAGCCCATTAGATTATCATCAGATTTTTCAGCAGAAACTCTACAAGCTAGGAGGGAATGGAACCAAATATTCAAACTATTGAAAGAGAGAAATCATGAGCCAAGAATAATATATCCAGCAAAGATCTCCTTTAGATATGAAGGAGGAATAAAGACCTTTCCAGACATCCAGAAGCTGAGGGAATTTTCTAATACACGACCTGCACTACAAGAAATACTAAAGGAGGCTATTAGACCACCATCAACAGGGACAACTTGTGGCAACCGAAACATAAAAAGGGGGAGCGTAAAGGCCTGAACTGGAATATGGGAATAGAGAAAGTAAGCGTACTGAAGAAACTGGAATACTCTAAATATCAAACTTTCTTTTACATAAACTCAAGGGTAACCACTCAAAAAACATCCAAATCTGAAATATATACTGTAATAAAAGAAGAAACAGAGGGAAACATCATAGAATACTACCACACAGAAATAACAGACAACAACAAAAAGGCAAAGAAACAATGGAGACACAGCCTTACCAGAAAACTAAAGACAGAATGACAGGAAATCCTCACATATCAATAATCACCCTAAATGTAAATGGACTGAACTCACCAATAAAGAGACACAGAGTAGCAGATTGGATCAAAAAACTAAACCCAACCATATGCTGCCTACAAGAGACACATCTCAGCTACAAGGACAAGCATAGACTCAAAGTGAAAGGGTGGAAATTGACACTTCAAGCAAATGGTACCCAGAAAAAATCAGGTGTAGCCATAATGATTTCCGATGAAACAGACTTCAGGGTGAAAAAGATAACAAGAGACAAAGATGGACATTTCATAATGGTAAAGGGGACTATACAACAAGAAGACATAACAGTCATCAATATTTATGCCCCCAATCAGGGAGCACCGAAATATACCAAGCAACTACTAACAGAACTAAAGGGAGAAATTGACCAAAACACAATTATACTAGGGGACTTAAATACATCATTGACAGCTATGGATAGATCATCCAAACAGAAGATAAATAACGAAATCGCAGCCCTAAATGACACATTAGATGAATTGGACATAATTGACATATATAGAGCACTTCATCCTAAAACATCAGACTATACATTCTTTTCTAGTGTACATGGAACATTCTCAAGGATAGACCATATATTGGGACACAAAATCAGCCTCAGCAAATTTAAGAAGATTGAAATCATACCAAGCATATTCTCTGATCACAAAGCTTTGAAATTGGATATCAACTGCAAAAAGAAAGCAGGAAAAAACACAAATACATGGAGATTAAACAACATACTTTTAAAGAACGACTGGGTCAAAGAAGAAATTAGAGGAGAGCTCAAAAGATACATAGAAACAAATGACAATGAAAATACATCCTACCAAAATTTTTGGGATGCCGCGAAAGCAGTTTTAAGAGGGAAATTTATATCATTACAGGCCTATCTCAAGAAACAAGAAAAATCCCAAATAAACAACCTCATGTTACACCTTAAAAAACTAGAAAAAGAAGAACAAGCGAAACCCAAGGTCAGCAGAAGAAAGGAAATAACAAAAATCAGAGCAGAACTAAATGAAATAGAGAACAAAAAGACAATAGAAAAAATTAATGTGACAAAAAGCTGGTTCTTTGAAAAGATTAACAAAATCGACAAACCCTTGGCTAGACTCACTAAGATAAAAAGAGAGAAGACACTAATTAACAAAATCAGAAATGAAAAAGGGGAAGTTATCACGGACACCACAGAAATACAAAGGATTATCCAAGAATACTATAAAGGACTATATGCCACCAAATTTAATAACTTAGAAGAAATGGACAAGTTCTTAGAAACATGTAGCCTTCCAAGGCTGAATCATGAAGAACTGGAAAATCTTAACAGGCCGATCACCAGTAAGGAAATTGAATCAGTCATCAAAAACCTTCCCAAAATCAAAAGTCCTGGACCAGATGGCTTCACCAGTGAATTCTACCAAACCTTCAAAGAGGATCTAATACCAATCCTGCTCAAACTCTTCCAAAAAATTGAAGAAGAGTCAGTACTCCCTAACTCATTTTATGAGGCCAACATTACCCTGATACCAAAACCTGGTAAGGACAACACAAAAAAAGAAAACTACAGACCTATATCTCTGATGAATACAGATGCTAAAATCCTAAACAAAATTCTAGCAAATCGAATACAACAATGCATTAAAAAGATTATTCATCACGACCAAGTGGGGTTCATCCCCGGGGCACAAGGATGGTTCAACATTCGCAAATCCATCAATGTGATACATCACATAAACAAAATAAAGGACAAAAATCATATGATTCTATCAATTGATGCAGAAAAAGCATTTGATAAGATACAACATCCATTTATGATTAAAACACTTACTAAAATTGGTATAGAAGGAAAATACCTCAACATAATAAAGGCCATATACGACAAGCCCTCAGCTAACCTCATAATTAATGGTGAAAAGCTGAAGCCCTTTGCTCTACGTTCAGGAACACGACAAGGTTGTCCCCTATCACCTCTGCTTTTCAACATAGTGTTGGAAGTCCTCGCCAGAGCTATCAGGCAAGAGAAAGAAATAAAAGGCATCCAAATTGGGAATGAAGAAGTTAAATTGTCACTCTTTGCAGATGACATGATACTATACATAGAAAACCCTAAAGACTCCACCAAAAAGCTATTAGAAACAATCAATGAATATAGTAAAGTTGCTGGCTACAAAATCAACGTACAAAAGTCCATTGCTTTCCTATATACCAACAATGAAATCTCAGAAAAAGAGATAGAAAAAACAATTCCTTTTGCAATTGCAGCAAAAAGAATAAAATACCTAGGAATAAACTTAACCAAGGATGTGAAGGATTTATATGCTGAAAACTATAAGACATTTTTGAAAGAAATTGAAGAAGACACAAAGAAATGGAAAGACATTCCGTGCTCATGGATTGGAAGAATCAACATAGTTAAAATGGCCATATTACCCAAAGCCATATACAGATTTAATGCAATCCCCATTAAAATCCCAATGGCATTTTTTAAAGAAATAGAACAAAAAATCATCAGATTTGTTTGGAACCACAAAAGACCCCGAATAGCCAAAGCAATATTAAAAAAAAAGAACAATACTGGAGGTATCACACTCCCTGATTTTTCCTTGTACTACAGGGCTACAATAATCAAAACAGCTTGGTATTGGCGGAAAAACAGACACATAGACCAATGGAATAGAATTGAGAACCCAGAAATAAAACCACATAAATATGGACAGATAATTTTTGACAAAGAAGCTAAAAACATACAATGGACGAAAGACAGCCTCTTCAATAAATGGTGCTGGCAGAATTGGATAGCTACGTGCAAAAGAATGAATCTGAACTACTATCTGTCACCATGTACCAAAATTAATTCAAAATGGATCAAAGACTTAAGCATAAGACCTGACACAATAAACTGCATTGAAGAAAACATAGGTACTAAACTTATGGACCTTGGGTTCAAAGAGCATTTTATGAATTTGACTCCAAAGGCAATGGAAGTAAAAACTAAAATAAACAAATGGGATTATATGAAACTGAAAAGCTTCTGCACAGCAAAAGAAACTATTGACAAAATAATGAGGCAACCAACTGAATGGGAGAAGATTTTCGCAAACAGTTCCTCTGATAAGGGGCTAATATCCAAAATATACAAGGAACTCATGAAACTCAACAACAAAAAAACAAACAACCCAATTGAAAAATGGACAGAGGACCTGAAGAGACATTTCTCCAAAGAGGATATACAAATGGCAAATAGACATATGAAAAAATGCTCAACATCGCTAATCATCCGAGAAATGCAAATGAAAACCACAATGAGATATCACCTCACCCCAGTCAGAATGGCTTTCATCAACAAAACAAATAGTAACAAGTGTTGGAGAGGCTGTGGAGAAAAAGGAACTCTCATACACTGTTGGTGGGAATGCAGACTGGTGCAGCAGCTATGGAAGGCAGTGTGGAGGTTCCTCAAGAAATTACGAATAGAATTACCATATGACCCAGCAATCGCTCTCCTGGGTATCTACCCCAAAAATATAAAAGCATTTCTCTATAGAGACACGTGTACGCCAATGTTCATTGCAGCTTTGTTTACGGTGGCCAAGACATGGAAACAACCAAAATGTCCTTCGATAGATGAATGGATAAAGAAGTTGTGGTACATATACACAATGGAATACTATTCGGCGTTAAGGAAAGATGATATAGGAACATTTGTGACAACATGGATGGATCTCGAGAGAATAATGCTAAGTGAAACAAGTCAGACAGAAAAAGCAGAGAACCCTATGATTTCACTGATATGTGGTATATAAACCAAAAAGAACAAGACAAACAAATGAGAAACAAAAACTCATAGACACAGACAATAATTTAGTGGTTACCAGAGGGTAAGGGGGTGGGGGGTGGGTGGTGAGGGTAAAGGGGATCAAATATATGGTGATGGAAGGAGAACTGACTCTGGGTGGTGAACACACAATGGGATTTATAGACGATGTAATACAGAATTGTACACCTGAAATCTATGTAAATTTACTAACAATTGTCACCCCAATAAAATTAATTAAAAAAAAAAAAAAAAAAAGAAAACCCTAAAGACTCTACCAAAAAACTATTAGAAACAGTACACAAACACAGTAAAGTTGCTGGCTACAAAAATCAACATGTAAAAATTCATTATACTTCTATATATTAACAATGAAATTTCAGAAAAAAGAAATTTGAAAAATCCTTTTTGCAATTGCTTGAAAAAGAATAAAATACCCAGGAATAAACTTACCAAAGTGTGTGAAGGACTTACACACTGAAAATTGTAAGACATTGTTAAAAGAAATTGAAGAAGACACAAAGTAATGAAAAGATCACCATGTTCATCGATTGGAAAAATCAACATAGTTAAAATGTACATATTACCCAGAGTAATATACAGATTTAATGAAATCCTCATCAAAATTCGAATGGCATTTTTAAAAGAAATAGAACAAAAATCATTAGACTTGTACAGAATCAAAAAGACCCAAATAGCTAAAGCAAACGTGAGAAAAAACAAGGCCAGAGTTATGACACTTTCGGACTTCAAATTAGAGTGACAATAAACAAAGCAGAAAAAGAAACACAGAGACCAATGGAACAGAATTAAGAACCCAGAAATAAAACCACAATAAGTGGGCAGATAATTTTTGACAAAGAAGCCAAAAATATACACTGGAGAAAAGAAAAGTCTCTTCAATAAAAGGTGCTGTAAAAATTGGAAAGCCATATGTAAAAGAAAGAACTTCTGGTAAGAGACTGCTATCTCTCACGATACACCAAAACTCATTCAAAATGGATCTGAGACCTAAACATGAGATCTGAAACAATAAATTGCATAGAAGAAAGCATAGGTACTAAACTATGCACCTTGTATTCGGAGAGGATTTTATAAATTTGACCTCAAAGATAAGGGAAGTAAAAGCAAAAATAAATAAATGGAACTATGCCAAATTAAAAAACTTCTGCACAGCATAAGAAATGATCAACAAAACAAAGAGGCAACCAACCAAATGGGAGAACAACACCTCCAATAAGGGGCTAATATCCAAAATATATAAATAACTCATACAACTCAAAAACAACACAAAAATCCAATTTAAAAAAGGCGGAGAGGACCTAAACAGACACTTCTCCCAAGAAAAAAAAATCGAACAGCCAACAGATATAAGAAAAGATTCACAACTTCACTAGCTATTAGGGAACTACAAATCAAAACTACAAGGAGATACTACCTCATACCTGTTAGAATGGCTATTATCAACAAGACAAGTAATAACAAGTTTGGAGAGGCTGTGTAAAAAAAAGGAACTCTCATACAGTGCTGGTGGGAACATAAATTGGTACAGCCACTATGGGAAATAGTATAGAGGCTCCTCAAGAAATTAAGAATAGAATTACCATAGGACTCAGCAATCCCTCTTCTGGGTATCTACCTGAAAAACCTGAAAACATTTAGCCATAAAGATATGTGGACCCCTATGTTCACTGCAGCAGTATTCACAGTGACCGACACAGAAATAACTGAAGTGTCCTTCAATTGGTGATTGGATAAAACAGATGTAATATATACATATGCAATGTGATATTCCTCAGCCATAAGAAACGATGCAATACTGCCATTTGTGACAACATGGATAGATCCTGAGATTATAATGCTAAGCAAAATAAGTCAGAAAGAAAAAGTAGAGAACCATTTGATTTCACTCATATTTGGAATATAAACTAAAATCAATATATGAACAAGACTAACAACTAAACAAAAACTGATAAACACTGACAACAGTTTAGTGGTTACCAGAGTATAAGGGGGTGAGGCAGGGGGTGGTAGGAGAGGGTAAAGGAGGTCTAATATATGATGACAGAAGGAGATTTGACTTTGGTTGGTAAAGACACAATGCAATATATGGATGATGTATTATAGAATTGTAGAGTGGAAACATACAATTTTACTAATCAATGTCACACCAATAAATTTAATTAAAAATAAAAATATTATGCAGCAATAGAAACTTTAAAAAGAAATACAAATTGGTAGTTACAAAGCAGTCATAGACATGTAAAGTATAGAGTGTATAGTCAATAATGTTGCAACAACTATGTGTAGTGCCAGCTGGGTACTAGACTAATAGGGAGGAATCATTGCATAATTATGTAAATGTCTAACCACTATGCTATACACCTAAAACTAATATAAAATAATATTGAATGTCAACTGCAACTAAAAAAATAAATAATTTTAAAAAAGAAGCAATACATTTACTTACCTTCCACTTACCTTCCCCTTTGTTTTCCAAAAACGAATTTTATTCCATTTAAGAGCAATGATGGCAATTAAAATAAGGAAAGGTAGAAAAATGCCAAAACTGATAAAGAGGCCCTTTTTTCGAGGAGCAGCAGGTTGTTTTGCAGGCATGTATGCAGTTTTATCTGCAAATGTAAGAGTAACTTTTAACTTTTTCAAAAATTATAGTAAATGGATATTTGTAAATTGAATTATAAAAGTTTGGGATTCAAATAATACAGTCTTGGAATGAGTAAACTTAAGTGTTTCCTAATATTTTGCGACTATGCCACAAAGCATATTATACATTTATGTCAACTCAATATCTATCTGTATCACTGACATAAATTTATTTTAATCATTATATGTATAACTTTTATTTGTGTGCTATATTCTAATGTATTTTATTGTATCATATTTCCATATGTGAACTGTTGCTTACAACACATTAAACTGTTGGTAATATATAGTACTAAGTTCTTCTATTTTAAAAAATAGAACAAAAGGAGAACTGTTTAAAACTGATTTAATGAAAAATGATTGACACAACTGAAGGCTAATTTTAAAGAACAATTAATGATAGTATATAAGGTTAAATTTCTATATTATCCTTATAAGGTAATATTATACTAATTCTCATCATATCAATTAGAAAAAATGTATATTCCTTTAAGTGTTATAACAAAATTACAGAAAATTAGAAAACTGTATGGAAAATTGGTCCAATTTAACAAAAAAGAAATCACCCAAGCGACTAAAACACAAAAAACTAAATTAAGCAATCAGAATTAACACCAACATAACTTGTGACTATATTAAATGTAAATTAAATTAATGCCTCCCCAAAAAGACAAAAGTTCAACAACTTTAAAACACAGACACAATCCAATTACATGTTGATAAGAGGTTATCTTAGAAGAGGTAATTTCTTGCCAGGAATTGACAGTCGGGGATGAATACAAAGAGGCAGCCCGAGAGAAGTTTGGTGTGATAGTTATGTATCATAACTGTGGTGTTGGGAACAAAAATCTATTCAGTTTTTCAATATCCATATAATTGTGTACCACAGACTGCATATACTAATGTGTATACACTTTTAAAAAGAAAAATATATTTAATAAAAAAATAAATGTTAAAAAAGAGACAATGGTTAAGGTTTTTTTTCAAAATTTCCAAGAATACATTTAATTATAGATTCATGAATCTCAGATAACCCAAGCAGGATAAATTAAAACACACACACACACACACACCTTGGTAAATCAATGTGAAACTGTGGAAAATCAAAGATATAAAATAATTCTGAAGCTCAGACAAAAATAAAAGAAGCATTATATTATTGAGATGATTAATAAGAATGACAGCTGTATTCTCATCAGAAAATGGAAGCCAGGACACAGCAGGATTATATCTTTGAACTGCTGAGAGAAACAATTCTCAATGTAGAATTCTACTTCCAGTGAAAATACTCTTCACAAATGAAGACATTATAAAAACATTTTAAAGACAAACAAAGGCTCAGACATATGGTCACCACAGGTACACAGAAAAATAAATGCAAAAGGAAGTTTTTTAGGCTGAAAAAAATTGACCCTTATTGAAATTGAAATGTGCTGGAAGAATTGAAAAGCCCTAGAAAACAATAAATAGGTGGGTCAACGTAAATATTTATATTAAATTTTTAAAAGTATTTTGTTGACTATTTAAGGCAAACAATGAGTTTTCAGGTTTACAACATATATACAAATAAAATATATAACAATGAAAGTGCCATTGATGGAAAGACATTAAGGGAATTATACTGTTAATGAGATTTTTACATTGTGAAGTTTAGAAAAGTCAAATACGCTGCATTTGTTCGTGAATGTTCAACCAATAAATTTAAAAATGTTTTGTACCATCTATTACCCATATGCTATGGGCATAAAAAGTTTTATAATTTTTACCTTTCTATAGTATGGTTATCTCTAAAGATGTAACTTGGTTATGAACTAGGACACCACAGTAGTTAACATCCTTGGAATATAGACTATATAATAAACCTATCACTTATTATATAATTTAATAATACCAACTAGAAAACTCTGCTGCATAAAAAGAAATGTTTGACAAACCACAGTAAAATTAAGGTTGACCTATTAAAATCTTCACTGTAGATTTGAAATAAAAGTGTATAAAAAATTTGTCAATTTGGGGAATGTAATCAATAATGTAAAGATTTTGTAGGGTATCTGATGGACACTTGTCTCATTTGGGAGACCACTTCAGGGATGATGTAGATGCCTGATCACTGCACTGGACACCTAAAGCTGAACAATAATGAATGTCAACTACAATTTTATATATATATATATACATATATAAATATATAAATATATATATATATACATATATATATACACACATATATATTAATATTAATCATCTCTCGTAACCATATATATGGTTACAAAAAGTGGAGTTCAGCATTAGGAATAGAAACAGTAGAAAAGTAATGGCTGTATGCGATGTCAGAGGGGTAGTAGATGGGGGGAGGAGGGTTATCACTGTGTGAGGGATATAAATGATAAATGTCTATTACATAGTTTTGTACACCTGAAACTAATATAAATATTAATAAATTTAAAAAAATTTTTAGATTGACCGTATCATTTTGAGCTGCACTATCTAATATAGTAGCCACTAGCCACAAGTGGATATTTAAATTTAAATGAAATAAAGTAAACTAAAATGAAAATATTAGTTTCTTAGTTGTACTATCCACATGCCAGGTACTCAACACTCACATAGACAGTGGAGATGTAGAACATTTCTATAAGAGTAGAAAGTTCTATTGGAGCACACTGATCTAGATACTAACCTGAGACCAAAATCCAAAACCCATCATCAATACTTCCTCCAGGTGATGATGGTGAGAGTGAACAAGATGGAGGAGCATATCCAGCATCACAATGACAATGTCCTTTACTATTACAAATCTAAACCAAAATCAAATAAAAGATAACATTATATACACAATATAAAAATTAAATGAATTATTTGTGATTGTTAGTCAATGTAAAGTATTAAAGTATTATAATTTAGTATATTATAGATATTTTTTAATTTTAATATGGAAAATAATTTTTTAAATTTAATCAAATAAATGTCCATGCAATATCTTTACAAACGTCATAGAGATTTGCTATTATTGGTATCTTGGGTTTTTACAAAAAAAAAAAAATAGATAACATTCTTGATACAATTATAATGCCTTATTCTAGAAAGACATAGAAATTATGAGGCTACAAAATGTAAAATAGGGCAGCCGGATGGCTCAGTTGGTTAGAGCGAGAGCTCTCAACAACAAGGTTTCCAGCTCAATTCCCGCATGGGATGGTGTGCTGTGCCCCCAGCAACTAACATTGCAAAGAGCGACTGGACTTGGAGCTGAGCTGCGCCCTCCACAGCTGGATTGAAGGACAGCGACTTGGAGCTGATGGGCCCTAGAGAAACACACTGTTCCCTAATATTCCCCAATAAAAAAACTTTTTAAAGAAACAGAAGAAAACATAAAATAGTGAGAGTTTTGAAAATTATTATGAATTGTGCCAGATAAAAAATAGCTGTGAGAAGGGCCAACATTTACCCCCAAAAATGGGGTGGGGGGACTAAAGAGATATGCTTGATTACAGGAAAACAGATAGCAAAATTTATTTTGCTAGGAAATAGGAAGGATAGGATGTCAGAAGCATGGTTGTAGGAGGGCTCCCTTTGATTTATTCCCCTTGAAGTTACAAGTTAAAATCTCTTTAATTCAACAAAGGAGTCCCTGTGTAACACACAAACATGTCTGAGAGATCCATGCAAGGAAACACCTGAGGATGGATGAATTGAGGCAAACAGGGGAGAAGGGAAAGGAGAAAAACTGAGATGGGCTGCAGATGCAGCCTGGAGCTCACTACAACTCTTGGGAGAGACGAGGATTCAGGCTGCAGGTGCACTCTCTGTGGCATTGATCATTCCTGCTCGAGTGATCAGCATATGAAATAGCTGAATCCAATAATCTGGGCAGAGACCTCAGGGCAGAGACTAAATATAGAAATGTTACATCTGTGTTCTAGCAGCTTCAACTGCGAGGCAGAAAACAAAGTCATGGAGCCTGGCCACCTCCCCTCCACCCTTCCAGAGCTTGCCACCCTGCACCCTTCCAGTGTTAACAATGGGCACAGAAGAAACTGTAGCAGTGAGGGTTGGGTTACAAAATGGAATGTATACAGCCCTGAGAACTGGAGAGATAGTTCCTGAGCAGCAGACGAACACTGTGGCTATTCCGAGTGACAAGGATAGAGATACAGAGGTGAGGCAGCTAAACTCAGGCAGTCATCATTACTGAGAGAACAGAGAAACAAACACACCAGCTGCCTCTCCCAGCCAACACTGCCACCACCCTTCAGGGCTGACTCCAGCATCTGGGGTAGCTCAGGCAGCCCAGAACTGCATCTGGCTGCAGGGGAAGCACAATGGATTTTCAGGGACTGAGAAACCCATAGCCCAGCACACTCTCCCACAGAGGTGGTACCCTGAAACTGAAGTGAACTTGTCAGGGTAGAGTCACCCACCTCCCCAGGAATAGAAAGAATTTTGCACCCCACAGCAGAGATCCAAAAAGCCAGTTGGAGCAGTGCAAGAGAAAATAAAATGCTCCAGTGCTACCTACTGGAAAACAAAAGAAAAACCTCTTCTTATCAACCAGCTGCAGAGCTCATTCCCAAAGATGCACAGGCAGAGAAATAATCTATCAAGTACCATGAACAACCAAGATAACAAAGCAGCTCAGAAAGAAAATGAAAAATCTCCAGAAAATAAACTTGGAGACATGGAAATATGTGACTTAAATGACAGAGAATTCAAGGTTGCAGTTCTGAAAAAACTCAATGAGAGACAAGAAAACTTATACGCAGTTGAATGAACTCAGAACAAAAATCAATGAACAAAAGGAATACTTTACCAACTTTAAGAAAGAGATTGAAATTTTTTAAAAGAACTAAATAGAAATTCTAGAGCTGAGAACTCAAAAAAAAAAAAAAGAGAGAGATGAAGAATAAAATAGTGAGCTTAGGAAATAGAGCTGACCAGATGGAATAAAGAATTAGTGATATCAAAGATAGTCATTTGGAAATGACACAGATGGAAGAAGAGAGAGACTAGAGAGTTAAAACAAATAAGAGAACTCTACAAGAACTATCTGACTCCATTAGAAAAAACAATATAAGAATAATGGTTATACCAGAAGAAGAAAAAAGGGAGAAGGGAACAGAAAGCCTATTCAAAAGATTGTCAATGATAACTTCCCAAAACTACATAAAGATCTGGATCCTTGAATCTAAGAAGCAAAGAGAATATCTGAACACCTCAATCCTAAAAAGCCTTCTCTAAGGCACATTATATTAAAACTGTTAAAAATTAATGACAAAAAAAGAATTCTTGAGGAAGCCAGGGGGAAAAAGATGGTAACCTACAAAGGAAAGCCCATTAGGTTATCATCAGATTTTTTAGCAGAAACTCTACAAGCAGGAAGGAGTAGAATCAAATATTCAAACTTTTGAAAGAGAGAAATTACCAGCCAAGAATACTATATCCAGCAAAGTTATCCTTGAAGGAGTAATAAAGACCTTTCCAGGCATACAGAAGCTGAAGAAATTTTCCATCACAAAGCCTATATTACAGGAAACACTGAGGAAGGTTATTCTAACTGAACCAAAAAGACAAAATAATACAAAATTAGGAGTAAGATGACTAACAGATGGGCAGAAGCGGAAAATGGAACCCCTACACAAAATAGGACACTATACAATTAAAGATAACATAAAGGGTAAAGGAGGTAAGATTTTTTTAAAAATGAAAAAGATAATTGCTACTGCAATTCAGAAATGAACTCATATCATAAATAGGGATAATTTGTGAAAACAAAAACTTAAAAGGGGAGGGAATAAAGATCAAATTTGCAAAGGAGAATGGAGATCAGTTGCATACTGATCTTGTATATATGGAACTGTATATATGGAACTGTATATATGGAACTGATCTTGTATATATGGAACATTATTTTACACAAACTTAATGGCAACCACTCAAAAAAAATAATTCATAACTGAGACACATAACATAAAGAAGAGGAAAGAGAAAAAAAATCATAGAATACTACCCAACTAAATTAACAGACAGAAACTCTAAGGCAAAGAAACAATGGACTACTAGAAAACAAAAGATAAAATGATTACAGGAAACCCTCACACATCAATAATCATCATAAATGTAAATGGACTGATCTCACCAATAAAAAGGCACAGAGCAGCACACTGGATCAAAACCCAAAACCCAACCATATGCTGCCTTCAGGAGACACATCTCAGCTACAAGGACAAATATAAAACAAAGTGAAAGGGTGGAAAATGATACTGGAAACAAATGGCATCCAGAACAAAGTGAGTGTAGAAACAGAATTCAGTTTAAAAATGGTAACAAGAGACAAAGATGGACATTTCATAATGATAAAGGGGACAATACAACAAGAAGATATAGCACTTATCAACATACAGAGGGTGCTCCCCAAAAATGTATACACATTTTAAGAAAGAAAAAAAAATTTAATATTGTAATACTCAATATATACCAATAACAAAAGATGAATACAAGTCACATTTGGCTTCTGCAATTACAAGAGGTGCTCAAAGTGGTTATCATCAGTGTCCAGACACTTCTGATTACAGTGAACTACTGCTTGAGCAACGCTGACCAAAGTGTTCAGTTGTATACATTTTTTGGCACCCCGGTATATGTTCCCAATTAGGGACTCCAAAATATATAAAACAACTACTAACAAAATTAAAGAGAGAAACTGACAAAAACACAATTATAGTAGGGGAACAAAATACACCGTTGACCAGCTATGGAAAGGTTATCCAAACTAAAATCAAGAAGGAAATACCAACCTGATCATGGCATTGGACACCAGAGGCTGGACATTAATGAATGCCAACTATAATTTTATATATATAATGTGATGGTTCGGTGTGGGGTCGGAGGGATGGTGGATGGGGGGAGGGGGGTTCACAGTGTGAGGGATATGGATGATGAACGTCTAAGTATTACCTTGTTTTGTACACCTGAAACTAATAAATAAATAAATTTATGAAAAAAAAAAAAAAAGAAGGAAATACCAGCCTGAAATTACACATTAGGCAAAAATGGACATAATTGACATTTACAGAGCATTGTATCCTAGAACACCAGACTATACATTCTTTTCAAGTGCACGTGAAACATTTTCAAAAACAAACCATATGTTGGGACATAAAAATAGCCTCAACAAATTTCAGAAGTCTGAAATCATACCAAGCATATTTTTCAACCACAATGCTTTGAAATTGGAGATCAATTGCAAAAAGAGGGTGGGAAAGCCAACAAATATGTGGAGATTAAACAACATACTATTAAGGAATGACTGGATCAAAGACCAAAGAAAAGGAGAGATCAAAAGATGCATGGAAACAATTGAGAATGAAAATACAACATCAAATTTTGGGGGATATAGCCAAAAGTGTCTAAGAGGGAATTTTATATCATTACTGACCTATCTCAAAAAATAGCAAAAATCCCAAATAAACAACATAACATTATACCAGAAATAACTATAAAAAGAAGAAAAAATGAAGCCCAAGACAGCAGAATGAAATAATAAAAATTAGAGCAGAACTGAATGGAATAGAGAACAAAAAGGCAATAGAAAAAAATAATGCAACAAAGAGTTTGTTCTTTGAAAAGATTAATAAAATTGACAAACTCATGGCTAGACTTACTAAGAAAAAAAATAAACAAAATCAGAAATGAAAGAGGAGAAGTTATGATGGATACCACAGAAATAAAAGAATCATACAAGAATATTATAAAAGACTATATGTTACTGAATTCAATAACCTAGAAGCAACGAACAAGTTCTCTAGAAATATATAACATTTTTAGACTGAATTACAAAGACTTGGAAAATCTAAATAGACTGATCAACCATAAGGAAATGAAACAATCATCCAAACCCTACCCCAAAGCAAAAGTCCAGGACCAAATAGCTGCACTAGTGAATTTTACCAAACATTCAAAGATGATTTAATATCTGTCCTCCTCAAACTCTCCCAAAATATTGAAGAAGAGGCAATACTTTCTAACTCATTTTATAAGGCCAACATTACCTTGATACCTAAAACTGGTAAGGATAACACAAAAAACAAAACTATAGACCAATATCTCTGATGAATACAGATGTAAAAACCTTAAACATAATACTAGCAAATCGAATACAACAATACATTCAAAAACTATACCTCAGGATCAAGTTCATTCCAGGGGTGCAAGGATGGTTCAAAAGTCCTCAAATCGATCAATGTGATACACCTCATAAACAAAGTAAAGGATAAATATCATATGACCTTATCAATAGATGCAGAAAAGGCATTTGACAAATTACAATACCTATTTATGATTAAAACACTCTATAAAATTGGTAGAAGGTAGGTACCTCAATATAATAAAGGTCATTCATACAATACAAGTCCTCAGCTAATATCATATTTAATGTTGAAAAACTAAAAGCTTTTCTTCTAGGATCAGGAACAAGACAAGGATGCCCTTTCTCAACTGCCATTCAAAATAATATTGGAATTCCTAGGCAGAGCAATCAGGCAAGAGAAAAAAATAAAAGTCATCATTGGGAATGAAGAAGTCAAACTGTCACAATTTGCAGACAACATGATTCTTCATATAAAAAACCCAAAAAAATTCTACCAGATAAAAACTATTAGAAATAAACAAATACAGTAAAATTGTATGATACAAAATCAATATACAAAAAATGCATAGCTTTCCTATATACTAACAATAAAATTTCAGAAAAAGAAATAAAAAAACCATTCCTTTTGCAATTACAACAAAAAGAATAAAATACCTAGGATAAACTTAACAAAGGATGTAAATGACGCATACACTGAAAACTACAAGTATTATTATTAGAAGAAATTGAAGAAGACACAAAGAAATGGAAAGATATTCTGTTTATGGATTGTAAGATTCAACATTGTTAAAATGGCCACATTACCCAAAGCAACATACAAATTTAATACAATTCCCATCAAAATCCAAGTGGAATTTTTTCAAGAAATAGAACAAAAATTCATCAGATTTGTATGGAATCACAAAAGTCCCCTAAAGCCAAAGAAATCCAGAGAAAAAGAAACAAGTCTAGAGGTACAACACTTCCTGACTTCAAATTATACTACAAAGTGACAATAATCAAAACAATGTGGAATGGGCTGAAAAACAGACACATTGACCAATGAAACAGAATTGAGAACCCAAAAATAAGTCCACATATAAATGGACAGATAATTTTGACAAAAGAGCCAAAACACACAACACAGAAAAGAAAGCCTCTTCAATAAAAGATTCTGGGAGAATTGGAAAGCCACATGCAAAAGAATGAAAGTAGACTGCTATCTGTCACCACACATGAAAAATAGCTCAAAAATGAATCAAAGATCTAAATATAAAACCTGAAAGAATAGATTGCATAGAAGAAATCATAAGTACTAAATTTGAAAGAATTGATTATATAGAAGAAATAACAAATATTAAATTTATGCACCTTGGTCTTAGAGACGATTTTATGAATATAACATCAAAGGTAAGGGAAGTCAAAGTAAAAATAAATGAATGGGACTGTATCAAACTAAAAAGCTTCAGCACAGCAAAATAAATAAATAAATAAACATCAACAAACAAAGAGGCAGCCAACTTATGGGAGAAGATATTTGCAAAAACATTCCGATAAGGGGCTAATATCCAAACTATATAAAGAACTCATACAACCCAACAGCAAAAAACAATCAATCCAATTTAAAAACGGGCAGAGGACCTGAAGAGATAATTCTCCCAAGATGATAATCAAACTGTCAACAGATATATATGAAAAAATGCTCAACTTCACTTGCCATTAGGCAAAGGAAATTAAAACCACAATGTGATACCACCTCACATCTGTTAGAATGGCTATTATCAACAAGACAGGCATAAATAAGTGTTGGAAAGACTGAGGAGAAAAGTAACCCTCCTACGCTGCTGGTGTGAATGTCAATTGGTACAGCCAAATATTAAGAATAGAATTACTATATGACCCAGCAGTCCCTCTGCTGGGTATCTATCCAAAAATCTGAAAACATTTATCTATAAAGATATACGTACCCCTATGTTCATTGTAACATTATTCATGGTGGCCAAGACATGGAAGAAACCAAAGTGCCCTTCAATCAATGATTGGATAAAGATGTTGTACATATACACAGTGGAATATTATTTGGCCATAAAAAAAGATGAAATACTGCCATTTGCATCAACATGGATGAATCTTGAGATTATCATGTTAAGTGAAATAAGTCAGACAGAAAAAGTCAAGAACTATATGACTTTATCATATGTGGGATATAAAACTGAAGTCAACAAATGAACAAGACCAAAAATTCATAACACATAAAATGGTTACCAGAGGGTAAAGAGGCAAGTAGGTGACAGAAGAGATTAAAGGGGGTCAAATATATGGTGTTGGAAGGAGAATTGACTTTGAGGGGTGAACACACAATGCAATATACATATGATGTGTTATAGAACTCTACACTTGAAACCTATATAATTTTACTAACCTATGTTACCCTAATAAATGTAACAAAAGTAATTTAAAAGAAAAATAGGTAGGCTAGAAAATATCTATAAATGTGATCTTGTGGATGAATTGAAATAGATCAGAAGCAGAATACAGAACCTGAAAAATAGCTTAGTGCAAAAATTTAATTAAAATCAAATAAGATTGGAAAGAAACAGAAAATAAACTGTAAATAACAGAACATGTAAGTGATTTGTGAGAAAAGTTTGAATCAAGACATACAAACACGTCACTTTTGTTTTGGATTGCTATATACTATATGAAGCATCAATATGGTAGGAGATGGTAGCCACAAATTTAAAGCCAAAGGTATGCTTAGAAACCTTCCAAAGTTTACAAAATTTCTATTACACAGTAGACAATTTCAAAATGGACAAATAAAAATGCAAATGGAAAATATGACCATACATGCTTACTAAGTGCATCAATAATTATTAAATAAATTCAAAACAATGGATTTAGCATGTTGCATGAGATTTTTAAAACCTGATATACTAGTATGGCCAGAATTTGAGGAAATGCACCTTCTCATACATAATAAGTGGAAGCAAAAACTGATAATACTGTTCCTTGAAGCCAATAAAATGTTACTGAAAATTTTAATGGTGAATATCTTTGGCCCATCAGATTTAATTGCTAACAATTTGAGAAATCAGATAAGAATTTTCAGTAGCTACCCAGGAGAGGGATTGCTGGATCATATGGTAATTCTATTCTTAATTTTTTTTGAGAAACCTCCATACTGTTTTCCATAGTGGCTGTACTAATTTACATTCCCAGCAACAGTGTATGAGGGTTTGTTTTTCTCCACAGCTTCTCCAACACTTGTTATTATTTGTCCTGTTGACATAGTAAAAAATCTAAAAACATTTATCTGTAAACATATATGTATCCCAATGTTTATTGCAGCATCATTTATGGTGGCCAAGACATGGAAACAACCCAAGAATCCTTTGATGGATAATTGGATAAAGATGTGGTATATATACACAATGGAGTACTACTCATCCATAAAAAAAGATGAAATACTACCATTTGCAATAACATTGATAAATCATGAGATTATTATGTTAAGCAAAATAAATCAGACAGAAAAGTCAAGAACCATATGACTTCACTCACATATGGAGTATAAAACTGAAAGCAACAAAGGAATAAGACAATTAAAGAAACAGAAACTCATAGACACAGACAACAATTTAATGGTTACCAGAAGGTAAGGACCAGGGGACGTAGGGTGGTAGAAGAGGGCAAAAGGAATCAATTATATGGTGATGGAAGGAGAACTGACTCTGGGTGGTGAACACACAATGTGACATATAGATGATGTTTTACAGAAATATACACTTGAAACCTATATAATTCTACTAGCCATTGTCACCCTAATAAAATTAAGTAAAAAAGAAAATACAAAAAAAGAAATCAGGTAAATATGCAAAGGTGAGTACACAACAATATCCATTGCACTACTATTTACAATAGTTACATAAAAATTTAACATTACATAAAAGTCCATTAGTGAAATGACTTTTCAAATATAGTATGAAAGAGGATACAGGAAAATAAATTGAAGCCATTGAAGAGTTAAACAGAGGTCAACAGACAAGAAATTCTGCTCTCACAAAAATATTAGCCTATAAGTAATATAGATATTTTGTGTGTGTTTACATACATATCAGTACACATACACTCAATTACAAACAATGTTTGTATGTAGTATAAATGTGGATGTATAATTTTAATATATCCATTTTCAAAATTTCAATTTTGATCTAACGCTATAATAATCGTTTTATATTGTGTTTTGTACAAAGCTTGTTTTTTGTACAAAGTTCAAAGCTTATTAGTTCATGAGGCCTATAACAATCTGAATGAACACATATTATATATATATGTATAAATAATGGAATCTGCTTTCCTGACTTAACTGCAATTTTCCATAAGAAATTTCAACATCAAATAATTCTAAACCTTATTATTATCCTGGAAATGTTATTGAAATGGATTAAAAAATCTATACATAAAAATAGAGTAATCATTCCATACCCCATGTCCATGGCATAGCCTCATTGAATCACAGGATTCTATAGAACGTAAATCAGAGACAAATTGGCAAGTTCCTTGTTTACAAACCTAAAAAGTTAAACAACCAACAACAAAAAGCATGAAATGTAAAATGTTCAGCAAGTGTACTTAATACAAAACTAGATGCACAAGATATGTACATATATATGTATGTATGTATGTATATATATACATATATGTTAGATTACTCTGGATTTTATGACATCTATTAATTCTAATAAAATAACATTACTTTATCAGTTGTGAAATATTGAGAATCAGATATTATTTTTCCCCTGAGAGAACAGAACTGTGTGTTTATTGATACTAATTGGCATGAGAATAAAAATAGCCAACTTGTACTGACCATTTGTAATGGGCTAGGATCTGCCTTAGCACTTTCTATGCATTTTCATAATATATACTCGTATTGATCCTATGAAGGAGATACTTTTATCTTTATTTTATATTTGATGAGAATTAAATTTATACTTTTAGGCCATGCCACTAGTTACTGACTGAGCTAATATTCAGTGCAAAGACTATTTTACTCTCAGAGCCCAATGATCAATTCTAAATACAAGTGTTCCTGTAATTTTTACATTTTTTCAAATTTAATAACAATATCTCTTATCTTTCACTCTATGCTAATAGTCCTCCATCCAAATTTTATTTGAGTATCTTTGGGGGCATCTTCTAAGATTATCTACTGGCTTATATCAAGTTATCTGATATTCAATACATGACGAATATTCTAAAACATGCATTATTTTCCATCACCATTGGTAAATTTGGGGGTTGGGGGGGAGGGTGAGTATCCCCTTGTTCACTCACTTAAAGTGCTCTGATGAAGGCAGCAAGAATAACAAAATGTTGGACCAACCAGCATTGCGTGTCCGCAAAACTGTTTTCATTCCAGTGCTCCTTAAACATCATTATTGAGGCAATAATAAACTAGTCATTATTCACCGGGTTGTTTTTAGGGGAAAAATAAGCCAGAAAATGTTAAGACCCATGCTTCTTATATAATCCCCTTTAAGTAAACAGATCATTTTGTAGCTAGCTTTTTTGTAATGACAAAGAAAACAAGAGGCACCATAAAAATACGTAGCACTGCTCAATGGCTAAGATGATGTTTTGAATGTGAACTAGCATGTAAGACTTCCTTCTCTGAACAAGAGAAACAAATAGTAACTCAGATATTGTCACAGCAATTCAGAGAGAGAGAGAGAGAGAGAGAAATCCCAAATACAACTAAAGGGAAAACGCCCAATTTACGTAAGCATATAAGCATATTTGCTTACAGTCCTGTGTATGAGAATGGGTAAGAAAGAGAAAGTTAATTTTATTTATTCATTCATAAGCTTATCTATTTTTATACAATTACATTCCCCAAATAACCTAAATATACATTTTTTCAAATTTGCAACGAATGTGCTGAGATGTGCTTATCTCCCCTAGCATACCCTAGCATACCCATTAGTTTATCAGTTTGATAAACTAATCTCCTGTTCTAAGTCTTATAAATAAAAAAACTCAGATACTTTCTATCACACCCAATATTAACCAAATTTGCATTGCTAGAATAATGCCTATATCCACGTAGTATACTGTCTATGTAGTATTACAGTACATAATATATGAGTGTTATATTTACAATTATTATTATGTAATAAGGGAGAAATACTTTCCTTCGTGTTTATAAATAGGAAATAATCTCTCTCTCTCTGTCTCTCTCTTTCTCCTCTCTCTCTCTCTCTCTCTCTCTCTCTCTCTCTCTCTCTCTCTCTCTCTTCTTATTAATCAATCTAGCAATCAATCCAGATACATAGATGCATCAATTAATAGATCAACAGACTGATAGATAGCTAATTATTACAAAGGACCAACATTTAATGAGTGAGGTAAAGAAGCCTTTACTTTCCAAGCTCTCTGAAATCATTGAACAATAAAGAATAAAAATTGCAACAACAAAAAAATAAAATACTTAGTAATAAACTTAACAAAGGATGTAAAGGACCTATACACTGAAAACCACAGAACATTATTGAAAGAAATTGAAGAAGACAAAAAGAAATGGAAAGGTATTCCATGTTCAAGGACTAGAGGAATCAATATAGTTAAAATAGTCATATTTCCCAAAGTAACATACAGATTTAATGCAATCCCCATCAAAATACCAATGGCGTTTTTTAAAGAAATAAGACCAAAAAATCATCAGATTTGTATGCAACCACAAAAGACCCCAAATAGCCAAAGCAATTCTGAGAAAGAAGAATAATGTCAGAGGTATCACAGTTTCTGACTTCAAATTATACTACAAAGTAACAATAATCAAAATAGTATGTATGGTATGGGCAGGAAAACAGACACACGGACCAATGGCACAGAATTGAGTAACCGGAAATAAACAAGCGCGGGCGCATGCACACACACATACATATATGTCTCCCTCAGACCTAGCCTTTCATCCAGATAATCAGCAACCCCCGAGGCAGCAGAGGACAGTAGCTGGAGGTGACTAATGGTCACAAGGTCCGGACCTCTCGCAGGCTAAAGATAACATCTTGACCTAAGTTAGGTTTCAGCTCCAGAGAACTAAGGTGGAACGACCCCCTGGCTACTTTCCTATGAGACTGGACAGTGGGACTCTGGAAAATACCTCAGAACTGTTCTCAAGACCTGAAGAAATGATTCATTACCCTTATGTCAGTTCTGACCAATCAGCTCTCAACACAACCGGGACCCCTAACTCAAGGTGTTTTGTGATTTCTCCCTGCATAATCTGTAATCTGCATGCCATCAGGGAATTCGGGCTTTTGTGCATTAGCTTCCTCTTCTCCTGGATGGTACCATTCATCCATAAAATAACCAGTATTTCTCAACTGCAATTCTTGTTGTTTAGGGTTTGGTTCTGCCAGCACTGAGTGGACAAACTCTTTCTGTTCTATAACACTAATGAGCAAGTGTTTTACTTTTGTTACAAACAAATTAATTCTCATTAATTACTGCAAGACTAAATATTAGGAGTTTTAGAGGAGTTTCTTTGCTGTTATTTTTATTCAGATTGTTCTGTTCTATTTTTTAGTGCATTATTTGATTTTTTTTTTGTTCTTTGTTTACACAAATTATTGCAGACCAGATCCAGGCCTAATAAAGAGGCTTAGATTCTCAAATGTGAAAACACAAGTTGAAATATCTATAGCAAAGTTCATAATGAAAAAATGATACTGAAGCAAGTCTTCCTTTCACCATCAGAAATCCTGACTTTTGAATCTTAAGATACAGCAACCAAAATGTTAACATTATGAATAAAAAATCTTAATGTGTCTCTCTCTCTCCCTCTCTCTCTCACTCTTGCTCTCTCTCGCTCTCTCATGCACACACACACAAACATAGACACCCCATATATAGAATCAAGTAAAATTTATATTACCTTATTGAAATCACATAGAGTGCCATCATATACATATGTTTTATCTTCTCTTGCAGGTACTACTGATTCATTTCTTAAATATGCTGACATACATATATGGCCTCCAAGGTAGGTATATTGAATATCAAAACTTGTCCTTGATACTATATGTGAATGTGTCCAGTGACAAACAACCTTTCCACAAAGGATATCCCTGGCAATATAAGGCAGAAAAAATTTCCCACATGTCACTTAGGAACACAATGTATTAGGTAAATAGCAATTCAAAATATGACAATAATTCAAAATGTTACTCAGATTGCAACAACAAAGCTATTCAGAACATACATCATTTTATGAAATGCAACATATAAATTCATCTGTATATACCATATTCATCTCATTTATATTAAGTGATTCTTTGTAGTACACGGACAAACACACACATACACACACTTGAAAAATGTACAATTTTCTAAATACACACCCAAAACCACACTTCCTTCTATCACAGTTTCCAAAGTCATCAAATAGGAAATTCACTTCTTGTGAACACAGATAACTAGAAGCTTTAGCAACTGAAAAGATAGACAAAGTTCCAATTAGTAATTTTAAAATAAAACATTAAAAATTGAAAGCGTGGTAAATCAATATGGAGATAATTAGACAACAGCAATGCCCAGTCAGTGTAATCCACTACAAATTTTTGATGTCATCTACTGGCTATATAAGAAAGAGAAACACTTACTAAAAACTACCCTCTTGAAAATTGGTGTCATAGAGCAGAAATGATAAAAAAATCAGTTATTTGCTCTCTTATCCACTAATGCATTAATCACTTGAAATTTAACTAATATTCTATTCTCTTTGTCCTGTACTTATTAGGTCTATTTTACCTATTGACATAATTCAAAGTTGCTTTGAGCAGCAATTCATTTTCAAATTTAGATTTAAACAAAAATTACTATTTATTTTGGCTTATAGGGTAGATTACTGACTATAAAAATAGAGCTCAAAAATGAACCCCAGAAAAAAAGATACAACTATTACATTTTCCAAATAACTCCGCACACTGTACATCTGGATCTCGGCATATTCCCTTATAGCAAAAGGCAGTTTTATTATGACATGGTTCAAAGTCAACAGATGTTACATCCTGTGAACAATACTCAGAGTTTCCAGTGCAAAATTCTGTGAAATCACAATCATCTTTGCTTATCCGACATATACGTCCTCTTTCGGACACCTGTGAGACAAAGAAAAAGAAACATTTCTTTACAGTAGTAAACGAACAGGTAAAAAATTTAGATAGGAGCATTGTGATTATAACTATCATTTCCAATAATATTACATTTTTAACTACTTACAATTATATGGATTACCCACATCAAAATTCCAAAGGCATTTTTTAAAGAAATATAACAAAAAATATTATCAGATTTGTATGGAATGACAAAAGACCCCAAAAAGCCAAAGCAATCCTAAGAAAAAAAGAACAAGGCTGAAGGTATCACACTCCCTGACTTCAGCATGTACCACAGAGCAACAATAATCAAAACAGTATGGTATTGGCAAAAAAACCAGAAACACAGATAATTGGAATAGAATTGAGAACCCCAAAATAAACCTACATAAATATGGACAGATAATTTTCAACAAAGAAGCCAAAAACATACAATGGAGAAAAGACAGCTTCTTCAGTAAATGGTGCTGGGAGAATTGGAAAGCCATGTGTAAAAGAATGAAACTAGACTACTACCTGTCACCATGTACCAAATTAACTCAAAATGCATCAAAGACCTAAACATAAGACCTGAAACAATAAACTGCATAGAAGAAAACATAGCTACTAAACTTATGGACCTTGGATTCAAACAAAATAAAGAGGCAACCAACTGAATGGAAAAAGATATTTGCAAACAACGCCTCCGATAAGGGGTTAATATCCAAAATACATTAGGAATTTATATAACTCAACAACAACAAAAAACAAACCAAACAATCCAATTGAAAAATGGGCAGAGGACCTGAATAGACATTTCTCCAAAGAGGACATACAGAGGGCCAATAGACATATGAAAAGATGCTCAACATCACTAATCATCAGAGAAATGCAAATAAAAATCACAGTGAGATACCACCTCACACCAGTTAGAATGGCTAGCATCAATAAGACAAGTAATAACAAGTGTTAGAGAGGCTGTGGAGAAAAAGGAACCCTCATACACTGTTGGTGGGAATGCAGATTGGTGCAGCTGCTATGGAAGAGAGTGTGGAGGTTCCTCAAAAAATTAAGAATAGAATAACCATATGACCCAGCTATCCCTCTGTTGGGTCTCTACCCAAAAAAATTGAAAACATTTATCTGTAAAGTTATATATACTCCAATGTTCATTGCAGCTTTCTTTACAGTGGCCAAGACATGGAAACAACCAATGTGTCCTTTAGTAGATGATAGTTTAAAGAAGATGTGGTATATATATGTACACAATGGGATGCTATTCTGCCATAAGAAAAGATGAAATAATCCCATTTGCGACACATGGATGGATATTGAAATTATTATGCTAAGTGAAATAAGTCAGACAGAAAAAGTCGAGGAACTATATGATTTCACTGATATGTGATATGTAAAACTGAATACAACAATGGAACAAGACAAACAAATGAAGAAACAAAAACTCATAAACATAGACAATAATTTGAAAACAAATATATATACATATGAATAATTTAAACAAATAACAAACAAATAATTTAGTGGTTACAGAGGGTAAGAAGGGAGGGAGATGGTAGATAAGGGTAGAAGGGATCAAATATGTGGTGATGAAAGGAGAACTGACTCTGGGTGGTGAACACACAATGGGATTTATAGATGATGTATTATAGAATTGTACACCTGAAACCTATGTAACTTTACTAACCAATGTCACCCCAATAAACTTTAATTGAAAAAAAGATAATTATAAATAGAATGAAAAGTACTAGAGAAATATTTTGAAAAGAAACCAAATGTCCATCAATGAATGAATAGATAGACTGTGGTACATATGCATAATAGAATATTTTCAGCCATATAAAGGAATGGAAGATTGATATGCACTAAAGGTGAAATATTTTTGAAAACACTATATTAAATTAAGGAAACCTAACACCAAAGATCACATATTGCATAGTTCTACTTATATGAAATTTCCAGAGAAAGTAAATCCATAAAGACCGAATACAGATTGATGGTTGCCAGAGACTGTGGGCATGGGAGAAAGCAGAGCAAGGGCTTAGGGGGTCAGGGTTTTCTGTTTGGGTGATGAACATGTTTTGAAATGAGATAAAGTTGGTATCTGCAAAGTCTTGCGAATGTACTAAATGTCACTGAATTGTTCAGTTAAAAATGGTTAATTTTATGTTATGTGATTGCCAACTCAATTCTTTTAAAGTTTATTGGGGTGACAATTGTTAGTAAAGTTACATAGATTTCAGGTGTACAATTCTGTAATACATCATCTACATATCACACTGTGTGTTCACCACTGAGAGTCAGTTCTACTTCCGTCACCACATATTTGATCCCTATTACCCTCATCTACCACCCCTCTCCCCCCTTACCCTCTGGTAACCACTAAACTACTGTCTGTGTCTATGAGTTTTTGTTTCTTCATTTATTTTTCTTGTTCCTTTGTTGTTTTCAGTTCTATATAGCACATATCAGTGAAATCATATGGTTCTCTACTTTTTCTGTCTGATTTATTTTGCTTAGTGTAATAATCGCAATATCCATCCATGTTGTCACAAATGGAACTATTTCATTTTTTCTTATGGCAGAACAGTATTCCATTGTGTATATATACCACACCTTCTATGGGCAGAAGACTTGAATAGACATTTCTCCAAAGAGGACATACAGATGGCCAATAGACATATGAAAAAAGTGTTCAACATCACTAATCATCAGAGAAATGCAAATAAAAAACATAATGAGATATCACCTCACACCAGTTAGAATGGCTAGCATCAATAAGACAATAACAAGTGTTGGAGAGGCTGTGGAGAAAAAGGAACCCTCATACACTGTTGGTGGCAATACGGACTGGGGCAGCTGCTATGGAAGGCAGTGTGGAGGTTCCTCAAAAAATTAAGAATAGAATTACCATATAACCCAGCAATCCCTCTCCTGAGTATCTACCCAAAAAATCTGAAAACATTTATCCATAAAGATTTATGTGCTCCGATGTTCATTGCAGCTTTATTTATGGTGGTCAAGACATTCACTTCAATTTTTAAAAAGGCTCTAGTGAAAGCTCAGGGTTATCCTGAATATTTACTTTGAGATAAATAGAAAGTATCTGATATAAAGCTATACATATTTGTTTTTCAACTTTTGATTCTTGGGGACTAATTGTACTCCTCAAATGCTGTAGGAGCTCAGATGTTGTTCTTTACCATATTTCTAAAGCATTGCTCAATAGACATCTTTTTAATTTTTTAATTACATTTCAAGTAATTTTCCTTTCAGGACTTACTCTAACTCTTCTATGTGGGAATTATAAATCATGAATCTGCTTCTGTCTCTGGATGATAATCAGAACACTTCTCCCTAGACACAATGATTGGTACAGTGGTGGATACTGAGCAGGGTCACAGTTTCTTGCACTACCAAATATTGAGATACATGCTGGAAAAGAAAGAATCCTTCTTCTCTTTTGAAATGTTGTGCTATAAACTAGGAAAGCCAGGAGGTGGGTGCAGTTAACTATCTCTTTCACAAATAGAGAAACTTTCCTGGAAAACTATCAACAAAAAGCAAGGATATCAAACAGATGTATAGTATAAGAATTCTATTGTTCCTGTTTGAAACAAAGATACACCTGAGAATGAAGCTAGACTCATCTTTTACTTAAGTTTCAAAATTATTTGTTTTTTTTCTTTGCTTGTCCATTCATCAAGGTACAACTGACCAAGATATAATCAGTGTTATGCAGTACCAATTACAATTTTTTAAAATACATATAGAAATGTCTGAGTACTGGTCAGAAACATGTTATTCACTGTTATGCTTCTGAAAACAGCTGGTTAAACTGTTGCCTTCCAATATCTTTGCACTTGGATTTGTGTCCATCTAAATTGAAATTTTATTTTTTAAAAATTGGATCAAATTGCTAAATTTCAGAAAGGCATTGGTGGAAACTAGCTTAATTAAAAGTAGATACATAAGAAAAAGAGGATGTTTTACCTTTTACACTGATGGCCAATAATGAAAAAGAGCAGAGTATAAGACACCTGACCCTTTGAATGACTGCAAAAGCCAAATTTGATGCTATAACACACAATAAAATCAATGTAAACTAATATATTACACTTAGCTATTGGCCTTAAGCCTTCCCTAGTTACTTGTACTGTGAATTTGCACTAGAACAAATTTAATGGATATCTCTATTTTAAGGAATTATCCTTTGGGATGTACAAACAAGCTATGATTCAACAAAAGAGTGAATGTTTAATTTAAAAGAAAGTTATTACAGATAGAAAAAAAATGGCGGCGTGAGGTGAGCCTCTGTAACGCTCCCCTGGAATTTACAATGAATCGGACAAAATAACTCCACAAAGGACTCCCTGCACAGCAGACAAGCAAGACAAAGAGGCCCACTACTGAATTCACCTCCAGGTGGGTGAATAGCGCGAGCAGTGGAGGAGAGAGAGGAGAAGTGCGGAGACGAAGCCGTGCGGGTGCAGGACGCAGACCTAGCTCAGTGCTCGGAGCCCGCTGCTCCCGGATCTACCGCAGCTGCGGGAGAGGGAAGGACTCGGACTGCTAGGGCTCCGCTTACGGCCCACAGGGCTGAGGGGGCAGCATATAAACACGGCTGAACCCAACGCTCATGGCAGAGACCTCACGGAGCAAAGACTGAGGGAAGAGGGCTGAAATCGGTGGTTTAAGCCCTCACTGCCGAGCAGAGAACAGAAGCCTTAGGCACGAAGACTAGCCGCCCCCTCCCTACACTCCCAGAGCTCGCCCCGCTCCCACCTGCCCGGTGCTAGAGGCGATAAAGTAGCAGTGTCAGATCAAAGGACAGAATATTTGCTGCTCTGAAACTGTGGACCGCAGACAGAGATCCGCAGACAGAGATTCGCAGCTCAACTAGTTCCGGCAAAGGGGAGGGAGTTGTGGAAGCAGGACTGGCTGTGGTGGTGGTCGCCACCATTACTCTGGGCCACCTCTCACAACTCACCCTGCCCCTGGCCCCACCTATCTGGGTGGATCCCTGCAGCAGTAAAGAGAACTGCTGAAACATACGGGCTCTGAATCTGGTGCAGAAAGAGCTTTGGAACTTCAAAAGCTCTTCGCATAGCTATCAACCTGTTGCAGAAGCCACTCCTGTAGATGTCTAGGAAGAGAAATAGTAAATCAGTGATTGCCATGAATAACCAAGGCAACAAGATAGCTCAGAAAGAAAGTGAAAAGTCTTCAGAAAAGTAACTTAGAGATATGGAAATATATGATTTAAATGACATAGAATTCAAGATTGCAATTCTGAAAAAACTGAACGAGATGCAAAAAACACAGAAAGGCAGTTTAATGAACACAGAAACACAATCAAAGAACACCATGAGCATTTTACAAAAGAGATTGAAATTTTGAAAAAGAACCAAATAGAATTTCTGGGGATTAAGAACACAATAGAAGAAATTAACAATAAAATATCCAGCTTAGGTAGCAGAGTTCATGGAGGTAGTAAAGTAGAGATGGAGGAAAGAATCAGTGACATCGAAGACAGGAACCTTGAATTTACACAGATAGAAGAAGAAAGAGACTTGACATTTAAAAGAAATGAAAGAACTCTACAAGAACTTTCTGACTCCATCAGAAAGAGCAATATAAGAATAATGGGCATACCAGATGGAGAAGAAAGAGAGAAGGGAACAGAGAATATATTCAAAAAAATCGTTGATAAGAACTTTCCAAACTTGTGGAAAGAACTGGATCCTCGAATCCAAGAAGCAAATAGAACACCTAATTACCTCAATCCCAACAGGCCTTCACCAGGCACATTGTATTGAAGCTGTGTAAAATCAATGACAAAGAAAGAATCCTCAAGGCAGCCAGGGAACAGAAGACAGTAACTTACAAAGGAAAGCCCATTAGATTATCATCAGATTTTTCAGCAGAAACTCTACAAACTAGGAGGGAATGGAACCAAATATTCAAACTATTGAAAGAGAGAAATTATGAGCCAAGAATAATATATCCAGCAAAGATCTCCTTTAGATATGAAGGAGGAATAAAGACCTTTCCAGACATCCAGAAGCTGAGGGAATTTTCTAATACACGACCTGCACTACAAGAAATACTAAAGGAGGCTATTAGACCACCATCAACAGGTACAACTAGTGGCAACCAAAACATAAAAAGGGGGAGAGTAAAGACCTGAACTGGAATATGAAAATAGAGAAAGTAAGCGTGCTGAAGAAACTGGAATACTCTAAATATCAAACTTTCTTTTACATAAACTTAAGGGTAACCACTCAAAAAACATCCAAATCTGAAATATATACTGTAATAAAAGAAGAAACAGAGGGAAACATCATAAAATACCACCACACAGAAATAATAGACAACAACAAAAAGGCAAAGAAACAATGGAGACACAGCCTTACCAGAAAACTAAAGATAGAATGCCAGGAAATCCTCACATATCAATAATCACCCTAAATGTAAATGGACTGAACTCACCAATAAAGAGACACAGAGTAGCAGATTGGATCAAAAAACTTAACCAAACCATATGCTGTCTACAAGAGACACATCTCAGCTACAAGGAGAAGCATAGACTCAAAGTGAAAGGGTGGAAATTGACACTCCAAGCAAATGGTACCCAGAGAAAATCAGGTGTAGCCATAATGATTTCCGATGAAATAGACTTCAGGGTGAAACAGATAACAAGAGACAAAGATGAACATTTCATAATGGTAAAAAGGACTATACAACAGGAAGACATAACAGTCATCAATGTTTATGCCCCCAATCAGGGAGCACTGAAATATACCAAGCAACTACTAACAGAACTAAAGGGAGAAATTGACCAAAAAACCCATTATACTAGGGGACTTAAATACATCATTGACAGCTATGGATAGATCATCCAAACAGAAGATAAATAATGAAATAGCAGCCTTTAATGACACATTAGATGAAATGGACATAATTTACATATATAGAGCACTTCATCCAAAAACATCAGACTATACATTCTTTTCGAGTGTACATTGAACATTCTCAAGGATAGACCATATATTGGGACATAAAATCAGCCTCAGCAAATTTAAGAAGTTTGAAATCATACCAAGCATATTCTCTGATCACAAGGCTTTGAAATTGGATATCAACTGCAAAAAGAAAGCAGGAAAAAACACAAATACATGGAGATTAAACAACATGCTTTTAAAGAATGACTGGGTCAAAGAGGAAATTAGAGGAGAGCTCAAAAGATACATAGAAACAAATGACAATGAAAATATATCCTACTAAAATTTTGGGATGCCGCGAAAGCAGTTTTAAGAGGGAAATTTATATCATTACAGGCCTATCTCAAGAAATAAGAAAAATCCCAAATAAATAACCTCATGTTACACCTTAAAGAACTAGAAAAAGAAGAACAAGTGAAACCCAAGGTCACCAGAAGAAAGGAGATAACAAAAATCAGAGCAGGACTAAATCAAATAGAGAACAAAAAGACAATAGACAAAATTAATGTGACAAAGAGCTGGTTCTTTGAAAAGATTAACAAAATTGACAAACCCTTAGCTAGACTCACTAAGATAAAAAGAGAGAAGACACTAATTAACAAAATCAGAAATGAAAAAGGGGAAGTTATCATGGACACCACAGAAATACAAAGGATTATCCAAGAACACTATGAAGGACTATATGCCACCAAATTCAATAACCTAAAAGAAATGGACAAGTTCTTAGAAACATATAGCCTTGCAAGGCTGAATCATGAAGAAATGGAAAACCTAAACAGGCCGATCACCAGTAATGAAATTGAATCAGTCATCAAAAAACTTCCCAAAATAAAAGTCCTGGACCAGATGGCTTCACTAGTGAATTCTACCAAACCTTCAAAGAGGATCTAATACCAATTCTGCTCAAACTTTTCCAAAAAATTGAAGAAGAGTCAGTACTCCCTAACTCATTTTATGAGGCCAACATTACCCTGATACCAAAGGACAACACAAAAAAAGAAAACTACAGACCAATATCTCTGATGAATACACATGCTAAAATCCTAAACAAAATTCTAGCAAATCGAATACAATGATGCATTAAAAAGATTATTCATCACGACCAAGTGGGGTTCATCCCCGGGGCACAAGGATGGTTCAACATTCGCAAATAAACAAATGTGATACATCACATAAACAAAATAAAGGACAAAAATCATATGATTCTGTCAATTGATGCAGAAAAAGCATTTGATAAGATACAACATCCATTTATGATTAAAACACTTAATAAAATTGGTATAGAAGGAAAATACCTCAACATAATAAAGACCATATACGACAAGCCCTCAGCTAATGTCATAATTAATGGTGAAAAACTGAAGCCCTTTGCTCTATGTTCAGGAACACGAAAAGGTTGTCCCCTATCACCTCTGCTTTTCAACATAGTGTTGGAAGTCCTTGCCAGAGCAATCAGGCAAGAGAAATAAATAAAAGGCATCCAAATTGGGAATGAAGAAGTTAAATTGTCACTCTTTGCAGATGACATGATGCTATATATAGAAAACCCTAAAGACTCCACCAAAAAGCTATTAGATACAATCAATGATTACAGTAAAGTTGCTGGTACAAAATCAATGTACAAAAGTCCATTGCTTTCCTATATACCAACAATGAAATCTCAGAAAAAGAAATACAAAAAAAGAATTCCTTTTGCAATTGCAGCAAAAAGAATAAAATACCTAGGAATAAACTTAACCAAGGATGTGAAGGATTTATATGCTGAAAACTATAAGACATTTTTGAAAGAAATTGAAGAAGACACAAAGAAATGGAAAGACATTCCGTGCTCATGGATTGGAAGAATCAACATAGTTAAGATGGCCATATTACCCAAAGCAATATACAGATTTAATGCAATTCCCATCAAAATCCCAATCGCATTTTTTAAAGAAATAGAACACAAAATCATCAGATTTGTTTGGAACCACAAAAGACCCCGAATAGCCAAAGCAATCTTAAGTAAAAAGAACAATGCTGGAGGTATCACTCCCTGACTTTAGCTTGTACTACACGGCTACAATAATCAAAACAGCATGGTATTGGCAGAAAAACAGACACATAGACTAATGGAATAGAATTGAGAACCCAGAAATAAAACCACATAAATATGGAGAGACAATTTGAGACAAAGAAGCTAAAAACATACAATGGACGAAAGACAGCCTCTTCAATAAATGGTGCTGGCAGAATTAGATAACCAGGTGCAAAGGAATGAAACTGGACTGTTATCTGTCACCATGTACCAAAATTAATTCAAAATGGATCAAAGACTTAAGCATAAGACCTGACACAATAAACTGCATAGAAGAAAACATAGGTACTAAACTTATGGACCTTGGGTTAAAGAGCATTTTATGAATTTGACTCCAAAGGCAATGGAAGTAAAAGCTAAAATAAACAAATGGGACTATATGAAACTTAAAAGCTTCTGCACAGCAAAAGAAACCATCGACAAAATAAAGAGGCAACCAACTGAATGGGAGAAGATTTTTGCAAACAGTGCCTCTGATAAGGGTCTAATATCCAAAATATACAAGGTACTCATGAAACTCAACAACAAAAAAAACAAACAACCCAAATGAAAAATGGACAGAGGACCTGAAGAGACATTTCTCCAAAGAGGATATACAAATGGCAAATAGACATATGAAAAAATGCTCAACATTGCTAATCATCAGAGAAAAGCAAATGAAAACCACAATGAGATATCACCTCACCCCAGTCAGAATGGCTTTCATCAACAAGACAAATAGTAACAAGTGTTGGAGAGGCTGTGGAGAAAAAGGAACTCTCATACACTGTTGGTGGGAATGCAGACTGGTGCAGCCGCTATGGAAGGCAGTGTGGAGGTTCCTCAAGAAATTACAAATTGAATTACCATATGACCCAGCAATCGCTCTCCTGGGTATCTACCAAAAAAATCTGAAAGCATTTCTCTATAGAGAGACGTGTACTCCAATGTTCATTGCAGCTTTGTTTACGGTGGCCAAGACATGGAAACAACCAAAATGTCCTTCGATAGATGAATGGATAAAGAGGTTGTGGTATATATACACAATGGAATACTATTTGGCGTTAAGGAAAGAAGATATAGGAGCATTTGTGACAACATGGATGGATCTTGAGAGTATAATGCTAAGTGAAATAAGTGAGACAGAAAAAGCAGAGAACCCTATGATTTCACTGACATGTGGTATATAAACCAAAAACAACAAAAGAAGAAGACAAACAAATGAGAAAGAAAAACTCATAGACACAGACAATAATTTAGTGGTTACCAGAGGGTAAGGGGGTGGGGGGTGGGTGATGAGGGTAAAGGGGATCAAATATATGGTGATGGAAGGAGAACTGACTCTGGGTGGTGAACACACAATGGGATTTATAGACGATGTAATACAGAATTGTACACCTGAAATCTATGTAAATTTACTAACAATTGTCACCCCAATAAAATTAATTAAAAAAAAAAAAAAGAAAACATTACTGTGTGTCCTCATTCACCTTATTCACCAGATCTGGCACTGTGTGACTCTGCCTCTTCCCCAAAGTCAAAGTGACAATGAAAGGTAAACATTTTGAATTGATTCAGGACCTTGAGGCAGCCACAGCAGCACAACAAAAGACACTCATGAAAGAGGACTTCCAGAACTGCTTCATAAAGTGGCAAGAACGATGAGAAAAGTTTGTTTGTAGCAGGGGGGAGTATTTTGAGGAGGATTAATAACAATGTGTCTTTACTGTAATTTTTTGAAATTAAACATTCACTATATATTTTTTTATCACACCTCGTAGGTAGAGGGAAATGGACTGCGTAGAAAATCCTTATCACTCAATCCCACTGATATGAAGACAAAGGTCAATATGAGAAGCCTGGTGAAGGGAAAAACAACAGGTTTATTGATAAGTAGAAACCCTACACTGGTTCTATACTCATGTGCCTTGGAGAAAATGTCCGTTGGCTTTAATTACTAGCCCAAGAGCAAAAAAATAACACATACCGAACAAAGTAGAATAATGTTAGGAGAGATTTCATTGACAGAAAAAAACAAATCTTTCAAGCAAAATCTCTCATTAATCAGCTTTTAATTTTGTCATAGACTCTTGAAAGTGACACAAAAAAGGTAAGATGCTACAATGAAGCAATCTGCAGAAGACAAATCCTACCCAATCTCCTCTCTCAGATGTGAGAAAATTTGAATGGAAAACTTCCCAGAGGGAAGTCAAGGATTCAGTCCATTTCCAGGCTAGAAGTCCTTGACAAATCTAAACTTCACAATTTTACATGTTACATGTTACTGACTATACTACATTGATTCCTTTTCTGCTATTTTCAAAATGAGATTTAAAAAAAGTATTATCTTTTATTTGAATATTGCGTGTCAAGTGTGTTTTGGGTGCTCATTTAAAATTTGGCCTAAGTTGTTGGATGATGAAGAGCTTCATCCAGGCATGACCAAGAGGAATTCAGTGTCCAAATAATTTGGCACTGGTATTGAATGCAATAACTGGTTGGGTCTTGAGTAGAGATTGAAACAATACAGTGAAACGTGGAGCTGAGAAATAGGTTGAAAAAGACCTAAGGACATTCTCTGAATTCTGAAAACAGCTGTGAATGAATTGGGTACATAAAGTAACATTAACAAAAAACTAAACTAAAAAATGAATGCACAAAAACATAAAAAATAATCATGAAAGAAAATAATATAATATTTTGAAAGTTTACCACACAAGTGCGTTTATCACAGCATGGTCCAGTGCCACATTCTGCTCGTCCAATCAGAGTACAAGTTTCAGGATTACAGCATTTTTCATGAGTGCATTTCTAAAAGAAAATACAATCAAATTCAGTAATAGGACTTTTCAACCAAATAAATAATTTTGTCAAAATACACTAAAGCTTGTATCTAAGTTAATTACAATCACAGTATAGTTTTTACTTCTGTATTTACTTTTAACACCACTTTATTTAAACATTATATTTTCTGTATAAAAAAATGGAAATGAAATTATTCGTGATTCACAGCTCAAGAAATTGAACTGTTAAAAATTAATGCAATTCCTTTCAACTGCAGGTTTTTTTTAAACATATACACAATAAATTTTTAGACTTTTTATCATTTAAGATGAGTATTTTTCCATATTATCAATTCTTCCCAAAATATAATTTTGGGAATATATAACAAGTTAAGATTGTGACAAAATAGAGGTTTCAAAACTATAATATTTTATTATTGTAAAAAATGTTTCAAAGAAAGTTTCTGTCATTTTTTTAGCTCCAAAATTTTATATGAAACATTATTTCAAGAAGTTATTAGGTCATAGAGTACAAAAATAGTAAGTGCTCATTACAATATACTCTGATTTTCTTTTTTCTATAGAGTTATCTATTCAGTGCAAGAGAAATGTTTACTAGACTGACAGTAATATATAAAAATTAATAAAATGGGTAAGTAAAAATAACTAGGCGTTTATATCTGTTTCTATTTTATTATTTTCATTATTAATGTGTTAAAAATTTTACATATATGCTCATTCTGGTTTATGTTATGTTTCTATCTATATATTTCTATTGAGGTATTCGGTTTTATTCCCTAATCTGTAAGCACTTGTATATTAATTATATACAATTTAAAAAACTGGGCAAGTCAGAAGAAAACAATAGAAATGAATATAACTCAGAATGCTTTGGTGATCTTGTTCCAGACTATCAACACTTAACTGAAGGCTCAATACCCATTCTGTCAGGAAAACTTAACCTGAGACTTGTTGACTTTAGAGGTAGACAAGCTTTTCTTCAAGATAATCTTTGAACACTGATATGGTTCCCCTTAGCCAAATTTTATTAAACCTGAAATCTGCCTTTATTACCTAGGGAAAAACAAAACTCTCTTGTAAACATTCCTCAGGCCCATAGCTTCTACTTTGATTGGGGGATCTATCATATCACTGACCCACTTGATGAAAATCATTAGCTGTTCCTTTGACCACCTCAGAATACTGATTCCCTCCTATAGTGTTCCTTCCTATACTTACCTCTTTATCACACTAATAAACCCTACTTTCAGCCTCTTAAGAATTGGATCTTGACCTCACATCAGTGAAATGCTGTAGTTGAGATTGCTACAAATGTTGGCAGAAGTCACTTTGCCCGAAGTAGACCAATGTATTGAATCTACCCATGCTGTGATAGCCAAATTGTTGTTCTGTTCAGTAAAACTGCAGTCTGCTTAGCAGGAATATTTAAATCTACTCAAGGAATTTATTCATCACAAGGAACACAGAATTGGTTCAGTCTGATATTAATTTCCCATTTCTGCTATAAAAAATTACCATAAATTAAAACTATAAGCATGTATTATTTTACAGTTCCAGAGGTCAAAAAGGGTCTTATTGGACTAAAATCAAAATTTTGAAAGTTTGTTTTTTTAAATTAAAGTTTATTGGGGTGACAATTATTAGTAAAGTTACATAGATTTCAGGTGTACAATTCTGTAATACATTATCTATATATCACATTGTGTGTTTACCACCCAGAGTCAGTTCTCTTTTCATCACCATGTATTTGATCCCCTTTACCCTCATCTACCACCCCCCTGCCCCCTTTCCCTCTGGTAACCACTAAACTATTGCCTGTGTCTACGAGATTTTGTTTCTTCATTTGTTTGTCTTGTTCTTTTGTTGTTTACAGTTTCACGTATCAGTGAAATCATATGGTTCTCTACTTTTTCTGTCTGACTTATTTCACTTAGCATTATAATCTCAATATCCATCCATGTTGTCACAATTGGTACTATTTCATATTTTCTTATGGAAGAATAATATTCCATTGTGCATATATACCACAACTTCTTCATCCATTCATCTACCGAAGGACATTTTAGTTGTTTCCATGTCTTGGCCACCATAAACAAAGCTGCAATGAACATTGGAGTACATATGTCTTTATGGTTAAATGTTTTCAGATTTTTTGGGTAGATACCCAGGAGAGGGATTGCTGGGTCATATGATAATTCTATTCGTAATATATTGAGGAACCTCCACCCTGCCTTCCATAGCGGTTGCACCAGTCTGCTTTCCCACCAACAGTGTATGAGGGTTCCTTTTTCTCCACAGCCTCTCCAACACTTGTTACTATTTGTCTTGTTGATGATAGCCATTCTAACAGGGGTGAGGTGACATTTCATTGTGGTTTTCATTTGCATTTTTCTGATGATAGTGATGTTGAACATTTTTTCATATGTCTATTTGCCATTTGTATGTCTTCTTTGGAGAAAAGTATTTTCAGGTCCTCTGCCCATTTTTTAATTTGATTGTTTGTTTTGCATTCCTTCTGGAAATTCTACAGAAAATGCATTTCACTGCCTTTTCCATTTTCTAGAGGCCATCTGAATTTCTTGGTTTACAGACTCATTCTCTATTTGCAAAACCACAAGTATAGCATCTTCAAATATCATTGTCATGTATATGCTGAATCTGACCTGTCTTCCTCCCTCTAAAAAGTACCTTTGTAATTACATTGGACCCACCCACATAATATAGGATTTCTCTCCCTCTCAAGATCCCTAACTTGATCATATTTTCAAAGTCCCTTTTGCCATGAAAGGTAACATATTCACAAGTTATAGGGATAAGGATATGGGAAACTTTGGGGGTGATATTACCATATTTCATCATATGGTCTACAAGGATTCATGTCCATCTCATAAGCAAAACACATACACTCTGTCCCAACATCCCATTAAAGCCAAAACACATTATAGCATTAATTTAAACTTGCTCATCTGCTGACTCATCTCAGTGGTGTGAAGGAGCCATTGGGTCTGCAATTGCACTCCGTTTTTCTTGGAGCTTCCTTCAGTTTATCTGACTCCTGATCTTGGTGAGTGTGTGTTCCGCTCCATGACAAAGCGTCCATATTGTTGAGCCAATTACTGTAATGTCTCTCTCTCTCTCTGTCCTTATTCATATATAATAAATATACATATGCACATATATATGCATATGTGTATATACATAATAAATTAACACATAAATATAAAAATACATCAATAATAATTTATATATAGATCAAATTTTAAAATAATATTATATTGGATATATTAAGTCAAAATATATTATTAAATTATCATATACTTCTTTTTACTTTTTAAAAATGTGGCTACTAGAAAATATAAAATATGTATGTGGCTCACATTATATTCTTATTAGCTAAAACTGGTCTAAAGAAACACTAATGAAATTAATAACTCATTTCAGCAAGATTGCTATAAAAAAGTAAAAATACAAATATCTAGGTCATTTTTATATCTCAGTGGTAGAGAAAACAAAAATTTGAAATGTGTGATTTACAATACCATGAAAAAGTAAAAAATACAACAATAAAAATTTTAAAATTTATGAGTGAAAGACCTTTACACTGAAGACTATAAAATACTGTTGAGAGAAATTTAAAAAAATAAAAGAGATGTTATAGTATTATCACAAGATTAGGAAAAACAGAAAAACTCATAAATGTTTACTTCATCAATGACTGAGATTATGATTCAATATACTCAGGGAAAGATAGTCTTTAAATAAATTGTGATTGTTCAATTTGATATCCTTATAGCATATACAAAAATAAATTACAGGTGATTGTATATCTAAACATAAATTGTTGAAAAAAATCCAAATATTTTTACAGAAAAATATATGAACATTTTTATGGCATGTAAAGCAATACACATAAAGTGGTGTGTGTCATCTGTTGATTCAGAACAAATACTTAGTGGCTTAAAACAACAACAGTCATTCATTTTTTTATGGTTTCTTTAGGTCAGGGATTCAGTGACAGCTTAGATGAGTAATTATGGATTTGGGTCACCCACAGATTAACATGGTTGAAATCATCTGAATACTTGTCTTGACCTGGAGGATCTGCTTTCAATGTTGCAGCCTCACATGGTTGGCAAATTGGTGCTGATTGTTGAAAACGTCTTAATTCTTCTCCTTATGTGACACTCCAGGGGCTGCCTGAGTATCCTCATGACATGGTAGCTAACTTCTCCCAAAGTGAGTGGTCTAAGAGAGAGCAATGCAAATGCCACTATTGTCCTTTATGGCTGAGCCACTGAAATAACACACCATCATTTACACAATACCCTAATAATCATAGAGGTGAGTCCTCTTCAGCCCAGCAGGGTACTTTATAAGGGCATGAACACTAGCAGACAAACATCTTTGGGGCAACAATGGACATTGGTCACCATAGGTGGGACTAGGGTAAGGCAGGTGAGCCACCTAGTACACAGGTAAGAAGGCACTCCCTCTCAAGTCTTGCAATTGATGACTCTACCATGTTTCCCAGAAAATAAAACCTAGCCGGACCATCAGATCTAATGCATCTTTTGGAGCAAAAATTAATGTAAGACCCAGTCTTATTTTAATATAAGGTCGGGTCTTACATAATATAAGACTAGGTCTTATATTAATTTTTGCTCCAAAAGATGCATTAGAGCTGATGGTCCAGTTAGGTCTTATTTTTGACGAAACACGGTATGTGTTTTGTGTAAGTAACAATTCAAATTGGCTACCATGAAGTTAAGACATTCCCTCTCTAGGGACTAGGCAAGACCATAAAGAGGAGGGGTGGCAAAACTGGCTCCCTAAGGCTCCCAAGGCATTAGGAAAGTAATATATCAGCAAGGTTAGATAGCCACTAACTCCCAAAACAAATGGATCACTCAAATTTTGAAGGTGCTAACCAGGGAAAAATAGTTTGGAGCAATTCAAGGACTTGTGGTTTCAGCTCTGACATGTATAGAGCTTGGAAGTCATCACTCCTCCTTAACAAAAGAAAAGAGCAGAACAAAGGCAAGTGAATAAAGAACACTATTTTCGACAAATGTTTCTGGAATAATTGGATGTGTATGTGCAAACAAAAATGAATTTACACACAGATCTTATCCATCTCATAAAAATTAACTCAAAATAGATCACAATAGGGTAAATGGAAGGAGAGTTGAATAAGTGAAGCACAGGGGCTACTTAGGGTGGTAAAACTATTTACTGTAATAATGAAAACAAGTTATTATGAATTTGTCAAAATCCATAAAATTGTAAACACAAAGAGTGAGGGGGGTTCACAGTGTGAGGGATATAAATGATGAATGTCTAAGTATTACCTTGTCTTGTAAACCTGAAACTAATAAATTTTAAAAAAAGAGTGAACCTTAATATTAACTGCTGAATTTAGATAATTATAATGTATCAATATTGGCTCATTAACATAGCAAATGTATCACACTAATACAAGATGTTAATAACAAACTGTATGCTAGAGTTGAAGTAGTAGGTGGAGTGGGTGTTCTAAATTCACTGCATTATCTGCTCAATTTTCCTGTAAATCTAATATTGTACCAAAAAATTCATCAATTATTTTTTAAAAGTAAATAAATAGATTGGGATTCTGGACCCCAGTAACATGTTCTGCAAATGTGTATGTTTAAGCTTATTAAACACTGGAACTAACTTGGCTAGTAGTTGTTTTTTTAAATGCCTTTCACATATTTTTTCTTAGAGTTTATCATATGATATATCTGTTTTTTTTCCCAGATATGATATATGTTGGTGACTTCTACAATGATTGTATAAACAAAGAACTACTTATACTCCTAAAACATTTCAAGTTTATAAAATTTTGCCTACCATGAAAAAATAATTAATGTCTGGCTAACGGAAGACATAAGTAATTAGAGCCTTGTATTATACTACTAACTTTTTTAAATTAAAGTTTATTGGGGTAACAACTGTTAGTAAAGTTACATAGATTTCAGGTGTACAATTTGGTATTACATCACCTATAAATCCCATTGTGTGTTCACCACCCAGAGTCAGTTCTCCTTCCATCACCATATATTTGATCCCTTTTACCCTCATCTACGACCCCCACCCTTACTTTCTGGTAACCACTAAACTATTGTCTGTGTCTACAAGTTTTTGTTTCTTCATTTGTTTGTCTTGTTTGTGGTGTTTTCAATTTTACATACCACATATCAGTGAAATCATACAGTTCTTGACTTTTTCTGTCTGACTTATTTCTCTTAGCATAATAATCTCAAGATCCATCCATGTTGTTGCAACATCAATAAGACAAGTAATAACAAGTGTTGGAGAGGCTGTGGAGCAAAAGGAACCCTCATATACTGTTAGTGGGAATGCTGATTGGTGAAGCCGCTGTGGAAGGTGGTGTGGAAATTCCTCAAAAAGTTAAAAATACAATTATCATATGACCCAGCAATCCCTCTCTTGGGTATCTTCCCAAAATACCTCAAAACATTTTTCCATAAAGATATATGTGCTCTGATATTCACTGCAGCTTTATTTAAAGTGGCCAAGACATGGAAACAACCAGTGTTGTTTGATAGATGATTGGATAAAGAACATGTGCTATAAACAATGGAATATTATTCTGCCATAAGAAAAGATACTACCGATATTTAAACAAGAAGTAGAAACCATTATTTGGTTGACAAATTAAGAATAATTAAAATATTTTCCTACTTATAGCCTTTGGTGTATAGAGCTGGGTACTGCTAATATTTTTTAATTTTTATTAAATTTATTAGGGTGATATCAGTTAGTAAAATTATAAAGGTTTCAAGTGTACATTTTTATAATGTATCATCTATCTTTTTGCACTGTGTGCTCATCACCCAAAGTCACTTCCTCCATCATCATATATGTGACCACTTTTTCCCTCATCTACTACCCCTCCCACTTCCTTACCTTCTGTTAACCACTAACCTATTGTGTGTTGTCTATGAGTTTTTGTTTGTCTCGTTCATTTGTTACTTTCAGTTTTATATCCCACATATGAGTGAAATCATACAGTTGGCCACTTTTCCTGACTTATTTTGCTTAGCACAATAATCTCAAGATCTATCCATGTTTTCACAAATGGCAGTATTTTATCTTTTCTTAACATTGAGTAATACTCCATTGTACATATGTGCCACATCTTCTTTATCCAGTTATTTATTGAAGGACACTTCAGTTGTTTCTATGGCTTGGCCACCATGAATAATGCTGCAATGAACATAGGGGTACATATCTTTATGGATAAATGTTTTCAGACTTATGGGGTAGATACCTAGAAGAGGGATTACTGAGTAATATGGCAATTCTATTCTTAATTTTTTGAGGAACCCCCATACTGTCTTATATAGTGGCTGTACCAATTTACATTCCCACCAACAGTGTATGAGGGTTCCTTTTTCTCCCATCCTCTTCAACACTTGTTACTATTTGTCTTGTTGATAATAGCCATTCTAACAGGTGTGAGGAAGTATCTCATTGTGGTTTTGATTTGCATTTCCCTAATAGCTAGTGAAGTTAAGCATCTTTTCATTTATCTGTTGGCTCTTTGTATGTCTTCTTGAGAGAAGTTTCTGTTCATGTCCTCTGCCCATTGTTCAATTGGATTGTTTGTTGTTGTTGTTGTTGAGTTGTATGAGTTCTTTATAAATGTCAGATATTAGCCCCTTAGTGGAGTCATTTTTTGCAAATATCTTCTTCCATTCGGTTGGTTGTCTCTTTGTTTTGTTCATGGTTTCTTTTGCTGTGCAGAAGCTTTTTAGTTTGATATAATCCCATTTATTTATTTTTGCTTTTAGTTCCTTGCCTTTGGGGTCAAATTTATAAAATCCTTTCTAAGACCAAGGTGCATAAGTTGAGTATTTATGCTTTCTTCTATGCAATCTATTGTTGCAGGTCTTATCTTTAGGTCTTTGATCCATTTTGAGTTAATTTTGTTATATGGTGACAGCAGTCTAATTTCATACTTTTGCACGTGACTTTCCAATTTTTCTAGCATCATTTATTGAAGAGGCATTATTTTCTCCATTATATATTTTTGGCTTCTTTGTCGAAAATTATCTGTCCATATATATGTGGGTTTATTTCTGGTTTCTCAGTTCTGTTCTATTGGTCTATGTGTCTGTTTTCTTGCCCATAACATACTGTTTTGATTATTGTCACATTGTGGTATAATTTTAAGTCAGGGACTGTGATACTTCTACCTTGTTCTTCTTTCAAAGAATTGCTTTGTCTATTCAGGGTCTTTTTGATTCCATACAAATCTGAAGAATTTTTGTTCTATTTCTTTAAAAAATTACCATTCCTCTTCTCGGGAGTGACGTCATAGGAATGGCAACAGCTAGGCAGACTTCTTGAGTTCTCCTCCCGATCTTACCACAAACCAAACCTATAATCCATCAAAGGACTTTCTGCTCATCACACAGAACAGCTAAGAGACACGTACAGGATTACTTGAAGGTGGGCAAATTGGGTGAGCAGGGGAAGAGGGAAGGGAGCAGAGTGGAGACGCAGCATGCATCCGCAGCTGCAGAGACACAGGGGATCCCAGGATGGAACGGAGACCACAAAAGCCAGGAGGTGGGCTCTTTCCTTGTCTCCCACAGCTGATCTCTCCACTGAGAGAGCAGCATATCCAGCATTTGAGGCAGTAATCTCAGCTGAGACCTCCAGCTGGGCCCTAGGTTGGAGAAAGAACATAAACTCTATACTGCGCCCCTCAGCCCACAATCCCAATCCTACCCCCATCCTTCCAGAGAATTAAACTGGCCCCTGAACTGAGGGGTAGTGTCAGATTATAGAGGAGCAGTAGTGCTCAGGATCTGGAGGACCAGCGTGCAGCTCTGACCCAAGGAAGAGTCTGGGAAGAGTGTGCTATTGCTGGACTGGGAGAGAAGAGACTCCTCCACTGGCAGCCCCTACCCTTTCTGGCCTGCCTAGGGCAGGGCAATTACAACTGTGGAGACACTCCCAGGGATCAGCAGTAGGTGGCAGACACAGCTCTGGGCTTTCAGCAGCTCAGAAATCTCCCACCTGCCACACACACACACACACACACACACACACACACACACACACATACACAGAAGAAGTGCCCTAAGACTCAGGAGAACTGGGCACAAGGCTGGTGGTGCTACTCCAAGTGCACACATGTGCAGGCAAGAGCAGAAACTGTACTGACTTTGTAGAAACTACCATCCAGACCCCTTAGCCCCACTTATCTAAATCTGCAATCCCAAGGTCACTCTGGGCACCAGGTGACCAGCTCTGCCTGCACAATACACAGAGGACACTTTGGTACAGCAGAGGACAACCTGGAGATTACTTGGTGGGCTTAAGCCAAAACTTGTGCTGCTTTTTTTGTTTTGTTTTTTTATATCGTTGATATCTTTGCCTGTGTCAAGTATGAGCTACCAGTTGTTTTTACATGTGAATGTATTTGGTTTTTTCTTTGTTGTTGTTGTTGTTGTTGTTGTGCTTGGTGATTTGCTTTTTTCTGAAATTGCCCTACACTAGGGCCCAGTTTAAGAGGCACAAGATTCAAAACACCCAGAGGCCATCTCCAGACCAAACCAGAGTACTACCAGGTTTGACCTAAAAGTAACACACCAAGAGGGAATTCTCTACAGGCACAAGAGCCCACAGAGGCCAAGCCTCATTTAAGAAGTCAACCTTCATGCAGCAGATCATCCTGCAGTGGGCAGAGCCAAGTCTCACAACTAGTCAGCCTAGGAGACAATACCACCTACTCACAAGTAAAAGCCATTAAAGATCAACTTTAAAAGGACAATATACACAACACAAGAGTCACCTTTGGAGCACATGCAGAGGAGAAGAAGAAAGTGGTGCAAGTCAAATATAAAGGACACATACTACATAGGATAACCCAGCAAAAACTAAGAACCCTAGGAGATCTACCCAATATATCGAAGCAAACACAGAGAGTCAGCCAGAATGGGGAAACAAAGAAACATGTCCCAAATAAAAGAACAGAAGAAACCTCCAGAAGTGGAACCAAGTGAAATAGAGGTAACCAACCTATCAGAGACAGAGTTCAGAACACTGATGATAAGAATGTTTAAGGAGCTCAGTGATGACATAAAGAAGGATAGAGAAATCATAATGAACAACCAGTTAGAACTAAAGAATACAATAACTGAAATAAAGAACACACTTGAAGGAATTACCAGCAGGTTAGAAAAAGCAGAGGATCTAATCATCGATTTAGAAGACAAGATAGCAGAGATCAAATGGAACAACAAAAAGAAAAAGGATTAAAAAACAATGAAGATTGTTTAAGAGACCTCTTGGATAACATCAAGTGCAACAACATGCACATCATAGGAATACCAGAAGGTGAAGAGAGGAAGCAAGGGATAGAGAACAAATTTGAAGTAATAATGTCTGAAAACTTCCCTAACGTGGTGAAGAAAACTGACATACAAACCCAGGAAGTGCAGAGAGTTCGAACCAAGATGAACCCAAACAGGTCCTCACCAAGACACATTATAGTTAAAATATCAAAGTTTAAAGAAAAAGAGAGAATCCTAATAGCATCAAGAGAAAGATAGTGGGTTACATACAAGGGAACTCCTATAAGACTATCAAATGACTTCTCTACAGAAACATTGAAGGCCAGGATGGAGTGGCACGAGATACCCAAAGTGATGGAGAACAAAGACCTACAACCTGGATTGCTTTATCCAGCAAGGCTATCATTTAAAATTGAAGGAGAGATAAAGAACTTCCCAGAAAAGAATAAGCTAAAGGAATCTATTACCACCAAGCCAGCATTGAAGGAAATATTAAAAGGGCTTCCATAAACAGAAGAAAGATGAAAAAAATCTAACTACAAATTTAAAAAATGGCATTAACTATGTACTTATCAATAATCACTTTAAATGTAAATGGATTATTGCTCCAGTCAAAAGACATAGGGTGGCTGAGTGGATAAGAAAGCAAGACCCTCGTATATGATGTATGGAAGAGACTCACCTCAGATCAAAAGACATACACAGGCTGAAAGTGAACGGTTGGAATAAGATATCTCATGCAAATGGAAATGAGAAAAAAGCTGGAGTTGCAATACTTATATCTGACAAAATAGACATTAAAATGAAGAACATGTTAAAAGCCAAAATGGGTACTATATAATAATAAAGGGATCAATCCAACAAGAGGACATAACCCTAGTAAACATCTATGCACCCAACACAGGAGCACCTAAATATATAAAACAGATATTGACTGACATAAAGACAGAGATCAACAATAACACTATCATAGTAGGGGACTTCAACACACCTCTGACAACAAGGGACAGGTCTTCCAGACAGAAAATCAATATGGAAACATCGGCATTAAATGACACACTGAACCAGTTGAATTTAATTGATATTTTCAGAGCATTTAACCCAAAAGCTGCAGAATACACGTTCTTCTCCAGTGTACATGAAACATTTTCCAAGATAGACCACATGTTAGGCCACAAAAAATATCTTCATAAATTTAAGAAAATTGAAATCATACCAGTTGTCTTCTCTGACCATAGTGCTATGAAATTAGAAATGAACTACAGGAAAAAAAAACTGGAATACACACCAATTCAGACTGAATAACATGTTACTAAATAATGAGTGGGTCAACCATGAGATCAAGGAAAAAATCAAAAGATATCTCGAGAAATGAAAATGAAAACACGACTACCCAAAAATCTATGAGATGCGGCGAAAGCAGTCCTAACAGGGAAATTTATAGCATTACAGGCCTACCTACAGAAACAAGAAAAATCACTAATCAACAGTTCATCTTCACACTTAAGGGATCTGGAAAAAGAACAGCAAAATAAGCCCAAAGGGAGTACAAGGAAGGAGATAATAAAGATCAGAGCAGAAATAAATTAAATAGAAACCAGAAAAACAATACAAAAGATCAATGAATCCAAGAGTTGGTTTTTAGAGAAGATAAACAAAATCGACAAACTTTTAGCTAGACTCCTTTAAAAAAAGAGAGGACCCAAATTAATAAAATAAGAAATAAAAGAGGAGAAGTGACAACAGACACCACAGAAATACAAAAAAAAAAAAAAATTAAGAAATTACAATGAGCAACTATATACGAACAAATTTGACAATCTGGAAGAATTGGTCAATTTTCTAGAAGCATACAACCTTCCAAAGCTAGCTCAAGAAGAAACAGAAAACCTGAAAAAAACTGATTACCACCAGGGAAATTGAAGCAGTAATCAACAATCTCCCAACAAACAAAAGCCCTGGACCAGATGGCTTTACAGGTGATTTTTACAAAACGTTCAAAAAAAAATTATCACCTATTCTCCTCAAGCTCTTCCAAAAAAATCCAGAAGGAGGGCAGGCTCCCAAACACTTTTTACAAGTCCACTATCACCCTGATCCCAAAATGAGACAAAAACACTACAAAAAAAGAACACTACAGTCCGATATCTCTAATGAACAAAGATGCAAAAACCCTCAACAAAATATCAGGGAACAGAATTCAGCAATACATTAAAAAGATCATACACAAAATAGCGGCGTGAGGTGAGCCTCTGTAAACATTCCCTGGAATTTACAACTAATCCAACAACGACTCCACAAAGGACTCCCTGCACAGCAAACAGGAAAGACAAAGAGGCCCACTACTGAATTCACCAACAGGTGGGAGAGTCGCATGAGGGGGGGGAGGAGGGAAGGGAGAAGTGTGGAGACGAAGCCGCATGGGCGCAGGGCGCAGACCTAGCTCAGTGATCTGAGCTCTCTGCATCCCAGAACTACTGCAGCTGCGGGAAAGGGAAGGACTCGAACTACTAGGGCTCCGCTTATGGCCCACATGGCTGAGGGGGCAGCATATAACATGGCTGAACCCAACGCTCCCGGCAGACACCTTGGAGAAAAGACTGAGGGAAGAAGGCTGAAAACGGTGCTTTAAGCCCTCACTGCCAAGCAGAGAATGGAAGCCTTAGGCACTGAGACTAGCCGCCACCTCCCAACCCTCCCAGAGCTCGCCCGCGCCCACCTGCCTGGTGCTAGAAGCAGAACAGTAGCAGTGTCAGATCAAAAGAACAGACTATTTGCTGTTCTAAGAACTGTGGGCCGCAGACACAGATTTGAAGCCCAACTAGTTCCGGCAAAGGGGAGGGAGCTGTGGAGGCGGGACCAGCTGTGGTGGTGGTCGCTGCCATTGCTCTGGGGCACCTCTCACAACTCACCCGGCACCTGGCCCCACCTATCTGGGTGGATCCCTGCAGGAGGAAACAGAACTGCTGAAACATATGGGCTCTGAATCTGGTGCAGAAAGAGCTTTGAAACTTCAAAAGCTCTCTGCATCCCTACAGGGACGTGGCATCCTATGACTCAGGCGAACTGTTAACAGAGAAGAAACCTGTCTCCCAGGGAATACCCCATTGTGTGAGAAGCTGGAATAGTGCAGATAAAACAAAGCACTACAGTGTGAGAGAGGGAAAAAAAAGGCTGCAGTAGGGGAGAAAATAAAACATTCTACCAACAATAATTGGCATACAAAAGAAAGACCTCTTCCTATCAACCTGTTGCAGAAGCCACTCTTGTAGATGTCTAGGAAGAGAAATAATCAATCAGTAATTGCCATGAATAACGAAGACAACAAAACAGCTCAGAAAGAAAATGAAAAGTCTCCAGAAAAGGAACTTAAAGATATGGAAATATGTGACTTGAATGACAAGAATTCAAGATTGCAGATCTGAAAAAACTCAACAAGATGCAAGAAAACACAGAAACGCAATTTAATGAACTCAGAAATGCAATCAAAGAACAACCTGAGCATTTTACAAAAGAGACTGAAATTAAAAAAAAAAAAACTAAATGGAATTTCTGGAGATTAAGAACTCAATAGAAGACATTAAGAATAAAATAACCAGTTTAGGTATAGAGTTAACCAGATGGAGGAAAGAATCAGTGACATCGAATATAGAAACTTGGGAATTACACAGATGGAAGAAGAAAGAGACTTGACACTTAAAAGAAATGAAAGCACTCTACAAGAACTTTCTGACTCTATCAGAAAGAGCAATATAACAACAATGGGCATAATAGAGGAGAAAAAAGAAAGAAGGGAACAGAGAATATATTCAAACAAATTGTTGATGACAACTTACCAAACTTGTGGGCAGAACTAGATCCTCGAATCCAAGAAGCAAATAGAAGACCTAATTACCTCAATCCCAACAGGCCTTCTCAAAGGCACATTGTATTGAAGCTGTCTAAAATCAACGACAAAGAAAGAATCCTCAAGGCAGCCAGGGAAAAGAAGACGGTAACCTACAAAGGAAAGCCCATTAAATTATCATCAGATTTTTCAGCAGAAACTCTACCAGCCAGGAGGGAGTGGAACCAAATATTCAAACTATTGAAAGAGAAAATTATGAGCCAAGAATAATATATCCAGCAAAGATCTCCTTTAGATACGAAAGAGGAATAAAGACCTTTCCAGACATACAGAAGCTGAGGAAATTTTCTAATACACGACCTGCACTGCAAGAAATACTAAAGGAGGGTATTTGACTACCATCAACAGGGACAATTTGTGGCAACATAAAAAGGGGGGAGAGTAAAGGTCTGAACAAAAATATGGGAATGGAGAAAGTAAGCAGGCTGAAGAAAATGGAATACTCTAAATATCAAACTTTCTTTTACATAAACTTAAGGGTAACCACTCAAAAAAAGAATCCAGAACTGAAATATATGCTTTAATAAAAGAAGAAACAGAGGGAAACATCATAGAATACCACCACACAGAAATAATAGACAACAACAAAAAGGCAAAGAAACAATAGAGACACAGCCTTACCAGAAAACTAAAGATAGAATGACAGGAAATCCTCACGTATCAATAATAACTCTAAATGAAAATAAACTGAACTCACCAATAAAGAGACACAGAGTAGCAGATTGGATCAAAAAACTAAACCATCCATATGCTGTCTCCAAGAGACACATCTCAGCTACAAGGACTAGCATAGACTCAAAGTGAAAGGGTGGAAATTGACACTCCAAGCAAATGGTACTCAGAGAAATTCAGGTATAGCCATAATGATATCCGACGAAATACACTTCAGGGTGAAAAAGATAACAAAAGACAAATATGGACATTTCATAAGAGTAAAGGTGACTATACAACAAGAAGACATAACAGTCATCAATATTTATGCCACCAATCAGGGTGCACCAAAATATACCAGCAAATAATAATAGAACTAAAGGGAGAAATTGACCAAAACACAATTATACTAGGGGACTTAAATACATCATTGACAGCTATGTATAGATCATCCAAACAGCAAACAACTAACAAAATAGCAGCCCTAAATGACACATTAGATGAAATGGACATCATTGACATATATAGAGCACTTCATCCTAAAACATCAGACTATACATTCTTTTCGAGTGCACATGGAACATTCTCAAGGATAGACCATATATTGGGACATAAAAGCAGCCTCAGTAAATTTAAGAAGATTGAAATCATACCAAGCATATTCTCTGATCACAAGGCTTTGAAATTGGATATCAACTGCGAATAGAAAGCAGGGAAAAACACAAGTACATGGAGATTAAACAAAATACTTTTAAAGAACGACTGGGTCAAAGACGAAACTAGAGGACAGATAAAAAGATACATAGAAACAAATGACAATGAAAATACATCTTACCAAATTTTGGGGCTGCAGCAAAAACAGTTTTAAGAGGAAAATTTATATCATTACAGGCCTATCTCAAGGAACAAGAAAAATCCCAAATAAATAACCTCATGTTACACCTTAAAGAACTAGAAAAAGAAGAACAAGTGAAACCCAAGGTCAACAGAATAAAGGAAATAACAAAAATAAGAGCAGAACTAAATGAAATAGAGAACAAAAAAATAATAGAAAAAATCAATGTGACAAAGAGCTGGTTCTTAGAAAAGATAAACAAAATCAACAAACGCTTGGCTAGACTCATTAAATTAAAAAGAGAGAAGACACTAATTAACAAAATCAGAAATGAAAAAGGCGAAATTATCACGGACACCACAGAAATACAAAGGATCATGCAAAAATACTATAAAGGACTATATGCCACCATATTCAATAATCTAGAAGAAATGGACAAGTTCTTAGAAACATATAGCTTTCCAAGGCTGAACCATGAAGTACTGGAAAATATAAACAGTAATGAAATTGAATCAGTCATCCAAAGACTTCCCAAAACCAAAATCCAGGACCAGATGGCTTCACTAGTAAGTTCTACCAAACCTTCAAAGAGGATCTAATATTAATCCTGCTCAAACTCTTCCAAAAAATTGAAGAAGGGACAGTACTCCCTAACTCATTTTATGAGGCCAACACTACCCTGATACCAAAAACCTCATAAGGACAACACAAAAAAAGAAAACTACAAACCAATATATCTGATGAATACTGATGCAAAAATCCTAAACAAAATTCTAGCAAATCGAATACAACAATGCATTAAAAAGATCATTCATCACGACCAAGTGGGGTTCATCCCTGGGGCACAAGGATGGTTCAACATCCGGAAATCCATCAATGTGATACATCACATAAACAAAACAAAGGACAATATCATATGATTATATCAATTGATGAAGAAAAAGCATTTGACAAGATAGAACATCCATTTATGATTAAAACACTTAATAAAATAGGTATAGAAGGAAAATACCTTAACACAATAAAGGCCATATATGACAAGCCCTCAGCTAATGTCATAATTAATGGTGAAAAACTGAAGCCCTTTGCTTCAGGAACCTTACAGGGCTGTCCCCTATCACCTCTGCTTTTCAACATAGTGTTGGAAGTCCTTGCCAGAGCAATCAGGCAAGAGAAAGAAATAAAAGGCATCCAAATTGGGAATGAAAAAGTTAAATTATCACTCTTTCTGATGACAGGAGCTATATTATAGAAAACCCTAAAGACTCTACCAAAAAGCAGTTAGAAACAATCAACGAATACAGTAAAGTTGCTGGCTACAAAATCAATGTACAAAAGTCCATTGCATTTCTATATACTAACTGTGAAATCTCAGAAAAAGAAATACAAAATACAATTCCCAAAATTGCAATTCCAAAAAATTTGCAATTGCAGCAAAAAGAATAAAATACCGAGGAATAAACTTAACCAAAGATGTGAAGGACCTATATGCTGAAAACTATGACATTTTTGAAAGAAATTGAAGAAGACACAAAGAAATGGAAACACATTCCGTGCTCATGGATTGGAAGAATCGGGATAGTTAAAATGGCCATATTACCCAAAGCAATATACAGATTTAATGCAATTCCCATCAAAATCCCAATGGAATTTTTTAAAGAAATAGAACAAAAAATCATTGGACTTGTTTGGAACCACAAAAGACCCCATATAGCCAAAGCAATCTTAAGAAAAAAGAACAATGCTGGAGGTATTCACTCCCTGACTTTAGCTTGTACTACAGGGCTACAATAATCAAAACAGCATGATATTGGCAGAAAAACAGACACATAGACCAATGGAATAGAATTGAGAACCCAGAAATAAAATCACATAAATATGGACAGATAATTTTTGACAAAGAAGCTAAAAACATACAATGGAGGAAAGACAGCCTCTTCAATCAATGGTGCTGGGAAAATTGGATAGCCACTTGCAAAAGAATGAAACTGGACTGTTATCTGTCACCATGTACCAAAATTAATTCAAAATGGATCAAAGACTTAAGCATAAGACCTGACACAATAAACTGCATAGAAGAAAACATAGGTACTAAACTTATGGACCTGGGTTCAAAGAGCATTTTATGAATTTGACTCCAAAGGCAATGGAAGTAAAAGCTAAAATAAACAAATGGGACTATATGAAACTTAAAAGCTTCTGCACAGCAAAAGAAATCATTGACAAAATAAAGAGGCAACCGACTGAATGGGAGAAGATTTTTGCAAACAGTGCCTCCGATAAGGGGCTAATATCAAAAGTATATAAGGAATTCATGAAACTCAACACTGAAAAAACAAACAACCCAATTGAAAAATGGGCAGAGGACCTGAAGAGACATTTCTCCCAAGAGGACATACAAATGGCAAAAGGACATATGAAAAAATGCTCAGCATCACTAATCATCATAGAAATGCAAATAAAAAACACAATGAGATATCACCTCACCCCAGTCAGAATGGCTATCATGAACAAGACAAATAGTAACAAGTGTTGGAGAGGCTGTGGAGAAAAAGGAACCCTCATACACTGTTGGTGGGAATGCAGACTGGTGCAACCGCTATGGAAGGCAGTGTGGAGGTTTCTCAAATAATTACGAATAGAATTACCATATGACCCAGCAATCGCTCTCCTGGGTATCTACCAAAAAAATTTGAAAACATTTATACATAAAGACACGTGTGCTCCAATGTTCACTGCAGCTTTGTTTACAGTGGCCAAGACATGGAAACAACCAAAATGTCCTTCGATAGATGAATGGATAAAAAAGTTGTGGTATATGTACACAATGGAATACTATTCGGCGGTAAGAAAAGATAATATAGGAACATTTGTGACAACATGGATGGATCTTGAGAGTATAATGCTAAGTGAAATAAGTCAGACAGAAAAAGCAGAGAACCCTATGATTTCACTGATATGTGGTATATAAACCAAAAGCAACAAAAAAACAAGACAAACAAATGAGAAACAAAACTCCTAGACACAGAAAATAGTTTAGTGGTTACCAGAGTATAAGGGGGTTGGGGGGAGGGAGATGAGGGTACGGAGGATCAATTATATGGTGATGGAAAGAGAACTGACTCTGGGTGGTGAATACACAATAGGATTTATAGATGATGTAATACAGAATTGTACACCTGAAATCTATATAATTTCACTAACAATTGTCAACTGAATAAATTAAAAAAAAATAAAACATAAAAAGGAAAAGAAATAAACAAAAGTAAAAATAAAAAGATCATACATCATGATCAAGTGGGATTCATTCCTAGTATGCAAGGGTGGTTCAACATTGGCAAATCAATTAATGTGATACACCACATTAACAAAATGGAAATAAAAATCATATGATCATATCAATAGATGCAGAAAAAGCATTTGACAAAATCCAGCAGCCATTTATGATAAAAACCCTTAAGAAAGTGGGAATAGAGGCATCATATCATCTCAACATAGTAAAGGCCGTATATGATAAACCCACAGCTAACATCGTACTCGATGGGGAAAAGCTAAAACCTTCCCCTTAAGATTAGGAACAAGGCAAGGTTGTCCACTTTCTCCACTTCTATCCAGAACTATGCTGGAAGTTCTAGCTACAGCAATCAGACCAGAAAAAGAAATAAAAGGCATCGAAATTGGTAAGGAGGAAGTAAAATTGTCATTATATGCAGATGACATGATACTATATAAGGAGAAATCTAAAGACTCCACCAAAAAACTATTAGAACTGATACATGAACTTAGTAAAGTAGAAGGATACAAAATTAATATTCAAAAATCAATTGCATTTGTATATACCAATAATAAAACATCAGAAGGAGAAATTAAGAAAACAATCCCATTTACAGTTGCTTCAAAGACTATAAAATACCTGGGAATAAATTTAACCAAAGAACCTAAAAGATCTGTACTCAGAACATTATGAGACCCTGAAGAAAGAAATGAAAGAAGATACAAATAGATGGAAACACATACCATGTTCATGGATAGGAAGAATTAATATAGTTAAAATGTCCATACTGCTTAAGGCAATATACATATTCAACGCAATTCCTATCAAACTACCAATGATATTTTTCACAGAAATAGAACATATAATCCTAAAATTTAAATGGTACCATAAAAAACCCCGGAGAGCCTCAGCAATCTTGAGCTATAAGAACAAAGTCGGAGGTATAACGATACCTGACTCAAGTTATACTACAAGGTTACAGTAATCAAAACAGCATGGTACTGGCATAAAAACAGACACATAGATCAATGAAACAGAATAGAGAGCCCAGAAATAAATCCATGCCTATATGGTCATTTAATCTATGACAATGGAAGCAAGAATTTATGGTGGGTTAAAGATAGTCTATTCAATAAATCATGCTGGGAAACCTGGATAGACACATGCAAAAAAATGAAGCTGGACCACCTCCTTACACCATATACCAAATTAAATTCAAAATGGCTTAAAGACTTAAATGTAAGACCTGAAACCATAAAATTCGTAGAAGAAAATATAGGAAGAAACTTTACAGACATTACCCAGAGAAAGATTTTTACTGATACATCTCCTCAGGAAAGGGAAGTAAGAGAAAAAATAAACATGTGGGATTACATCAAACTAAAATGTTTTTTCACAGCAAAGGAAACCTCAATAAAACAAAAGGTATCCTACTGAATGGAAAAAGATATTTGCCAATGATATATCCAATAAGGGGTTAATATCCCAAATTTATAAAAAAAACTCACTCAACTCAACTCCAAACAAACAAACAACCCAATTAAAAAATGGGCAGAGAACATGAAGAGACATTTTTCTGAAAAGGACATACAGATGGCAAACAGACACATGAAGAAATGCTCAACCTCACTCACCATCAGAGAAATGCAAATAAAAACCACAATGAGATATCACCTCACCCCAGTCAAAATGGCTATCATCAATAAATCAACAGACAACAAGTGCTGGCAAGAATGTGGAGAAAAGGGAACCCTTGTGCACTGTTGGTGGGATTGCATATTGGTGCAGCCACTATGGAAAACAGTATGGAGGTATCTCAAAAATCTGAAAATGGAACTACCTTATGATCCAGCAATTCAACTCCTAAGTATCTGGATAAATCCAAAACTCTAATTCAAAAGGATTTATGCACCCCTATGTTTATTGCAGCACTATACACAATAGCCAAGACATGGAAACAACTGAAATGCCCATCGGTAGACGACTGGATTAAGAAACTGTGGCACATTTATATAATGGAGCATTCCACAGCCATAAAGAAGAAAGAAATCTTACCATTTGCAACAACATGGATGGACCTAGAGAACATTATGTTAAGTGAAATAAGTCAGACAGAGAAAGACAAGTACCATATGATCTCACTTATATGTGGAATCTAAAGAAAAGAAAAAATGAATGAACTAATCAGAAACAGTTTCAGAGACATAGAGGAAAAACTGAGGGTTGCTAGATGGGAAGGGGGGTGGGGCTAAGGGGATGGTGAGGGGATTAGAAAGCACAGTCAGTAACCACAAGATTGCTAGGGGATCCCGAAAGTTATAAGGGGTATGTAATCAATAATGTCGTAAAGATTTTGTAGGATATCTGATGGACACTTGTCTCATTAGGGAGACCACCTCAGGGAAGATGTAGATGCCTGATCACTGCACTGTACACCTGAAGCTGAAGCTAAACAATAATGAATGTCAACTACAAGTTATAGATGATAGATAGATGATAGATAGATAGATAGATAGATAGATAGATAGATAGATAGATAGATAGATAGATATGTGTGTATATATATACACACACACATATATAAATGTATGTATGTATATAGTTACAAGAAGAGAAGTAAGCATTAGGAATAGAGACAGTGGAAATGTAATGGTCCTGTGCGATGTCAGAGGGATAGTGGATGGGGGGAAGGGGGTTAACACAGTGTTTGGGATATAAATGATAAATGTCTACATTGTTTTGAGCACCGGAAACTAGTAAAAAAAAAAATACCATTGCAATTTTGATGGGGATTGCATTAAATCTGTATTTTGCTTTGGGTAATATGGCTGTTTTAACTATGTTGATTCTTCCTGTCCTTGAACATGGAGTATCTTTCCATTTCTTTGTGTCTTCTTCAATTTATTTTAATAATGTTCTGTATTTTTCAGTGTAGGTCCTTTACATCCTTTGTTAAGTTTATTCCTAGATATTTTATTCTTTTTATTGAAATTGCAAAAGGAATTTTTTTCCATTACTTTTTCTTAAATTTCATTGTTAGTATATAGGAATACAATAGATTTTTGTACATTATTTTTTTATCCTACAATTTTACTCTATTTGTTTATTGTTTCTAATAAGTTTTTGGTGGTGTCTTCATGGTTTTCTACCTAAAGAATTATGTAATCTCCAAAAAGTGACAATTTGACATTTTCATTCCCAATTTGGGTGCCTTTTATTTTTTTTTTCACTTGCCTGATTCTTCTGATGAGGACTTCTAATACTATGTTGACTACCAGTGGTGAGAGTGGGCATCTTTGTCTTGTTCCTGATCATAGAGGAAAAGCTTTCAGTTTTTCACCATTAAGTATGATATTAGATGAGAGTTGTCATATATGGCCTTTATTATATTGAGGTACTTTCCTTATACCCATTTTATTAAGTGTTTTGATCATTATTGGATGTTATATCTTTCATGTTAATATTTTTTTATATCATACTGGTAAATTTATTTATACTGTAAAATTTATTTCAATTTCACCAGTCAAGGCTTAGAGCACAGCTTTCCTGTCCTGGACTCCCACCGTGATGTGTCATTTCTGTGTTATACCAATTCTCATAAAGTGCATTTCTGTTTAGTGTGTATATATTCTGTCACAACTTTAACTTTTTTATAATGGCCTGCACTGAGAAAATTGATTGTTTTTGTGCATGCCATTTAAGCATATATGACTAGACAGACAGGCTCTACAATCCAAATAATACTGTTGATGCGCTACTATACTGAGTTACCATAAAAGCAGCTAAGTTTTAATGAGGGTAGGTGAACATCAGCATCAAGAATTATTAAAAGCATTTCAGGATAAAGGAGAATGGGGGTGGGGAAGACCTACCATTGGGCACCAAATGTAATTAGGACCTCATGCAATTGCAGGCATTCTCACCACTTGCACAGCTGATTTCATCCCCCTGAAGTTCCTTTCATAGTCACTGTCTCCTAGAATTTGGAATCAAAGAACTTTATCACATAATTAAGTGAAGAAAAGGTATGATTCCAATGTTCCCATTTTGTTAATAGTTTTTTGTAAAACAATTCAATTCAATTGGGTTGGAAAATACCCAAAAAAGTTTCATATAAACAGATTGGCATTTGATACTAGTAAACTCCACAAACAGGACACTGTCCATCCATTAAAAAAAAATAGTAGCCCACCTACTGCTTTATCTAAATTATAAAATCACTGGGCGTCTTTCCTACAAGACTTGTCTCATGCCAAGAAAAGTTAGTGTACTGCAGAAACAGCATACCTCTGAGCCTTCTACCATACAGATGAAAAACAACTGATACTTCACAGAGTGAATGCTGATGAAATGACAGAAAAATATGTAAAAGATGTGAAAAGACCATTCAAGCATAAGAAAACCCAAATCATTAAGATATCCTCAATTCAAAGTTGTATATACATATATACATCATGACGTAGCACATTCACTTATTGGTATACACTCTAGAGAAATGCAGGCACACGTGCAGTAGGAGACATGTGCAAGTAAAGTTATAACTGCATGTATCTTAATAGTCAAAAATTGAAATAAACTCAAATTTTCATTGATATAGAATGGATGAACTATAATATTTATAAAATTAATGCTAAGAGCAATGAAAACAATTGGACTATAACTACATTCAAAAACTGATAAATTTCAACAAGCACAATATAGAATGAAAGACCAATTTAAGAAATGATATAAACCATGTGACTTCAAATTATGTAAAGGTAGAAAACAGTTAACCAAACTATACTGTGTAAAGACGCAAAAAATAGGAGGTAAAACTTCAATGAAGAGTAAAGCATTAAAATGATTACCATTAAATTCTAACTGATGATTGGAAGGAAGGGGCATGCTATTGAGAGGACACACAAAGAACTTCTTTAGCAGAAGTGAAATTTGTTTTGGCCTGAGTGCAAATTATTCAGATGCTTGTTATTCATTACACTCTTCATCCATATTTCATGTATATGTTTCATGTGTATTATACATTACAATGAAATGATGAGAATGACATAAAAAGTTATTGCTAAACAAAAGTGGGAAGACTATCCTATCAAGAGAACTGTTGTCCTAAAGCATATTTTAAGGAACAGAATATAATTCCAAGGAAATTATTTCAGAAGGAAATTTTGACATGCAAAAAACCCCACAAAAACCTAAAGAATAGTAAAATAAAGCAACTATTTTTTGAATAAATTATTTATAGTATTTTTTCTTGTGAAGAGTAAAGGTGACAGAAATGAAATATTTACAAAAATTTTGTGTAAGCTAATTGGGTTGTAAAACTTGTTATTTGGCTCAGATATGGTTGAACTTAAATAGGTATGGTAAAAACGAAAAGATAATCACTAAAGGGAAAAAAAAAGAACATATCCACTAAAATTACTGAAAGAAATAGTAAGAAAAAAGGAAACAAAATACATAGGTAAATAGAAATGAGCTAAAATTCAATTAGAAAACAAATGTGTAAAAATGAACATGGAAAATATGAAAATGTTAAGACAACAAATTATTTTAAAAATGTATTCTAAGGCGGCCAGTAACCGAATGTTTAGAGTGCAGTGCTCATAATACCAAGGTCGCCGGTTCAATTCCCACATGGGCCAGTGAGCTGCACCTTCCACAACTAGATTGAAAATGACTTGACTCGGAGCTGAGCTGTGCTCCCCACAACTAGATTGAAAACAATGACTTGACATGGAGCTGATGGGTCTTGGAAAAACACACTGTTCCCCAGTATTCCCCAATAAAAAATTTTTTTTAAATGTACTCTAGAGGAGTGCAAGCAGTCATAACAATTAAATGTAATAAGGTATACTGGAGGAGATCCTGGGACAGAAATAGGCCAAGGTAAAAAACAAAGAAAATCTGAATAAACTATGGACTTTAATTAATTTAAAAATATGCAATAATATTAATCATAATAATGTTTAAGGTGATAATTTTATAAATCAAAGACAGATTGAATAATAAATCAAAACCCAATGTAGACAATCAAGTTAATACCACAGATAAACTAAATGAGAATAGAGAAATTTCAGGGAAATATTAATCAAAGGAAACTAGTGTGTGCAGAAAGAAAGTGAGAGAGAGAGAGAGAGAGAGAGAGAGAGAATGTTAGACCAAATAGAATTTAAAACAGAAAGCAACATTAGAGATAAGGAGATTCACTACTTGAAGGTAAATAGTTAAATTCCTAGGAAGATATAACAATTGTAAATAAGTTTGCACCATATAAAACAGCTTCAAAATATTATCAAGAATGAATTGAGTAAATTATAGTGAGACTTAAGTAAATCCAACTGCATAGTTGAACGTATCAATATTATTTCTCAAGTGTTGAGAGGTTAGGAAATCAAAATTAGTGAAAATACAGAAGATTTGAGTCATTCTCTTACAATTATGATACCATCAAGTTATACAGAATTTTCTTCTTAATAATTAAAGAGCTTTCACATTCCCTAGAAAATATTGATTATTCAAAAAAAATCACCATGCAGGCAGACACAGCAAAATTCAATAATCAGTTGTCTTACCAAACAAAACTGGAAAAAAAAAAGAGATAACAGAAAAAAGCTAAATATAACAATAATAAACCAAGGATTATGATTAATCCAATTTTGTGAAACCAAGTTAAAATAAATGGAGTTCCGCCAGATGCAAAGACTGAAATTATAAGATGAGGAGATAAACAACTGCACACATTTCATAAGTTAGGAAACAAATGAAGTCACTTGGGAGAAATTCATAAGATAATTTAGGTGATGATTATATTATTGATGGTACTGATAATTATAATACAGAAAGGTGGATGTTGCTATTGATGGTTACACAATGAAGAAAATCTTATTTAAACCATGCTATACTTACTCCATTCTTAAACTCTTCAAATGCTTCACATTTAGGATGAGTCAGTTACTACATGCCCCATATCTCCATATCTTTGATATTTGATAAAATGGTGCAGCATTTGAAAAAAAAAACTCTCCTCTTTGGTGTCATATCTATATTTATAATACTATATGAGAAACACAAAAACAAATATTTAATAAGCTATTACTGTTTGTTACTAACCTTTGGAGGGCCACAATCACATTCTTCATCTGGTTCCAGAATTCTATTGCCACAATTTTTTGATCTTCCTTGGACAGTCACTTTTGAAATTGTTTGATTCTGAAGACATTCAAATTCAGGCTGTGAAATTATACCTTTAAATTCATCCATGCTGCAACTGCTAAAAATCTTTACACCATGGGAACGTCTAAAATTAAATTATATTCATCAGATAAATGTAATAAAATTATTTTCAAAGTAATACTGTTCAATATAGCACTATTAATTCTGTACTTTAGTTTCAGAAAAACCAGAAGGAGAAGAGAGTGTTTTATTTTTAATATAAGTCATAAATAAAACAATGAGTTTATTTCTACTGTAATTTAATATAATAGACATCTAGAAAATAGAAGTTAAGGTAAAATGAGTTAGAGTATATTAAAACGCAGCAGTGTGTGGCACACAAAAAACTCTATTTAAATATGTCTTATTTATTATTTTCGTTATGATTGTCCACATAATTATAATTATCATAATAAGAACTAATTATCATTACGAATATGAAATATACTAAGAAATTTATATGGAAAACTGAAGAAATAAATGATAGCTGATTGTTTTCATGAAAAATCAGGAATATTTGTTCTTTGGTAACAAAATTTATCAATTAAAATTTCTCAACATTAAGTATACAAAATTTATAACCCTTAGATTTTTTGTTTTTAAATTTCTATATTTCTAAGTGTACTGTTCAATGAGTTTTTGTTTAATTTTGTAACAATCTCAAACTTGGAAAAACAATACAAATATAGTCCAAAGAATACATTTTGCTTCCTGAAACAGTTAACAGTAAGTTGCCAACAGGCTGTTTTGATAACTAAATATTTTAATGTATAATTCTTACATAGAATTGAATTCTCCTAAAACAGATATTTTATAACCAGGATATAATGATACATTACTAACACCTAATTCTCAGATTTCATTCAGAATTCTCTTTCATCACAATAATGCCTTTTTATCATAAAAGGATATGAGGTCTGACAATTAAGTTCGCAAACTCATCCTAGAAAAAGTGCTACATACCTCATTGCTGAATAGCACTATGGTCACCTTCTAAGTACTCCCCTGGGGAAGCTATGCACTGATGCCAGTGCCTAGTCCAACCTTCAAAGCAATTTAGGAACTCTTTTTCTGGAATGGCCATCAGAGCTGTCGTCATATTACTCTTGATGTCCTGAATGTCATCAAAATGTCTTCCTTTCAATATTTCCTTTATGTTTGGGTAAAGAAAGAAGTCATTGGGGGCCAGATCAGGTGAGTAGGGAGAGTGTTCCAATACAGTTACCGTATTTTCCCGAAAATAAAACCGGGTCTTAATATTAATTTTTGCTCCAAAATACATATAAGGGCTTATTTTCAGGGGATATCTTACTTTTTCATGTACAACATCAACATTTATTCATGTACAACAATCTACATTTATTCATGTATAAAAATCTATATTTATTCAAATAAAGTCACATCTTCTTCTGGAACATCATCATAACTTTTCAAACCCTAAATTCCGGCTTGAATTTCTTGCGACTCCATATCCTGTAGAACCATTGGCCCCGATCTCTCATGTCCAGCAATAGAGCTCTCTTTAAATGAGCACTTCTTATCCATGTAGCCTGCACATAGTGTATTGGCAACACAGCTGTCAGTGATTTTATCCCATGAATTCTTCACCCAAGTCACGACATCTTGCAGGCTAGTCTTCACAAAGTTTCCACACTGATTTCTCTCCATTCTATTTTCTGTGTAGTCATTGATTTCCATGCACAAATAGTCTTTGAATGGCTTGTTTATTGTAATATTAAGAGTCTGGAGATAGTCATTGCTGCGGGAATCATTATTTGATCTATTATTTTCCCTGCAAGGAAGTTCTTCATATCTTTAGCACGGTGAGTGGTGGCTGAATGCCAGACTAGCAGACCCTCTTTGGCTACCTCACAAAACAAGTGGCAGCATTAAATCGACCCACTTCCTTATAACTGCTTGTGTGCACCAGGTTTTTTCAGTTTCAAGAACAAAAATGCCTGAAACATGTTCAATCTTATCTTTCTTGCCCTTAGTGGTGATTAGAGGTGGGGCTTTCTTTCCATTCAGACGAATTGCCAAAATACAGGTAACATGTGCACTTTCATAACCAGTGGAAAGAATGTAGATTGATGAGGCATCCGTCTGATCAATTGTCGTTTGAGATCCTTGGCCCATAAACACTGCAGTTTCATCCATAGCAATCATGTTGGAGAGTTGGTATTTAGAAAAGTCGATGCCATCAACAAAGAACTTGAATGCAAGTGCACGTTTAATAACTTCAGTATCTTCCAGCTTGAACAGTGTTGTAGATCTTAGAGACAGTTCATATCGCTGAAGGAAGCCATCCAGCCAGCGTTGTGATGCTTTGAATTCTTCTGGGGATATTTCTAACTGTGGTGCCATTGCAAGGGTAAATGCTTGAATATTAGCCCTGCGCACAACCAAAGCCTTTGCTCTCCTGTCAGCAATCCTATCACAGATGTTGTCTTCCAGCTTAGAAAATGATGGTTACTGACCTGATCCACACTTGCGCTTCTTAGCATTTCCCTCACCCCCCTGCTGACTGAGGTTATCATACTCTGCTCACCATTTTTGGACCATTTGGAGATCCAACTTCTCCTCTTTGTAAAAAGTCATAAGATTCTTGCCCTGGGAGTCCTCCACGATTCCTTTCTTGTACTTGACGGAATAGCTCTTTCTTTTTGCACTCATAATATTCCCTTTAAATCTACCATTAAATCAACTGTTAATTGAAGATTTACAAGACAAGAGTGGCAATAAAAATGATGACAGTTAAGAATGATGGTCCACACAAAAGCGAAGAAAAATTGCAGGCACCAAAATTCAGAAAACGTTTCTTTATTTCACACGAGTGTATTAAGTACATCCATTACAACACATGACGTATTGAATTATGAAGATTCATATTAGACACAAACATGTCTGTTCATTATCAAGCGTGTCTGTATGCATTGTGTCTGTACTCTGATTGGTCATTCTACAGTCTCAAGTTCATCTGTTTACATAGGCGTTTACCTCTCTTCCAAAGGCACCCGATTGGGTATATACAAATACTTATAATTTACATTATCATTTATTTTAAGTATATTGATGTCAATAATATTATTTATTTATATTTAATTATATATTAATATTATTATTATATAATTCAATACATCCATCGTGTGTTGTAATGGATGTACTAAATGGGTCTGTCTGGTTATCAATCTTAACGGCTTATTTTAGGGGTAGGGCTTATATTATGAGCATCCTGAAAAATCATGCTAGGGTTTATTTTCTGGTTAGGTTTTATTTCGGGGGAAATACGGTATTTGTTGACTAGCTAAAAACTCCATCACAGACAGTGCTGTGTGAGGTGGTGCATTGTTGTGATGCAAGAGCCATGAATTGTTGGTGAAAACTTCAGGTGGTTTTTGTCTAACTTTTTCATGCTGCCTTCTCAGCACTTCCAAATAGTAAACTTGGTTAACTGTTTGTCCAGTTGGTATGAATGCATAATGAATAATCCCTCTGATATAAAAAAAATTAGCAAGATTGTTTTGACTCTTGATTTGGACTGACAGAAATCTTTTGGTCGTGGGGAATTGGCTGATTTCCTTTGTGCACTTTGACACTTTGTTTCAGGGTCTTACTGTACAGCCATGTTTCATCACCAGTGATAACATGGGTCCAAACATCCTCTTGCCTCTCCAAAAGGTATTGGCAAATTTTGATTCTCCTTTGCTTTTGTTCATCAGTGAGCTGCTTTTGGATCATTTTTGCACATACCTTTCTCATGCCAAGATTTTCAGTTAAGATTTTTCTGTTTCTCTATCAATGTTTACTTGGTCTACTTCTCACAGTCAGCTGAAAATTTTGACATACAATTTGACAAATTTTTGCAATGTTTTTGTCAGTTCTGCTAGTTACTGGCCATCCTGACCTCTCTTCATCAGTGACACATTCTTTCCCCTCAGAGAAATGTTTAATCCATCTGTACACTGCCATTTTCTTCATGGCACTATCCCCATAAACTTGGACTTACAGGTCTCTGATTTCACTTCCACTCCTGCAAGTTTAACAAAAAATTTAATGTTTTTTAATTGCTCTAATTCAAGCTCAGACATTCTCCTTGTGGCACATGAAAACAATCAACAACAATATGCCACTCGTCAAGATACCACCTCACGTCAACATGAACATAGCTGTGAGACACTGATGTACCAAGGTTCTGAAACCTTACCGAGCTGTTCGTACAGTGCTGCCAATGTAAGTGCATCGTGGCAAGTTCATAAATTTAATTGTCAGAACTTCATACAGTTCAGAATCAAACATTGCATTTAGTTCTCATGTCCCCTTAGTTTAGTTACCTATGTTTTTGTTGGATTTCATGACCTCAAAAGTATTATGGTTACAGACTGATTATTTGGTTAAATGTCCCTCAATTTTGGTTTATGAAATGTTTCCTCATAATTAGACTGAGGTTATACATTTTGCTTGGCAACATCATCACAAGAGTGTTGCTTAGTTTATTTCACTATATCCTAACAACTGGCACGTAATTTCAATTTGTTATATTACTGATAAAAGTCAGTCTGATCAGCTGATTAAAGGCATATCTGCCAGTCTTCACTCTAAAATTACTTTTTTTCCTTATCAGTTAATAATTATTTGGAGAAAAATACTTTGGTTTTACATAAATATACCATTTCTATCTTTCCAATTTATTCATTCATGTATTTATATGAATATGGAATTATGTTTTCCTATTATACTAAATGGGTTATAATAATTGATTATAATTATTATTAACAACATTCAACTTGTCACATATTTGGCTATAGTCCTGCTTCTTCTGTCCCTTTGATAAATATCCATCATTCTTTGACACCATTTTATGTTCTGATGCAAGATGTTTCAGGGTCATTTATATGTTCTCTGCCTTAGCCCTGGAATCAATCATTTCTCCAAGGTGACTCAGTTGCTTTTAGTGGAGAATAGTATTTTTTAAAAATTATCTAGGATCACATCATAGAAATGGCAGAGGAGGTGAGCTTCTTGAAATCTCCCCTGGAATTTACATCAAATGAACAGCTATAATTCCACAAGGGACTCCCTGCACAGCAAAATTAAGATCCACGACTGAAATCATCAAAGGTGGGCAAATTGGGAGAGTAGGGGAGGCAGGCAGGGGGAAGTGCAGGGATGTGAGCCAGGCAGGCTGCAGAACGCAGACCAAGCTCAGAGCTCTGAGCTGGTTGCACTCCAGGGCTACAGCAATTGCTGGAGAGGGAAGAATTTGGACTGCTAGCACTCCCCTTATGGCCCACATTCCAGTCTGAGGAATCAGCACATAACACCGCTGAACCCAACGCTGACCGCAGAGACCGCAGGGCAAAGAATGAGGAAAGAAGGGTGAAAACAGCAGTCTAAGACCTCAATGTCAAGCAGAGGATGAAAGGCACAGGCACAGAGCCGAACCTACCACTCCCTAACCTTCCAGAGCTCTCCCCACCCCCACCTGCCCAGTGCTAGAAGCAGAACAGTAGCAGTGTCAGATGAAAAGAACAAAATACTTGCACTTCTAGGAACTGCATCCCACAGCCAAGAACTCATGGCCCAACTAATTCTGGCAAACGAAAGGGAGCCTTGGGTGCAGGATTGGCTGTGCTGGTGGTTGCCATTATTGCTCAGAGCCACTTCTCACAACACACTGCACCCCTGCCCCCAAATATCTGGGAGGATCCCTGCAGGGGTACACAGAATAGCTGAAATACACAGGTCCTGAATCTGGTGCAGGAAGAGCTTCAGAACTTCAGAAGCTCTCCACATCCCCCAACAGAGTGGGTGCCCTGAGACCCAGGTGACCTACTCATAGAACAGAAGCCCACCTTCCACGGAATACCCCCATTGTATGAGAAGCCAGAACAGCAGAGAAAATACAACACGACAGCATGAGAGAGAATAAAAGGCTGCAATCTTAGAGAAAATAAAGCATTCTACCAACACCTACTGGAAAGCAAAAAAAAAGCTACCAAACTGTTGAAGAACCCACTTCTATAGATGCTTAGGAAGAGAAATAATAATTTATTAATTGCCATGAAAAAAGCAAGGAAACAAGGCAGCTCAGAAAGAAAATGAAAAGTCTCCAGAAAATGAACTTAAAGACATGGAAATATGTAACTTACATGAAAGAAAATTCAGCATTGCAGTTTAGAAAAAACTCAACGAGATACAAGAAAGCACAGACAGGCAGTTTAATGTACTCAGAAACACAATCAGAGAACAAAATGAACATTTTACCAGAGATTGCAATTTAAATAAAAGCAACCAAATAAAATTTTGGGAGATTAAGAACTCAATAAAGTAAATGAAGAATGAAATAGCCAACTTTGGTAATAAAGCTGGCCAGATGGAAGAAAAAAATAGTGACATCGAAGATAGAAATCGGGAAATGACACGGATGGAAGAAGAAAGACATTTGAGACGTAAAAGAAATGAAAGAACTCTGTATAAATTTCCTGACTCCATCAGAAAGAGCAATATCAGAATAATGGGCATACCAGAAGGAGAAGAAAGGGAGAAGGGAACAGAGAGTATATTCAAACTGCTAATGAGAACTTCCTAAAATTGTAGAAAGAACTGGATTTTCAAATCCAAAAAGCAAACAGAATACCTAATTACCTCAATCCCAACAGGCCTTCTTCAAGGCACATTATAGCCAGGAGATAATGGCTCAAATATTCAAACTATTGAAAGAGAGAAGTATGAGCCAAGAATAATATATCCAGCAAAGATATCCTTTAGATATGAAGAAAAAATAAAGACCTTTCCAGACATACAGAAGCTGAGGGAATTTTCTAACACACAACCATCACTACAAGAAATACTGGAGGAGGCCCTTCAACCTGAAACAAAAAAGCAAAATATACAAAACCATGAGTAGTATTATGAACAGACAGACAGAGCCAGGAAATGGCAACCCCTACACATAATAAGACATTATACATTTAAACATAACAAACAAGGTAAAGAAGAAAAAAAAAACACGTAGAAAAAATGGAAAAAGATCACTTGCTACTGCAGTGAATAAATCAACTCACAGCCTAAATGGGGATAATTTGTGACAACCGAAATACAAAAGTGGAGAGAGTAAAGGTCTGAACTGGCATAGGGGAATGGAGAAAGTAAGCTATTGAAGAAAATGGAATACTCTAAATATGAAACTTTATTTTACATAAACTTAATGGTAACCATTAAAAAAAAATCCAGAACAAATATATAACATAAAAAAGAAGAAACAGAGGAAAAAAAAATCACAGAATATCACCACACTGGAATAATAGACAGCAACAAAAAGGAAAAGAAACAATGGAGACACAGACCTACCAGAAAACCAGAAATAGAATGATAGGAAATCCTTATATATCAATAGTCACCCTAAATGTAAATGGACTGAACTCACTAATAAAAAGTCACAGAATAGGAGATTGGATCAACAAACTAAACCCAACCATATGCTGCCTCCAAGAGACATATCTCAGCTGTAAGAACAAATATAGACTAAAAGTGAAAAAGTGGAAACTGACACTCCAAGCAAATGGTATTCAGAGAAAATCAGGTGTAGTCATACTGATATCAGATGAAACAGACTTCAGGATAAAAAAGGTAACAAGACACAAAGATGGATATTTCATAATGATAAAGGTGACTATACGACAAGAAGACAGTCATCAATATTTATGCCTCCAATCAGGGGGCACTAAAATATACAAAGCAACTACTAACAGAACAAAAGGGAGAAATCGACAAAAACGCAATTATAGTAGGAGACCTAAATACATCATGGATAGCTATGGATAGATCATCCAAACAGAAAATAAATAAGGAAATATCAGCCCCAAATTGCACATTATACCAAATGGATATAATTGACATTTATAGAGCACTTCAACCTAAAACATCAGACTATACATGGAGAATGCACACAGAACATTCTAAAGGATAGACCATATATTGGAACTAGCCTCAGCAAATTTAAGAAGATTGAATCATATCAAGCATATTCTCTTATCAAAAGGCTTTGAAATTGGATATCAACTGCAAAAAGAAAGCAGGGAAAGCCACAAATATGTGGAGATTAAACAACATACTTTTAAAGAATGAGTGGGTCAAAGAAGAAAGAAGAGGAGAGATCAAAACAAATGACAATGAAAATACATCCTACCAAAATTTTGGGGATACAATGAAAACTGTTTTAAGATGGAAATTTATATCATCACAGGCCTATCTCAAGAAAAAAGAAAAATCCCAGCTAAATAACCTCACATTGCACGTTAAAGAACTAGAAAAAGAAGAACAAATGAAACCCAAAGTCAGCAGAAGAAAAGAAATAATAAAAATCAGAGCATAACTAAATGAAATAGAGAACAAAAAGACAACAGAAAAATGAATGCAACAAATTGCTGGTTCTTTCAAAAGATTAATAAAATTGATAAACCCTTGGCTAGACTCACTAAGATAAAAAGAGAAAATACACAAATAAACAAAATGAGAAATGAAAGAGGGGAAGTTACTTCGGATGCCACAGAAATACAAAGGATTATCCAAAAACTATGAAGGGCTATAGGCCACCAAATTCAATAACCTAGAAGAAATGGACATGTTCTTAGAAACATATAGCCTTCCTAGGCTGATTCACGAAGCATTGGAAATCTAAAAAGACCGATTAACAGTAAGGAAATTGAATCAATCATCTGAAACCTTCCCAAAAGCAAAAGTCCAGGACCAGATGGCTTCACTAGTGAATTCTACTAAACATTCAAAGAGGATCTAATACCAGTCCTATTCAAACACTTCCAAAAAATTGAATAAGAGACAATGCTCCCTAACTCATTTTATGAGGCCAACATTACTCTGATAAAAAACCTGGTAAGGATAACACAAAAAAGAAAACTACAGACCAATATCTCTGATGAATACAGAAACAAAATTCCTAAACAAAATTCTAGCAAATCAAATGCAACAATATATTACAAAGATTATACATCAAGACCAAGTGGGATTCATCCCCGGGGCACAAGGATGGTTCAACATCCGCAAATCCATCAATGTGATACATCACATAAACAAAATAAAGGACAAAAAGCATATGATTCTATCAATTGATGCAGAAAAAGCATTTGACAAGATACAACATCCATTTATGATTAAAACACTTAATAAAATAGGTAAAGAAGGAAAATACCTTAACATAATAAAGGCCATATATGACAAACCCCCAACTAATATCATAATTACTGGTGAAAAACTGTAGCCCTTTGCCTTACGTTCAGGAACATGACGGAGCTGTCCCTTATCACTTCTGCTTTTCAACATATTGTTAAACCTGTCCATGCCAGGTCAATCAGGCAAGAGAAAGAAATAAAAGGCATCCAAATTGGGAATGAAGAGGTTAAATTGTCACTTTTTGCAGAATGCATGATGCTATATGTAGAAAACCCTAAAGACTCCACCAAAAAGCTATTAGAAACAATCAATGAATACAGTAAAGTTGACGGCTACAAAATCAACATACAAAAGTCCATTGCATTCCTATATACTAACAATGAAATCTTACAAAAAGAAACAAAACAAAACATTCCTTTTGCAATTGCAACAAAAAAAATAACATACTTAGGATTAAACTTAACAAAGGATGTGAAAGACCTATACACTGACAACTATAAGACATTTTAAAGAAATTGAAGAAGCCAAAAAGAAATGGAAAGACATTCCGTATTCACAGATTGGAAGAATCAACATAGTTAAAATGGCCATATTACTCAAAGCAATATACAGATTTAATGGAATCCCTATCAAAATCCCAATGGCATTTTGAAAAGAAATAAAAAAAAAAAATCATCAGAATTTGTATGAAACCACAAAAGGCCCCAAAAAGCCAAAGCAATCCTAAGAAAAAAGAACACTGCTAGAGGTATCACACTCCCTGACTTCATCTTGTACTACAGGGTAACAATAATCAAACCAGTATGGTAATTGGCAGAAAAACAGACACATCGATCAATGGAATAGAATCAGGAACCCAGAAAGAAACCCACATAAATATGGACAGATAATTTTCGACAAAGAATCCAAAAACATACAATGAGAAATACAGACTCTTCAGTAAATGGTGCTGGGAGAATTGGAAAGCCACATGCAAAAAAATGAACTAGACTGCTATCTGTCACTGTGTACCAAAATTAATTCAAAATGGATCAAACAACTGGACATAAGACTCGAAACAATAAACTGCATAGAAGAAAACATAGGTACCAAACTTATGGACCCTGGGTTCAAGAGGATTTTATGAATTTGACCTCAAAAGCAAGAGAAATAAAAGCTAAAATAAACAAATGCGACTATATCAAACTAAAAAGCTTCTGCAAAGCAAAATAAACCATCGAAAAAATAAAGAGGCAACCAACCTAATGGGAGAAGATTTTTGAGAATTTTGCAAACAATGCCTCTGATAAGGGGCTAATATCCAAAATATATAAGGAACTCATACAACTCAACAATAAAAACCCAAACAATCCAATTAAAAAATGTGCAGAGGACCTCAACAGACATTTCTTCAAAGAGGACATACAAATGGCAAATAGACATATAAAAAATGCTCAACATCACTAATCATAAGAGGAATGCAAATAAAAATCACAATGAGATATCACCTCATACCAGTTAGAATGGCTATCATCAACAAGACAAATAATAACAAGTGTTGGAGAGGCTGTGGAGAAAAAGGAACTCTCATACACTGTTGGTGGGAATGCAGACTGGTGCAGCCGCTATGGAAGGCAGTGTGGAGGTTCCTCAAAAAATTACAAATACAATTACCATATGAGCCTCAATCCCTCACTTGGGTATCCACCCAAAAAACCTGAAAACATTTATCCGTAAAGATATATGTACTCTGATGTTCATTGCAGCTTTCTTTACAGTGGCCAAGACATGGACACAACCAAAGTGTCCTTCGATAGATGAATGGGCAAAGAAGTTGTCATATATGTACACAATGGAATACTACTCTGCCATAAGAAAAGATGAAATAGTGCCTTTTGTGACAACATGGGTGGATCTTGAGATTATCATGCTAAGTGAAATAAGTCAGACAGAAAAATTCGAGAACCATATGATTTCACTGATATGTGGTATATAAAACTGAAAACAACAAAGGAACAAGACAAATAAATGAAGAAACAAAATCTCATAGACACAGACAATAGTTTGGTGGTTACCAGAGAGTAAGGGGGAAGGGGAGGTGGTAGATGAGGGTAAATGGGATCATGGTGATTCAGGAAGGAGAACTGACTCTGGGTGGTGAACGCACAATGTGATATATAGATGATGTATTACAGAATTTTACACCTGAAATCTATGTAACTTTATTAACAATTGTTACCCCAATAAACTCTCATTAAAAAACGTATTATCTGGGAGCTATGTGCTCATTGTTATTAGATTTTTAAAGAACAGAGACCAAAGCCAAACCAGCATCTTAGGAAATGTTCTGTCCTTTTGCTCACACCTGCAATTTGCAATATCCCCAACAATTTTGGCTCCTGTGATGGCATGAACTAACTGATATTTCAGTCACAATGGGGGTGACTTGTTGGCGAGTAAATTAGTGAACAATTATTGAGCTCCCAAGTCTGTAAGACTTTTAAAGGTCTCATTGTGTTCCTTTTATTTCCTCCTACACAGCTATTACTGCATGCAGGTATTATTTTGTCAGTGTATCGGCCCCACCTGCTGGTATCATTGGTGCATTCCAGTTTTAAAAACGTACAATATGCTTTTTCTTTTCTTTTTTCTTTTTTTTTTTTTTGCTGACATTTTTACCATTTGACTTCCATCCTCTCCTTATTCTTTTTTAAAAAAAATTATTAAATTTATTGGGGTGATATTGGTTAGTAAAATTATATAGGTTTCAAGTGTACAATTCTATATAATACATCATCTATATATCCCATTGTATGTTATCCACCCAAAGTCAATTTTTTCCATCTCCCATATTCTTAAAACACAGTCCCCACTCCCAACCCAGGTAAGAGTCCATTTTGTCTTGGTTCTTCTAATATTTTCTTCCGTCCTGTTCCTACTCATCCATGTCACTGCTTTTTCCTCAATTGGCCTATAAATATGACAAGTATGCAAAGCTCCATCTTTTGATAGTTCACACATTCTAGACCCCTTGACCTCTGAGAGCCTGACATACAAGGTCAGACAATTAAGTTTGAGACTCTTAGAAAAAGTGCTACATACCTCATTGCTGAATATCTCTACAGTCACCTTCAAAGTACTCCCCTTGGGAAGCTATGCACTGATGCCAGCGTCTAGTACACCCTTCGAAGCAATTTTGGAACTCTTTTTCTGGAATGGCCATCAGAGCTGTCATCGTATTACCCTTGATGTCCTGAATGTCACCAAAATACCTTCCTTTCAATATTTCTTTTATCTTCGGGTAAAGAAAGAAGTCATTGGGGGCCAGATCAGGTGAGTAGGGAGGGTGTTCCAATACAGTTATTTGTTGACTGGCTAAAAACTCCCTCACAGACAGTGACGGGTGAGCTGGTACATTGTCATGATGTAAGAGCCACGAATTGTTGGCGAAAAGTTCAGGTCGTCTAACTTTGTCACGCAGACTTTTCAGCACTGCCAAATAGTAAACTTGGTTAACTGTTTGTCCATTTGGTACAAATTCGTAATGAATAATCCCTCTGATATCACAAAAGGTTATCAACATCGTTGCAACAAGTTTGCGAACTTAATTGTCAGAACTCACGTGTGTGTGCATAACTGTGCACTAAACTCTAACAGATGACTCAGACCCCCCAATGTAACATAAATACGGCCTCAAGATTTACCCCCATTTTTCTCCTTTCCTAAATTATTTGCCTGTTTCTGTATCTATTAATAAATTGTGATATCCAAAAACCTACACATAATTCTTGACAGTTCCCTTTCTCTCAATCTTAGTAAACTGCTATAATTATTATGAGATTCATCTCCAAATGTTGCTATATTGATGTTCCCTCTGATATAGTTTACATTTATTTGAAGATAATTTTATTATCCATAAAGCATAAATCAATTTAAATGTGTCTTGTTATATTGATCATAAAATTCCAAATCTTGCATCATAATTACATTATCAGGCTCTATCCTCCATATCCCATGTTACCTCCTGAACTTCTTCCCCTGACTCATTGTTCTTTAGCCGCATTGCATTTTACTTTCTTTTCCTTATGTCTTATATATTCTTTCTTATACTCCCAGCTATTTCTTTCCTTTTTTTATGTTTACCCCCTCCTCCAATCTCCTTATTGAGTCTGTTGAGTTTCTCAAGTTTCTTGCTATCCAAGTATTGCTCACTTGCTTACCACAAAAAGTTTTCAACAAGTTCTTTTTACATAACCAGATTCATTCTTTCTCTTTCAGGTCCCAACATAATTATTTTTTCAGAGAAACTTTCTTAGAGCACTTTATTAGAATGTTTCCTCTCTGCATATATTCCCTATGCATTTCCTTCTTGGCAAACTATTATCATAAACTGTTTATATTTTGATTATTCTTATGACCACTTTTAAATTCTCTGTCCCTGAAAACTAATATAAGATATTTAAGACTTATCTCTCTTGTTAACCATTGGTAAGACAGACACAATCCTACGACAGAATAAATGCTTATTACATATTTTTAGAATGAATAAGTGAATCTCATCTCAACACTCCAGTTAACCCCAAAAAGTCATTATCAACATCCACTTTGTTTCTATACTACAACATTGAATATAGAACTAAAGTACTTTTTCTACAATATAAAATACTCATTTTCTTTGATAAGCACCAAAAAAGTACATATGTATTTAATAAAAATATTCTTACTCAAATTATATTGTCAAAAATTATACATCAAGGACTACTACAAACATTTCCCAAGAGAAAATATAGATTTGATAAAAATAACACCTTACAGTGCTTGAGGATTCATAATGCATGTAGTTCCTGGACAGTAACAACTATAGATGTCATCATATGTTAATCCCAGATTAATTCCAAGCAACTGTGCCAGAACAACTGAAAATGCTTCTAAAGTTATTCTCTTTGGATACTAAAGACAAAAAAAAAAAATTTGTTGCCTAAGTTATTTCTTCACTCCTTTGAACTTTTCAATAACTTGTGGGCATGTTACCTAAATGCAGATACAAATTTGAGAAACTAGTACACCAAAGTTCATCATCTTCTTAGAAATAAGGAAAACAAAAACTAGGTAAGTTGTATGTTTTTTGAGCAATAGTATTTTTAATCCAAATGGCATTGACGTGTAACAAAATTAAAGCTACTACCCTGTTTCCCCGAAAATAAGACCTAGCCAGACAATCAGCTCTAATGCGTCTTTTGGAGCAAAAATTAAATAAGACCTGGTCTTATTTTTACTATAAGACCGGGTATGATATGATATGATATGATATGATATGATATGATATGATATGATATATAATACCAGGTTTTATATTAATTTTTACTCCAAAATATGCATTAGAGCTGATTGTCCAGCTAGGTTTTACTTTCGGGGAAACAGGGTATGTTTTTATTACATGTTACTAATTTAAATTCTAATAAACTTTAAAAATTTTTTGAGAAAAATAAGCATTGTTTCAGTAACCATATAATTTCCCAGGAACACTTGGAAAAAATACACAAACTCTTAAGGATTGAATTAGAAGTTTTTATTTTAGAAATATTTTTAGGAGAGAAAATAAAACTAATTTTTTCTAATGGCAAGTAGCATTTCTTTTGTCTTAAATCAAACACTAAAGTGCTACAATTCAGAGATGCAGTAAACACAAGATGTATGAGGCTGCTCTGGTAGTGTAACGTGGCATAATGTTTTACAGCAAACTTATTTTGATAAGTAGAAAGAGTATACCCTCTAAAATAATAAAAAGTATAATATAGTATACATAAACCAATAACATTGGTGTTTACTTTTATTATCAAGTATTATGTACTGTATTGCTATACTTTCATATGACTGGCAGTGCAGTAGGTTTGCTTATCCCAGCATCACCACAAACACGAGAGTAATGTCTTGCGCTGTGATGTTACAATGGCTACAACCTTATTAGATTATGGTAATTTTTCAGCTCCATTATAATCTTACGGGACCACCATCATATAAGCAGTCAGGTGCTGACCTCAGTGACATATTGGTGCATGTTTGTATTCATTATATTCGAGACCAACGTTCAACACCTTACTATATTCAGGTTATTAATAAGCTAAAAGAAAAAGAAAAACTTCCAGATATACACAACCTATCAAGACTTAATCATGAGAAACAGAAAATGTGAACAGACCAATTACTAGTAATGAGATTGAAGTAGTAATCAAAAACCTCGCAACAACAAAAACAAGTGCAGGAACTGATGATGGCTTTACTGGTAAATTCTACCAAACATTTAATGAGGATTTAATAACAATCTTCCTCAAACTTTCCCACAGAATCGAAGAACACTCACAAACTCATTCTATGAGATCAGCATTACCCTGATACCAAAACATTCAACAAGAACAAAATTACAAACCAATATCCCTGATAAATATTGATACAAAAATCCTCAACAAAATAGTAGCACACCAAATTCAATAGCACATAAAAGGATTATACACTATGACCAAGTGGGATTTTTTTCCCGGAATTCAAGGATTATGTAACATACAAAAATCTATCATGTGACATACCGTTTTAACAGAAGGAAGAGCAAAATCCACATGATTATCTCAGTTAATGCAGAAAACGCATTCCACAAGATTCAACACTTTTTTTGTGATAAAAAACACTCAACAAAATGGAAATCTGAGAAAACTACCTCAACATAATAAATGACGTGTATGAAACGCTCACAAGTAACATGATACGCAATGGTTAAATCCTGAAAATTTTTCCTCTATGACAGAGAATAAGACAGGATGTTCTTTCTCAATACTTCATTTAACATAGTATTGGAAGACCTAGCCAGAGCAATTAAGCAATAAAATAAATAAAACACTTCTATCTTGGTAAGTAAAATTATCTCTGTTCACAGTCGACATGATCCTAAATGCAGAAAACATATAAAAGAAACTCTTAGAACTAATAAATGAATTACAAGATATAAAATTAACACAATTGATTGTGTTTCTATATACTTACAACGAACAATCTGAAATTGTTTCTGAAATTTGAAATTTAAAAATCTGAAATTTCTGAATTTAGAAAATAATTCCAGTTAAAAATATCATCAAAAAGAGTGAAATACTTAGGAATAAACTTAAAGAAGGAGGTAAAATATTTGTATACTGAACACTGCAAATTATTGCTGAAAGAAATTACAGAAGACACAAATAAATGGACAGAAAGTCCATATCCATGAATTGGAAGACATATGTTGTTAAGATGTCATGAATACCAAGTGATCTGAAGATTCAATGCAATTTCTACAACAATCCCAACAGCATTTGTTGATAAAAATAGGGGGAAAAAATCTCAAAATTCATATGGAATCTCAATGGACACTGAATAATCATAACACTTTCAAAAAAGAACAAAATTGAAAGATTCATATTTACTGATTTCAAAACATAGTACAAAGTTAAAGGAATCAAAACTGTGGAACTAGTCTAAAGACAAGTCTATAGATCATTGGAGTATAATAGAGAGCCTAGAAATTAACCCTCACATATATGGTCAAATGATCTACGACAAGAGTACCAAGACCACAAAATGGGGAAAAAACAATCTCTTCAACAAAAATACTCAATGGAGAAAAAGATAAGCCTCTTCAATAAATGGTGAAATAAATGGGAAAACTGGATACCCACATGGAAAATAATAAAGTCTGACCCTTATACCAAACACAAAAAATTAACTCAAAATGGATTAAAGGTCTAAATATAAGACCCAGAACTATAAAACTCCTAGAAGAAAATATAGAGGAAAACTTGATGACATTGAGTTTGACAATGATTTCTTGGATATAATATTAAACACATGGGCAACAAAAGCAAAAAAAGACAAACAGGATTACACCAAATTTAAATTTTTTTGCTTCAAAGGACACAGTTAACAGAGTATAAAAGCAATCTCCAGAATGGGAGAATATATTGGCAAATCATATATCTGATAAGGGGTTAACAATCATAATATAAAGAGCTCCTACCACTTAAAAACAAGAAATCAAATAGCTCAACTTAAAAAAAAGGGCTAAGAGTGGAATTACTGGATCATAGGGTAGTTCTATTTTCAGATTCCTGAGATACCTCCATACTGTTTTCCATAGTGGCTGCATTAATCTGCAATCCCACCAACAGTGCACTAGCGTTCCCTTTTCTCCACATCCGCGCCAGCATTTGTTGTTTGTTGATTTATTGATGATAGCCAATTTGACTGGGGTGAGGTGGTATCTCATTGTGGTTTTTATTTGCATTTCTCTGATGGTTAGTGAGGTTGAGCATTTCTTCATATGTCTTCTTGCCTTCTGTATGTCCTTTTTAGAAAAATGTCTCCTCAAGTCCTCTGCCCATTTTTTAATTGGGTTGTTTGTTTTTTTGGAGTTGAGTTGAGTAAGTTTTTTATAGATTTGTGATATTAATCCCTTATCAGATATATCATTGGCAAATATCTTTTCCCATTCAGTAGGATCCCTTTTGTTTTATTGATGGTTTCCTTTGCTGTGAAAAAACGTTTTAGTTTGATGTAATCCCACATGTTTATTTTTTCTCTTACTTCCCTCGCGCGAGGGGATATATCAGTGAAAATCTTACTCCGGGTAATGTCCATGAAGTTTCTTCCCATATTTTCTTCAAGATATTTTATGGTTTCAGATCTTACATTTAAGTCTTTAAGCCATTTTGAATTTATTTTTGTAAATGGTGTGAGGAGGTGGTCCAGCTTCATTTTCTTGCATGTGTCTCTCCAGGTTTCCCAACAGCACTTATTGAACAGACTGTCTTTACCCCATCGTACATTCTTGCTTCCATTGTCGTAGATTTGATGGGCATGTAGGCATGGATTTACTTCTGGACTCTCTATTCTGTTCCATTGATCTATGTGTCTATTTTTATGCCAGTACCATGCTGTTTTGATTACTGTAGCCTTGTAGTATAGTTTGAAATCAGGTATCGTTATACCTCTCACTTTGTTCTTATTTCTCAAGATTGCTGAGGCTATCCGGGGTCTTTTATGGTCCCATATAAATTTCAGGATTATATGTTCTATTTCTGTGAAAAACGTCATTGGTAGTTTGATAGGAATTGCATTGAATATGCATATTGCCTTAGGCAGTATGGACATTTTACCCAGAGAAATCCAAAACTCCAATTCAAAAATCTGTATGCACTCCTATGTTTATTGCAGCACTTTACACAATAGCCAAGATATGGAAACAACCGAAATGCCCATTGGTCGATGACTGGATTAAGAAGCTGTGGTACATTTATACAATGGAGTATTACGCAGCCATAAAGAAAAAAGAAATCTTATCATTTGCAACAACATGGATGGATCTAGAGAACATTATGTTAAGTGAAATAAGTCAGAAAGAGAAAGACAAGTACCATATGATCTTACTTATATGCGGAATCTAAAGAAAAGAATATGTGTATGAACTAATCAGAAACAGTTTTGGGGACACAAAAAACCGAGAGTTGTTAGATGGGCGGGGGGGAGGGGGTTAGGGATGGGGGGAAGGGTGAAGGGATTGGGGGGCGGCTGGTGACCACAGGATGGCCTCAGGGTTTTTTGAAAATTACTTTGGGGAACTTATTGAATAGTGTTTGGGGATTTTGTTGGGTGTCCGATGGACATGTGTCCTATTTGGGAGGCCACCTCAGGGATGCTGTGGATGCCTGGTCATGGCATTGTACACCAGAGGGTGGACATTAATGAATGCCAACTATAATTTTATGTGTATAATGTGATGGCTCGGTGTGAGGTCGGGGTGGTGGTGGATGGGGGGAGGGGGGTTCACAGTGTGAGGGATGTAAAAATTAAATTAAATTAAATTTTAAAAAAAGGGGGGCTAAGTGTAAAATGTTTAGCTATTTTAATTCTTTTTTAAATATAATTTTTAATTAGTTTCAGGTATGCAAAACAACATAATGGTCAGACATTTATATCCAGCACAAAGTTATAACTTCTCCCAAGTCTACCTCCCCTCCAACATTGCATATAGCTGTTACAATAACATTGACTATACTGTACTTTACAACCTGTGACCATATATATGTGTGTGTGTGTGTGTGTGTGTGTGTGTGTGTGTGTGTGTGTGTATATATATAATTATAGTTGACATTCAATAATATTCTATTTCAGCTTCAGGTGTGCAGCACAGTGGTCAGGCATCTACACAATCTATGAAGTGATCCTCCCAATATGTCCAGTACCTCTCTAGCACCCTACATAATCTTTACAACATTATTGATTATATTCCCCATACTGTATTTCACATCCCCATGACTGTTTTGTGACTACCAATTTGCACTTTCTAATCCCTTCACCTTCTCCCCTATCCCTAAAACCCCTCCCATTTAGCAGCCATTAGTTTTTTTCTCTGTATCTCTGAGTCTAGTCTTGTTTTGTTTGCTCATTTATTCTGTTCCTCAGATTCCACATATAAATGAGATCATATATATTTGTCTTTATCAGTCTGACTTATTTCACTTAGAATAATATTCTCTAGGTCCATCCATGTTGTTGCAAATTTTATACTTAATATTTTCTCATCTAAAAAACAATACATAAGTATTAGTTTTTGTTATTATATATTTTGTAACCTAAAGTAAACATCATAAAATATATTTGGTCTCTTTTTCCCTTTCTGATTTTGTTCTTCTGTATAAGTTACAATTTCTGCTAGCTTATACTTATTTCATCTTAATTTTTTTCCTTCTTTTTCCCTCCAATCCTTATAATTTTTAAAAGAAAGATGTGTTTATAACTAAGCAAGATGAAAACTTAACTTGGAATACAAAAATGTTAAAATGGATAATTTATTTAATAAAGGTGATAATAATGAGAAAAAGGGGTGGGGGCCTAGGGATTCGAATAGACATTGCTCCAGAGGTGATATACAAAAAGGTAAAAAGCATATGAAAAGATGGACAATATCACAAATAATCATAGAAATGAAAATTAAAACCACAAAGAAATATCACCTCATGCCAATTAGGATGATTACTATTAAAAAAAACACACAGAGAAAATAACAAGTGTTGGTGATGTTTTGATGAATATAAGTGAACTGTTAGTGGGATTATAAAATGGTGTAAGCAATATGGAAATCAGTATGATGGTACCTCAAAATATTAAAGATATAACTACCATATGATCAAGGAAACCCGTTCTGGGTACATATCCAAAATAATTGACATTGGTATCTCAAAGAGATATCTGCACTCCCATGCTTACTGCAGCATTATTCACAATAGCCAAGGTATGGAAACAACCTAAGTGTCCATTGACAGATGAATAGATAAGGAAAATATATGTATATACATACATACTTACATACATGCATACATAAACACATGGAATATATTAAGCCATAAAAATAATGAAAAAAATCACGGATGTATGTGGATGGCACTATGCTAAGTGAAACAAGCCAGAAAGAAGAAGACAAATGTTGGGTGATCTCCCTTATATGTGGAATCTAAATATATCATACTCGCAGAAGCAGAGAATAGAATAGTGGTTGCCAGCAGTTAGAGGGTTTGAGAAATGGAGTCATGTTGCTCAGAGGATACACTTCTAGTTATGTAAGTTGAAAAACTCTGGAGATCTGTTTCACAACTATGCAAATAAACTTACTACTGAACTGTACACTTAAAAATAGCTAAGATAGTGTATTTTATATGTATTTTACCATAATAAAAATTCTTTTAAAATTATGACATTTCAGTTTCAAAATCTATAAAAATGCATTTTCTGGAAATCTGTTAAAGGAGCATGGTAAATACACTATATGTGCATTCATTCCTGGAAGTGGATATTAACTTTCAAAACGTTACATAGCTACTAAAGAGATGGGAGTAAAATGCATACCAGAGCAATTCCTGCAGAAAGCTTTGGATCACATGCCATTCCATGATAGGTTGCTCCCACATAGTTAGGATAGTTCCTATAACTAAATAACAAAATTTTTCTTTGGATAAATGCATTTTAAATTATTAATAACTTAATGACCTTTTAAGAATTGCATTCCTCAATAAAGCTATGTTTATTTTAAAACATGAATATTACATATCATGTCTAATACTGTCAATCATTTTGTATTTGCATAATCTCCCATTTCTACAAAGTTAGGGTCTAAAGGCTACTTTAACATTATTTGACAACACAGTCCAGAACCCGGTGACTAATCCTTCCAAAAAAATTAATCAACACTGCTGTTACCACTGGATCTATATAATTCTCAGGATAGCTTACGGCCATGATTTGCACGTAGTGAACCATTGAAGTGTGTAAAAATGTTTGATTGGAGGACAAGAAGAGAAAGAAACAGAATATGCAGTAGACTCACTAAAAGAAAAAGAGAGAGAGGATGTACAAAGTGCCTCACTTGTTTTAGTTCTTAGTTAATGCTTCTGAATCCCCAAATCTGACCTTAGGTTCCACAGGAAACGCAAAGAGATTTATAAATGTATTCCATATTGTTTAAGACTTCAGAATTATGTTTTTGTCTTCTTTCATCTAAGATAATCAAATTACTAAAACAAAAATCTATATAAAGACTCTTGAATGATATAGTGCAAGTAGTTAAATAGCTACACCTTTATTTATTTTTTTAACCATTCAAGACAGCATTTAATGAAGTGTTTTTTAAGTAATTCCACAGGCATTCAGAGAGAAGGAAGTTCCTCTGATAAACATTTCACCATTGCAGTAATAATGCTCTACTCCTTTATTCACAAGCAAGGTTTGTAAGTTTGGTTTACTTCAGGTACTCTTTAAATTCTGATTTTATTGTTGTTGTTTACTTCCAGAAAAATGGCAGCTAGGCAGCCAGTAAAATGGTGATGTGCTCATGCTGTGATGAAACCATCTACTCATTACCTGCATTTTTAGGTTCTCACAAGAAGCCCACTGCAAGTCCTGACAGTTTTCAAAATTTAGTTTCAGCATTTTTAAAGATAGAGGATTCCCATGTTTCCCCGAAAATAAGACCTAGCTGGACCATCAGCTCCAATGCGTCTTTTGGAGCAAAAATTAATATAAGACCCGGTCTTATTTTAATATAATGTAAGACTGGGTCTTATAATATAATGTAATGTAATGTAATGTAATATAATGTAATGTATTGTAATATAATATAATATAATATAATATAATATAATATAATATAATATAATATAATATAGAGTCTTATATTTATTTTTGCTCCAAAAGACACATTATGGCTGATGGTCTGGCTAGGTCTTATTTTCAGGGAAACACGGTTGTCATTATGTTATTTGTTTATTTCTCTGAAAATATTCAAGTTTATTTTTAAAGGCCTAATTAAGAAAATTGATGCTGACTTGGTTAGTTTGATTTATCAACTCATGTTCTCCAAAGATCTTATATTCTCTGCGGCACAAATGCTGCTCCCTAGGATTATTAAGTTCTTATACTTGTTAAATTAAAATAGCCCTATCATCTCTAGGATGGTTGAGAAACCACTAAAGTGAAATATTGAAAAATAGATTATGTTTCTTTGGCTTTTGTCCTTCTCAGTGGTATATCTCATTCCAGACCCCTAGCAACTATGTATTCTTTTCCTCTCTACCCCTAGAAAGTCCTGCATTAATATAAATAAATATGGAACGCTTCCTGAATTTGCATATCATTCTTGTGCAGGATCCACGCTAATCTCTGTATCGTTCAAATTTTAGTATATGTGCTGCCTAGCGAGCACTAAATAACTACATCTTTAGTCAATATAGAAATACCAGGAGGTAACCATATTATCATTTTAATGTTTTGTAACTAGCCTTATATGCAATTATTGCTTTATGTTAACTTATTTTTATTTTATTTAATGTCAAAATGATGGTTTTAATTATTTACCTCTGAGAAACTCTTTAAAACCACAGGGTTCCGTGTTTATCCCAAGACTTTCTACATATTCTAGTTCATTACATTTCCATAGGTAAATAGACCACTCTGAGAATAATAGCCTACCATAATTTAGTGTCTTACCTTGTTATCTGATTTTTATATTTTGTACTTTGTCAACACAATACTCAGACACTCTTTTTTTGAGGTGTCTTGTCATTATACATAATAAATTTGTACATAATTTTGATAACTAACATATCAAATAATTTTATAAACTCTACATCAATGCAAATAAGGTACTTACATTAATAATAATGCCATATCATGGGACCTTTGAAACAAAAATTTTTCTTTCCATGACACAAATCTTTGTAGTACTTCATTAGCATCCCTGTCAGATGGAATCTTATTTTGATCTGACCAGAGTTCCAAAGATGTTAACTTAACAGTCACTTTAAGCTGGGAAAACATCTGAAAACAGAAGATACATGATATACATTTTAGTTAATTATAAATATAACATATCTCTATACATAATGCTAATATATTCAATTTACCGTTATTTGGAGATGAAATTCATTGGTGGGTGAAACTGGTTGGTAGGACTAAACTTTTTATAAAAATGTAAATGCTATTTATACAAACAATGTTATTGCATTCACAAGAATGTTTATTATTTAAATGTGAAACACAAATACTTACAGTATTGATAAGACTAAAGATATGGACAACATTCTCAGTTGCAACTGCCACTTCAGAGCCCATATAATCAAACTGAAAGACAAATTCAGTTTTTTAATCACTAGCAAAAATTACTAAACTACCACATTTTAAATGGATAAAAAATGTTACAGTAATGCAGTGCTCAAGTGAAAGGATGAAAGTAGAATTTTGATTTATCAAACGATTAATAAGTTTTAGGCATAAACCTAGGGCCACTATGTATTAATCGCTAATATTAAAATGATAGGGTTGTGGTTATCTTCTTTACACATATAGAAATTGAGGGTCAAAAGTTAAGTTTCCAAGATTGCATAAATACTAAGGGTAAGAACCAGGACTCAAATCTCTAACTAACTAAACTACTAAGTATTTTTGGTGTAAACACAGAGCTCTGGTGAACAATTTCAAGAATATGACCTCATTTAAGGAAACAAAAATCATAAGATTTTTTTTTCTGAAATACTTCTAATTGTGTGTGCATACATATTTCTGTTTGCAGAAAGCACAAAAAGTGGAAGCTTGGGATTTTCAATAATCTCCTGTAAGTCTGCAGAAGATTACTGACAGAAAATAAAATACAATGGATAGGGTTCTCTGTTATGGACAAGAGATTCTATCCTCCCAGCTCTTTAGAGTTTGTGCTTTGCAATTTTTCTGTATGTAACTTTTCCCAAGAAATCAAATGTACATTTACACAATGCAACACGTGTGGCATGAATGACGGTGACCCTTTGCAAAGCTAAACATATGAAAAGCAAAACAAAAGAAATAAAAAATATGATTATGGAAATAAGTCCTCATATGTCAATAATAAAAAATTATCAATAGCCCAAACAGTAGGTAAGTGACAAAATTTGAAAAAAAAATCTACTATATACAGATTAAAATTAAAAAAACACACCCTACATTATAAGGACACAGAAATATTAAGAGTCAAAGCATGAAAATAAATGCCAGGAAAATACTAGACAAAAATCATGAGTTATGTTATATGATAGATATATTCATTAATGTAATGGTTATATTAATATGAAAAAGCTTACAGCAAAGGTGGAAATAATATTTATCAATGTAATTTAATATTGATAAAATATTTAATTCATCAGAAAGTTGGAATCATTCTAAACTTGCTTCTAACTAATAAAATAGCAACAAAATACAAAAAACTAACTTTAACAGAATTATAAATAGAAATTAACATCATAATAAGGCATTTTTACATAGTTCCCCTAATCATAAAAGGCTGACTTCCAGTCTTGATAGCAGGATACGTAAATGCTGTGCTCACCTCCTCCCACAACCACATCAAAACTATCTCACCTATGGAGATCCCCTTTGAGAAGCAATGGGTACCAGCCCCAGAGCAGGCTCCCCAGCCCAGGACTCCAGTGCAGGAAACGAAAGTCTCCATAACATCTAGCTGTGAAAACCAGTGGGGATTGGGGCTGAGTGAGACAGAGGGCTGCTGGAGACCTAGGGACTGCAGATCATTATGGGATCGTGCACAAACTCGCTTACTCACAAATTCACTCACCCTGACCTCCAGTACTTGGGCAGCAGCTCAAAAAGCACCAGAGACTGATGGAGAGGAGCTGAATTGACTAGCTTCAGGTGAGAATTGGAGGGGCATGAAAAAGGACAGGTTTCTGTGGAGACAGAATTGCTGGCAGAGACTATTGTTCCTTTGTTGATCTTTCTTTCCCTGCACCCAGCCAGCAAGCACATGAGCCTGTCAAATCTGAGCTCTTCATTAAATTGGCTAACACCATTCACCCTGTCTGGTGATTCCCTGAGACCCCACTCCACACTTCCTGGAAACTCTCCCTCTGGCTTTTCCACATAAATGACCTTCCTTGGCTCATGGTACAGACTTTCCTGAATTCTTTCAAAAGTTCACAAACAAGAAGCATTTAGACTCCATGTACCCTGTACCACTTGCTAAGCAGCCCCAAGTGAAGTTCCTTGGCAGCCAGCCTCAGTTAGCAGCCTAGCCACTCACAGGTGCCTCCAAGCCCAGCACAGAGGGTACCAACTTCATATCACTGTGAATATGCAACCAGATGGGCCCAGGCTAAGCACAGGCAGCTACTGAACTTTGCCTGCACCAGAGTCCCTCCCAAGAGGCTCCGGAATCAACACACCAGGTGATCGGCTTCAGATAACAATAGAGCACTACGCAACCAAATTGACAAATGAGACACATAAAGGACAGAGTCCTGCCAAAGCAAATATCGCTCCATGGGTTCAGTCCTTGCACAGCAATTCATCTGCTATAGTCACAGCCATTCCTCCCAGCCAGTTATCCTGAAGGTAAGTCCCACTCTCTAACATGCCTAGAGCAATCAAGAATCAACTACAACAGGAGGGCATACACAACCCACACAAAGGAAACACCTGGAGCACCCAGCTCAGATTACCAGGAGAACTGCACCACTGGGTCTCACAGGGATAGATGGAACATACCTCAACATAATAAAGGCCATATATGACAAGTCCACAGCTAACATTATACTCAATGGTGAAAGCTGAAAACTCTTTCTTTAAGATCAGGAACAAGACAGAGATGTCCACTTTTACCACTTTTATGGCACATTATATTGGAAGTCCTAGCCACAGATAAGAAAGAGAAATAAAAGGCATCTAAATTGGAAAGAAATAAATAAAATGTCATTATTTGCAGGTTACATGATGCAATATAAAAAGGTTAAAGAATACACCCTAAAAAATTAGAGCTAATAAATGAATTCAGTCAAGTACTGGGATATAAAATTAATATTCAGAAATTGGTTGCATTTCTATAAACCAATAACAAACTAACAGAAAGAAAAGTCAAAAAAAATCCCATTAGCAATTGTATTACAAAAAATAAAATACATAAAAATAGATTTAACCAAGGAGGTAAAAGACCTCTACTCACAGAATTATAAGGCATTGAAGAAAGAAACTGAAGAAGATATAAATAAATAAAAGGATATACCGTGGTAATGGATAGGAAGAATTAATACTGTTAAAATGTTCATACCATCCAAAGCAATCTACAGATTCAACGCAATCCCTACCAAAACACCAATGGCATTTTTCACAGAACTAGAATAATCCTAAAATATATATGGAACCACAGAAGACCTCAAATAGCCACAGCAATCTTGAGAAGGAAGAACAAGTTCGAAGTATCACATAACCAGATATCAAACTATACTACAAGGCTATCATCAAAACAGTATGGTTCTGGCATAAAAACAGACATATAGATCAATAGAACCGAAGAGCAAACCCAGAAATAAATGCACACCTATATTGTCAATTAATCTGCAACAAAGGATGCAGGAATATACAATGTTGTAAAGACAGCATCTTATTAATAAATAAATGGTGTTGGGAAAACTAGGCAGATACATGAAAATAATGAACCTAGACCACTTTCTTACATTATGTACAAGAATAAACTCAAAACGAATTTAAGACTTAAATGCAAGACCTAAAACCATAAAACTCCTAAAACAGAACTTAGGCCATAAATTCTTTGACATGCTCTTAATAATATTTCTTTGGCTATGTCTCCTCAGGCAAGGAAAACAAAAGAAAAAAATACTATAGACTATATCAAATTAAAGAGATTTTACACTGTCAAAGAAACCATCAACAAAATGACCTAGTGAATGGGAAAAGATATTCACCAATGATACATCCAATAAAGTTAATATCCAAAATATATAAGAAACTTGTACAACTTAACATGAAAGCAACAAACAATCTGATTAAAAGTGGGCAGAGGACCTGAATAGACATTTCTCCAAAGAGGACATACAGATGGCCAACAGACATATGAAAAGATGCTCAATGTCACTAATCACCAGGAAAATACAACTTAAAACCATAATGAGATATCACCTCACACCGTCAGGTTAACTATCGTCAACAAATTAACAAACGAGTGTTGGCGAGAATGCAGAGAAAAGGAAACCTTCATGCACTGTTGATGGGATTGCAAATTGGTGCAGCCACAATAAAAAACAGTATCGAGGTTCCTCAAAAAATTAAAAATAGCACTACCTTATGACCTAGAAACTTCACTCTTGGGTATAATAAATGAAATAGCTTGCTTTAAAATGGAAATCGATTTAAGAAAAATTTCACACAACTTGGAGTGAATTCAGAAATTTGTGCAGCTAGTTATAATCCAATAGATTATAGTGTAGTAGAAGCCTTCTATACATGCAAACTTATACATTGTTACTAGAATTCCATACTGATTTAAAAATCAATATTATAAATACCATTCCCCCTGTTTCAATGTAGAGGCAATTGACATTTCTTTATGTCCTGCCTATGGAGATACATATTTTGAACAGAGTAAAATACATCTGTATTGCAAAAAAGGAAGTTTCTTTTTCTTATTCCCTTTGAATTTAAATGCAAAACCAAGATATGATGAAATATATCAATGATGCATACCAAGACTTTATCCATAATGACTTGTATTTTCAGAGTTCTTTTCAATAGCACAACATCTGAATTTTTCTGTGAAACAGAGGTCATGATTAACTACAACATTTTTTTATTTCTTATATTGTTTGTAATTATCATAAACATTATATATGTACACACAGAAAGGTATAGCTAGATAGACAAATTGATAGCTATACATAAAGATATATAGATAATAGGAAAATAAGAGGATGGATGCTGACTGAGTAAATAAGCAGGTAAGATTACAAACAAATGTTTAGGAACAAGTCAGAAGCTTTTACTTTATATTCTTGATCATTAGAATCCTCACAAAAAGTGACTGCAATGAGGGAGAACACATAGGAGGTCTGACAATTAAGTTCGCGAACTCATCCTAGAAAAAGTGCTACATATCTCACTGCTAAATAGCACTATGGTCACGTTAGAAGTACTCTCCTTGGGAAGCTATGCACCAATGTCAGTGCCTAGTCCACCCTTCAAAGCAATTTTGGGACTCTTTTTCTGGAATGGCCATCAGAGCTGTCATCCTATTACCCTTGATGTCCTAATGTCATCAAAATGTCTTCCTTTCAATAATTCCTTTATCTTCGGGTAAAGAAAGAAATCACTGGGGACAAGGTGATAGGGAGTGTGTTCCAATACAGTTTTTTGTTGACTGGCTAAAAACTCCCTCACAGACAGTGCTGTGTGTGGTCATGATGCAAGAGCCATGAATTGTTGTTGAAAAGTTGAGGTTGTCTAACGTTTTCATGCAGCTTTTTCAGCACTTCCAAACTGGTTAACTGTTTATCCAGTTAGCAAAAAATCATAATGAATAATCCCTCTAATATAAAAAAAAGGTTAGCAACATCGTTGCAACAAGTTCACAAATTCTTCAGATCTCTTATTTCCTTCCTCTAAAAACCTACTGCTAGGATCCTCCCCCAACCTTCAAGTTAAACAAACTCCCATCAACATTCCCCAAACATTGCCTCTATTGTGTCTTTACTTTTATACCTTTAATTATTTATATTAACTTTATTGTGGCTTATACTCAATAAAATGCATTCATATTGAGTATACAGTTATTTGAACTGGTATTAATGTATAGACCCATATAACCATTTCCATGAGTAAGACAAGGAAGGTTCCCATCTCCCTCTTCCAAGTCAATAGCCCTCCTGGCTCAAGGAAATCAATGATCTGCTTTGTTTCAAAATAGGTTACAATAATGTATTCTAGAATTTCATAGAAATGGAATCATATGTCATGTATTCATTTCTGTCCAGCTTCTTTCACCCATGTTGTTGTGATTATTAGTAAATCATTAGTTTTTATTGCTAAATGGTGTGCCACTGTAGAACTACATCATACTTTGTACATTTATCTGTTGATTTGGCTTAGTTAGACATTTTATAATTAAAGCTGATATAAATATTCATGTACAAGTTTTTTGCAGTTATATTCTTTAATTTTTCTTGGTAAATACTTAAAAATTGAATGCCAAGTCACATGGTAATTATGGGTGTGTAAAGTAGTACAAAAGTTCCAAATTGTTTTTTAGTTTGATCGTTCTGTACTTTCACCAAGTTTAATGAGTGCCAATTGCTCCACATTTTTGTCTATACTTGGTATTGTCAATCTTTATCATTTTATCCATTCTTGTTAGTCTGTATTGATATCTCATTGAGGTTTTAATTTTCAGTTCCTTGATGATTAATGATGTTGAATATCTTTTAACATACTTATGGATCATTAATTTGATTTCTCCTAGGTTTCCTACTAGAAGTTTTATGTTTAGCTTTGACATTTAAGTCTAGGCTCTAGTTCTTTGTTTTGTTTTTTTTTTTAAAAAAAGGGACAAGACATTTTATTCCATATGGATATCCAGTCTTCTAGCATCATTTCTTAAAGAGATCATTCTTTAACCTTCCAAACTCTTAGCATCTTTGTGGAAAATCAACTAGCCAATAGCATTTTGGGTCTACTTTTTATCTATTCTGTTCCACTGTTCAATAGGTCTGTATTTATATCAATAACACAATATTCATTTCTGTAGCAGGGATCAAGAAACTATGGCCCAAGATATGGTCACCTGTTTCGCAACAACTATCTTACTGGAACACAGCCACACCTATTTGATTATATAGTGTCTATACTGCTTTCATGCTACAAAAGCTTAGTGAAGTAGCTGCAACAGACCATATGCCTGCCCCACAAGCTTAAAATATTTACTATCTGGTCTTTTAAGAAAAAAATAATTGCTCCAAACTGGAAATAACCCAAATGTCCATCATCAAGAGACTAGGTAAACAAGTTGTGATATATTCATACAAAAGAACACTACATACTAGCAATAAAATACACTAACTGGAGAGACACAAAATGATATGATTTAAATGGGGGATATTCTGGGACTGAAAAGGTTATGAATAAAGGTAACAGATATATTCTAATGGTCAAAATAATAATAATAATAATAATAATAATAATAATAATAATGTAAGTCCTCCATCTTGTTATTCTTTTTAAAACTGTTTGACTATTCTAGGATATTTGCGTCTCTTTATGACTTTTCAAAGCAATTATTACAAAATGTTTTTGGAATTTTGATGGGGATTACACTTAATCTACAGATCAATGTGGGGAAAATGAACATTTTAACAATGTTAATTTCTGTTTTTCTGTGACTCTTCTTTTACACTTGATTAAAAGTTCACTGTATTTGGCAACTATTACTTGTGAATTTGGTTGTGATTTTGGCTGGCTACTAGTCTCATTCATGATGAAATTAGAGGTTCTTGCTATCTATTTCACTGTGGTTTGCTTGTTTTGTAAGTTAGGAAGGACATTTCCTATTAGGGAGGAAAAAAATGGTTTCAATAAAAAAAAAAACTCAGTTATGTAGTTCTTGCTGAGTGCAGAATTGTAGACTGAAAATGATTTTGCCTCTTTTTAAAGTAACTGTGGTTGTTGCCTTTCAACTTCCAGTATGGCCGCTGGTATATTTCATGCCATTCTCTATCTTACTCATGTATAAGAAACTAGATTTTTTTCTTATATCAGTCAAGAAACTCATCTTAAATAATTTTGAGAATTTTTATTGGATTGTTTTGAGATTTATTTAATTCAGTTTTCTCTGTTTATTCATACTGGCATTCCTCTTGTATCACCCATGTTTATATTTTAATTGTTTTATCTGTCAAATTTCCCATTCATTTGTCTTTTTACTTTACTTTTTGTGTAACTACTGCACTTTTGTCTTATGAACTTTGTATTCATTTCTTACTTTTTTGTTATTATGCTTTTAATTTCCAAGAACTGTTATCTACTTAATGTTATTTTTAAAACAGCAATCTGAAGATTACTCCTTGTTGTTGCAAATGGCAGTATTTATGCTAAGCAAAATAAGTCAGACAGAAAAAGTTGAAAACCATATGACTTCACTCATATGTGGGATATAAAACTAAAAGCAACAAACGAACAAGACAAACAAAGAAACAAAATCTCATAGACACAGACAACAGTTTAGTGGTTACCAAAAGGTAAGGGGGAGGAGGTGGTAGAAGAGGGAAAAGGTTGTCAAGTATGTGGTGATAGAAAAACTGACTCTGGATGGTGAACACACAATGCAATATATAGATGGTGTATTATAGAAATGTACACCTGAAACCTGTATAATTTTACTAACCAATATAAGCAAATAAATAAATAATAAATCAATAGCTGATAGATAGACAGATAAATAGATAGATAGCAATCTGTTCTTATTTTGTACATATTTTTTCTTACCTCTCCAAGGACATTGTCATTTTTGTTTTCTTCACTCTCTATACATTTTGTTGTCTCAACTTTTAAAACTTTGATTTTTTGCATATATCTACCTTCCATATTAAATTGTTTCATCATATGTCTGCTGCCCCTTCGTACCATGTTTCCCCGAAAATAAGACCTAGCCAGACAATCACTCTAATGTGTCTTTTGGAACAAAAATTAATATAAGACCAGTATTAGATTAGATTAGATTAGATTAGATTAGATTAGATTAGATTAGATTAGATTAGATCCAGTCTTATATTATTAAAATAAGATGTGGTTATATTATATTATTATATTATATTATATTATATTATATTATGTTATGTTATGTTATGTTATCTTATCTTATCTTATATTATATTACATTATATTATGTTATATTATATTATATTATACCCAGTCTTATTTTACTATAAATATTTTACTATAAATTTGCTAAATTAATTTTTGTTACAAAAGATGCATTACAGCTGACTGTCCAGCTAGGTCTTATTTTGGGGAAACATGGTAATTAGGAATTGAGCACTTAACATCTTATTCCAATGTCTGTGACCTCATATGGCATTTAGAGGTTGTTTTCTTCACAGAGGTAATTTGTCTAGATTGTTCGTTGGGAAAACCCAGCTGTCAATATGGTTAATTTTGATTCTTTGGGCTGATCTGACTCCCTCCTGAAGAGGCATCTTCAACACATTTCCTAGAATGTATAATCCTGGTTACCAATATTCAATGTGCCAAGTTTAACTTAGTCAAATCCATTACCGTATGGTACTCCTCCTCTACTGTGACATATAATAAAATATCTGTGCCTTTTCACAGACTCCTCTGTGACAAGATAGCCTTCAGTTATCTGTTAGTCTACAACAGAGACAATCGATTAGGAGAAGAAATCAGGATTTCTAAATATTTCTGCAACTTATTTTCAACAAATTCTCTTTGTAGGTCCACCTTTACAATCACTTCCTAAGATATGTGGACGTGCAATTCCAGAAATGCTTGAGTACTATTGCAGTATATATCAAGTTTCCTATAGCCTAACACAATTGCCACGTTAGGATTCAGCTTTTTGGGCGCTAACTCAGCTAGCTATCTGCTATTCAACTTCCATCGTTATTACTCCTCTCCTGTTCTGTTTGTGTTTGTATGTTTATGCCATTTTTAAAATCCCTTTTCACTTTATTGGAGTTTAAGGAAAGGGCAGGCGTAAATGCATGTGTAAAATCTGCTTTTAATAGATAAGCCCTTTGTTGTTTAAATACTTTTCAACTTTGGTTATAATGAAGGTGTTCACCTTGTTTATAACCTTATTTGTTTACTTTCATAAATGTGCCTATATGCTTTTATATTATTTTTCTGTTCCTTTTTAAAATCTGTTAAATTGAAGATTTTCACTTTGTTTATCTGTGCTAGTTAAAGCACTAGTCCATGTGAAAACATATTTCATTAAACCTATAGATTTAAACCTATCACATTCATGATGAAAAACAATTGTCAAGTTCTACTATGAAAGAATAAAATTTACCCACACACACCAATACCCACTTATCTTCATTCCTGCAGTGACAATCCTCATTTCTTCTTAGGTTCTGACATTTTTGTCTCTATTTTATTTAATTATTGAAGTTTGTTTTGTATCCAAACTTTCTATAATTACTTCCACTTACCTAGAGCCACTATATTAGAAAATATGGTGAGCAAATATTAATAGTAGGAGCAAGTGATATTTACTGATCACTTATATCTCTCCACGTATTATGCTAAGTAATTTCCATTTATAAACTTATCTGATCTGTGAAAATTGTAATAGTTACATATTGTTTTTATTATTGGCTTTTGACACATAAGAAAATTTAAACACAGAAAGGTTATGTTACTAGTCCAAGTTCTTATGGCTACAGACTGACCGACTTGGATTTCAAGCCAGGCAGCTGAGACCATGTGCTATCTTTTTCTCTTCCAACCCTCTCATATTGCTGATTCATTGGAGGGGGACGGCTGCCAGTGCAGTGTTATTTGTCTTTCCAAAGCATGTCCATCCCTTCCGGTTATCCCTCTGCCACTGCAAAGTATTCATGGAATCCTTTACATTTTTGCAATTTACTTTATGAGATAGTGCTCTATTTCAGTTGCAAAAATTGTCTTAAGTTGTATCTAGTGTTGTATTGTAACGTGCAGATGGTTTCCAGAGCTGGCATAAATTTTGGGGTCACAATGTAGTTTCATTAAAAATGAAATTTTCATCTCTGTATGATTTTATTTTATCATTTTTATGAGTTTCTAAAAGAGCAGTGTTGTTTATCTGTGTTCAAACCAATATCTTTGCCAAAATAAATAAAAGAAAGTTAAAGCAAAATGAGATGGAGTTCATCATAAATTAAATTCTAGTTTCATTCATTGCTGTTTTGTTTAGCTTCTCTTTAACGTGATACTCAATTTTGAAGAGACTATGTGGATGGAGATTCATTTATTTAACCACTGAGGATAAAATACAAAGTTGTACAAATATTCTTAAGGATAACATTGGAAGTCAGAATACACACACATGAGTGCATATGTATATCAAAAAGTCTTTGAAAATATGACTACCCTTAGATGCAACTATTTATAAGCAAACTGTGATTGCTCAAAAATGTTGTTCATTCATCCAGTCCATCTCTTGGTTAAAATAAAAATGTAAATATGCCAAATATGACATAATTTTATAAAATATGTACATTTTAAGTTTATGCATAAATATATGAAAAAGTGTAAAAGATTATCCATCAAACTGATTGCAGTGGATTGCACAACAGCATTTACTATATAGGAAATGCCATTATTCCCCATTCTTATTTTCCTTATCTATGCATATATTTAATATTTTAATCAATATTATTTAGCTTAATATAATAAATGTATCATAATATGCATTATTCTCTTAACAGCAAAGAGAAAATTTCAAAGAAACATATATGGTCATATCATTTCTTGGTTAAAAATAAAAGTCTGTACATTTATAAATCTACATTTAAAATTAGATATATTAAAAGAAATGGACCAAATATTCCAAAATTCTAACAACACTATCTCTGGATGATGATATTTGGGACTTCTTGACTTTTTCTATTTTTAAATTTTCTATTAAAATAAAACTTTTTACAAGTAAAAAATATGTATTGGCAAGGAAAATACTGACAAAATAATAATTAGCAAATTTGGGTATCATTATATAGGGAGAATGGAAATTCAGTAACAACGCAACTATAATACATATATATGCGTAAGAATACTTGCAATTAGAAAAATGTGAGAATTTTCATTTTTAAAAATTTCATTTCATTAAATTTATTGGTGTGACACTGATTAGTAAAGTTATATAGATTTCAAATGCACAATTCTCTAATACATCATCTATATAATGCATTGTGTATTTTCCACCCAGGGTGATAGAGGAGGGTAAAGGGTGTCAAATAATATGGTGATGGAAGAAGAACTGACTCTGGGTGGACAATTTTCATTTTTGAAGTATGTGTGTTCATATCTATTATATGTTCATTCCTATAACTTTTAAAATAAATATCTTACAAGAGAAGATTTTAATACAACTAATATCAGTTTAAATTTGTTTTCCAAATGTAACAAAAATCAATATGAATAAGTTTTTCAAAAGTAACAAAAATGAAGATCTCAGAAAATGGATTACTTACTTCTGACTTCACAAGAATCTTGTATGACTGATCTACCAATTGAGTTATAGGATAATTTCCTGGTAAAGGGAGAAAATCCATTTCATTATTCTTTATTTGATAAAGCATATGCTCATATGTAGTTGCAGATTCCAATGGTTCAATTCCATAACTGACATTCTCCAACTGCAATAATCCCCTGAGTATTTAAAGACATAAAAAGAAATAAAAGCAATTAATATAGATTTTATTTTATTAATTATATATAACTAATTACATATTAGAAATGTGCATATATGAGAAACTATATATATGAGAAACATAAATTACCATGAAATAAAAGCAATTAATATAGATTTTGTTTTATTAATTATATATAATTAATTACATATTATTAGAAATGTGCCTATATGAGAAATTATATATATGAGAAACATAAATTACCATTAAATAAAAATATTTATAGAAATTTGATAGTGGTCTTTATGGTCTAATTTAATCTAAGAATCATCCTGTCTTACTTAAATTAACCTTCAACAAAACTTTATACCGTCTGTCTATTATGGCATTTAGGAGTCACTGTGGTTCTAGTATGGCTAATAAATGTGAATATTCTTTACATTTGTGGGCTTTTTCTGAATAAATTTTATGACTGCAAGCCTAGGGTAGAGACAACAAGAATAGGAAAAAAGGTAAGAGAAGTAGGAAAAGAAGGTATATGAGAAGAAACACAATCAAAGCCTATACTTTCTTTGCTTTCACTCTACCATTCAAGGAATTTCTAAAAATTAAAGGATTCACGAGATTTGCAAGCATGTACATCTCTGGAATGTGCCATTACCTGAGTCCAGAACAGATGCTAAGTGTCACAGCTGATTTTGGAATTTCTGCAGCATACCCTTGATAAAAGCAATGGCCCTAATCAGGAGGATATAAAGATGCATTCATGAATAATTTGAATATAACGCTTTGGGTTTTATCTTTACTGCCTAGATATCATGAAACATTCAGATTTAGCCATTACCATGTTATTCACCAGACATCCTATTTCCTTGTTATTGCCCTACAATCTCTTCCTCTTAACCCTCTTTTGTCTATGAATAATCATGATTCCTATTCTTCCCAATAATTGTTACTATACTTATAAATTCTAATATTTTGACAAAAAGCTTTCTGATCTTTTCCTTCTCAGTCACATTTCTTGAATGTATATTCTATAACTGCTAACTTGATGTAATTAACATCATTAATTTGACTTCAATTGTAAACATCTTTCTTGTATATTCTAGTTTACCCAAAAGTATCTTAAACGGCATTTCTTCATACTTTTTTCTCTTTAATATTTCACCACATAGGTCATCCTTAGTTCAAACTCTCGTTCCCATGGGCTTTCACAGTATTAGTCTTCTCAACATCCCCTCCAATATTATCTTTCAGTGAATAACCCCTTCTCTTCCCTTAAAAGACTAGTGATATCTAGAATCAGTCCTGTTCCCTTAATACTGTACTATTAAAACTTTAGTATCATCACATTCTCCCTGATGAATTTATTTATACATTTTTAGCTAACAAACATACATCTCCATCAGTAACAATTTACTTTTTCTCAAAACCGGGCGTAACCATATCACCCACCCATTGACCGTGGGTAAGCACACCCTGCTTCACACCAAGCAACAGCTGCAGCTACCTCCACCTGCACTGGTGCCAGCAGACATGGCAGCTACAAGCCCATCACAAAGTAGAATGCAAAATGGGTGCCAAACTCTACATAGCAGAAGAGTGCAATTCAGACTTTGCAGCTCCTGGCCTTGCACCCAGTCAGAAAAAAACTATCTTCATGAGATATTTCCCAACACCTCCAACTCCAAGCAGTCAATAGTGGCCCGGTTAGGATCTTTCTATACCAAGGGACACTAGCAGAGATGGAGTGAGAAGCACACTGACATCCAGTGGGTGGAAGACAGCCAGAGGAAATGCTCACCGTGGATCCTTTCTCACCCAACCCCACCTAGTAATACAAGTTTCTCCCTCCAAATACCTTTTACCTCTTAGGCTGCACCAGGAGAGATCCAGCAGGGCCTCCAGCAGCCCAAAGGAATGCAGCACAACAAAATAATGTCAGAAGACCCAAGAAAGCTAAACTGTCGTTAGAACAACAGACCACACTCAATCTAAACTTACACAGGGCGATTATTTTAAATAATAGAAGATTCAAATGTTAAGCATACAATTGAAAATCACACACTATACCAAGAACCAAGAAAGTCACAGCAAAAATGAGAAAAGATAACCAACTGATGCCAATGCTGACATGAGCCACATGTTGAAATTATCAAAGATTTTGAAACAGGTGTAATAAAATTACTTAAATGAACAGAGAAATGAAATTCTGATCAGGAAAATGTGGAGTCGGAAGCCCTGGCTCTTCCATCCCCTAAGAAACACACCAATTCAGCTACAATTTACAGACAATTTTCCTTTGTGAGAAATCAGGAACTAATTGAAAGGCTCCTGCACACCTGGAAGAATACAACATCGGACTCACCAATGGCAGTTTAGGGTACCCTTTCACCAGATACTCTGCCGCAGAGCACTGTCATACAGTCAGAAAGAAACCCTCTAGTGCCCAGCTTGACCAAAGTGAGGAAAAAGGTTTGCTCACATGCCCATTGCCCCAATATTTCTGAGGGGGCTACCCAAAGAACTAGTATGTGTGTCACCAGTCCTAGAGCTCTGATGGGTTCAGCACAGTCTACCACCCAGGCAAAAAAGTAGGTGCTGGCTAATAGACACCATTAATTCACTCCCACCCCGGTTCTGCACAGAACAAGTGGACGAAAATGCCCACTCTCTGCTACCCTCTGGGAGAAGAAAAGAGTTGATCCACGCATGCAGTATTCACACTTCACCCAAACTGCCCAAATGCCTAGCATCTATCTCGCCAAACCTGGAGCACTGATGGGTCTGGCACAATCTAGTTGCCTGGAAAAGGACAGAAGCACCAACTTGGGATGGTAGATGCCACTGATCCTCCCTCATTCCCAGCACAGAGAATGTAGGAACAAAACAGATGCCTGCTTCGCCCTAAAGAGGGAAAGAGTTAGTAAAAGCCTTCAAAATCATTTTCCAGGATGATTTGTAGGGGTCCTCTACTGCACCAGGACAGTCTGAAGACAGGGATAGTCTTCTAATAAGCAGACACCAAAACACAATTAAGTAAAACGAAGATCTGGAAAAAACATGTTACAAAGGAACAAGATAAATCTGCAAAGCTGATCCTAATGAAACGAAGTTAAATGATTTGCCTAACAGAGAATTAAAAATGACTCTCATAAACATGCTCATGCTCCAGGAGGCCAAGAGAACAATTTCTGATCAATGAGAGACTTTATGTAAAGGATGAAAAAACAAATTACAGCGTGCGAGAAAATATTTGCATACCACCATCTGGCAAGAGATTTAGAATACATAAATTGCTCAAAAATCAACAGTAAAAAAACAACCAAACTGGGAAATGGGTAAAGACATTTAATAGACATTTCACCAAAAGTGATAAATAAGCACATGAAAATATGTTCAACATCCTTAGTCATTAAGGAAATGCAAATCAAAATTACATGAGGTGGCACTGCACATCTGTAAGAACGGCTAAATTTTTAAAAAAAATATTAAATAGTGATTAAAGAGTAGCAAGAATTTAGACACTCTATCTCTCATATAGTGCCAGTGGCTAAAATGATACAGCCACTCTGGTAAATAGTTTGGTAGTTTGTTTAAAAATATACAAACATACAATTATAATATGACCGGGCAATCATATACCTGAGCATGTATTCCAGAGAAATAAAATTTTCCATTTCATCCACATTATCAAATTTATTGGCATAAAGATTTCATAGTACTCCAAAATATTTATTTTCTCTATGACTAATAATATCTCCTTTCAGCCCTAATATTGGTGGAATTAGTTTTTATTCTGGATAAGTCTTACTAGGAGTTATTAATTCTTAGTCCTGTGAAGGAATTAGATTTTGGCCTTTAATTTTTTTCTATTCTTCGTCCTTTTTCTATCTAATGGATTTCTGCCCTTACCTACATTATTGCCTTCCTCTACTATGTTTTAACCCTTTATAGAATATTGCCTTTTGCATTGGAAGGCAATTAATTTAATGGTAACCCTCCTTGATCCTCTCATTTTGGGCTTAGGCTATGGTGTGAAGAATGGGGGTGATAAAAATATCTCTTACTCCAGAGCTTGATCCTTCCTCCTAAGGATTAGACTTTCTGGTCTCAGCTGAATGCCTGGTCACACTACTCTGCTTAGGCTGAAAATCCAACATCTCCCAACACTGTTTGACCTGTAGTATTACCTCCATTTTACTCTCTGCCCTTCAGTAGAGTCTTAGCACAGATGCAGCCTAATCCTCAGTCAAGGACTTAAGGACATTTCCACACCCCCCACCCACCACCCCCCCAAAAAAACATACATCTGATAGCTTCTTCATCTCTGGTCCTGTGTCCTGGAAGTTCCAGCTGCTTCAGCAGCCCTGAACTCCAACCTGCTCGGTTCCACCTCCTATGCTATGATTAAGACATTATCCCCAGTCAGAGGGCCACATTGAATGTGAGACTCACTTTCTATGCTTCCTTTCAGAGAAAAATCCTGATCTGCCTATTGTCAAATGTCTAAAAACAGGTGCCTTATATATTTTGTTCTGCTTTCTACTTGTAGATGGTGAGAAAGACAGATAATGTACAGGTTACCATATTTTTAAGTTCATTATCACTCAATCGCAATATACAAGTAGCAATAGAATCTGATCATTCACTTGTCAATCATTTGTTTCCTTCCAATCATATGTTCTGGCAAAATATGTATTGTACAGACAGACTAAAGCTAACTTTTTCACATACTTTGAAAAATTTCTGACTCCCATCTGCATTTTTGGATACAGTTCAAATTCCTCTATTTCACATGTGAACATATTCATTGGTTTTGTATCCAATATGCTTTTGCATCTTCATTTTCCCTCTGGTTGTTATACAGAGCAATTTCCACCATTACCTCCACCGCACAGATTCTACAATAATTCAATTTAAATCACTCAGTATCTTTAGGTGCTTCTTAGCTCCTTCACCCATTTTTGTTTGTTTCCTCTCAAACTCCTACTAATATTTCCAGATAGTTTAAATGACCTTGTATAAGTGATTCTTGAGTTCCAAATTTAAAAAGTAGTTATTTTAGTCAGTATGACTTTATTGTAACTGCCACATTACATTTGGATTTGTGATGTGTTTGCCCAAATTTTTCTTCTCACCAATGGCACCTTAACCACAAAAAATAAATAAATAAATGAAACAAAAACCTTACACAGCATAAAGCAAAACTTACCTTTATAAATGAAGAATCTGGATACAATGCTCCTGATTTATTGTAAGAATACACCCGGAAATGAGGGTCTAAAAATGACCTAATTCAACCAAAATAATGACACTTCATTGTAATAATATTAATAAAAGTAACTTCCAAAATCATAAAATTAAACAAAATTTACTTTCAATTATACAAGTTCATATATCCAAATATTAAATGGACTCATCTCTCCATTATCTAGCTTGCTTTTTGATAGCATATTGTGTATATAAGAAAAACTTATAACCAGTATAAACAAATATCAGTATGGGTACTTTAATGACACAGATTTATCTATAGTAAAAATCAAGGCTGCCAGATTCCCACAACAAAGTTTTCTTTTAGATTTAAGCAACAATAAATCCTACAACAGAAATGTTAGTTAATATTTGCTAACAAGTAGCGATGGATTGATAAAGACAAAAATATATATATGCTTTTATCATGAGTTTTCATGAAGTTATGCTGTGGTAAAAACAAACCCCAAGTTCTTAATGCCTTAAAACAACAAAAAATGTTCTTTGCAAGTTAACTGCAGGTGCACCTCTACACTACCTTTGGTCTGGAACCCAGGGAAAGAAATAGTTTCTCCTAGGAATGTGCCTTTCTTGTAGCAGAAGGAGAAAAATTTGTGGAAGCACACAATAGTTCTTAAAGATTTTGTTTAGAAGTGGTATACTGTGTTCAAATTTTATTAGCTAAGCTAAAAGATTTCTATAAACAAACCTGATGTAAACAAATATGGTACGGAAGTTTAATCTTCTTACTGGGAAGATAGTGATTATGATGGAACAATGTAACACTGTTATTCATTATAGGGAGACTGGGATTTCTCAAGGATTCCAAACACCAAGAGGCATTTCAAGGCCAGAATTGAAGAGGGCCTAGAGCATTCACATGGTACTTTCTTTCACCACAACCTCTTTTCATATCTGCTTCATTTTCCCTTAATTCTGATAATTTTTCCTTCTGCATTTAAAAAACAAAACTAGAGAGCTTTCCAGAGAAAAACAGAAATATATCAGTTCATTTTCTACATATATTCAAGGAAAAACTCTGAATGGCCTGGGTTGGTTTAGATGCAGGTATCTGGAACATGAATTCCAGCTCAAAGGCAGAGCCACATTTTAATAACTGTAAGCATGTAAATGAGGGTGGTGAAAACGAGAATCAGAAGTAGTCCCTAGGTGAAAGAAATTACAGGTAAAAAAAAGTTAACAGATGTCTTACAAACATAATTAAAAGGATAACAGTTTAGTTTGCAAGTTTATTCACCCTGAGCCTTCAAAAGTATATTTTTTGCTTCTACATGAAACAACAAAAGTCTGGCTTGATCAGTGAAGTAGTAAAAATGCAAATGACCATTCACAGAAAACAAGTTTCAATGTAAGGAAAACGAACACTAAAAAGGGGTAAGGCAAAACTTAAATGTTAATTCCTAATGAAATACCATGAATTGAGAAAACAATCATAATTTCAAGAAAACTTAACAGGCTTTCAAAGGATATCATTTCAAGAAACAAAGAACACACTGAATCAAAACACATGACAGTTAAATAATTCAATAAATATGTCAAAGAGAATGTGGTTACTAGGAACAGATTAGATACTTAGCCAATAAAAAGCACAAAGATTGGTAAGATCCACAACAAAAATTAAGGTTTGAGTAAAGATGTTCAAATATATGGTGATGGAAAGGGGAACTGACTAGCTGGTGAACACACAATGTGACGTACAGATGCTGTATTATAGAACTGTACATGAGAAACCTATATAATTTTACTAACCAATGTAACCCCAATATTTAAAAAAAAAAGGAAATAGTTATAGAAAAAACTATGACATAGAAGGCAGAACAAAAAGACCCAAGATTTCCCACAGAATAAAAAATGTGTAGGGATTTAAGCTAAAATGAAAGACTAAGGGACTTATTATGAGGGAAAATTAATGTAATACCACACGTGCACACATGCAAAACACACAAAATATATTGGAAAATTCACTTAAGATAGACTACATCAAATTACAAAAATTTATAGCCAAGGAATATGACTCACAAATTCTACACATTACCAAGATGCTACTCAGTTATGGAACCTAAAAGGACATTTGCAGATGTGCACAGATTCAGAAAGCATGCCAACTGCATATTCTATCTGAAGAAAATAATACGAAAGTGCTCTAACTAAACAATACCTGAGTCAGCATAAAATTGCAATAAAAGAAAAAATAAAAAGGAAGTAGTGATAAAACTTGAAAAATGCAATACAGTTGTTAGGTAACTGAAAGCCTTGGATTTACATCGTAAGTGTAAATACAATTTTTAAAATACTATAAGAATATTATGATATAAATTCAGTTGTGAGAGACACAAAAGGGAAATCTGAGGACCTATACAAGAAAAAGATGAATATAATGATCATAGGAAACTTTCATTTTTGAAGCAAACAATCCCACAAAGGGAGAAAGCAATCAATAGGCTGAGTGGCATATTTACAACATATAGAATAAATAAAGAAAGGGTTAATATCTATAGTAAATAAAAATCCCACAAATTGATCATGGAATAAAAGAAAGAAAAGAAGAATGATAAGCCAAAGATTGAAAATACTCAAAACAAATGCATAAAAATAAAAACCCAAAAGAAAAAACAAAAAACTTAGGAGAGGCAATTCAATTAGAATGGTCAGTAAACATTTGAAAAAATACTATGTTATTAATAACCAGTGAAGTGTATATTAAAATAACAATAAAATAAGATTTCACTGATGTGTGGTATATAAAACTAAGAACAACAAAAGAGCAAGACAAACAAATGAAGAAACAAAAACTCATAGATACAGACAACAGTTTAGTGGTTACCAAAGGGTAAGGGGGAGGGAGTGGTAGATGAGGGTAAAAGGGATCAAATATATGGTGATAGAAGGAGAACTGACGCTGGGTGGTGAACACACAATGTGATATATGGATGATGTATTACAGAATTGTACACCTGAAACTTATGTAACTTTACTAACAATTGTCACCCCAATAAACTTTAATTTAAAAATTATCCATTAATTAACAAAAATAAATGAGTAACAATTTTGAATTATTGGTATGAGTGAAAACTGGTATAAACCCTTTGAAGTAAAAAATTGCCAACATATAGCAGACGAGAATTTTCTTATTTATAACCCACCAATATCATTGGTACCCAGGAAGTCATGGCCAAGGATATTCACAATACGGTTTTCCTTGCTATGAATATGGGTGGATAAATAATAAATGAGATATATTTATTTAATGGCTGCATATGTATTCAAAATAAATAAACTCATTTTGCACACAGCAATATGAAGGAATCTCAAAAAAATAACATTATGCAAAATGTTGCGTAACAACCAATCACAACTTAAAATAAAATAATAAGTATCTATTGCTCACACACATCTGGGTCAGGTGTGGGTAGTTGTGGTAGCTCTGCTAATTCGTGTTAAGAATCTCAGGACAGCAACAGCAGAGCAGTAAACCAAGTACAGGGCCCTTCTAACCATGAGGCCCTACGGCACCACACACCCGTGAAGTTGGCCTTGCATACATGTAGATAAATTCAGATCCAAGGGCAGTGGAGTGGGAAAATTGGAGGAAATGTATATATCCCACCTCTAATGACACACAAAGTTATATGGCCAAGAGTGAAGATACAGGGAAAAGTAAAGAATCCAGGCCACTTTGGTGGTCCACCATATTATGATAAATAAGTTGCATGATGGAACGTACAGTGTCATTTACATCTATAAAGTAATACTCAAAACATTATGATTCTTATTGATCTCTAGGCATATGGATGAATGAAGATAAAAACATGACAGAAGAATGTGTCAATATGATTAGCACTGAGGAGTGAGAGAAAAGCATAGGTCTGCGCATGAAAATAATAGATTTCATTATTACTGGCCTTGTACACTTCTTTTTAAACATGTAGGCAAAATTATTACATGTGTGTCACTAATTGCTTACATTAGTTTCAGAATTTTCCATTTTACTTTTTATCATTCAAAAGAAAAAAAATGCCAGTATAAAAAATACTGGACTAATATAAACTGTGGACTTTGGTGATAATGATGTGTCAATGTAGGATCATCACTTATAACAAATATGTCATTCTGCTGAGGGATGATGATAATGGGGGAGGCTATGCTTTTGTGGGATAGGCAGCATATGGGAAATCTCTGCACATTCCAGTCAATTTTGCTATGAACCTAAAACTGCTCTAAAAAGTAAAGTATATTAAAATAATACGAGTAACAAATAATGGGAAAACTATATGAACAGGCAAGCCTCATACAGGAAGATGCAAATAGCTGATAAATGTTTAGAGAAGTTATTTAGGGAAATACAAACTGATGGTAAAATGACATAGAATATTCCAGTACATCATGAATGTTTTTGGAAATCTAAATTGCTACCATCTTTTCAGAATGACACTGGCAATATCTCTCAAAATCTTTATATAGTATAAAATGTGAGTAATAAAGAACAAACTTAGAGGTGGTTGTGAAAATTAAATCAGTTATTACATGTAGATTGTTTAGATACATGCCCAGGAAATGGTACGTATGCAATAAATATGTTAGTTTTGTTTCTTTTGTTTTTATTATTCTCACTATTATTATTATCCATACTTCTTGATCTAGAAACCTATTTTAATGATACACAATTTTTTGATTCACAATCTATAATTTTACCTGGTATCATAATTCAATTTAGATTTATTGCATAAGATGTGCCAACAATCATTAATAACCAAATAAACTCCATTACTCTGCTTGGGTAACAGTATTAACAGTGGACTCCGGGACACAATAACTGTCAGTGCAACTACACCAAAATTTCTGAACATGATGGCTACTGTGCCCAAGCAGGTTGTAAGTAAATTTCAAATGGAAACTGGCATCAATCTGAAGGATTATAACTTTACACTTTTGGGGTAATCTACCAAGCTGGCTTCAGAGTAGACTAACTTTACACAGCACATTTAAAAGAAAAAAGTCACATTCTTCATCATCATGATCAGACTATTGCATTTAGCAATCAACAATATAGGTACAAAAAAATTACATTAAAACACTTTGTTAAAATGCTTTACACTTTTCACAGAACAGAAACTAAAATAACTATTATACAAGCAGTCACAAATACAGTGTGACTCAAGTAAAGTCCTCAAGTTTATTGCCCATAAACATGAGTATTGTTTAAAACGTCTTCTCTGTATCAGACAAGCCCTGCCACCTCTGTGCTTGACTGAGTTGGCAAATCTGTTACAACTTATAGCTTTCCTGTCACTTCCCCAGTTCTCCTCCCCTGACAAGTTTTGTTTCCTGGCAGTAATTAAAATTTACTGTCAGTGCCATAGATATTGCTGCTTCTGGAGCCTCTATAGCCACGTTGGTTTTGTTTGGCAAAGTATTGACTCCCACCACCACAGTGGCTAGAGCTTTCGCCTCCAGTTTCCTCCTTTCATGAGTTCAAAATTTGAAGATTGATTGTTGTAATTGCCAAAATCATTGTAGCTTCCGCCACCTCAAAACTCCTTCCATCCTGACAAATTCCATTACAGCCCGCCCCACTGCCACCATATCCTCTACCACGACTGCCACCAAAGCCACCTTGACCACTGAAGTTTCCTCCATGACAAAAGCTGTCATTACCACCAAAACCACCTCCTAGACCCCCACAGAAATTTCCAAAACCACTTCAACCTCTTTGACTGGATAAAGCACTAGACATCTCTTACTTAGATAGGGATTTCCTTACTTCATAGTTGTGGCCATTCACAGTGTGGTATTTCTGAATGACAATATTTTTTTTTTATTAAAGTTCATTGGGCTGACAGTTGTTAGTAAAGTTACATAGATTTCAGGTGTACAATTCTGTAATACATTATCTGTATCTCACATTGTGTGTTCACCACCCAGAGTCAGTTCTCCTTCCATCACCATATATTTGACCCCGTTTAACCTCTTCTACAACCTCCCTCACCCCTTACCTCTGGTAACCCCTAAACTATTGTCTGTGTCTATGAGTTTTTGTTCCTTTATTTGTTTGTCTTGTTCTTTTGTTGTTTTCAGTTTATATACCACATATCAGTGAAATCATATGGTTCTGTACTTCTTCTGTCTGACTTATTTCGCTTAGTATTATAATCCAAAGATCCATCCATGTTGTCACACATGGTCCTATTTCACCTTTCCTTACTGCCGAATAGTATTCCATTGTGTATATATACCATAACTTCTTTATCCATTCATCTATTGAAGGACATTTTGGTTGTTTCCATGTCTTGGCCACCGTAAATAAAGCTGCAGTGAGCATTGGAGCACACAGATATTTTGGATAGATACCCAGGAGAGGGATTGCTGGGTCATATGGTAATTCTATTCGTAATGTTTTAAAGAACCTCCACACTGCCTTCCATAATGGCTGCACCAGTCTGCATTCCCACCAACAGTGTATGAGGGTTCCTTTTTCTCCACAGCCTCTCCAACACTTGTTAGTATTTGTCTTGTTGATGATAGCCATTCTGACTGGGGTGAGGTGATATCTCATTGTGGTTTTTATGTGCGTTTTTCTGATGATTAGTGATGTTGAACATTGTTTCATGTATATTTGCCATTTGTAGGTCCTCTTTGGAGAAATGTCTCTTCAAGTCTTCTGCCCATTTTACAATTGGGTTGTTTGTTTTTTTGTTGTTGACTTGTATGAATTCCTTGTATATTTTAAATATTAGCCCCTTATCAGAGGTGCTATTTGCAAAAATCTTCTTCCAATCAAATGGTTTCCTCTTTATTTTGTTGATGGTTTCTTTCGCTGTGCAGAAGCTTTTAAGTTTGATATAGTCCCATTCATTTATTTTAGCTTTTACTTCCCTTGCCTTTGGAGTCAAGTTCATAAAATGCTCTTTGAACCCAAGGTCCATAAGTTTAGTACCTATTTTTTCTTCTGGCAGTTTATTGTTTCAGAAGTTATGCTAAGGCCTTGCATTTGAAGCATTTTGAATTAATTTTGGTACATGGTGACAGATAGCAGTCCAGTTTCATTCTTTTGCACATGGCTTTCCAATTCTCCCAGCACCATTTACTGAAGAGGCTATATTTTCTCTGTGATACGTTTTTGGCTTCTTTGTCAAAAATAATCTGTCCATATTTATGTGGGTTTATTTCTGGGTTCTCAATTCTATTCCATTGGTCTGTCTATTTTTCTGCCAATACCATGCTGTTTTGATTATTGTTGCCCTGTAGTACGGATGAAGTCAGGGAGTGTGATACCTCTAGCATTGTTCTTTTTTCTTAGGATTGCTTTGGCTATTCAGGGTTGTTTGTAGTTCCAAACAAATCTGATGATTTTTTGTTCTATTTCTTTAAAAAATGCCATTGGGATTTTGATGGGGATTGCATTAATTCAGTATATTGCTTTGGGTAATATGGCCATTTTAACTATGTTGATTCTTCCAATCCATGAGCATGGGATATCTTTTCACTTCTTTGTGTCTTGTTCAATTTCTTGTCAAAATGTCTTATAGTTTTCAGCGTATAAGTCTTTCACATTGTTGGTTAAGTTTATTCCTAGGTATTTTATTCTTTTTGTTGCAATTCCTATTGTAAAGGAATTTTTTTTATTTCTTTTTCTGAAATTTCATTGTTAGTATATAGGAATGCAATGGAGTTTTGTACGTTGATTTTGTAGCCAGCAACTTTACTGTATTCGTTGATTGTTTCTAATAGCTTTTTGGTGAAGTCTTTAGGGTTTTCTGTATATAGCATCGTGTCATCTGCAAAGAGTGACCATGTAATTTCTTCATTCCCAATTTGGATGCCTTTTATTTCTTTCTCTTTCTTGTCTGATTGCTCTGGTGGGGAAGTAGGGGACAGCCCTGTCGTGTTGAAAAGCAGAGGTGATAGGGGACAGCCCTATCGTGTTCCTGAACGTACAGCAAAGGTCTTCAGTTTTTCACCATTAATTGTGATATTAGCTGAGGGTTTGTCATTAAGTGTTTTAATCATAAATGGATGCTATATCTTGTCAAACGCTTTTTCTGCATCAGTTGATATAATCATATGATTTTTGTCCTTTATTTTGTTTATGTGATGTATCACATTGATGGATTTGCGGATGTTGAACCATCCTTGTGCCCCTGAGATGAACCCCACTTGGTCGTGATGAATAATCTTTTTAATGCATTGTTGCATTCAATTTCTTACAATTTTGTTTAGGATTTTTGCATCTGGATTCATCAGACACATTGGTCTGTAATTTTCTTTTTTTATGTTATCCTTACCAGGTTTTGGTGTCAGGGTAATGTTGGCCTCATAAAATTAGTTAGGGAATATTGTCTCTTCTTCAATTTTTTTGGAATAGTTTGAGTAGGATTGGTATTAGATCCTTTCTGAGTGTTTGGTAGATTTCATAGTGAAGCCATCTGGTCCCAGACTTTTGCTTTTCGGAAAGTTTCGGATGACTGATTCAATTCTTCTTACAGGTGATCAGTCCATTTACATTTTCCAATTCTTCATGATTCAGCTTAGGAAGGCTAAATGTTTCTAAGAACTTCTCCATTTTTTCTAGGTTATTGAGTTTGGTGCCATATAGTCCTTGACAGTATTCTTGGATGATCCTTTGTATTTCCGTGGCATCCGTGATAACTTCCCCTCTTTCATTTCTGATTTTGTTTATTAGTGTCTTTTCTCTTTTTATATTAGTGAGTAGCCAAGGGTTTATCAATTTTATTAATCTTTTCAAAGAATCAACTCTTTGTCATGTTAATTTTTTTCTATTGCCTCTTTGTTCTCTATTTCATTTAGTTCTGCTCTGGTTTTTATTATTCCCTTTCTTCTGTTGATCTTTGGTTTCATTTGTTCTTTTTCTAGTTCTTTAAAGTGTAACATGAGTCAGAAAGTTCTTGTAGAGTTCTTGCATTTCTTTTAAGTCTCAAGTCTCTTTCTTCTTCCATGCATGTCATTTCCAGATTTCTTTCTTCAATGTCCCTGATTCTTTCCTCCATCTGGTCAACTCCACTACCTAACCTGGCTATCTCATTTTTCATTTCTTTTATTGAGTTCTTATTCTCAAGAAATTCTCTTTGCTTCTTTTTTAAAATTTCAATCTCTTTAGTAAAATGTTAATTTTGTTCTTTGATTGTGTTTCTGAGTACATTAAACTGCCTGTCTGTGTTTTCTTGTATCACATTGAGTTTTTTAAGAACTGCAATCTTGAATTCTCTGTCATTTAAGTCACATATTTCCATGTCTTTAAGTTCATTTTCTGGAGACTTTTCATTTTCTTTCTGAGCTGGTTATTCTTGGCTATTAATGATTTATAATTTCTCTTCCTACACATCTATAGGAGTGGGTTCTGCAACGGGTTGATAGGAAGAGGTCTTTCATTTGTTTTCCATTAGGTGTTGGTAGAATGTTTTCTCAATGACTGTAGCCTTTTATTTTCTTTTACACTGTAGTGTTATATTTTCTCTGCACTATTCTAGCGTCTCACACAAGGGGGGGATTCCTGGAATGTGGGCTTCTCCTCTGTGAACAGTTCGCCTGGGTCATCGGGCGCCGCCTCCATTGGGGGATGTAGAGAGCTTCTGAAGTTCCAAAGCTCTTCCTGTACCACATTCAGAGCCCATGTGTTTCCACAGCTCTGTTTCCTCCTGCAGGGATCCACCCAGACAGGTGAAGACAGGGGCGGGGTGGATTGAGAGAGGTGGCAATGGGGACGACCACCACCACAGCCAGTCCTGCTTCCTTGGCTCCCTCCCCTTTGTTGGAACTAATTGGGCTCCGAGTCCATATCTGTGGACTACAGTTCTCAGAGCTGCAAATATTCCATTCGTTTGATTTGACAATCCTACTGTTCCATTTCTAGCACTGGGCAGGTGGTGGCAGGGCGAGCCTTGGGAGGGTAGGGAGAGGGCAGCTAAGCTCAGTGCCTAAGCTTCTGTTCTCTGCTCTGCAGTGAGGGATTAAACCACCATTTTCAGCTTTCTTCCCTCAGTCTTTTCTCCAAGGTCTCTGCCGTGAGTGTTGGGTTCAGCCGGTTATATGCTGTCCCCTCAGCCCTGTGAGCCATAAGCTGTGGGTTTCTCCTGCAGCTGCAGTAGTTCCAGGATGTAGCAAATTTGGAGCACTGAGCTAGGTCTGCGTCCTGCACCCATGCATTCCCGTCTCACTTCTCCCTTCTCTTCTCCCCCACTCTTACAGTTTGCCCACCTTTAGATGATTTCAATAGTGTGCCTCTTAGTTTTGCCTGTCTGCTGCGCTGGGAGTCCTTTGTTGACTTATAGTTGTTCAGTTTGTTGTAAATTCCAGGGGAGATTTCATGCTGCCATTTTTATGATGTCATCTCCTGAATGACAATCTTTTCTACAGAGTCATGGTCAGCAAAAGTTACAAAAGCAGAGCCTTTCTTCTTGCCACCGCCTCTGTCAGTCATGATTTCAATCATTTCAATTTTTCAACACTGTTCAAAATAATCTCTTAGGTGATGTTCTTCAGTTTGTTCTGTAATTCCACAAACAAAAATCTTTTTCACAGTTAAGTGGGTACCAGGTCTTTGAGAATCTTCCTTTGAGACAGGCCTCTGGTTCCATAACTCTTCCATCCAGTTTGTGTGGCCTTGCATTCATGGCTGCATCCACTTCCTCCATAGTGGCATACGTGACAAACCCCAAAACTCTGGAACACTTGGTGCTTGGATCCCTTATCACCACACAGTCTGTGAGTGTTCCCCATTACTCACATTGGTGCCTCAGACTCTCATCAGTTGTTTCAAAGTTTAAACCTCCAATGGAGACATTCCACGGCTGTTCAAGCTCTTTAGGAGACTGAGTTAGACATGACACAGGAGGAAAGACTTTAATGATGTACTTACTCTGTGGTGTACACAGACAAAAAGGCCAGAAACCTATTTCTTGATATCAAGGCTACAAAACAAAAAACAAATAAACAAAAACCTATACTATATAAGAATATAGATAGAAAGCTGTTTATTGAAGGACTATATAGTGACAATTCCTGGAAATAACCTCATTACCTATCAATGTTACATATAATGGAATGTTATCTATTAAAGAATGAGTTACAATACATACATAGAGCAAGAAAATAAACACCATTATTTAATAAGACCTGCCAGTTGCAAAACCTAATTCCCATTTTTGTAAAGTCAAATTTTTTGGTAGGTCTCTATATGTTTTATTTAAGGGAAAGATGAATTTTAGATAGAAAATGAGGGAAAGATACATACAAGATTTATTGATATTGGTTTCCTCAGAGAGTGAAAGTAGAAAAGAGAAAATTTAAGAGATTAAAAATACATACTATAGCAAACTGAGGAAAATCAATTTTGTGGAATATCAAGAAAATGCTTAAATCATACAAACGTAAAATAACTTGGAGACAAAATTAAAAATGGACAAATAAAACTATTCCCTTAATTTTTGCAATTGTTATATTTTAAGGAGTTACACAGAATAATTTTAATCTATCTAACATACCTTAATATATATATATATATCACTAAATTATTAATAGAATTTGGCACAAATATTAGATTTTAAATCTCAAGATGGACGAAAAATCTAGTCTGACATGAATCAGGAAGAAGGTATAGTATAACATGTTAAATAAATATAATATTCATACTCTTGTTCAGTCGTAATTTAGAGTAGTGATTATAAACATTTAAGAAACTAAAAACAGAGACTTCCATTCAGGATGGCAAAGTAAGTCAACGCTGTGCTCGCCTCCTCTCATGACCACATTAAAACAACAACTAATCTACAAAACAACGATCATTGAAAACCATCTGAAGTCTAGCTAAAGAAAGTCCTATAATTTAGAATACAGAAGAAGCTATGTTGAGAATGGTAGGCGGAGCAGAGACATGAAACAGTCTGGTCCCACATCCATGTGTGGCTGTTAAAAATTGAGAGGGATATTTCTGCTGTGCAGGTCCCCCCTGCGGAGTATATGGTCCCCACTTCACCCCAGGTTCTCCAGCTCAGGGTCCCAATACTGGGAAGAGAAGTCTCATAACTTCTGGCTGTGAAAACCAGTGGGGATTATGGCTGAGCTGACTGTGGTGGAGGAGATTATGTCTGCGTGAACTGGAGTTCCAGGCATTCCTCTTAATGGGTCTGTGCACAGACTTACCCACTGATCGACTCACTTGCTCTGAGTTCCAGTACTGGGGTACCAATTTGAAAACTGGGAGGAACTGAATTCACTGGCTTCAGGGTAAGTGCTGGAGGGACAGTATTCTCCCAGACAGAAGTGCTGGAAGAAGCCACTGTTACTTTATTGAGCCTTCCCCACTCCCAGCATGTAGGTGCAGATGAGTGCCAAGTCTGAGTCTCTAGCAACCTGGTTGCCCTGCCCTGTTGATTCTCTGAGACCCTGCCCTACCCAACTTGTGGGCGCACCCAAGCTGCTCCAGTTGCTTTTCCGCACAAACGGACTGTCTTCGACACTTACTGTTTTTCAAGATGGAGAGTGTATGTTTTCCCATCAATTTCGATGGCATAAGTGACCTACAGCAAAATATTCAGAGAGAAAGTAATTATTAGAAATTTCAAATTCTTGTAAGTCAAAAGTCATAATTTTTTAAAAATGTACTCACATATAAATACAGATTGTATCATGCATGTCTCAAAATTATATATAGGTATATTTTTATATTTCTTCAATCTCAAAATGTGAGAAAATCAAGGAATTTAAAACTATTTAAAAAGTAGGAGCATTTAAGTCATTAGTATTTATTATCATAAACAAATTTTAATTTAAAAATTATTATATTTAGAAATGCTGTGTAACCTTTGAAAAAACTTGAATTTTATTATCTTTTGTCTACTTTGCAGTTTCTAGCACAAAAAAATTAAAAATTAAATAATACAGTGCAGGTCCCCTTTGAAGGTTAAAGGAAGTATCTCGTAGCTGTCAAAAGCAATATCTATATATAGTTTTCATCTCTCTGTTCTCTTTAGGAATTTCCTCACAACTTTTAGGGATAGCCACATTTAATATCCCAACTCCAGATATTATGATGTATCAATAATTACAAAAAGGAATTTGATAAAAATTCAATACCCACTTCCTATGTTCTACACATGCCCATTAATGTCAAGGTGACTGTTAGTATTTTAAGCCTTCTAGATCCCTGTAGATTACCAATTTGATTTTTTTATATCATTTACTGACAGAAGAGTTTTTAAATAGCTAATGTAATTTGGGATTTGTCTACTTTATTCACTTCTATAGGTATTTGATTCATGTTTGTGACACACTCTCATTAGATGCAAATATTTTTAGAATTATTATATAATGCCTTCTTGATAAAGTGAGCTATTTATCATTATGAGATGCCACTATTTATCCTGATAATATTCTTGTTCTGCAGTCTACTTGTCTGATATTAATTTATGAACTTGTACTTCCTTTTGATTTGATATTTAATGAAACATAGGTTTAATTCTTTTTAATATTTAATGAAATATGTTTCCATTTTTTTTATTTTAACCTATTTGTTTCTCATACTTAAAAAGTATTTCTTGTAGACAGCAATCAATTTTTTTCACCCAATGTGACAATCTCTGACTGCATTTGCAAAGTTTACACCAATTACTTTTAATGAAATTCATATATTATACTATAATCTGACACCCTTGCTGTTTGTTTCTAGCGTATCTTATCAGTTCTTCCCCCCATTTTTTTTCTTTACCTGTAGTCTTCAATTGGAGTTGGATATATCAATATAAACTTATGGTTTTAATATAAACCCACATTCATATTTATACACATTCACACACCTATGCACACAAACCCTACATCTGTGTTTTGTGTGTGTATACATACATATTTTCTAGCTTGGACCACTGAATTATACGTAAATAGTGAAATCCCAGTAGCAATTAGCATACCAAGCAGACTGAGACTGGATTCTAAACACCATTTTCTACTCCTCACTAATGGTAAACAATGATGAAAACTAGTAAAATCCAATTAACGAGATAAATTGAATAGTGAAAAAAAAGAAACATAGTAAAAACTGAAAAATCTAACAGAAACAAAGGGCATATAGAAATAATAAAAATTAAATAAAAATTGATAGGTTTAAGCCAAATTACATCAAAATTTGAATTTAAACATCTTCTCACAAAGAAATCTTTACATCCAGAGATATTTATTCAATGGTGAACTGGACTAAACATTTGAATAAGAAAAAAATATTAGTCTTACAGAAATTCATGAAACATAGAAAGTTAGAACACTTCCCAACTAAGTTTATGAGGCAGTATAATCCAGATATTGCAATAAGACAACTATATTCCCAGGAAGTAAAACAATTATTATGATCATAATTTTAAAGCCCTAAACAAAATACTCCCAAATTAAATCAAACACACATAAATCATATTGTGACAAAATGGCCTTGTATCCCAGGAATGAAAAGCTGATTCACTACACTGACAGGAAATGTACATATACATACACACACAGATATGTATACTTATATATAACTGCAGATAGGTAGATCTATCTGAAAAGTTTTGAAGTTTCCAAAAAACTAGTAAAGGTCATTTATGAAACCTACAGACAATGTCATATTTATTTGTGATATTTAATATATTGGTAGCTTCTTTCTACATTAAAAACAAAACATACACAAAAGCATCATTAAACGAGATGAGCTATTACCTGCTACTTAACATTGTATGGGATTTCAGTACAAAAAAAGCATAAAGATTGGGGAACAAGAACAAAACTATCCTTATCTGTAAATGAGATGAATGTAATACATAGAAATCCAAAGGGAATGGCAGAAAATTGTTAATGACAATGATTTATTATTTCCAAAATTGACATGATTAAATATACAAAAATCAACTTTATTTTTCTAAAATGAGAGAGAAACAATCGGAAAAATAAACTTTATAAATACCATTTACTAAAGCATCAGAAAGCATAAAAAAAATGCAGTCCTCTACATAAAAACTACAAAGCATGGCAGATAAAATTAAATAAGACCTAAATAAATGGCAAAGATGTGCCAATTTTATGAATTGGACATATTAATGTTAAGATTTTATTTCAATCAAAAGTAACTTGCAGTTTGAAAGCTATCCAGTAGCTTATTTGTAAAATTTGGCAAGATAATTTTCAAGTTTATATATAAATGCAAATGACATATAATATACAATATAATTCTGAAGAAAGCAAAAAGTAAAAGGCTTTAAGATACTAAATTCCAGGACTTACTATAAAACTATAGTAATTAAAATGATGTGCCATTTAAGTAAAAATAATTACATCACCTGGAAAGAATTGAGTCTAGCATAAATCCACAAAACATTTTTTTTTTTTGACAGAGGTACCTATTTAAATTAATGGGAAAAGGAACATTTTCAATAAATGGATGTAAGTCAATAGATACTCATAAGGAAAAAGACGACCTTTGACCCCTATACTATATCATAAAAAAAAATTTAGAAATGATGACAGATATCAATATCTAAACTAAAATTATAAAGTTTCTGGAAGAAAATATAGGACAACAGCCAATAATTATCAAATAGAAGATAAAAAGAATAGCCATAAAATAGTTGATTAACTAGACATCATCAAAATTAAAACCTGTTGTTCACCTAACGACATGATTAAGAATGTTAAAAGGCAATCCCTAGCCTAAAAAATGATATTTGCAATTCATATCCAATTGGCCCATCAACATTTTACAAGTCACTCATCACTATTCATCGTGGCAAATGACCCAAGAAGATAGAGAAAATGAATAAATTTAACAAAACTGCAAACAGCAAAAAGATTGAGATTGCTAAGTTTAGTGAGGATATGGAACAACTAAAACTCTCATATATTGCTAGTGGAAATGCAAAATACTATAACCGTTTAAATAAATTTGTATTAACCAGATTTCTACAAATTTAAATGTACACTTACTCTATACATCAGCATTGCACCCCTAAAAATATGCATATGAAAGCATACATCAACGTAATACTTGTTTCTTTAGAGCAGATTTATTCATAATTCATTCATAATGATTACAAGTTGAAAACAATGTCCACTAACAGGTTAATGTTTCAATTTTTAGCACACTAGGAAGCTATAAAATATATGAACTAAAACAGATATGAATCTCCATAGGTGAATCTCAAAAATATTATAGAATGTTGAATCAAAGAAATCAGGCACACACACACTCACGCACACACACACACACACACACACACACACACACACACACAAATAAAAGTATTAATGGCTGATCCCTTTCTTGTGAATTTCAAGACAACAAAATAGTGAAGTTAGTGGTTATGTCTGAAAAAGGCACAAGGAAACTTTCTGATCTGGGTCAGACTACAGGAGTTTAAATGTACAAAAAATATTTCAGATTTTTGTATTTTGATATAATTATACACATTATTTAAAGACCCAGTATAGCCTGTTATTGGAGGGGTCAGTCATATAATCTAAACAATGTTTCAGTTTCTTAACATGACAAATGTATCAACGTTGATTTATGTCATCTTAGGTCAGTATTATTTTTATGGCTAAAAATATATGTAACATTTATAAGAATACATTTTTAATAGTTTTATTTGCTCCTTTGTATATTTCTCATTTCTAATATTACATATTTTTCCTTCTCCTTTCCATTTTCCTTAATCTATTTCACCAAAATATCTGTATTATATTTTTTTCAGAAATCAACTTTTGACATTGTGAATCTAGGCTATTTTAGCTTAATTTTCTTTTTCATTAATTCTTCTTAATTTTAGTAATATCTTTAAAACTTTTAAGGTTATAATTATTTTTAACTTCTAATTTCCAGACTTTGTTTGCTTATTTATGTATTTGTAGTTATAAATTATGCCCCTATAGCATCTTAAGAGCATGACTCAAATTTTGGTCTGTAATTTTTTCATTCTTGTCCATTATTTATTTAATATTCGTTATAATTTATGATTTCTTCTTCAACTCATGAATTATGCACAAGTGTATTTTTAAATTACCAAATACATTTTTCAGACTTTTCGTTAAGTTTTAAATTAGATTCTTACCAGATGAGTTCTGTACTATTGTACTATTGGTGTTTGATTTTTAATTTTTTTTAACTTACTGTTGTCAATTTTGTTCAATGATCTGTTTGTTCTTGAGAAGAATGTACACTATTTACTGTGGAGACAGAGCTGATTTACAGCTGGATTAGAAAAGCTCTATATTTCTGGGAATGCCTACAAGCCTAAATGTTTCTGACTCTTAGTTAAGATAAGGGCAGTGAGATTTATAATGCACTGTTTAGGGTTCAAAAGCCCCCTGGCCAAGGTTAGCTTCCTTAGTGTTTCCCTACTTCCTTTGAGAAGGCTAGCTTGGCTAGTCACTAAAAGCTTTGTAAGGAGCTCTCCCAAGGCCAAATTCCTTGGGTCTTATTATTTCAAGCCAGAGACTCAGCCTGTTCCACGAGCAGAGACTAGGTTCACTGGTTGCTCACTGTGGATGTTTCTTGGATCCTGATATTTGCCTGAATTCTCTTTCTCTTACTGCACCATATGCTTTGCCATTAAAGAACAGCCTCATGTGTGATACCCTGTGAAGTTTAGCGAGTCCTAACAAATAGGGGAAAGCAGTACATTCACTCCGTGGAGTCACTTCTGTAAAAATATATCCATTGATTAAAAAGGTTATCTTTGTTATTCAAATTGTCTTTATATTTTTATGATTTGTCAACTAACATTTGACAAAAACATTTTAACATCTCACTATGTAAATGGATTTGAAAATTTCTCCTTCTAGTGCTGTTTTTATTTTATATGTGCTGAGGGCACTTTATTTGATTCATATAAATTTAGAATTGTTATATGTTCCTAGTAAAGTGAATATTTTAAGTAATAATACTTATCCTTCATAATGTTGTACATGTGTTAAGTTTCTGTTTGTGTACTAACTGCTTTTGTTTTATTTCATGCTGTTTTCAGGGATACGCATATTTTCTTTTCGTTAGCATTTCCCCAGTATATGTTATACTCTCCTAAACATTTTAAGCTCTCTGGATATTTGCTTTTGGTGCAATAGCTTTTATGAACAAAAAATCACTGGAGTTTTTTGGGTGCCATAAAGGAAACAGTCAGATAGACCATTCAATCTATAAAATTTGCCTCAGAGTGTAATTGTCTTCCAGTTGGCAATTCAATGTTCCTCCCAGACCCTGCTACTGAGGTTCCAATCCTTGGATTCCTATCAGGTCATTGTGTGTCTTTATAATTTCATAATGTTCATATATCACTTGAAGAATGAAAAAAATCAAAACACTTGCTCTCATTCAAACAAAATGGCTCTCTGACACAGTAATTAGAACACACAATTTCAAAAAGTGATATGCATGAATTAATTTGGGTCATATAGTCCAGCAAAAATAAACACTCATTTTTTAAAAAAAGTGATTTCTTAATTACATGCGTTTCTGAAACATCAACATCATTGGTGTTGGTTCCAATCTTCTGTGGCACTGTAATTTGCAGAAGTGATGTTTCAGAGTCTGCAGTAAGGAAAACATATGTCAGCATTCTCAGGGCATAGAGCATCCTTATTCTTCACATACTAGTCTTTTCCTATCACATCACTCTTTGAACTTCCAAGGCCCAACACACACACACACACACACACACACACACACCACAAAATCATACGCTATTGGATTCCAGGAAGAGGCCTGTGGAGGTGTGTGTGGGGGGGTGGGTATTACCCTATCACTTTTCAGACACTTGCAACTGGATGACATCAGCCCTGGGAAGAAGTGCTGGTCTCAGGACCCCATCCAGGCTCTCTCCTTTCCCCACATCCCCAGAAGATGGGCGCCCTCTCCTGCCAGTGCAGGATCAAGTTAAGTGAGGGACAGTTGTCCCAGACCTGTTCTGAGCCGTCCAACCACTGGGCCCAGCAGGACCCTGAAACTAGGCAGGCTCTGACAGGACACTGGGCTCTCTCCAGGCCTGCCAGGGTTCTGGAGCAAGGAGGGCAATGTTTGCCACACCCGGGGGTCTTTGCCAGGCCACCCTAGGGAGGTGGAGGTCCTCCACTTACGATGGCCTGCGGAGGTCAGCCAGCCCAGGCCTGAAAGGATCAGCAAGATAGAAAGCATTGCGTGACCGGTGGGCCTCCCCGCAGCGATGGCAGTTGGAGGAAGGAAGGCAGCAAGCAGCTCGCGAGCTCTGGGCACCGGCTCTTGGCCAGGTGCGTGGCAGGAGGAGCAAAAGGGCTACCGCAGGTGGAGCCGCGGCTGTTCGGTTCCGCCCACCCCAGCCCGCAGTACAAGGGAGCACTAGGGAGCCTGTGTCCTGCCCACACTCTTTATTTCCCCAAAATTTGACATTTTAAAGACCTTCAGGGGTCACATAGGTGTTGTAAAGCGCTTTCTCCTCTGGCAGTAGTAGGCCATTTGCTGTGAAGTTCTTGGCTATATTAAAGGGTTCACGTCATAGCTTACGGGTACAATGGCTGAATTACTGTAGTGAAGGAAAAAGAAAATAGCAATTCACAATATGTTTAGTAACAGACAATTGCCTATTTTAATCATATCTCTTGTCGGATTTCTACTTAAGTCACAAGTCAAAACAAATACACATACATCCACACACATAAAGAGATATTGTTGAAAAAAATGTAAATCAATTCTTCTATTGCTGGTGTTTGTTTCTTAGAAAATTCTTTGATTTAACAAAATTAAACAAAAAGCTAAATATGAAATTTGTGTACATATTTGTTTTAATCCTCCAGTATGAAGTTATCATTTAAGTATCAGGTAGGAAAATAATCACAAGCATCAAATGATCCTATAAAAACAACTTTATTTTCCCATTATTTATTTATTTATACCTTGTCTATAATTCGGCTTCCTAGGGAAATCTGTGGCTAAGGAGACCAAATAAAAGTTAAATATCAACTTTTCCCCCTCAACAGTGTGGCTTAACATGTGGAAAGGCAAATGGAATTAACCTGGAATTAGCTTTCATTTGATGGCGTTAGTGTGCAGTTTGGTGACTTGCATAATTTTAATTTTGCACACACATTTTTGCAAGACAGTTCTTAAGTTGTCCTTCCATGGAATACTTGTACTTGCATTCCTTACGTGCAATATTTATACCCAAAATCAGAGGATTGTGTTTTCTCAATTTGTAAAAGGAATGAAAATAGAAAAACGGATAAGGATACACTTTAAAAAAAAAAACTGTTCTTTGTGTTTTTCCTAAAACACATTAGTGTTTATCTAAAAATATTTGTACAAGTAACAAATAATAACAGAATAAAATTTAACTTCAAAATAGCCAATTCTGCATACATTATTTCACTAACATATTTACAGCCTAATTATTTAGTTTTGTTGTGATGCCTGTTGTTGTATACCATTTTATTTATTTGACTACTTCTATATACTATAAAAATTCGTATCTTTTTTGCAAAATTATATGAATATTGATGTAATTTAATGTATCAGGATTAACTATACTGCTCTTAAAATGAAATGTCTTCCTGATAGTCTAAAACCTAATCACATTTTGAAGTCTACTATATGATCATTGAAGACATGATAAGTATTTAAAGGTTGTTCACGTTTCTACTAAATCTATCATCTCTCTATCCATCCATTCATCCATCCATCTATCTACCATTTATTTCCTTATTCAGGAGCACCTATGTCTAAAAGCAAGAGAAGATGGATGTCTCAGTTCAAGCAGAGAGTGAACTGCCCTTCCTTCCCCACTTTGTTCTATTCAGACCCTCAAAACACAAGGTTAATGCCCACCCAGCGTGGGGCAGGCCATCTGCTTTACTCAGTTCACCAATTCAAATACTAATCTCTTCTAGAAACACACTCACAGACATATATATATAATCTTCATAGTCGTGCCTATTCCTGTATGTCCATCCACATGCCTCTACCCAGACCCCCTTGTTTCCATAAGAAGACCAGGTTAAACTATCCATAAGCCAACTTAGGCTTTTTCCTTCACTTGTAGCTGGTCATATGCAAGTTATACATTTGTTGCCTCTCAACTCCAAATTCATTATTCACTACCCACTCTGCAATAATGGATGAAACTCTAAACATTTTCTCCATTACAATGAGGGTGATACTAAAATTTGCCAGTACAAGACACCAGAGGGACATTAAAGGAAAGAGACTCTTAGGTATGTACTATGTTTTACTTTTGCTTTAATTTTGCAATGGCAATTAGCAGTGCCAGCATATGCAGGTACTCAGTGGTGCTGTGCTTCAGGCGCTTATACTGCCAGAGCATGTTGTCCTTCAGTGCCTCGCAAGCCTGATCTGGACCCAGTAACCACATTCTCATGATCTTACTGACAGGGACATCACGTACTTCAGGCTATGCTCCTGCAGCACCATCCCAATATACCCTGTGCAACCCCATACCAGCTGTGACTTACCTGTGCCCATCCTGACTCAGATTCTGTGCATTTCAGCCCATGCACACGAAGTGGCACTGATTCTCCCAGCAACACTAGCTGGAGGTATGTTTTCTGCTTTCCAAATGTCTGCAGACCAGCTCCAGCCTAGTGATCAAGTAGACATAAATCACACCTTCTCTAGTGAGATCTGAACTCTAGCCTTGGAGAGTGGCCACCCTTCCTAATGTATTCTTCTTTGGATACTTTCCCTCAGACCTAGGGTACCTGTAGAGTTCTCTTTGTATCTTTATAATTACTCTCCTAGCTCATTGCAGCTTATTATTAAACTCCTCTTATTTAAATTACCATGCAATTTCTGTTTCCTGATTCCACTCAGACTCTCTGGCCCTCACACATAGTTGGTAACTGCTTGTTTCAGCCTTCAATCTCTTATCCTTCTGCAGGGCATCAATAATACTTAGTAGTAACCAGCTAACTCCACTGATTTTTAAATGCCTGCTTTATTTCATCTTCCACATAGTTCCCTATACTGGGACATTTTCCCCAATTGCCATAAAATTTTTAGAATTGTACTGCTACTTTGTGGTCAGGACTATCTGTGACCCTCCTTCTAAGAGGGATCTTGTCCTCGTTGCTGCAGGATTACGTAAACAGAGCCAAATTCACATCTTACTACTGGTTTAAACACAGTACTCTCATTATTACTCATTTCATTCTGGATCTCCCGAGAATCAGATGCCAACTAGGACTAAATGTGCTAGAATTTTACTAGGAGGGATATCAGTGTGTGAAAAGTGAGGAGAGAGACGAAAAGGCTCAAAACCCTATTAGACAGTGAAGCAAGTCTGACCCTAAGTGAAGGAGAGAGGAAGAGAAAACTGGATAGAAACAGTCTAGGATTTACAAAGTTTAAGGAAGGCCCATGCAATGAAAGGAAGGTTTATCAAGAATGTTGGGGTGTCCTCAAGCCAGAGTTGGCTGTCAGAGGAGTCCTGAATCCCAGGAATGTCTGCCTTCTACATCTCTATCAAGTTCCATCATTGGTTGGGAACTTACCATGGCAAGCATGGCCTTGACAAAAACGAATTGATGCATTCATTTCAAAGAGCACCACCTCAGACCCTTCATGCTCATTGTAGTAGGAGGTCTGCAATGTACATTCCAGTGGCTGCCACACATGGCACTCCATTTATGCACACACTTATCTGGTTCCGGGGTGTCCAACTTTTAGAAATGTCTATAGGCCTTGTCAGTGCAGCAGGGTATTTTTCCAATGTCAATGTACCTCAGAGATTAGTTTTACATTCAACATGGAAACTAGCAAACCGATTCTATAGAGACTGGTTGGGGAGGGGTGGAGGAGAGCATTAGCCAAATCAGTGACCACAGCCCTGTCAAAGAGTGCTTAAGAAGGTCGTCCATCATGGGAACTATGACAGGCCTATACCTAGCCACAGCTGGCACAACCTTCATTTTTTCTAGTTCACAGTGTGCTAGGGAAAGTAGTGCTCACCAAACATTCCATGAGTTCTGATGTTTTCCAGTCCCTATGAAGTTAGATTTGGGACCATGTGACTAGATTGGGCCAATGGACCATGAGAATAAGTTACTTGTGTCATTGCCTGTTAGAGATAGTTAGTAGGCAGGTATGAGTTTTCCACACTTTCTTCAGTTTTGTTGGCAACTGTGGAGTCATGTGCTGAGAATACAGAGCCACAGGACTGAAGAAGCCTGGATAACTAGCCATCAAATGGAGGACAAACTCTGCTGCCGAGGAAAATTGCCATCCATGCAAAGATGCGGTTTATCCATCAAAATCCATCTAAATTGTGTCCAACTAAAGCTGAGGCATTGGGGAAGTGTTAGTATGGATCATCCCAAGTACCATAGGTGAGATAATCCTCCTTGGGAACTTGTCCTTGTTTCTCATTGTATTCTGAAGATGCAAGCATGCTCTGTATGTTTCCCTTTGGTGGTCCACATGTGAGTACACTGCATAACCTGAGCTCTACCTGTTTAAGCAGGCCTCTTCCTTTTCCTAGGAATTCAAAGAATGACCTTTCATAACACACTCAGGAACAGGTACAAGCACCAACAAGAATTATCTTGGCAATCTTTGACCAGTTCTAGGAATTTAGGGAGGCATGTGCACTCAGATAAAACATTGATCTCTATATAAGTATATTTAAGTTAGTGGCAATAAGGAGTATTTTACATCAAAAGGACAACCAGCAGTATCAGAGAAATATCCTACTGAATCTGAATTTCTAGGGATAGTGCTTCAGAATGAGTATTTTGGAAACTCTCCCCAGGTAGTAATAATGCACACAGTTAGTTATGAAGTACTTGTATGCAATAAAAAGATATGGAAGTCAAGGGTGAGTAACACCAACATTTAAAGACAAATAAATGGATGGTAACAAAGCAAATTATCAGAGACAGATACACAACTGGCAATCAGAAGAGATGGAAATTTTCAGAAATGAAAGAAGAAGCAACTTTTGAATGAGGAATAATCAAATATCAACTAAGAAAGAAAAAAAACAGAAGGACTGAAAGGAATTTATAGAACTTTACACTGCCTAGGTTAAGTGTTGATTTTGCCAGAGTAATTTCAGAAAACTGCCAGGAAACAAAGCTTATCTGCAGTTAAGCAATGAGGAAGTGGTTTTACATTTTGATTTCTGAGAACTTACATCTATTATTAAATAACAATTTCATACCAGAGTATACCTGCATAACAGCACAGATTTTCACTGATAAATACAGAATTTCTAACCCCTATGTTTCCAAATTAGGAATAAGAATCCTCAAAATATTACACAACTACATGATTTCCAAATTTTCACTAGCCTTTTACACAATTTGTATGTAATTATGAGTAACAGAGAAGTTTTCTTACAAGATGCAAAACATTTTATTTTAGCAACATCCTCATTTTTGCAGTATCTATTACCCTTTACAATTTTAAAGGCAAAAAGATGCTTCTGTAAGACATCTCTATCTTTGAAACTTTCTTTGCTCCTCACTTCTTTCTACAGTTTCAGCGTAAGCATCAGTGAAAGTAGAAATGCTGCTTCATTAGAAGTCCCAAACTAACCCTGGCCCAGAGCTGCTTAAATATTTCATTTGTCTTAGGCTTTTATAAGTTTGGTAATCACAATAACTGTTAAATATCTGCCGCACATGATGGTCCTCAGACCTCCCATCTCATCAGCATTTGAAAAGCCCTAAAGGCAGAATAAAGTTATCCTTAGACAACAGACTCTATATCTTTGTCATTTTTTGGTGGTGCGACAATAGTGCCTCCTAGCAGCTTCTCCACTCTCCATAACAGAAATACACATTCTTTGCTTCCTACAGGTGTGGCTCCTAGGCTCTGCCAACCCATGCCAAACATCCTAGGGACCAGTATTCTTGTCCAGGGTGAGTTGGGGATAGATTAGCGCCATGACAGAAATGCACCTCAAATAAGGTATTGAAAAGGAAAAAATAGAAGTTGAGATACCTACAAGGGCAGTGGTGTGCTCATAAATATTACACAGCTATCTCTCTGGAAAAAAATAAAATCCAGACTTATAGGTTTATTGGTTTCAGTGAAGGCTGATTTCAAGCGGCTACTTGATATTTTTAGAGGCAGAGTTGGGAAGAGACATGAGTAGCACACCACAATATAGTAATTTCACCATAAAAATACAATAGCCATAACCTCAAGAACAATGCTAAGAGTAAAATACAGGTCTCACAATTAGGTTTAAAACTTGTTGCAACAATGTTACTAACTTTTTTGATATCAGAGAGATTATTCATTAGGAATTTGTACCATTTGGACAAACAGTTAACCAAGTTTACTATTTGGAAGTGCTGAAAGCCTGCGTAAAAAACTTAGACGACCTGAACTTTTCACCAACAATTCATGGCTCTTGCATTACGACAACGCACCAGCTCACATGGCACTGTCTGTGAGGGAGTTTTTAGCCAGTAAACTGATAATTGTATTGGAACATCTTCCTTACTCACCTGATCAGGCCCCCAATGACTTCTTTCTTCACCCGAAGATATTGGAAATATTGAAAGGAAGACATTTTGATGACATTCAAGACATCAAATGTAATCTGATGACAGCTCTGACGGCCATTCCAGAAAAAGAGTTCCAAAATTGCTTTGAAGTAAAGACTAGATGTTGGCATTGGTTCATAGCTTCCCAAGGGGTGTCCCTTGAAGGTGACTATAGTGATATTCAGCAATGAGGCACATAGCACTTTTTCTAGGATCAGTTCGTGAGCTTAATTGTCAGACCTTATATAATAAAATAATTAAAGATTGGTTTTGAGTATTAGTTTTTAATATATTTAAATTGATATAATGTTTTTAATAATGGCTGTTTAACAACTGACTCACAAAGCCTCTGAATTTTCAAAAATTTTATTGTGGTAATAACACTTAACATGAGATCTACCCTCCTAACAAATTTTAGGTGCTCACTACATTATTGTAGACAATAGGTACAGAGTTGTACAGAAAATGTCTAGAGTTTATTCATCCTACTTAACTGAAACTTTATGCCCATTGATTAGTAATTCCCTATTTCTTCCCTGCTCTCAGCCCCTGGAAACCACCATTCTAATCTTTGATTGTATGAATTTGACTATTTTAGATACCTCATATAAGTGGAATGGTGGAATTTCTTCTTTTTTAAGGCTGAATAGTATTCCCTTGAATGCATTTTATTTATCCACTCATCTGTTGATGTACATTTAAGTTATCTCCACATTTGGACTATTGTGAATAAACACAGGAAGCCAATATCTCTTTGAGATCTTGAACTCAGATTTTTGAATATACACCCAGAATTTCGGGATTGCTGGATCATATGACAGTTCTATTTTTAATTTTTTTGAGGAACTGCCATACTTTTTTCCATAACATCTGTACCATTTTGCATTCCCACCAATAATACACAATGGTTCTAATTTCTCCACATCCTAATCAACACTTCTTCCGTTTCCGATAAGAGCAAAATTTATAATAGTTTAATGATCAGCTCTTATGAGCTGATATGAACTGCCTTCCAGCTCCTCACCACTCTAAGTCAGCTGGTGAACAAGCAGATACAGGTTCAGTGGGGCCTGAACTGTATAAAACTTGATGAACTCTCTAAGGAAAAGGAATATAAAATTAGGCGCATGACTTTGAAAAGAACCTATGCAAGCAAGTGGCCCTGAAGCTTTTGCCTCCTTAGCTTCATGGTAAGTGTACTCTTGGAAACAGGTATCTCAACACACTCAAGAGGGTATGCCATTTTCAAAAAGGAGAAGCAATATAACAAGAGGAGGACTGTATTCAAAGCCTATCTGAGTAAATGTCACTGGGACAAGTCACAGGCCACCTGAAGGCTAGGATCTCTGCAGGGAAAGAGGAAGCTCAGACTAAAGGAAGGAGATTCAGGTCAACCTAAAGAGGAGAAAGGAAAAGGAATACTCTTTATTTATCCTTGGGTCATGAGGCTGAACTGGTAGGCCCTCTTGGTTTCATGGGATAAGGATCTTAGGCTGCTTTCACCTGATTCAGAGCTTTTCTTTGATTCAAATTGAAATAGATAGGGTGAAAGTTGAGACTGAAAATACAGTGAAGACACCACACGTAATTCAGTTGAATCAGGTGCAGATGATTTATTATTTCGTAACCTAAACCTCCAGTAGTGACAACAGTGGTGAGGAAGAAATTATGGGTTTTTTTTCCTTTTTGGTTTAGGGTCAGTTTCTGATAATTTATTTGGTACAATCCTCTCTCCAGGCCAAGGTTGTTAGAGACTGCTACTGTAAGAGAAAGCAAAACAAAAACAAAAACAAAAAACACAAACAAAATACCAGTGTTACTTTTTTGGTTTTTCCTGAGCTAACATATTTCTAACACAAGCCATTTAAAAGGCATGGGTCATCGAAAGGAAAGGATCAAGGAAATGAAAACTAGTTCCAGAAAAAACAATTATCTGTTACCTCAACTGTAAATAGTTTTATAATAGATGTGGCCTTCTAAAATATTCTCTTTATTTATCCATGTTTGGTTAACTATTTAAGTCAATGAAGCAAATTGCCTTGACATTTCCATTCTAAGTACATGAACTGATTTTAATTTAGAAAGAGGAAAAAATTGTCATAATTCTAAGTACAATCACATTTTATAAAAGATAAAAACACCAACACACATGCACACACACACACACACACACACACACACACTGTACATCTATATACTGAAATATTTTAACAAAGATCATCCTAGGTGCTAATGTTAATGATGATGATGATTTCATTCTTTTGCATACCTATATTCTTTAAATGAATGTTTATTACTTGTTGCTTCTGTAATAAGAAACAGAATGGTTCACACATTCACATACACAATTTATTGAATGAATTAAGAGAGGAGAGTCAAGGCAAGAGTTGGGCATTCCAAGGTCTCTGGATGGAAAAGGATCTTAACGTCATTGAAATCTAAAATTACCCTTCAGAATTATGAAAAATGAGACCAGGTAAGCATCAAATAAAATTAAAATGTTTGTTGTAAACTTAAGTACAAAACTGAAAATGACAAAATACTTCTGGAACCAAGATAAATAATGCTTAAATTTATTAACAAGAGGTTAATTAACAAGAGGTTATTAACAAGAGGTTAATACTCTAAAATTCCCTTATAACAGAAAAAATCAGTGAAATGAAAGATGGAAGAAGGTAAAAATATACAAAGCACTCCTCATACTAAAGGGAATCCCAAAAATACCTCTAATTCTGTGTGGCTATATTGTATATTTTCTACTTCTAGGCCATCCTCTTTATAGAAATAGCTCATTACTAAATGACATAGTTGAAAATAAAAAAATAATCAATGGGATAGTAAAATAAACGTAAAATTTAAGATATGCTATGTCTCAGAAAGTATACCACACATATGTCCAAATGACTAAAAGCAAAAACTTATGAATTTACAACTTGATTGTAATGGATTTACAACTTGATACAAATGGATTGATGGTGATCATTCCAACTAGGTAATGTGGCAAAAGCTATCCCAAAACTATGAGAGTACACATTTATGTTTTGATCTACCTCTCCCTAGGGAATTATCCTGAGGCTATAATTGGACAATTGTTCCAAAGTGTGTATCCAAATAAGGATATTATTTAGAGCGTATTTGTAACAATGAAAACTGGAAGTAGTCTAAATATTCATAATAATGGATTTTTCATTTTTAGATTGAAAACTATATGTCACAAAAGAATGATATAGGCCTATATTTTAAGATATGAAAAGTTGTCCATAATAGTCTCTGAGTTAAAGAAAAAGGATAGGTATTTTTATGTTTTACTTAGAAAAACATTTTAAAACTATGCATTAATGGAAATTATCTTTGGGTATTTTGATTATGAGAAATTTATCCTTAATTCATATATCTACTAAGGTATCTTAGATATTTTAATAAATATTTGATATTACATTAAAAATTCAAAAGACGTGTTTTGAAAATAAAATGCTCTATATTTTAATTCATCATTAGTGTAATACTAATACTAAAATTTACCTGGCTACCCCTATTTTCCTTTTTTATGAATTTCAGCATCTTTTTCTCAATTCTCTCTATCCATGTATCCAAAAAGTATTTTGATTGAGTTTATGTTAAATATACAAAAACCTACATATACATAAATTACTGATTGTGGAAAAGAAGACCATAAGCTTTAAAGTTAAAGGTTCAAAAGAGGGAGATGTAAAGACAGTCATCTTCAAGTTAAATGGGAAAAGAAAGAAAAGTATTTTAGATAATTAAAGACTCAAAATTCATAGGAAATTTCCTTTGTCATAATTCCAGGAATACTCATTGAGTTAATTATAAAAAATATAAAATTTAAATATGATAGGTATAATATTTTTTAAAATGCAAATATAAGTTACAAATTTAACTGAAACCTAATAGTTTAGAAGATCCTAAAGTGTTGAACGGTAATAAAAAGTATACTGAACCAATGTATACTCCCACCTGCAATGTGTGAGAGTCCTAGTCGCTTGATATTCTCACCAACCACTGATGTCAGTGATTTTAATCTGAGCACAGGGAACCCACATTCTCATTTCAGATTGTGTTTTTCTGATGAGTAATGATGTTGAGTAATTTCATGTTTTGAGCCTCTTTTGTGAAGTATCTCTTCAAATATTTTGCCTGCTAGGTTCTCCCACCTTTTGTTATTGATTCAAAAAGATTCTGTATACATTCTGAATGAGTCCTTCATTGGAAATATGTATTATGAAAATTTTCCCCCACATTGGGGCATTTCTTTTTCCTTTTATATGGAAGTCTTTTGGGAAGCAAAACTTCTTAAATTTTTAAAAATTTTATATTGTGGTAAAAAAAACTTAAGTGACATCTACTTTCTTAACAAATTTTTAAGTGCACAATACTGTATTGTTAACAGTAGGGACTATGTCCAACAGATCTCTAGAACTTATTCATATCGCATAATTGAGACTTTGTTCTCATTGATTAACATTCCCATCTTCCCTTAAACCCGGTCTGAGGCAACCACCATTCTACTCTCTGCTTCTATGAGTTTCACCTTTTTAAATACCTCATATAAGTAAAATAATGCAGTTATTTGTCCTTCTGTAACTAGCATATTTCCTTTAGCATAATGTCCTCAGATTTCATCTATATTATCACATATGTAGGATCCATCTTTCTTATGGCTGAACAACGTTCCACTGTATGTATATACCACATTTTTTTATCCATTCATCTGTTGATGGACGTTTACTTTCTATCTACATCTTGACTATTTTAAATAGTGCTATAATGAACATGGCAATGCTAATGTAGCTTTCAGATCTTGATTTCAACTTTTTGAATATAAAAAGACCCAGAAGTGGAATTATTAGACCATATAATAGTTCTATTTTTAATGTTTTTAAAGAATCTTCACCAGCTTTGCATAGTAGGTGCAGTATTTTGCATCACACAAACAGCACAAAATGGGTCCAATTTCTCCACATCCTTGCCAACATTTGTTGACATTTGGTTTTTTTGATAATAGCGATTTGCATTTCCTTGATTGTTAGTAACACTGACCATCTTTTCATATACTTGTTGGTCATTATTGTGACATTTTGGGAGAAGTGTCAAGTCTTTTAGCCCATTTTTAAATCAGGTTATCAGTTTTGGGGGATTGACAGTAGGAGTTCCTTACATATTTTGACAATTAACCCTTTACTTGATACATAGTTTACAAATATTTTCTCTCATTCTTTAGGTTTTCTGTCAATCTATTGAATGTTTCCCTTGCTGTGCAGAAGCTTTTTAGTTTAACATAGTACCACGTGTCTATTTTTTTCTTTTGTTACCTGTACTTTTGGTGGCAATCCAAAAAAATCATTCCCAAGACTAATGTAATGAGGTTTTTCCTCTGTGTTTTCTTCTATGAATTTTACAGTTTCAGGTGTTACATTTAAGTTTTTAATCCATTTTGCATTGAGTTTTGTATATGGTTTTAGGTAAGGGTCCAATTTCATTATTTTGTATGTGGATATTCAGTTTTCCCAACACCATTTGTTAAAGAGACTATCCTTTCCCCATTGTGTATTCTTGGCACCCTTTCCAAAGATCAGTTGACTGTATATGTGTGGGTTGATTTCTGGGCTCTCTATTCTGTTCCATTGGTCTTTATCTTCTTTATACCAGTACCATACTCCATAGGTGCATTTCATCTAAAATTTTGAATTTATTGATTCTAAGTTGTTGTTAGTATCCTTTCTTCTAATGTCCAAAAGATCAAAAATATGCAATGTTATTATCTGATATTGACCATTTAAATCCTTTCTCTTTTTATTTTGAACTATTGGCTAATTTTTAATCAATTACATTAATCTTTTCAAAGAATCAGCTTTTGTCTTCGATTATTTATTTTTCTTTTCATTTATTTCTGCTCCTTCCTTACTTATTTCTTTCCATCCACTGTCTTAAGGGCATTGAGTGCTTTTTCTATCTTTTTGATACAGATTATAACACATTTGAAGGATCAAAACACATTTGATCGTTCTCTGTCCTGTGATAGGAATTTCATTCTGATTAAAAGGATTACATTGTTGCCTAAAAAGCAGAGAAATGCCTAATTTTTGTAGAACTTAAACCAGTTTGCCTTGACAGTAGCGTTAGGATGGTATTGTGCATACTTAATAGTGCTTTTCTTAAAATTTTAATTCCTTATTAGGAATTCTCTCATTTCAGACATGTATCTTAATATCTGTTACACGAAGATCATAGTCAGTGTGCAACTTTGTACCGTAAGGATGAAGAGAGAACTTGAAAAATCATCTTGGATGCTACTGAAATATTCTCTCTTTTTATAAAATTTTATCCATCATTTTCTAAGGGAAATTTTTATATACTACTAGTAAAAATGAAATATCTAATTTTATAAAATGTTATATTTGATTATTTTATAGTCTGATCTCTAAATTTACCTACCCAGATGAAGATGTAGTAAAATAAATGAAAACTACAAGGCTTTATATCTCAGTAAGAGTAAGTTTATTCTGAGATAATAGTATAAGTATATATGGCATCCCTTATAACATCAGTCCCCTTTTAATGTAGCAGTAAAATGTCATCAAGATACAAGTGCTCCTTGACGATGCTCAAAAAAAAAAGTCGTAATTTATATATTCGTAGATGTTAGTGAGGGTGCACAAAAAGTCATTTCTTTAGTGTAGGTTAGAAAAGAGAGGGTGAGATAATCATGAAACCAATTTGTTAAGTATTATAAAACAACCTACAATGAGAACTATAAAGAATATCATGAACAAATGTTTTGGTCTCAAATTAACAATTCTTCAGTGTTCCTAAACAATAATCAAAACATACAATGCAAAATGACTAATCACATTGTTCTACACGTACCTTGCACTGGGGGATAACTTGCTGTTACTGCTGCTTTCTTCTGACACAGATCTATAAAATTGATAAAGATTATTTAAAGTGGGGAAATTTTAAAATGTTAAACAATTCACTGACTATTTGAATAAGGAATGTTTTTCAAAGAATATTGTAATAACTATGCATAGTGTCAAGTGGGTACTAGACTAATCAAGGGGGATCACTTCATAATTTATATAAATGTCTAATCACTATGCTGTACACCTGAAATTAATATAAAATAATATTGAATGTCAACTATAATTGAAAAAAAGTACATTTTGATACACAAAAAAGAAACAGAGTGATTCATTAAGTGAAATAAAATATCTCCTTCCCATAAAATAAAATAATACAAACGTAACAGATACTGTTTCATTATAGAACAAATGCCATCAGCCACCTTGCTTTGTTGATTAACTCCTCCACTCCTCATTTTACATTTATTCAAGCATTTGTGTTAAAAGCCTATATTTGTACAGATAGGTCCCATGAGTCTATGATATCCCTAACTCCTCAAGTCAAATTAAGCCAAAACCATTAACAAGCTGTCAACAGTTTCTGTTAAATTTTCAATATATTTCTACATAGTTCTTTCTTCCTCTTATAACACATACTCATATATTCTCTTCTTGTCAATTCTTGGAATATAAAATGAGAGATAAATACCTCTGTGGAAAATACAGCAAGTTATGAATAAGGGTCTCAATAATGATGTTTATTCATGTAACTGATTGCAGATAACATGGTGATTTCACTTATTAATTTGGTGTGCCCTAAAGTTTATGTTACATTGGAAAGCTATTATCTCCCATTTTATAGAGTTATAGAGAATAATTTTAAGAACATAAAGATTAAATCACTTGCTCAAGAGATCATACTTTTTACATGCAAGATTGAGGAGATAAAACCAAGTTTTATACATGCAAGATTGAGGAGATAAAACCAAGAACTATACGTGTAATTTCTAGGTAAGAAATAACTTTACAAATTAACAGTACCAATATTTAGTTTCCTAAATAACATGGAGGCAGGTTCATAGACATTATCTCTAGGTGAGAGACTTGCTCTTAATAGAGTTGCTTACCACTGGTCTGAGACTTTGTATGTAAAAAATTTACTTTTTGAAAGTGCCCTAGAAATATAATGTTACCTATTCTCATGAAGCTTGTGGACAATATAACTATTTAGACAGGGTCAGTGAATTAAGAGACTGAATAAACCACAATACCCAAGGCACTCATATGTCCTTGTAAAGTGATACAATGGTAAAGTGAATGGTTTTAGTAATGAGTAAAATTAGAAAAATATCTATAGGACACCAAACAGGTTTGAAATGTATCCCTGGGCCTCTCCTCCTATTGCTTTACCTATAATCTTAGATTATTCCTGATGAAACCAGAATACTTTTTTCCTTGGCTTATTTAATAAAAGTAAAATTTATGTACGTGTGTGTGTGTGTGTGTGTGTATACCTCTCACTTTCAGTTTCACCTCTGAAGCATCGCTCTCTTATTTTACCCTGCTTTATTAAAACAGCAGCAGTAATGATGAGCACAACAGGTAAAGAAATGTAGAAAATGAGTTGAAATCGGCGTTTTGGAGGAGTCGTAGACCTTTCCTCCAAAAAACTTTTACCTGGAATGGAAAATATGCATTTAAAATTATGTCTGAGATTTCGTTACCCAAATGAAAAGGTGGAGAGGGTATCATTACCAACACTTCTCCCAAACACAAAACAGTTCATTCATATGTATTATGAATACAATAAAATTTTTAAAAAACTAATGTATAAAATGAATTGTTACTAGTGCTTTAGTGATGATTTTGAATTTTCAACCTTCCACCACATGGTGATGTCTTTGAGTAAAGGTAATATTCTTTCATGAAAAACATGTTTAATGTTCGCAAACATCTCTTCAATTCCCTTCTGATACAGCGTCTCCAAAGTTCAAACATGTATATCACAGACATTATTGGGATTGTACCTATATGTGAGAATTAAACCCAGGGAATGTGGCATTCAATTTCTCTTACATTATTACAACTTTTTTTCTCAAAACTGAAAATGAGCAGTCACTAAATAACTTACTTAACTGAGTTCTTTAATCAAATGTGTAGCAATAGGAAATTATTAAAAGGAAGGTCTCTAGGATCATTTTATGGAATGTACGGGTAAACCTGGAATTAACCCATTTTTGACTAACGAGTGCTAATACCTACATTTCTCTCCAGTTTCTATTCATTCTCAACAGACATCTGTATTCATTCCTGAGCATCTAATCTATGTGGCTTTCAGGTCCCACTTCTTTGTATAGTAGCCACCCTTACGGATTTACACTATGTCGAGTTCTGCTTTCTGCACAGTTTGTTGGCCTGATCCTCTTACTTGATAAGGAATACCATTCTATCTCTTCTTTGCCAGTTAGAACAATGGAGGAGCTGACTGGCAGAGGAGTCACTCTCCAGCTCTAGTTGACAATGATAACTGAGTCTCAATATAGTCCTCTTATGACTGCCCTGGAACCTTTCCTTTTTTCCCCATAAGGTTTTTCAAGTGAGGTCAAGGTAGAAAGTTCAACACTTGTTGTTTGTCTGCTCTGTGCATATGGTTGGGGTTCCGGTATTACTGGGATAAGGATTACAGTTACATTTGTAATCAGAAAGCTGCTGAATCAGAGGAAGAGACCAGCTTCTCTGGCTATATACTGCACAACAATTGTCAGCCACTTGTATAGTCTTTGGGTAATCAATGATATCACATGATTATTTGAAGATGAATATATTTCCAGGTGGCCTCAAGAAGCATAAATAGGATTTCTAGTAACCAGAAAAATGGGTCCTACTTCCCTCCCCTAGTTTTAATAAGCATTACAAATAACAGCCAAGAAAAAATATTTTTCTTCTAACTTTCCTTTCAGTTTGGTGGTTGTCATTGAAGTAATTACTCTGGGTCTCCATGTTTCAATGGTTAAAACTAGTCCCCAGTAATCTGCCTAAAAGTTTCTTCTACTTCATTCCAAAAATGCCTTAGGGAATTATCCAGGCATTTAACTATTCATGGCTTCTCACTTCCTCCCTTTTATTATCTCAAACTATCTTAACCTTTATTACTCAGTGGTTTAATTGTCAGATTAGACTCCCCAAAACCTGTATCTTACCCATACCAAACTTTATAGCTAAACATCAGGTAGAGAAAAAAGGATATTTCCCTGGAGGAGCCTGAATCCATCAGCTGCAGTTCCCAAAGGTTTCCCTTTTTCACCCCCCAACTTCCATTCAAATCTATTTCAGAAAAATCAGATGAGAGTTTTAAATAAGCAGAAACAACATTTCTCATGAATGAAGCTATCTCAGTTTTGTAGTGTTAAAAACACAGCTTATGTTTGGTGCAGCCGGTATGGAAAGCAGTGTGAAGGTTTTTTTAAAAAATTAAGAATAGAATTATCATATGACCCAGCAATCCCTCTCCTGGGTATATACCCAAAAAATCTGAAAACATTTATCCATAAAGATATATGTGCTCCAATGTTCATTACAGCTTTATTTACAGCTATATATTGTGATATATATTGTATATATAGATATATATTGTATTGTATTGTATATATAAAACTGTATATATTTATTTACAGCTATATATTGTGATATATATTATATATAGATATATATTGTATTGCATTGTATTGCATTGTATGTATAAAACTGTATATATTTATATACAGCGATATATTGTGATATATAGTGGCCAAGACATGGAAACAACCAAAGTGCCCTTCTATAGATGACAAGATAAAGAAGATGTGGTATATTTAAACAATGTAATACTATTCTGCCATAATAAAATATGAAACAGTGTCATTTGATACAACATGAATGGATCTTGAGATTATTATCCTATAGAGTGGGAGAAAATGGCAGCGTGAGGTGAGCCTCTCTAGCGCTCCTCTGGAATTTACAATGAATCGGACAACAATAGCTCCACAAAGGACTCCCTGCGCAGAGAAAGGCAAGACAAAGAGGCCCACTACTGAATTCACCTCCAGGTGGGTGAATCGTGCGAGCGGGGGAGGTGGGAGAGGAGAAGTGCAGAAATGGAGCCACGCGGGCACAGGACACAGACCTAGCTCAGTGCTCCACGCTCACTGCATCCCGAAACTACTGCAGCTGCGGGATAGGGAAGGACTCGGACTATGAGGGCACCGCTTACGGCCCACAGGGCTGAGGGAGCAGCATATAACACGGTTGAACCCAAGGCTCGCTCACCTCGGAGCAAAGACTGAGGGAAGAGACCTGAAATTGGTGGTTTAAGCCCTCATGCCGAGTAGAGAATGGAAGCCTTAGGCACTAAGACTAGCCCCCCCCCCCCCCGTCCCTACCCACCCAGAGCTCGCCCCACCCCACCTGCACCGTGCTAGAAGCAATAAAGTAGCAGTGTCAGATCAAAGGACAGAATATTTGCTGCTCTGAGAACTGTGGAACACAGACACAGATTCGCAGCTCAACTAGTTCCGGCAAAGAGGAGGGAGCTGTGGAAGCACGACTGGCTGTGGTGGTGGTCACCACCATTGCTCTGGGCCACTTATCACAACTCACCCCGCCCCTGGCCCCACCTATCTGGGCAGATCCCTGCAGCAGTAAAGAGAACTGCTGAAACATACGGGCTCTGAATCTGGTGCAGAAAGAGCTTTGGAACTTCTAAAGCTCTTTGCATACCTATCAACCTGTTGCAGAAGCCACTCCTGTAGATGTCTAGGAAGAGAAATAGTAAATCAGTGATTGCCATGAATAACCAAGGCAACAAGATAGCTCAGAAAGAAAGTGAAAAGTCTCCAGAAAAAAACTTAGAGATATGGAAATATGTGATTTAAATGACGAAGAATTAAAGATTGCAATTCTGAAAAAACTGAATGAGATGCAAAAAAAAGGCAGTTTAATGAATTCAGAAACACAATCAAAGAACACCATGAGCATTTAACAAAAGAGATTGAAATTTTGAAAAAGAACCAAATAGAATTTCGGGAGATTAAGAACTCAATAGAATAAATTAACAATAAAATATCCAGCTTAGGTAGTAGAGTTGACCAGATGGAGGAAAGAATCAGTGATATCGAAGATAAGAACCTGGAATTTACACAGATGGAAGAAGAAAGAGACTTGAGACTTAAAAGAAATGAAAGAACTCTACAAGAACTTTCTGACTCCATCAGAAAGAGCAATATAAGAATAATGGGCATACCAGAAGGAGAAGAAAGAGGGAAGGGAACAGAGAACATATTCAAACAAATCGTCGATGAGAACTTCCCAAACTTGTGGAAAGAACTGGATCCTCGAATCCAAGAAGCAAATAGAACACCTAATTACCTCAATCCCAACAGGCCTTCACCAGGCACATTGTATTGAAGTTGTCTAAAATCAATGACAAAGATTGATTTGTCATCAAGGCAGCCAGGGAAAAGAAGACGGTAACTTACAAAGGAAAGCCCATTAGATTATCATCAGATTTTTCAGCAGAAACTCTACAAGCTAGGAGGGAATGGAACCAAATATTCAAACTATTGAAAGAGAGAAATTATGAACCAAGAATAATATATCCAGCAAAGATCTCCTTTAGATATGAAGGAGGAATAAAGACTTTTCCAGACATCCAGAAGCTGAGGGAATTTTCTAATACACGACCTGCACTACAAGAAATACTAAAGGAGGCTATTAGACCACCATCAACAGGGACAACTTGTGGCAACCAAAACATCAAAAGGGGAAGAGTAAAGGCCTGAACTGGAATATGGGAATAGAGGAAGTGTACTGAAAAAACTGGAATACTCTAAATATCAAACTTTCTTTCACATAAACTTAAGGATAACCACTCAAAAAACATCCAGAACTGAAATATATACTGTAATAAAAGAAGAAACAGAGGGAAACATCATACAATACCACCACACAGAAATAATAGACAACAACAAAAAGGCAAAGAAACAATGGAGACACAGCCTTACCAGAAAACTAAAGATACAATGACAGGAAATCCTCACATATCAATAATCACCCTAAATTTAAATGGACTGAACTCACCAATAAAGAGACACAGATTAGCATATTGGATCAAAAAACTAAATCCAACCATATGCTGTCTACAAGAGATACATCTCAGCTACAAGGACAAGCATAGACTCAAAGTGAAAGGGTGGAAATTGACACTCCAAGCAAATGGTACCCATAGAAAATCAGGTGTAGCCATAATGATTTCCGATGAAACAGACTTCAGGGTGAAACAGATAACAAGAGACAAAGATGGACATTTCATAATGGTAAAAGGGACTATACAACAGGAAGACATAACAGTCATCAATGTTTATGCCCCCAATCAGGGAGCACCAAAATATACCAAGAAACTACTAACAGAACTAAAGGGAGAAATTGACCAAAACATAATTATACTAGGGGACTTAAATACATCAGTGACAGCTATATAGATCTGTATAGATCATCCTAACAGAAAATAAATAACGAAATAGCAGCCCTAAATGATACATTAGATGAAATGGACATAATTGACATATATAGAGCACTTCATCCTAAAACATCAGACTATACATTCTTTTCTAGTGTACATGGAACATTCCCAAAAATACACCACCATATATTGGGACACAAAATCAGCCTCAGCAAATTTAAGAAGATTGAAATCATACCAAGCATATTCTCTGATCACAAAGCTTTGAAATTGGATATCAACTGCAAAAAGAAAGCAGGAAAAAACACAAATACATGGAGATTAAACAACATAATTTTAAAGAACGACTGGGTCAAAGGAGAAATTAGAAGAGAGATCAAAAGATACATAGAAACAAATGACAATGAAAATACATCCTACCAAAATTTGTGGGATGCCGCGCAAGCAGTTTTAAGAGGGAAATTTATATCATTACAGGCCTATCTCAAGAAACAAGAAAAATCCCAAATAAATAACCTCATGTTACACCTTAAAGAACTAGAAAAAGAAAAACAAGCGAAACCCAAGGTCAGCAGAAGAAAGGAGATAACAAAAATCAGAGCAGAGCTCAATGAAATAGAGAACAAAAAGACAATAGAAAAAATTAATGTGACAAAGAGCTGGTTCTTTGAAAAGATTAACAAAATTGACAAACCCTTGGCTAGACTCACAAAGATAAAAAGTGAGAAGACACTACTTAACAAAATCAGAAATGAAAAAGGGGAAGTTATCACGAACACCACAGAAATACAAAGGATTATCCAAGAATACTATGAAGGACTATATGCCACCAAATTCAATAACTTAGAAGAAATGGACAAGTTCTTAGAAACATATAGCCTTCCAAGGCTGAATCATGAAGAACTGGAAAATCTAAACAGGCCGATCACCAGTAACGAAATTGAATCAGTCATCAAAAACCTTCCCAAAATCAAAAGTCCTGGACCAGATGGCTTCACCAGTGAATTCTACCAAACTTCAAAGAGAATCTAATACCAATCCTGCTCAAACTTTTCCAAAAAACTGAAGAAGAGTCAGTACTCCCTAACTCATTTTATGAGGCCAACATTACCCTGATACCAAAACCTGGTAAGGACAACACAAAAAAAGAAAACTACAGACCAATATCTCTGATGAATACAGATGCAAAAATCCTAAACAAAATTCTAGCAAATCGAATACAACAATGTATTAAAAAGATTATTCATCACGACCAAGTGGGGTTCATCCCCGGGGCACAAGGATGGTTCAACATTCGCAAATCCATCAATGTGATACATCACATAAACAAAATAAAGGACAAAAATCATATGATTCTATCAATTGATGCAGAAAAAGCATTTGATAAAATACAACATCCATTTATGATTAAAACACTTAATAAAATTGGTATAGAAGGAAAATACCTCAACATAATAAAGGCCATATATCACAAGCCCTCAGCTAATCTCATAATTAATGGTGAAAAGCTGAAGCCCTTTGCTCTACGTTCAGGAACACGACAAGGTTGTCCCCTATCACCTCTGCTTTTCAACATAGTGTTGGAAGTCCTCGCCAGAGCAATCATGCAAGATAAAGAAATAAAAGGCATCCAAATAGGGAATGAAGAAGTTAAATTGTCACTCTTTGCAGATGACATGATGCTATATATAGAAAACCCTAAAGACTCCACCAAAAAGCTATTAGAAACAATCAATGAATACAGTAAAGTTGCTGGCTACAAAATCAACGTACAAAAGTCCAATGCTTTCCTATATACCAACAATGAAATTTCAGAAAAAGAAATACAAAAAAAAATTCCTTTTGCAATTGCAGCAAAAAGAATAAAATACCTAGGAATAAACTTAACCAAGGATGTGAAGGATTTATATGCTGAAAACTATAAGACATTTTTGAAAGAAATTGAAGAAGACACAAAGAAATGGAAACACATTCCATGCTCATGGATTGGAAGAATCAACATAGTTAAAATGGCCATATTACCCAAAGCTATATACAGATTTAATGCAATCCCCATCAAAATCCCAGTGGCATTTTTTAAAGAAATAGAACAAAAAATCATCAGATTTGTTTGGAACCACAAAAGACCCTGAAAGGCAAAGCAATATTTAAAAAAAAGAACAATACTGGAGGTATCACACTCCCTGTTTTTTGCTTGTACTACAGAGCTACAATAATCAAAACAGCTTGGTATTGGCGGAAAAACAGACACATAGACCAATGGAATAGAATTGAGAACCCAGAAATAAAACCACATAAATTTGGGCAGATAATTTTTGACAAAGAAGCTAAAAACATACAATGGAGGAAAGACAGTCAATAAATGGTGCTGGCAGAATTGGATAGCTATGTGCAAAAGAATGAAACTGCACTGCTATCTGTCACCATGTACCAAAATTAATTCAAAATGGACCAAAGACTTAAGCATAAGACCTGACACAATAAACTGCATTGAAGAAAACATAGGTACTAAACTTATGGACCTTGGGTTCAAAGAGCATTTTATGAATTTGATTCCAAAGGCAATGGAAGTAAAAACTGAAATAAACGAATGGGATTATATGAAACTAAAAAGCTTCTGCACAGCAAAAGAAACTATTGACAAAATAATGAGGCAACCAACTGAATGGGAGAAGGTTTTCGCAAACAGTGCCTCTGATAAGGGGCTAATATTCAAAATATACAAGGAACTCATGAAACTCAACAACAAAAAAACAAACAACCCAATTGAAAAATGGACAGAGGACCTGAAGAGACATTTCTCCAAAGAGGATATACAAATGGCAAATAGACATATGAAAAAATGCTCAACATCGCTAATCATCAGAGAAAAGCAAATAAAAACCACAATGAGATATCACCTCACCCCAGTCAGAATGGCTTTCATCAATAAGACAAATAGTAACAAGTGTTGGAGAGGCTGTGGAGAAAAAGGAACTCTCATACACTGTTGGTGGGAATGCAGACTGGTGCAGCCGCTATGGAAGGCAGTGTGGAGGTTCCTCAAAAAATTAGAGTAGAATTACCATATGACCCAGCAATCGTTCTCTTGGGTATCTACCCAAAAAATCTGAAAGCATTTCTCTATAGAGACACGTGTACTCCAATGTTCATTGCAGCTTTGTTTACGGTGGCCAAGACATGGAAACAACCAAAATGTCCTTCGATAGATGAATGGATAAAGAAGTTGTGGTATATATACACAATGGAATACTATTCCGCGTTAAGGAAAGATGATATAGGAGCATTTGTGACAACATGGATGGATCTTGAGAGTATAATGCTAAGCGAAATAAGTCAGACAGACAAAGCAGAGAACCCTATGATTTCACTGACTTGTGGTATATAAACCAAAAACAACAAAAGAACAAGGCAAACAAATGAGAAAGAAAAACTCATAGACACAGACAATAGTTTAGTGGTTACCAGAGGGTAAGGGGGTGGGGGGTGGGTGATGAGGGTAAACGGGATCAAATATATGGTGATGGAAGGAGAACTGACTCTGGGTGGTGAACACACAATGGGATTTATAGATGATGTAATACAGAATTGTACACCTGAAATCTATGTAATTTCACTAAGAATTGTCACCCCAATAAATTAAAAAAAGAAAAAGGCAACAGAGTTGGCTCAATTGTGATCTAGTGTTATTTGGAAGATAGAATTTGTAAACCATGAAACAGGATAACTAGCTTAGAAGATTTTTAAGCAAAATGTTGAAGGTGCAACTCAGGTCCTCCTAACTGCTTAAAGTAAAATTTGAGAAGAGAGAGATGAATTGAAGAACTTGCAGCTTTATTTACTATCGTCAAGACATGGAAACAAACAAAGTGTCCTTTGGTAAATGATTGGATAAAGAAGACGTGGTATATATACACAATGGAATACTTCTTTGCCATAATAAAACATGAAATCCTGCATTTGCAACAACATGGATGGATCTTGAGATTATTATGCTAAGCGAAATAAATCACACAGAAAAGTTGAGAACAATATGACTTCACTCATATGTGGGATTTAAAACTGAAAGTAACAAAGAAACGAGACAAACCAAAAAAAAACACAAAAACTCATAGACATAGACAACAGTTTAGTGGTTACCAGAAGGCAAGGGGGAAGTGGGGGTGGTAGAAGAGGGTAAAGGAGGTCAAATATACTGCGATGGAAGGATAACTGACTCTGAGTGGTGAACAAACAATGCAATACACAGATGAGGTATTATAGAATTGTACATTTGAAATCTATGTAATTTTACAAACCATTGTCACCCCAATAAATTTAATTTTAAAAAAGAAGTAAGAGTTAAGTACAGAAGTTCCAGTACTTAAAGATTTGGAGAATACTCAACCTACTCATGTTGCAAAAAAAAATGAGAAAACCTGTTCTGAAGAGAATATCAAATATGTGGCTCAAATCATGTGATTAAGAGATTATGTACATTAACCATCTCAGCAGCCATTTCAGCAGAAGCCAGGAATAGATTATATCAGATAAGATTATAGGATAAGATTATAAGGATAAGATTATATCAGAAGAAATGCACCCAGGTTGGACCAAAGAGAACAACATAGCACAATAGAGCTATTTGGCTGCCAACCTGCTTTATCCTTCGAGAAAAGAGAAGAATGACCCCAAAGATGACTCAGATATCATCGGGGCTTCTGGAATTTCTACTTTAAAAGTGACTAATATTGACTATATTTTGTGTTAGTTATTATTGATAAGAAAATAATAACACGCATATATAATTATATGCTACATGTCTTCTCTTTGGTTTCAGATGGTGAGGCCCCTTTATTGGTTCCACCCAGCCAGGCTTCCCCAGCCCAAAGTCTCAGAGGTGGGACCTCTATCCAGAGCCAAAGGGGTGGAGTAGGCTATCTGGGGAAAGGCACATCAAAACCACAATGAGATATCAACTCACACCTGTCACAATGGCTATTAGCAAAAAAGACAAAAAGTAACAAGTGTTGAGGAGGATGTAGAGAAAGGGGAACACTCATACACTTTTGGTTGGAATATAAAATGATACAGCCACTGTAAAAAACAGTAGGAAGTTTCCTCAAAAAATTAAAAAGAGAACCACCATACCATGCAGCAATTCCACTTCTGAGTATTTATCCCAAGGAAAAAAAAATGCTATTTTGAAAAGATATATGCAACCCTATGTTCATTACAGCATTATTTACAATAGTCAAGATATGGAAGAAGTAAGTGTCCATCTCTCTCTCTCTCTCTCTCTCTCTCCCTCTGTGTGTGTGTCTGTGTGTGTGTGTGTGTGTGTGTATGTGTGTATGTACCAGGGATGCCAAAAAAATGTATACACTTGACTTGTATTCATCTTTTGTTATCGGTATCTATTATTACAATTTTAATACAGTCTTTTCCTTTCTTAAAATGTGTATACATTTTTGGCACCGTGTGTGTGTGTGTGTGTGTGTGTGTGTGTGCGCGCGCGCGCAATGGAATACTACTCATACATTACAATGGAATAAAAAATAAGGAAATCTTGCCATTTGTATCAACATGGATGGACCTAGGAGGTATTATGCTAAATGAAATAAGTCAGATAGAGAAAGACAAATACTTATTTCACTTATATGTGGAACCTGAAAAAACAAAACAAACAAACAAAACAAATTAGAAACACACTCATAGATACAGGAAACAAACTGGTAGTTACCAGAGAGAGGAGAGGTTGGGGAGTTAAATAGGTGAAGGGGATTAAAAGGTACAAACTTATAGCTATAAAATAAATAAATCAAGGGGATGTGAAGTACAGCATAGATAATAAAGTCAATAATATTGTAATAATTAAATTAATAATTTAATAATTAAATTTAAATATGCAAAGGAGCTGATTGACAGATACTGGTCTACCACTAGAAGCCTATAGAAACAAAGTGAATGAACATTTTTGGAGAGCTGTAAAATAATTTCTACAAGTCTAAAAATCTGCTATGTTTAGTAAATAAAACCTCAAATATCCCATGCACAAATACGTTTGTTGAGAAGATACTTAGCTTGATGCCATCACAATGGACTGACATCAGAATTTAGTAAATATGGGTGGGATATGAGTAGAGCTTCAAGTCAAAATGAATTTTACATTTGATTCTATTTGTTTTGCTATTACTTAAAAGAAGGATGTCTTAAACATTGCAATCAAACAGAAAGAGCTAAAAATATATTGACTGTATCAATAGACAGGAAAAAGCATGTCATTATTTTTTATTAAACATAGGGTATGTCTTTAATTATTCCTATTATATATATATTCTTCTTTTAAAACATCTTAAATTTGTGTATCTCAAAAATATACAATAAGTATCCAGTAAAGAGTTTGTAAAAAGAGTAAAATAAAGTGTTGTATCAGAGGATACATTATAAAATATTTTCATTGTAAAATATTATTACATTTTTGCTCACAGATATTATTTGTTTAATTGCTTGTATAAACTACTATCAATTGACACTGTTCACTAGTTCTATTGTATTTTTGTTTAAATAATAGCTTTTATGTAGTAACAGAAAAGTGAACAATCACAATAATATATAATTTCAAATAAATATCTATTTTTCTATGTATTTATAAGACAGCAATAATACATGTGTATAATAACGTTAATTTATTATGCTTTTTTCCTTCCTTTGCTCTGATACACAGTCTGATATAGCTTTGTTAATTCTCTAGAAAGTTGGTCACCCTAGTTATGACACCCCCAAGCTATCCAAGCTGCAGGAATCTACCCAGGAGTTTCATTACTTATTTGCCCCAAAAGGAAAGGGAATAAGAGTGGACAGCCCTCTTCTGCTCCTAGGTTATTTTAGGTGGGCACCAATACATTCTGCAACAGGGAGTATTCCCCAACTCTTCCCAGTCTCATCCATGCCAGCTTGATCTCAATCTCTATATATTGCTTAGGAACCCTGGCCGTTGGTGGTGGGATGGGGAGTGATAGGTGGGGTTGGGAAGGGATCTAGAAGAGGAAATTTCAAAAGATTAAATTGGTGCCCTTACAAGGCGAGAGAAAGTAATAAAAGACAGCCTGAAAGATTCTAGTGGCATTCATATCACAATGACTACTAACACTATTTTAAACCAGAAATATATGAGACAATCTAAAGTGAACTATTTAAATTAACTGGTCAAAATTATATGCCCTGGAATTTCTACTTTTAAAAGTGCCTAATGTTGGGTATGTTTTGTGTTAGTAAACGATGTCAATATTGATATAGAAAGAACAGTACAAACTTATACTAAGATTTTGAAAAACCTTACAAAGAAAATAAAACCATGTTTGTTGACATCAGTGTTTTCCAATTAACCTATACTTTAATTTACTCTCTTATATATTATCTTTTATTAATAAAAATTTAAAGACACTAACTTTTTTTAATTTTGTGCCCGTCATCAATACTTCCAAATTCTTTTTTCATTGGTCTGCAACGAGGAGGAGCAAATCCTTTATCACAATGGCAATGGTTGAAATTATTGCAAACCTGGAATAATCAAAGTAGAACAATTTTTTATCAACAAAGATTGTTTTCAATAGAGACCAATGAATATTATATACTTATTCAACAGATAATTTATTTCAGAGAATTTATCCAGTCTAGAGAATTTATCTGAAATTGACAAATTCAACAAACTTTCACAAATTTTCTCTTGAAATTGTCTATACTTTAGTAAGTTCATCTAGCTTCTGTTGCCAAATCAATTATTTTAAATTGTTTCAAGTCTCTCCATAGCCAAACCCAAATATTGGCATTTACCAGTAATAGGCCACTAATTATCCACTCAACTTCAAAGAACAGCCAGACTCTAAACTAACGAGCAAGACTAGCAAGGAAATTTTAATAATATTTATTTACCAGTTTCTGTTTTCTCTCTATAAAAATAAGATGATTTTGGTTATATGGTAACACACGGTACTTACAGAACACCCACCCCACATATTTACCAAACTTTTTATACATCCAGTATCACCTTAAATGTTTCTACTTTATATTGTCTAATAAATAGTTTGGCAAGATTTCTGAAGAAAATAAGATTAAAGTTATAAATTATAGACTGTTAAATGATACCAAACAGTATGAAAATGATTTTAAAAATCATGCAAGTGATTTTTTTCAACTTCCAGTATCATTTATTTTTCCTAGAATCTGGATACAATTAATTGCAGCAAGACAGTTCTCAATACTATTTAAGCCTCATTTTAGGTTCTTTAAACTACCTCAGTATTTGTAAATATGAGAATTCACATTCTAATAACTGGAAAACTAAAATTTGACATAACAAATTTACTCAATATTGATGTGACTATATGTGGGGACAGAGCCCCAGAGAGCAGTTTCCAGGCTCTCGGCCTCACATAGAAAGGTGCTGGCTCAGGTAGTAAATGGCCATCAACTGTGATTGGATGGCCATCAGCTGTGGCTGGTTGGAAGTCACTTGTAACCAGTGAGCCATTGGCCACTAATATAACGGCCGTGGCTACGTTAGCAGAAAATGGGGGCTAGCAAGAAGATGGTGGCTGAGCCTGCAAGCAGTGCAGGGAGGCTTGCGAACAGTTGGCTCCTGCTTCCTGTGTCTCCAACCCAGCCACCAGCGAGACTATAGTGGTATGACTCCCCTACCTATGGCTCCGTGGGTGTTCCTTTGTGGCCTCACCATGTCCTGCGTTCTTATGTGGGGAGTGGGACCAGAGATCCCGCCTGACACCCTGCATGAGTCCCGGCATGACACTACAAAAAGTTTTATATGCAACATGTGGACTTTACTATTACAGAATTTGCCTTTATAAACTAGCTTACACATAAACAAAGTTACTCTTTGTTTATCTGTCCTAACTTATGAAGTGTTGCACTGTAAACAGATAATTCCTCCCCAAAGTTCCCACCTAGAAAAAAAGTTAATCCAGAATTATCAAATCCTAAAGTTTCAGCAGATATAATACCAGAAATAGGTTATGGGCTACTCTTAAGTCTTTTACCTAAGTAGTACTATAGGAAGTTACAGTGTTGATGAAAAGAACACACATGTTTTTCATTAACCTTTATTTTAATGGGTCTCAAAACTCTGTCACAGATTTTTGGTCAACTTGTTTCCATTAAAAAGTATTGATTGTAAAACTAATAACTTAAAAACTGCCACACACACAAAAAACAACAACACATTCTCCTTCTGAAGGTTTTGCGATGCACTGTAATCATTAACCAGTCTTTTACTATTAAACTTAAATGGCCATTTGAGACAAACAGTTCTGAGACTGTTCTTCCACCACTGATTAAGACTGGGGTGGCAGGTATTGGGGATGATATTCATTTAGCCTTCTGAGCTTTCTGGGCAGACTTGGTGACCTTGCCAGCTCCAGGTACCTTCTTGTCCATTGCTTTGATGACACCCCCAGCAACTGCCTATCTCTTGTCACGAACAGCAAAACGGCCCAGAGGAGGATAGTCAGAAAGCACTCCACAAACACGGGCTTGCCAGGAACTATATCAACCATGGGAGCATCACCAGCTTTCAAAAACTTTGGGCTATCTTCCAGCTTTTGCCCAGAATGATGACCAATCTTCTCCTTCAGCTCAGCAAATCTGCAAGCAGTGTGAGCTGTGTGACAATCGAGCACAGGTGCATATCAGGTACTGGATTGGCCTGAATGGTTCAGAAGAATCACCTGAGCCCTTAAGCCAGCTGTTTCCATGTGGGCCATTTTTGCTGTCACCAGCCACATTGCCACAATGAACATTTTTGACAGACACATTCTTGACACTGAGGCCCACACTGGCCCCAGGAAGAGCTTCATTCAAAGCTTCATGGTGCATTTCAACAGACTTTACAGCAGTTGTAACATTGAGCAAAGGTGGCCACATTGCTGGGTTTGAGAACACCAGTGTCCACTCAGCCCACAGGGACAGTACCAATACTACCAGTTTTTTTTTTTTGGTTTTTTTTTGTTTTTGTTTTTGTTTTTAGGCTCCAGCGAGATCCAATACTACCAATTTTGTAGACATCCTGAAGGGGCAGAGGCAAGGGCCTGTCAGTTGGATGAGTTGGTGGCAGGATGCAATCCAGAGCTTCATGTAGTATGGTTCCACTGACATTGCCATCATTATGGGTTACTTTCCATCCCTTTGTAGAAACCTGGCCCACAGGCAGATGAGCTGGCAGGCAGTCAAATTCTCATGGCTCCATGGGAATGCTGCGTATCATACAGCCAATTCTCTATAATGGCCACCAGTCAAAGTCTCCCCACTTCTTGGGACTGTACATGAGAGCAGGCCTGCCAGATGATCACGAAATGCTCTTTATTTTGCTGTACCTATATAACCTTGCTTCTCTGCCTGCATTCAGAGTGCTATCCCTCTGGCCGGAGGCCACCAAATACTCTCCCTGGTCTGTAAGTGTCAACAAACCTATGTCTCTCACTCAGCCAACTAGTGTGTTCTTCAGACTTGGGGCTTCTCAGGCACAAATCTTAGAACAACTCGGATTCAGTCTGAACACCCTTGAACCATGTTAGCGCTTGGCTCCAGCATGTTGTTACCATTCCAAACAGAAATTGGCACAAATGCTACTGTGTCAGGGTTGTAGCCAACTTTTTAAACGTAGGTGCTAACTACCTTAATGATTTCCTCATATCTCTTCTGGCTATACAGCAGCTCAGTGAAATCATTTTGTTTACACCAACAATTAGTTGTTTCATACCTAGTGTGTAAGCCAGAAAGGCATGCTCACAGATTTGGCCATTCTTAGAGAGACCTGCTTGAAATTCACCAACACCAGCAGCAACAATGAGGACAGCAGAGTCGGCCTGAGATGTGACTGCAATCATGTTTTTTATAAAGTTTCTGTGTCCTGGGGCACCAATGATGGTCACATAGTACTTGCTGGTCTCGAATTTCCAAAGGGAAATACCAATGGTGATACCATGTTCAGCTATCAGTTTATCCGAGACCCAGGCGCACTTGAAGGAGCCCTTTCCCATCTCAGCGGCCTCCTTCTCCAATTGTTCAATGGTTCCTTAGTAGATCCCACCACATTTGTAGACCAGATGGCCAGTAATGGTAGACTTGCCAGAATCTACGTGTCCAATGATAGCAATGTTGATATGGCTCTTTTCCTTTCCCGTTTTGGCTTAGATTTAACAGTGGTTTTCAAGACACCTGTGTTCTGGTGGCAAACCCATTGTGAAAAAGCTCAAATCATTTGTTTTAAATCTCCAAGCTATTTATTAAAATTTCAAAGCATGTTTCTTAAAATGAAAATTGAAATTACTTACTCCATGATCATTGCAATCTTCAGATCTGCTGCACGCAAAAATATCAATGTCGTATTTAATCTCTCGACAACGAAATTTGACACAATACTAAAACAAAATGAAGTGAAAAATAAAGTCAGTGAAACAATCATATTATGTGCATTGATAATACGAGGTGTGATCAAACAACATGGTGAATATTTAAATTTAAAAAATCATTGCAGTAAAAGACACATTGTCATTAAACCCCCTCCAAACATACCCTCTCGCTTGAACACACTTATCACATCGTTCTTGCCACTTTCTGAAGCAGTTCTAGAAGTCCTCTTTCATGAGTCTTTAGTTGTGCTGTTGTGGCTGCCTTGATGTCCTGAATTGATCCAAAAAGTTTACCTTTCATGGTCATTTTGACTTTGAAGAGCCAGAAGTTGCACAGTAACACATCTGGTAAATAAGGTGAATGACTCACTATCATGTTTTTATTTGACAGTAATTGCCTGACCAGAAGCAATGTGTGACACAGAGCCTTTCCACTGTGATCAAAAAATACAGTGAATGCTGCTGCTCAGTGCTATCCAACGCAAAGAAAGGGATATTCAATATGGGAAGCAGTGTGTCAAACCTCAATAACAGTGTGTGACAAGTTTCAACTTGTTCGGTGCAGTCAGTCAGGTGAGAGCTACGGTTGAGAGAAGGTCTGTTTTAAAATGTGCCATAAATCATCCTCTATTATGACAATGCTCCATGTCACACATCGCTTCGGGTATATGGCAATTTCTGTCAAATAAAAACATTATGTTGTGTCCTCATCACCTTATTGACCGGATCTGGCACAGTGCAACTTCTGGCTCTTTCCCAAAATCAAAATGATTCAGGACATCAAGGCAGCCATGACAGCGCAATCGAAGGGCCTCACGAAAGAGGACTTCCAGAACTGCTTCAGAAAATGGCAAGAATGATGAAATAAATGTGTCGGAAGTGAGGGGGAGTATTCTGAGGGGGATTAATGGCAATGTGTCTTTTACTGTAATGATTTTCTTTTATTTAAACGTTCACCATATTGTTTCATCACACCTCGTATATAAGAAAAATTGAAGAAAATTCCAGTCACATTATCAAGGATTGGAATAAAAATCCAAAAAATACAATAATTTGAGTACATTGAAATAAATGTGAAATAAGCTATGAGTCTTCAGACTGTAAATATGTAATCATATGTAAGAAGTTGGAAGTCTTATTTTCTTACCATCTCACACCAGAAGTCCTCTTAGAAAGACAAATGTCTAGAAAAATAAACTGATTCATTCCTTGAGTTCAAGAATTATCTGAGGAGCATTTTTAAAATACTTATATTTGGGGTCCACCTGAGACCATTACATCAATATCTCTGGTGGCAAGGTCCAGGCAATTATCACGATCAGTCAGGGCTGACTACTATCTGGTGGGAGGTTGAGGTCTTAAAACCAGTCATATGAACGGCAAAGGAAAATAGTTTATTTCCATGTGAAATAGTTTATTTCCATGTGAAAAAAATAAGAGAAAGTAAAGGAAGGATAACAGATAATTATATGAAGTACAAATTGGTAGTTACAAAATAGTCATGAGGATATGAAGTATAGCATAGTGAATATAGTCAGTGATGTCACAACAACTGTGTAAGTATCAGATGGGTACTAGACTAGTCAGGGCGATCGCTGCATAAATTATATAAATGTCTAAGCACTATGCTGTATACGTGTAATCAATATAAAATAATATTGATTGTCAACCATAGCTGAAAAAAAACCTTTTTTTTTCAATAAATTAATAAATAAGTACAATGTAGTACCCTGGATGGAATCCTGGAAAATGACATTAGGTAAAAGCTAAGGAAATCTGAATGAAGTATGGGATTTGCTAGTAGTTAATAACAATGTATCAACATTGATTCATTGATTATGACAAAGTATCATACTATTGTCAGATATTAGTAATAGGGGAAATCGGGTGTGTTGCTTAGGGGTACGGATAAGCAAATGGGCAAGAGGGAAGGGGTGATGGTATATTCTAAAATTGGATGTGGTGAGGAGTGACATCATAGGAATGGCGACAGCAAAGTGGACTTCTTGACCTCTCCTCCAGAGTTTTAAACAAAGGGAACATCTATAACCCATCAAAGGACTCTCTACTCATCACAAAGAACAGCTAAGAGACTTGTAGGAGGACTACTTGAAGGTGGGCAAATTGGGCGAGCAGGGGAAGTGGGAAGGGAGCGGAGTGGAGACGCAGACCACATCCACGGTTGCAGAGACACAGGGGATCCCAGGAAGGAACAGAGACCACAAAAAAACCAGGAGATGGTCTCTTTCCCTGCGTCCCACAGATGATCTCTCCACCGAGAGAGCAGCATATCCAGCATTTGAGGCAGTAACCTCAGCTGAGATCTCCAGCTGGGCCCTAGGTCAGATAAAGGACATGAACACCATCCTGGACCCCTCCCTCCACTCTCCCAATCCTACCCCCACCTTTCCAGAGACTTAAGCTGGTCCCTGAAGTGAGGAGTAGTGTCAGATTACAGAGGAGCCATAGCGCTCAGGATCTGACCCAGGGAAGAGGCTGGGAAGAGTGTGACACTGCTGGGCTGGGAAAGTGAAGACTCCTCCATCCCCAGGGCCCCATTTTCTGGCCTGCCTATGTCAGGGTAATTACAACTGTGGAGACACTCCCAGGGATCAGCAGTAGGCAGCAGATACAGCTTTGGACTTTCAGCAGCTCAGACATCTCCCACCATACACACACACACACACACACACACAGAGAGAGAGAGAGAGAGAGAGAGAGAGAGAGAGAGAGAGAGAGAGAGAGAGAGAGAGAGAGAAACACAGAAGAAGTACCCTAAGACTTAGGAGATCTGGGCACAGGGTTGTTTGTGTTACTCTCAGTGCGCATATGTGCAGGCAATAGCAGAAACTGCATTGACTTTGTAAAACCTACCATCCAAACCCCATAGCCCCACTCATCTAAAACTCATTTCTCATCCCAAGGTCACTCTGGACACCAGGTGACCGGCTCTGACTGCATAAAATGCAGAGGACTCTGTACAGCAAAGGACAATGTGGTAATTACTTGGTGGGCTTAAGCGAAGACTGGCACTGCTTTTTTTGTTTTGTTTTGTTTTTACATTTTTGCCTGTGTTGAGTGTGGGTTATAGGTTGCTTTTACATGTGAATGTATTTGGTATTTCCTTTGTTGTTGTTGTTGTGCTTGGTGATTTGCTTTGTTCTGAAATTGCCCTACACCAGGGCCCAGCTTAAGAGGCACAAGATTCAACACACACAGAGGCCAACTCCAGACGAAACTAGAGTATTACCGGGTTTGACCTACAAGTGACACACCCAGAGGAAATTTTCTACAGGCAAAAGAGCCCATAGAGGCCAAGCCTCATTTAAGCAGTCAACCCTCACGAAGTAGAATATCCTGCCTATGGACAGAGCCAAGTCTCACAACTAGTCAGCCTAGGAGTCAATCCCACCTACTCACAAGCTAAAAGCCATTAAAGATCAACTTTAAAAGGACAATATACACAACACAAGAGTCACCTTTGGAGCACACGCAGGAGAAGAAGGAAGTGATGCAAGACAAATATAAAGGACACATACTACATAAGATAACAGAGCAAGAACTAAGAAACCTAGGGGATCTACCTAATACATCAAAGCAAACACAGAGAGTCAGCCAGAATGGGGAAACAAAGAAACATGTCCCAAGTAAAAGAACAGAAGAAACCTCCACAATTGAAATAGAGGTAACCAACCTATCAGAGACAGAGTTCAGAACACTGGTGATAAGAATGTTTAAGGAGCTTAGAGACGACATAAAGGACAGAGAAATCATAATGAACAACCAATTGGAACTAAAGAATACAATAACTGAAATAAAGAACACACTTGAAGGAATGACCAGCAGGTTAGATGAAGCAGAGGATCGAATCAGAGACTTAGAAGACAAGTTAGCAGAGATCACCCAAACAGAACAACAACAACAAAAAGAATAAAAAACAATGAAGATGGTTTAAGAGACCTCTGGGATAACATCAAGCGCAACAACATGCGCATCATAGGAATACCAGAAGGTGAAGAGAGGGATCAAGGGATCGAGAACATATTTGAGGTAATAATGTCCGAAAACTTCCCTAACCTGATGAAGGAAATCGACATACAAGCCCTGGAAGTGCAGAGAGTTCCAACCAGAATAAACGCAAACAGGTCCAAACCAAGACACACTAGAGTTAAAATGGCAAAGGTTAAAGACAAAGAGAGAATCCTAAAAGCAGCAAGAGGAAGACAGCAGGTTACACACAAGGGAACTCCTATAAGACTATCAAATGACTTTTCTACAGAAACATTGCAGGCCAGGTGGGAGTGGCAGGACATACTCAAAGTGATGGAAAACAAAGGCCTACAACCTAGATTTCTTTATCCAGCAAGGCTATCATTTAAAATTGAAGGAGAGATAAAGAGCTTCCCAGAAAAGAATAAGCTAAAGGAATTTATTACCACCAAGCCAGCACTGCAGGACATGTTAAAAGGGCTTCTGTAAACAGAATAAAGATGAAAACAATCTAAGTACAAATTTAAAAATGGCAATAACTATTTACCTATCAATAATCACTTTAAATATAAATGGATTAAATGCTCCAATCAAGAGACATAGGGTGGCTGAGTGGATAAGAAAGCAAGACCCTTGGATATGCTCCATACAAGAGACTCACCTCAGATCAAAAGACACACACAGGCTGAAAGTGAAGGGTTGGAGTAAGATATTTCATGCAAATGGAAATGAGAAAAAAGCTGGAGTTGCAATACTTATATCTTACAAAATATACTTTAAAATGAAGAATATATTAAAAGACATAGATGGGCACTACATAATTATAAAGGGATCAATCCGACAAGAGGACATAACCCTAGTAAACATCCATGCACCCAACATAGGAGCACCTAAATATATAAAACAGATATTGACTGACATAAAGACAGAGATCAATAGTAACACTATCATAGTAGGGGACTTCAACACACCTCTGACAACCAGGGACAGGTCTTCCAGACAGAAAATCAATATGGAAGCAACGGACTTAAATGACCCATTGGACCAGTTGGATTTAATCGATATTTTCAGAGCATTTCACCCCAAAGCTGCAGAATACACGTTCTTCTCAAGCGCACATGGAACATTTTCAAACATAGAACATATGTTGGGACATAAAACTAGCCTCAACAAATTTCAGAAGATTGAAATCATACCAACATATTCTTTAACCACAATGCTTTGAAACTGGAGATCAATTGCAAAAAGAGGGTGGGAAAACCAACAAATATGTGGAGATTAAACAACATGCTATTAAGAAATGACTGGATAAAAGACCAAATAAAAGGAGAGATCAAAAGATGCATGGAAGAATGAGAAACTGGATGTCATAGGAATGGTGGCAGCGAGGTGGTCTTCTTGAGTTCTCCTCCGGAACCTACCACAAATTGAACATTTTACCCATCAAAGGACTCTCTGCTCATCACACACAACAGCTAAGAGACTCATACAAGGATTACTTGAAGGTGGGCAAACTGGGCGAGCAGGGGAAGAGGGAAGGGAGCAGAGTGAAGACATGGCCTGCATCGGCGACTGCGGAGACGCAGGGGTTCTCAGGACAGAACAGAGACCACAGAGCCAGGAGGTGGGCTCTTTCCCTGCATCCCACAGCTGATCTCTCCTGCCGAAAGAGCAGCATATCCAGCATTTGAGGCAGTAACCTCAGCTGAGACCTATAGCTGGGACCTAGGTCAGACAAAGGATGGAAACACCAGGCCTGGGCCCCTCCTCCCACTCTCCCAATCCTACCTTGTCCCTTCCATTGACGCAAGATGGCCCCTGAACTGAGGAATACTGTTACATTACAAGGAGCCGTAGCATTCAGGATCTGGGAAGACCCGGCTTGCAGCTCTGACCCAGAGAAGAGGCTGGGAAGAGTATGACACTGCTGGGTTGGGAGAAAGAAGACTCCTCCATCCTCAGCCCCCACATTTTCTGGCCTTGCTAGGGCAGGGCAATTACAATTGCGGAGACACACCCAGGGGTCAGAAGCAGGTGGCAGAGGTAGCTCTGGGATTTCAACAGCTCAGAAATCTCCTGCCCTAAACACACACACACACACACACACACACACACACACACAGAACAAGTGCCCAAAGACTCAGGAGACCTGGGCACAGGGCTGGCTGTGTTACTCTCAGTGCACATATGTGCAGACAAGAGCAGAAACTGCACGGACTTTGTAAAAACTACCATCCAGACACCACAGCCCCATTCATCTAGAACTGTAGTCCCGGGGTCACTCTGGGCACCAGGTGGTGGGTTCTGCCTGCATAAGACACAGAGGACTCTTTGGTACAGCAGAGGACAACCTGGAGATTACTTTGTGGACTTAAGCCAAGACTGGCACTGCTTATTTTGTTTTGTTTTGTTTTGTTGTATTTTTGATACTTTTGCCTGTATTGAGTGTGGGTTATTTGTTGTTTTTACATGTGAGTGTATTTGGTTAATTCTTTGTTGTTTTCTTCTTCTCAGGTGTACATGGAACATTTTCCAACATAGATCACATGTTTGGCCATAAAACAAGGCTTGATAAATTTAAGAAAATTGAAATCATACCCATGTCTTCTCTGACCACAGTGTTATGAAATTAGAAATCAACTACAGGAAAGAAAACTGGAAGACACACAAATTCATGGAGGCTTAATAACACGTTAGTAAATAATGAATGGGTCAACCATGAGATCAAGGAAAAAATCAAAATATATCTCGAGACAAATGAAAATGAAAACACGACGACCCAAAATCTATAGGATGCAGCGAAAGCAGGCCTAAGTTTGTAATTCATAGCAATGCAGGCCTACCTAAAGAAATAAGAAAAATCACTAATCAACAGTTTATCCTCGCACATAAGGGACGTGAAAAAGAACAACAAAATAAGCCCAAAGGTACAAGGAAGGAGATAATAAAGATCAGAGCGGAAATAAATGAAACACAGACCAGAAAACAATACGAAAGATCAATAAGTCCAAGAGTTGGTTTCTAGGAAGATAAACAAAATGGACAAACTTTTACCAGACTCATCAAAAAAAAGTGAAAAAGGACACAAATTAATAAAATCAGAAATGAAAGAGGAGACGTGACAACAGACACCACAGAAAGACAAAAATAATTTAAGAAATTACTATGAGCAACTATATGCCAACAAATTAGACAATCTGGAAGAAATGGACAATTTTCTAGAAGTATACAACCTTCCAAGGCTAACTCAAGAAGAAACAGAAAACATGAATAGACTGATTAGCACCAGGAAAATTGAATCAGTAATCAACAAGCTCCCAACAAACAAAAGCCCTGGACCGGATAGCTATACAGGTGAATTCTACAAAACATTCAAAAAAGAATTGTCACCTATTCTCCTCAAGCTATCCCAAAAAATCCAGGAGGAGGGAAGGTCCCAAACACTTTTTACAAGGCAACTATCACCCTGATCCAAAATTCAGACAAAGACATTACAAAAAAAGAAAACCACAGGCCAATATCCCTAATGAACATACATGCAAAAATCCTCAACAAAATATTAGCGAACAGAATTCAGCAATACATTAGAAAGATCATACACCATGATCAAGTGGGATTCATCCCTGGTATGCAAGTGTGGTGAAACATCCGGAAATCAATTAATGTGATACACCACATTAACAAAATGAAAAATAAAAATCACATGATCATATCAATAGATGCAGAAAAAGCATTTGACAAAATCCAGCAGCCATTTATGATAAAAACTCTTAATAAAATGGTAATCGAGGGACCATAACTCAACATAATAAAGGCCATATATGATAAACCCACAGCTAACATCATACTCAATGAGGAAAAGCTAAAACCATTCCCCTTAAGATCAGAACAAGGCAAGGTTGCCCACCATCTTCACTTCTATTCAGCACAGTGCTGGAAGTTCTAGCCATAGCAATCAGTCCAGAAAAATAAATAAAAGGCATCCAAATTGGTAAGGAGGAAGTAAAATTGTCATTATACGCAGATGACATGATAAAATATATAGAGAACCCTGAAGACTCCACCAAAAAACTGTTAGAACTGATAAATGAATTTAGTAAAGTAGCAGGATACAAAATTAATATTCAAAATCAGTTGCATTTGTATATACTAATAATAAAATATCAGAAGGAGAAATTAAGAAAACAATCCCATTTACAATTGCTTCAAAGACTATATAAAATACCTGGGAATAAATTTAAACAAAGAAGTAAAAGATCTGTACTCAGAAAATTATAAGACACTGAAGACAGAAATTAAAGAAGATACAGATAAATGGAAACACATACCATGTTCATGGATAGGAAGAATTAATATAGTTAAAATGTCCACACTGCCTAAGGCAATATACATATTCAACATAATTCCTACCAAACTACCAGGATGTTTTTCACAGAAATAGAACATACAATCCTAAAATTTATATGGAACCATGAAAGACCCTGGATAGCCTCGGCAATCTTGAGAAATAAGAACAAAGTGGGAGGTATAACGATACCTGATTTCAAATTATACTACAAGCCTACAGTAATCAAAACAGCATGGTACTGGCATAAAAACAGACACATAGATCAATGGAACAGAATAGAGAGTCCAGAAATAAATCCATGCCTATATGGCCATTTAATCTACTACAATGGAAGCAAGAATGTACGATGGGGTAAATACAGTCTATTCAATAAATGGTGCTGGGAAAACTGGACAGACACAATGCAAAAAAATGAAGCTGGACCACCTCCTTACACCATATACAAAAATAAATTCAAAATGGCTTATAGACTTAAGTGTAAGATCTGAAACCATAAAATTCCTAGAAGAAAATGTAGGAAGAAACTTTACAGACATTACCTGGAGTAAGATTTTTACTGATATATCCCCTCTGGCAAGGGAAGTAAGAGAAAAAATAAACATGTGGGATCACATCAAACTAAAAAGTTTTCTCACAGCAAAGGAAACCATCAATAAAACAAAAAGGGATCCTACTGAATGTGAAAAGATATTTGCCAATGATATATCTGATAAGGGGTTAATATCCCAAATTAATTTTAAAAAAGACTAACTCAACTCCAAACAAACAACACAATTAAAAAACGGGCAGAGGACATGAAGAGATATTTTTCTAAAAACCGACACAACAGACATATGAAAAAATGCTAAACCTCACTAATCATTAGAGAAATGCAAATAAAACCACAATGAGATACCACCTCACCCCAGTCAAAATGGTTATCATCAATAAATCAACAAACAACAAATGCTGGCGGGGATGTGGAGAAAAGGGAACGCTAGTGCACTGTTCGTGGGATTGCAAATTGGTGCAGCCACTATGGAAAACAGTATGGAGGTATCTCAAAAATCTGAAAATGGAACTACCTCATGATCCAGCAATTCCACTCCTAAGTATCTAGCTGGAGAAATCCAACACTCTAATACAAAAAAATTTATGCAGCCCTATGTTTATTGCAGCACTATACACAATAGCCAAGATATGGAAACAACCGAAATGCCCATCGGTAGAAGACTGTATTAAGAAAGTTTGGTACATTTATATAATGTAGTATTATGCAGCCATAAAGAAGAAAGAAATCTTACCATTTGCAACAATGTGGATGGACCTAAAAAGCATTATGTTAAGTGAAATAAGTCAGACAGAGAAAGACAAATACCATATGATCTCATTTATATGTGGAATCCAAAGGAAACACTAAATGAATGAACTAATCAGAAACCATCTCAGAGACACAGAGGAAAAACTGAGGATTGCTAGATGGGAGGGGGTTGCGGATAAGGGGGAAGATGAGGGGATTAAAAAGCACAGTCAGTAACCACAAGATTGCCATGGGATCACAAAAGTTAATTTGGGGATGTAATCAATAATGTTGTAAAGATTTTGTAGGGTATCTGATGGACACTTGTTTCATTAGGGAGACCACCTCAGGGGAGATGTAGATGCTTGATCATTGCTCTGTACACCTAAAGCTGAAGATGAACAATAATGAATATCAACTACAAGTTTATATATGTGTGTGTGTGTCTGTATACATATATGCATATATTAAATATATAGTTACAAGAAGCAGAGTACAGCATTAGGAATAGAGAAAGTGGAAATGTAATGGCTGTATGCGATGTCAGAGGGGTAGTGGATGGGGGGTGGGGGGTTGACACACTGTGAAGGATACAAATGATAAATGTTTAACTATTACATTGTTTTGCTCACCTGAAACTATGAAACAAATAAATAAAAAATAAAAAAAATAAAATTGGTTATGGTGATCATTGTGTAACTCTATAAATTAATCAAAAGCAATAAATTGTGCACTTACCATAAATGAATTTTTAGTAAACGATACCTCAATAAGGTTGTTTAAAAATTCATAGGCTCGTATATTGTCAAAATGAGTATAACAATTAAAATAACGTTTAAAATACTTGAAATTTTGTAGTTCTAGTTACCATATCAGGACCACACACACTGCCATCTTCTACATATGTTTCATCTCTTCCTTCAGGACCAACTTGCCTGCCTGTGTTTAGAAATGTAGATACACATAGGTCCTCTCGTATATGTGTATACATCACAGATAAATTTGCACGTGATACTAATGTTTTATGTGGCCAGGCACAAACTAATTTTCCACACAGAGAATCACTAGAAACATAAGGCAGGAAAAAGATTATCTTATTATTTACTGAAATAACATAGATTGCTGATATAGCTAAGTTAAAAAGTACTGTACTAACTTAAACACAGGTTTCAAGAATTTTCCCTCAGTAAAATTTTTTGAGAACACCAAGTTACATATAATATGGCACTTTTTGTTATATGAGGCAATGTGGCAAGGGAAAAATTAATGATTTTTATAGTCTGATAATCCTGATCTGTCCTATACCAGCTTCTGACATTTAAGTACATGGTCACTGGTCTTTAATTTTTTTCATTAGTAAAATGGGATAAATAACTCTACTACAAATGTATGATGTATATAAATATATATTTATAATGTATATAAAGTACCTAACACAATGTCTAACTCATCACAACAATAAATAGAGGCAATGTTATGGTCATCTTTGGTAACATTATAGGCACTGAACACATAATTTGTATACAATAGGTAATACTGCTCTGTTCAGATCATGAAACAAAGAAAACCTGGCATAAAATACCATTTCAGTGTGTACATAACAATATATTCTAGTATCTATGATCTTAACAATATATAACCTACATTCCAAACAAAATTAGAATGTTCTCAATACATACGAAAAACTGCAAAACGAATAGCCACAGTTTCCAAATCTATCTGATCTTCCATTTATTTCCTCAAAGCAAGCAAATGGAGCACCTCTAGAATCTAAAAGAAAATAAAAGTGAATACAATACATAATTCCAATTTTATTTACAGAAATAATAGAATCATACTGGAAATTATAACATAATTCCTAGGAAGGTTAGGAATTCAATTACCTAGTCATTAAATAGATGCTGGAGGTAAATCTAGGATTAAAAAGAGATTCTGTACAGAAAAGTACAGATTCTGTACTTTAAAAAGATTCTGTACAGAAGAAAATACAGAATCTAAAAAGATTCTGTACAAAAGAAAGTACAGAATCTTTAAAAATATTCTGTACTTTTTTCTGTACAGAATCTCTTTTTAATTTTAGATTTACCTCCAGCATCTATTTAATGTACAAAACAGAGGATAAAGTAAACAGCAACATTATTCAAATGGCTCTATATTGTTAGAATTAGTAGCCATCGCCCTTTCTATTTCCACTAAATTGTTTACTGTCTGCCTTAATTCCCTACCCAATGTGAAAATATAGTTTTCTCTTATTCCAAACAAAAGAGGAGAGACATAGTATCTATAATTCAATTCTGATAAGAAGCCTGAAGAGCATTTGATTTAACTCTTCTTATTCCATACTAGATTCTTCATCTCTGTTCCCAAGTATATTTACAACCACTAAATAAGAATTTTTGAATTTTAAAATTAGGAATGACATCAATGTTTATCTATTTCAGCCCTTTTATATATTTAGTTATATCTAACTTAAAAATCATTAATAATTCAAATGTATATAATAGCTGCCTCATCACTTGGATATTGGTGATTTAGAGGTGGGTGTGTTGCTCATGTTAATCACATGTAATAACATAGGTTTGATTTTCCTGGTCAAGATGGCAGACTAGTTAAATGCTGTGCTCACCTCCTCTCAGTACCACATCAATTACAACTAAACTACAGAAAAACCATTCTGTAGAATTACCTGAAGTCTAGCTGAACTGAAGTTCTACAACTATGGACATACAGAAGAAGCCACCTCGAGACTGGTAGGAGGGGCAGAGACATGGAACAGGTGGGTCCCACACCTGCACATGACCATTACAAACCAGGAGGGATATCTCCGCTGTGCAGGTTCCTCTCCAAGAGGAGTGAGGGGTCCGAGCCCCATACCAGGCTCCCCAACCCAGGGTTCCAGTGACAGGGAGAGGGGCCTCCACTGGTTGTGAAAACCAGTGGAGATTGTGGCTGAGTGAGACAGAGGACAGCTGGAGTCCCAAGCTCTCCTTAAAGGTAATGTGTACAGACTTCCTCAGTGACAGATTCACTCACTCTGAGCTCCACCACTGGAGCAGTAGCTCAAAATGTGCCAAGGACATATGGGGAGGAGCTGAATTACCTGGGTTAGGGCTAGGGCTGTAGGAGCAGTTTTCCCAGATGGAAAAGTTGACGGAAGCCAGTGTTTCTTTGTTGAGCTCTCCCTCTCCTTGCATGCAGACCCAGGCAGATGCCATATCTGAGTCTCTATCAAACTACTAACACCATTTTTCTCCCCACCCTGGTGATTCCCTGGGTGAGACACTGCCCCACCCAACTTTCAGGAACTTCAAAGCTGCTTCCAAGGTCATTTCCATACAAACAACCTGTTTTAGATCATGCTACAGACTTTCAAAAAAAAAAAAATCTCCCAAAGGTTCATAAAACCCAAACAAGCAGCATCTGGCTTCAGCATGTACTGTACCTCCGGCTGAGAGCCCAAAGTCTGGCACTAGTGACAGCCAGCCTTGATTCGCAGATTGGCCTCTTGAGGCACCTCTAAGCCCAGTGTGGGTAGTGGCCATCTGAGGATTGCTTTGTGGTTCATACCAGGTGGCCCTGGGAAGAGCACAGGTTCCCTTGCAGGATGCCCCAGAGTTGACAACCTGGGGTTTCACTTCGAATGCCAGAGTATCACCTGATCACTTCAAAGGATGATACACCCAAAAGGGCAGACGGGGCAGACACCAGAGCCCCACTAAAGTGAACCCTGCTCTGTAGCATCATCCTTTGCACCATGGCTCCTCCACTGCAGTCACAGCCAGTCCTCACAACCAGCCTGAGAGTCAATCCCTCCCACTCATGTACAAGCAGCAACCAAGGCTCAACTACAACAGGAAGGCACACACAACCCACACAAGGGACACACCTGGAGCACCTGGCTCTGGTGACTGGAAGACTGCACCAATGGGTCCCTCAGGACACCCACTACATAAGGCGAGGAGGGCAAGAGGAAACGCGCCGCGCTCGCCCCACCCCCCACGGTACAGCCGCAGCCCTGCAGCGTGCCCACAGCAGCAGCGGCAGGCAGCACCCGGGGCTCTAGAGTCCCACGGGAGCCCAGGGTGCAGCGGAGAGCGCAGGGTCCAGGAAGTGGGCTCTTTCCCTGCAACCCACAGCTGATCGCTCCCGCCGGGGCGGGCAGCTCGTGGGCCCCAGGGCAGAAAAAAAACTCAGACCCACACCTGGGCCCCTCACTGCGCTTTTCGAATCCTCCCCCCGCCCTTTCAGAGACTTAAACTGACTCCTCAACTGAGAAGTAGTGTCAGATTACAGAGAGGCGTCTGTGCTCAGGCCCTGGGAAGGTTGGCAGCCAGCTCTGACCTTCGGAAGAGGCTGGGAGGAGGGGATTTTCGCTGGACGAGGAGAGAAGAGACTCCCACACCCCCAGCAACCACCTTTTCGGGCCTGCAGGAGGAGTGTGACGTGGCTGGCCTGGGAGAGAGAAGACCCCTCTATCCCCAGCCCCCACCCTCTCTGGCTGGCCTCGGGCGGGGCAAGGGCAACCACGGAAGCACTCCCTGAGTTCAGCAGTAAGCGGCAGATGCAGCTCCCAGCTTTCAGCAGCTTAGAGATCTCCCGCCCGCCCCCTCCCACTCACCCATGGAAGGAGGGCCCTAAGACTCAGGAGTACTGGGCACCGGGCTGGTGGAGCTACTCTCAGCGTGCATTTGTGCAGGAAAGGACAGAAACTGCACGGTCTCTCTGAAAACTGTCATCCAGACGCCTCAGCCCCTCGCATTTAAATCTACACTCCCAAATTCACTCTGGGCACCAGGTGACCAGCGCTGCCTGCGCAATAGGCAGGGAACTCTTTGGCACAGCGGAGGACAACCTGGAGATTACTTGGTGGGCTTAAGCCAAGACTGGTGCTGCTTTCTGTTTTGCTTTGCTTGGTGTTTTTTTTTTTTTTCTGCTTGTTGTGATTTGCTTTGTTCTGCCTTTATTCCTTTGATATCTTTGCTTATGTTGAGTGGGGATTGTCAGTTGTATTTTACATGTGAATGTACTTGATTTGTTTTCTTTGTTGTTGTTGTTGTTGTTGTACTTGGTAACTTGATTTGTGCTGAAACTGCCCGAACAGGGCCCAGCTTAAGAGGCACAAGATTCAACATATCCAGAAGCCAACTCTGGACCAAACCAGAGTACTACTGGGTTTGACCAACAAGTCACACACCCAGAGGGAATTCTCTGAAGGCACAAGAGCCCATAGAGGCCAAACCTCATTTAAGTGGCCAACCCTCACCCAGCAGAACACCCTGCGGTGGGCAGAGCCAAGTTTCACAACTAGACGGCCTAGGAGTTAAACCCACCTACTCACAAGCAAAAAGCAATTAAAGTTCTTCTTGAACAGGACAATATACTAAACACACGAACCACCTGTGGAGCACATGCAGAGGAGAAGAACGAAGTAGTCCAAGTCAAATATAAAGGACACATACTACATAAGATAACCCAGCAAGAACTAAGAGCTCTAGGGGATCTTCCTAATACATCTAAGCAAACACAGAGAGTCAGTTGGAATGGGGAGACAAAGAAACATGTCCCCATTAAAAGAACAGAAGAAACCTCCACAACTGGAACCAAATGAAGCAGAGGTAACCAACCTGTCAGAGACAGAGTTCAGAACACTGGTGATAAGAATGTTTAAGGAGCTTAGAGAAGACATAAAAAAGGATATAGAAATCATAAAGAACAACCAGTTAGAACTAAAAAAGGATGTAGAAATCTTAACGAACAACCAGCTAGAACTAAAGAACCCAATTACCGAAATTAAGAACTCACTTGAAGGAATGACCAGCAGGTTAGATGAAGCAGAGGATCGAATCAGCAACTTAGAAGACAAGTTAGCAGAGATCACTCAAACTGAACAACAGAAAGAAAAAAGAATAAAAAACAATGAAGATGGGTTAAGAGACCTCTGGGATAACATCAAGCGCAACAACATGCGCATCATAGGAATACCAGAAGGCGAAGAGAGGAAGCAAGGGATTGAGAACATATTTGAGGTAATAATGTCTGAAAACTTCCCTAACCTGATGAAGGAAACCAACATACAAGCCCAGGAAGTGCAGAGAGTTCCAACCAGGATAAACCCAAACAGGCTCACACCAAGACACATTATAGTTAAAATGGCAAAGCTTAAAGACAAAGAGAGAATCTTGAAAGCAGCAAGAGAAAGGCAGAAGGTTACATACAAGGGAACTCCAATAAGACTATCAAATGACTTTTCTACAGAAACATTGAAGGCCAGGAGGGAGTGGCAGGAGATACTCAAAGTGATGGAACACAAAGGCCTACAACCTAGATTGCTTTATCCAGCAAGGCTATCATTTAAAGTTGATGGAGAGATAAAGAGCTTCCCAGAAAAGAACAAACTGAAAGAATTTATTACAACCAAGCCAGCATTGCAAGAAATACTAAAAGGACTTCTGTAAATAGAAGAAAGATGAAAACAATTTACTACAAATTTAAAAATGGCAATAACTATGTACCTATCAATAATCACTTTAAATGTAAACGGATTAAATGCTCCAATCAAGAGACATAGGGTGGCTGAGTGGATAAGAAAGTAAGACCCTTTGATATGCTGTATACAAGAGACTCATCTCAGATCAAAAGACACACACAGGCTGAAAGTGAAAGGTTGGAGTAAGATATTTCATGCAAATGGAAGCGAGAAAAAAGCTGGAGTTGCAATACTTATATCTGACAAAATAGACTTTAAAATGAAAAACATATTAAAAGACAAAGATGGGCACTATATAATAATAAAGGGATCAATCCGACAAGAGGACATAACCCTAGTAAACATCTATGCACCTAACATAGGAGCACCTAAATATATAAAACAGGTACTGATGGACATAAAGACAGACATCAACAGCAACACTATCATAGTAGGGGACTTCAACACACCTCTGACAACAAGGGACAGGTCCTCCAGACAGAAAATCAATATGGAAACAACAGCCTTAAATGATACTTTGGAGCAGTTGGATTTAATTGATATTTTCAGAGCATTTCACCCCAATGCTGCAGAATACACGTTCTTCTCAAGTGCACATGGAACATTTTCCAAGATAGATCATATGTTAGGACACAAAACACGCCTTGATATATTTAAGAAAATTGAAATCATGCCAATTGTCTTCTCTGACCACAGTGCTATGAAGTTAGAAATGAACTACAGGGAAAAAAAACCAGGAAGACACACCAATTCATGGAAGCTGAATAACATGTTACTAAATAATGAATGGGTCAAGAAGCAGATCAAAGAAGAAATCAAAAGCTATCTCGAGACAAATGAGAATGAGAACACGACGACCCAAAATCTATGGGAGGCTGTGAAAGCAGTCCTAAGAGGGAAGTTCATAGCACTGCAGGCATACCTAAAGAAACAAGAGACATCACTAATTGACAGTTTATCTTCACACTTAAGGGATCTGGAAAAAGAACAGCAAAATAAGCCCAAAGGGAGCACAAGGAAGGAGATAATAAGGATCACAGCAGAAATAAATGAAATAGAAACCAGAAAAACAATACAAAAGATCAATGACTCCAAGAGCTGGTTCTTAGAGAAGATAAACAAAATTGACAAACCTTTAGCCAGACTCATTAAAAAAAGGAGAGAGAGGACCCAAATTAATAAAATCAGAAATGAAAGAGGAGAAGTGACAACAGACACCACAGAAATACAAAAAATTTTAAGAAATTACTATGAGCAATTATATGCCAACAAATTTGACAATCTGGAAGACATGGACAATTTCCTAGAGGCGCACAACCTTCCAAGGCTAACTCAAGAAGAAACAGAAAGCCTGAACAGTCTGATTACCACCAGGGAAACTGAATCAGTAATCAATAATCTCCCAACAAACAAAAGCCCTGGACCAGATGGCTTTACAGGTGAATTTTTCAAAACGTTCAAAAAAGAATTATCACCTATTCTCCTCAAGCTCTTCCAAAAAATCCAGAAGGAAGGAAGACTCCCAAACACTTTTTGCGAAGCCACTATCACCTTGATCCCAAAAGCAGACAAAGACACCACAAAAAAAGAAAACTACAGGCCGATATCTCTAATGAATATAGATGCAAAAATTCTCAACAAAATATTAGAGAACAGAATTCAGCAATACATTAAAAAGATCATACACCAAGATCAAGTGGGATTCATCCCTGGTATGCAGGGGTGGTTCAACATCCGCAAATCAATTAATGTGATACACCACATTAACAAAATGAAAAATAAAAATCACATGATCATATCAATAGATGCAGAAAAAGCATTAGATAAAATACAGCAACATTTTATAATAAAAACCCTTAAGAAAGTGGGAATAGAGGGATCATATCTTAACATAACAAAGGCCATATATGACAAACCCACATCTAACATCATACTCAATGGGGAAAAGCTAAAACCATTCCCCCTAAGATCAGGAACAAGACAAGGTTGCCCACTTTCTCCACTTCTATTCAACATAGTGCTGGAAGTTCTAGCCACAGCAATCAGACAAGAGAAAGAAATAAAAGGCATCCAAATTGGTAAGGAGGAAGTAAAATTATCACTATATGCAGACGATATGATACTATATATAGAGAACCCTAAAGACTCCACCAAGAAACTATTAGAACTGATAGATGAATTTAGTAAAGTAGCAGGATATAAAATTAATATTTGGAAATCAGTTGCATTTGTATATACCAATGATAAAATATCAGAAGGAGAAATTAAAAAAACAATTCCATTTACAATTGCTCAAAAGACTATAAAATATCTGGGAATAAATCTAACCAAAGATGTAAAAGATCTGTACTCAGAAAATTATATGACACTGAAGAAAGAAATCAAAGAAGACATAAATAGATGGAAACACATTCCATGTTCATGGATAGGAAGAATTAATATAGTTAAAATGTCCATACTGCCTAAGGCAATATACATATTCAACGCAATTCCTATCAAACTACCAACGACGTTTTTCACAGAAATAGAACAGATAATCCTGAAATTTATATGGGACCATAAAAGACCCCGGATAGCCTCAGCAATCTTGAGAAATAAGAACAAAGTGGGAGGTATAACGATACCTGATTTCAAACTATACTACAAGGCTACAGTAATCAAAACAGCATGGTACTGGCATAAAAATAGACACATAGATCAATGGAACAGAATAGAGAGTCCAGAAGTAAATCCATGCCTATATGCCCATCTAATCTACGACAATGGAAGCAAGAATGTACAATGGGGTAAAGACAGTCTGTTCAATAAGTGCTGTTGGGAAACCTGGAGAGACACATGCAAGAAAATGAAGCTGGACCACCTCCTTACACCATATACAAAAATAAATTTAAAATGGCTTAAAGACTTAAATGTAAGATCTGAAACCATAAAATACCTTGAAGAAAATATAGAAAGAAACTTCATGGACATTACCCGGAGTAAGATTTTCACTGATATATCCCCTTGCGCGAGGGAAGTAAAAGAAAAAATAAACATGTGGGATTACATCAAACTAAAAAGTTTTTTTCACAGCAAAGGAAACCATCAATAAAACAAAAAGGGATCCTACTGAATGGGAAAAGATATTTGCCAATGATATATCTGATAAGGGATTAATATCACAAATCTATAAAAACCTTACTCAACTCCAAAAAAACAAACAACCCAATTAAAAAATGGGCAGAGGACTTGAGGAGACATTTTTCTAAAAAGGACATACAGAAGGCAAGAAGACATATGAAGAAATGCTCAACCTCACTAACCATCAGAGAAATGCAAATAAAAACCACAATGAGATACCACCTCACTCCAGTCAAAATGGCTATCATCAATAAATCAACAAACAACAAATGCTGGCGCGGATGTGGAGAAAAGGGAACGCTAGTGCACTGTTGGTGGGACTGCAGATTAGTGCAGCCACTATGGAAAACAGTATGGAGGTATCTCAGGAATCTGAAAATGGAACTACCCTATGATCCAGTAATTCCACTCCTAGGCATCTACCCAGAGAAATCCAAAACTCCAATTCAAAAATCAGTATGCACTCCTATGTTTATTGCAGCACTTTACACAATAGCCAAGATATGGAAACAACCGAAATGCCCATCGGTAGATGACTGGATTAAGAAGCTGTGGTACATTTATACAATGGAGTATTACGCAGCCATAAAGAAGAAAGAAATCTTATCATTTGCAACAACATGGATGGATCTAGAGAACATTATGTTAAGTGAAATAAGTCAGAAAGAGAAAGACAAGTACCATATGATCTCACTTATATGCGGAATCTAAAGAAAAGAATAGGTGAATGAACTAATCAGAGACAGTTTTGAGGACACAAAGAAAAACTGAGAGTTGTTAGATGGGCGGGGGCGGGGGGGGTTGGGGATAAGGGGAAAGGTGAAGGGATTGGGAGGCGGCTGGTGGCCGCAAGATGGCCTCAGGGTTTTCTGGAAATTAATTTGGGGAACTTATTCAATAATGTTGTAGGGGTTTTGTTGGGTATCCGATGGCCATGCGTCCTATTTGGGAGACCACCTCAGGGATGGTGTGGATGCCTGATCGTGGCGTTGTGCACCAGAGGCTAAACATTAATGAATGCCAACTATAAAAAAAAAAAAAAAAACCACACACATCTTAGAAGAATACTTAATAATATGGGTAAATGTTCACACTATTAAATAAGTGAGAAAAGGGGGTAAACAGTCGTATACATATTGTATATTATATATTTCATTATATTTGTATGTATATTTGGATATATGTATATGTGTGAATATATAAAATTTTAAAGAAAATATATCATATGATAAGAAAAAAAAAAGAACAATTATTTCACATGTAAATGGATTAAATTCTCCAATCAAAAGATAGAGTGGCTGAATGGATAAGAAAAAAGACCCTTACATATTCTGCTTACAAGAGGTTCACTCAGATCGAAAGGCGCACACAGACTGAAAGTAAAGTAATGGGGAAAAGATATTTCATGAAAATGGAAACAAACAAACAAAAAAGCTGAGATAGTAATACTTATACCAGACAAAATAGACTTTGAAACAAAGGCTGTAACAAGGACAAAGAAGGAGCCAGTAATTCTAATTCTAGGCATTTATCCAAAGAAACCCAAAACACTACTTCTAGGGAACATGTGTATCCATATGTTAATTGCAGCATTGTTTACAATGTTTGTTTTTCCATAAATTTTATTCTGTTAAAATACACATAACGTAAATTTTACCATCTTAACCACGTTTAAGTGTATAGTTCAGTGATATTAAATACATTAATATTGTGTACAGCCATTACTACCATCATCACCATAACTCTTTTCATCTTATAACTCTGAAACTCTACCTATTTAACAATTACTCTCCATTCCTCCCTCCCCCAAGCGACTGGCAACCACCATTTTACTTTCTGTACCTATGATTTTGACTATGTTAAGTACCTCATATCAGTAGAATCATATGCTATTTGTCTTTTTGTGACTAGATTATTTTATTTAGCAAGACGTCCTCAAGATTCATCCATGTTGTAGCATACTGCAAAATTTCCACCCTCTTAAGGCTGAATTATTTTTGTTTGTTTGTGTATACCACATTTTGCTTTCTCCATTCATCTGTCAATGAACCCTTGGGTTGCTTCCAAGTTTTAGCTATTGTGAATAATGCTGCTATAAACATGGGTGTAAAAGTATCTCTTACAGACACTGCTTTCAGTTCTTTTGGGTATATACCGAGAAGTGGAATTACTGGGTAATTCCACATATGTTAGTTCCATTTTTAACTTTCTGAGAAAATTCTATACTATTTTCCACAATGGGTGTACCATTTTACATTCCCATCAACAGAGCACAAGAGTTATTTCCCCACATGTTCGCTAACACTTGTCATTTTCTGGGTTTTTTGTTTTTGTTTTTGTTTACATAGTTGCCATTATAATGGGTACTTGGTGGTATCCCATTGTAGTTTTAATTTTCATTTCCTTAATGATCACTAATGTGGAGATTCTTTTTATGTGTTTATTGGCTATTTGTATATTTTCTTTGGAGAAATGTCTAACCAAATCCTTTGCTCATTTTTCAATTGGGCTGTTTAGTTTTTGTGGTTGAATTTTAAGAGTTTTCTATATATTCTGAATATTAATTTCTTATTAGATATATTATATGCAAATATTTTCTCCCAATAAATCTATAAAACATCCAGAAAGTAATTCGTAAAATGACATTAGTAAGTCCTTACATTTGGGACAGATAATTCTTTGTTGTAGGTACTGCCCTTTGCATTGTAACATGTTTAGTAGCATCCCGACTTCTACCCTCTAAAGGCCAGTATCAGTCTGTGGGGAGCCATGATTTCTTGTTTCTCAGAAACCTTGTGAGCTGGCTAGTATATAGTTAACTTGTCTCGGCTTCTAAGGCAATTATCTCTGTAAAGGACCTTGAGAATGTTTGCAAGTTGCTAAGGAATGAGATGAAACTGGCCGGTTTCCCAGACACAGATAACTGGTGGCTATCATGACATTTTGGTAGTCTCTTTTTTATAATAATTATGACTGGGAAACTTTGTGATGATTCTGTAGTTTCTGTGTAAAAGTTAAAAATTTATTTTGTTTGAGGTAATGCACCCATGTTATTGTTAAACCGCACGTACCCATAGGGTATATATTGGTGAAGGTGATTAAATCGGTGCTCCAGCATCACTGGAGACCGGCCGCATCATCATATGTGTGTGTGTCTCTTTTTTCATTCCCACTCTCCTTTTCAGGGACCTTTCAACTCGTGACGGCTGGCCCGTCACACAGTCCCATCCCAGCTGTGAAAAAACAAAAATGTCTGCAAGCATTGTATCCAATAGACAAAGGCTATGAATGCTGCTAATATGCTACAATGCACAGGACAATCACTCTCACCCCTACCTCTTACAACAGAGAATTGTCTGGCCTAAAATACCAATAATGCTTAGGTTGAGAAACCCTGATATAACTGTTGGATTTGTAGTCACACACATTTAGGTGCTCACAACTCAATTTGGTGACAAATTATTAATGTCTGTGACTAGATAACTAATTAGATTTTCTACGTTCCAGAGGACAAATCTCACCACAAACTAAGTGACACCCAAACTTTAATATCATTTATATTATACCTAGAATAGGAAGTTTCTGCATATGCAGAAATAACACTGAAGAGCGTGCTGCAGGGCCTAGACTTTTACAGAAACAAAATTTGGTGAGGAACTTAGAAAAAGGTGATACATTTCCAGCTGAGGTATCATTACTGACCTATTTTTTTAAAAAGACTTACTGCTTAACCTCAAGGTCCTTTACCATAGACCTATAGATTTGTTTACTTTAAATGATATTGTTTCATGCAGAAGGTAAAGTCTTTCAATATTATGCCATAAGCATATTTTGTCCAGACACCAATAATTTGGTGGTACATGACAATTTGCATTAGGTGTGTAGGATAAGATTTTTATTTGCTGTTGCCTATAGGAGTTATGACAATTAAGTTATGCCTATAGGAGTTATGACAATTAAGCAAGAGTATTGCTAACCTTTTTTGATATCAGAGGGATTATTCATTATTAATTTGTACCAACTGGGCAAACAGTTAACAAAGTGTACTATTTGGAAGTGCGGAAAGGGTCTGTAAAAAAGTTAGACAACCTGAAGCTTTCACCAACAATTCAAGACTCTTGAATTACAACATTGCATCAGCTCACATGGCACTATCTGTGAGGGAATTTTTAGCCAGTAAACAAATAACTGTATTGGAACACCTTTCCTACTCACCTGATCTGGCCCCCAGTGACTTCTTCCTTTACCCAAAGATAAAGGAAATATTGAAAGGAAGACATTTTGATGACATTCAGGACATCAAGTGTAACACGATCACATCCTAATGACTAGTCCAGAAAAAGTGTTCTAAAATTGCTTTGAAGAGTAGACTAGGTGCAGGTGTCAGTGCATAGCTTCCCAGGCGGAGTACTTGAACTTGACCATAGTGATATTCAGCAATGGGGTATGTAGCACTTTTTCTAGGATGAGTTTCCGAACGTGATTGTCAGACTTTGGTATATCATAATGGTTTTTAGCTTGGAAAGCTAATGCCTACTTCAGAATTGCATCAAACCCTACTCAAGACCATTCTAGTTAACAAGTGTCTATGATAGGCCATAGATGACCTAGTCAAAGAATTATGGTTAATTTTAGTTGAAATACTGTGATGACTGAGGGCAACTTTTCAATAGCTGCTTATTGTCCCAATTGCTGCAGGAAGCTTAAAAAATGGGATTGTTTTCTAAAAATACATACAAAACTGACTGACAGGCCCAGACTTACCATGTCCTAGATGCATTAACAGTAGGATTGGACAGACATTATTTTGAAATCAAAATGGTTTAGATATTTTACTTGCCTCCAAGAAGAAATCTGTATTATTTTAGGGGAAGATTATTGTATATCTACACATAAAGTTCTCACAGAGGGCTTTAAAATCACTGCTAATACTACAAAAATAATAAATAATATAAATCACCTGAGGAACACCTAGCTGACATCCCACTATCTAACTCTAAAAATATATGCCCAACACTGATATTTATTTTCATGGTTTTACATGGGGAAATATTGACTCTGGAGTACATTTTTCTGTTCTTCCTTATTTTACTGGTAATTTGTTTGTTTTTATCTCTATTATGTTTTTTGATTTTATTAAATTTAATGGGTGACACTGATTAACAAAATTATCTATGTGTCAAATATACAATTCTATAATACATCATCTGTATATTGCATTGTGTGTTTACCACCCAAAGTCAAATCTCCTTCCATCACTATATATTTGACCCCCTTTACCCTTTTCTACCTCCCCCCACCCCCTTTCCCCTCTGGTCGCCACTATACTGTTGTCTCTCTCTATGAGTTTTTGTTCATTTTCTTTATTTGTTGCTTTCACTTTTATATCCCCCAAATCATATGTTTGTTTGTTTGCTTAAATACTACTCTAACGTAGCCATTGTCTTGCCACATGGTACAACATTGATTCTGATAGAAAAGCAGACAAATTATAATAATCACTAAAACCTCTATCTCATCTCCTCCTTAAAATCCTGGCATTCATATTGATCAAGACATTTCTTAAAATTCTCTCTAATGACCTGATTAAAGAAGGCCTAAAGGGAGGACTGAGAATGAAAATTTTCTATCTCTCAAAGAACATGAAGTGTACCTGTGCAAGGAAACGTATAGTATTTCAATGAAGCTAATGATCCACACATTTTTAGGAAGCTATCAAACTGGACTAGACAGGTCATAAGCTAAAGCCCTCATTCATCAGTAAGCCCTTTTGGACAGACCTACTCTTGAAATCCACAAAATCAGTAATTGCTCTGCTTTGTTCATTTAAGTCTAAACTAAACTCCACCACCTCAAATTCTACATAATCTTCTGAGAAGCCGTAGTCCTACTTGAGGATTCTTCCCTGTGCAAACAGGAATTCCATATAAATTCAGAGGGTATTTTTTTGTTTGTTTTACAGAATCAAAAAAATTTGATTTCCTTTAACAATAATACGAGCAAGGTAAGACTTCATTCATTAACAATTTCCATTTACATTTTTGTTCTACAGAATCAAATAACAGAGCTTAGAATAATCAGAATTTAGGAACTAAGAAGAAAATTATGGTCATTACCTTTTCCAACCAACTTTTGACACTGTTTGTTAAACATACGACATCGTCCTTCATAACAGAAGGATTCACCTGAATTACAATAGTGTCCATTGCGTATATATGTGTCAGGAACACAGTGTGGGGAAATTCCATTGCAGAATTCAACGAAATCACATTCTTTATCAAATGATTTCCTACAAAGTTTGCCAGCTGGTTTTAGCTAAAAAGGAAGAAAACATAAGAAAAGATTACATATCAATGACACTCAAATTTTCTTTCTCTTCAGGCTTTCAATTTCCATCCATCTTTTTCTAAGTTGCTAAGATCAATGATGAAATTACTCTTCTTGTTAACTACTTAAGCATTACATAGAAAATTAGGTGACTGAATTTATTGTGCATAAAGGTGTGAGTAATGCTTGTGAGAGATGTGAGAACTAAAAGATATGAAGACTACCATAATCATAAAAAAAAGAAACTAGAGCTAAAGAATTAATATAAAAATTACTTTCAACATATTATGGTGATATTCATATGTACAGCCTCTGATTTCTCAATATGCCATCCCTAAAGCAGAAATTAGCAAGCATTTACAAAAACACATTATAAACATTTAGATTAAAAGTTTGTTGATTTTAAAAGAAAATGTAAGGACAGAGGAGGTTTATTTCACACACCACATTGCAAACAACTGTTAAAAAAAATAACTTCTCCAATTGTATATCTCTGATCTTGTATATCTCTGATAAGTACTTACTCTTTAGCTGCTAGCATCCAGGGTTCCTTTTCTGTCTAGCTGCTTTTGCAAAGAAACATCCAGCTATCATCACAACAAACCTTTTCTTCAATGCAAGCCTCAATTCCTCATGGCTATTCACTATCTTATGTAAACTAAGTCAAATTTGTTCTAGCTTTCAAAGGTCCTAGAGGCCCAGCATAAGCAACATTCACACACATCTCCCCTACCCAGAATAGGATTTCTGCATACTTTTTCCTCACGTTTTCAACATATATTTGCTACCTGTAGCAACTCTGACACAAAATTTCCAAGTAATGGGTGAGAAGACAAAACACAAGCTTATGGAGTTAACATTCAAATCAAAACAAGTGATCAAAGTTGTTAGTAAAGGAAAAAACATATAAATATGACAAACTATTAATAGTTGTTTAAGAAGACTGAAATAATATCTAGCATCTTTTCCAAACAAAATGGTATGAAACTAAAAACCAGAGAGAAAACTGGAAAATTCACGAACTATGAAAATTAAACACTACACTCCTGAACAATCAATGGATCAAAGAAGAAATAAAAGGGAAACATTATTTTTTAAATAAACATAAAAAAAAACTATACCAAAACATTTGGGTGCAGGAAAAGCAGTTCTTAGAAGTAAGTTTATAGCAATAAATGCCTTTATTTTAAAAAAAAGATCTGAAATAAACAACAAACCTTTACACCTAAAGGAATTAGAGAAAGAAAGAACAAACTGAGTCTAAAGTTATTCGGAGAAAGGAAATAACAAAGATCAGAGTGGAAATAGGTGAAATAGAGACAAGAGAGACAATAGGAAAAAAATCAGTGAAAAGTTATTTTTTTTAATAAAAACAAAATGGCAAACCTTTAACATGATTAACCAAGAAAAAAGAGACAGCATTCAATAAAATAAAATTAAAAAGAGGACACTAAAACTGATACCATAGAAATACAAAAGATTATAAAAGGCTATTATGAACAATTATACACATATGTTGACAAATTGCATAGCTTACAATAAATGGATAAATTCCTAGAAAGATAGCCTACCAAGATGGAATAATGAAAAAATGGAAAGTTTGAACAAATCAACTACAACTAAAGAGATTTAATTTGTTATGAAACCTCCTAAGATAGAAAAGCCCAGGACCATGGCATCAGAGGTGAAATCTATTAAATATTTAAAGAGAAGTAATGCTAATTCTTCTCAAACTTTTTCAATAAAACGAAAAGGAGAATAATGCCCAAATTAATTTTACAAGGCCAATATTAACCTGATACTAAAGAAAGATAGACACTATAATAGTTTAGTGGTCGACGTCATCAAAATGGCAGCATGAGGTGAGCCTCTGTAAAGCTCCCCTGGGATTTACAACTAGTCAGACAACAATAACTCCACAAAGGACTCCCTGAAACAGCAGACAGGCAAGACAAAGAGGCCCACTACTGAATTCACCTAAAGGTGGGAGAATCCCGCGAGGAGGGGAGACGGGAAGGGAGAACTGCGGAGACGGAGCCATGCAGGCACAGGACACAGACCTAGCTCAATGCTCCGAGCTCGCTATATCTCGGAACTACCGCAGCTGTGGGAAAGAAAAGAACTCGGACTACTAGGGCTCCGAAAATGGCCCACAAAGCGGAGGGGGCAGCATATGACACGGCTAAACACAACGCTAACGGCAAAGACCTCGGAGAAAAGACTGAAGAAAGAAGGCTGAAAACGGTGGTTTAATCCCTCACTGCCGAGCAGAGAACGAAAGCCTTAGGCACTGAGACTAGACGTCCCCTCCCTACCCTCCCAGAGCTTGCCCCGCCGTCACCTGCCCGGAGCTAGAAGCGGGACAGTACCAGTGTCAGATCAAAAGAACAGAATATTTGCTGTTCTGAGAACTGTGGACCACAGACACAGATTTGCAGCCCAACTGGTTCCAGAAAAGGGGAGGGAGCTGTGGAAGCAGGACCACATGTGGTGGTAGTCCCCGCCATTGCTCTGGGCCACCTCTCACAACTCACCCTGCCTCTGGCCCCACCTATCTCGTGGATCCCTGCAGGAGTAAACAAAACTGCAGGGCTGAAACACACGGGCTCTGAATCTGGTGCAGAAAGAGCTTTGGAATTCAAAAGCTCTCTGCATACTCACAGGGACGTGGCACCCTATGACTCAGGCGAACTGTTAACAGAGGAGAAGCCTGTCTCCCAGGGAATACTCCCATTATGTGAGAAGCTGGAATAGTGCAGAGAAAACATAGCACTACTGTGTGAAAGAGGAAAAAAAAAGGCTGCAGTCTGAGAGAAAATAAAACATTCTACCAACAAGTACTGGAAAACAAAAGAAAGACCTTCAACCTATCTTCCTATCAACCTGTCTCTTCCTATCAACCAGTTGCTGAAGCCACTCCTATAGATGTCTAGAAAGAGAAATAATAAATCAGTAATTGCTATGAATAACCAAGGATACAAGACAGCTCAGAAAGAAAGTGAAAAGTCTCCAGAAAAGAAACTGAAAGATATGGAAATACGTGACTTAAATGACAGAGAATTCGAGATTGCAATTCTGAAAAAACTCAACAGGATGCAAGAAAACACAGAAAGGCAGTCTAATGAACTCAGAAACACAATCAAAGAACAACATGAGCATTTTACAAAAGAGATTGAAATTTTAAAAGAAAACCAAACGGAATTTCGGGAGATTAAGAACTCGATAGTAGAAATTAAGAATGAAATAACCAGCTTAGGTAGTACAGTTGACCAGATGGAGGAAAGAATTAGTGACATCGAAGATAGAAACCTGGAAATAACAAAGAGGGAAGAAGAAAGAGACTTGATACTTAAAAGAAATAAAAGAACTCTACAAGAACTTTCTGACTCCATCAGAAAGAGCAATATAAGAATAATGGGTATACCAGAAGGAGAAGAAAGAGAGAAGGGAACAGAGAATATATTCAAACAAATTGCAGATGAGAACTTCCCAAACTTGTGGACAGAACCGGATCGTCGAATCCAAGAAGCAAATAGAACACCTAATTACCTCAATCCCAAGAGGACTTCTCCAAGGTACACTGTATTTAAGCTCTCTAAAATCAACAACAAAGAAAGAATGTTCAAGGCAGCCAGGGAAAAGAGGACAGTAACCAACAAAGGAAAGCCCATTAGATTATCATCAGATTTTTCAGCAGAAACTCTACAAACCAGGAGGGAGTGGAACCAAATATTCAAACTATTGAAAGAGAGAAATTATGAGCCAAGAATAATATATCCAGCAAAGATATCCTTTCGATATGAAGGAGGAATAAAGACCTTTCCAGACATACAGAAGCTGAGGGAATTTTCTAATACACGACCTGCACTACAAGAAATACTAAAGGAGGCTACTCGGCCGCCATCAACAGGGACAATTTGTGGCAATATAAAAAGGGGGAGAGTAAAGGCCTGAACCGGAATATTGGATTGGAGAAAGTAAGCGTGCTGAAGAAAATGGAATACTCTAAATATCAAACTTTCCTTTACATCAACTTAAGGGTAAACACTCAAAAAAAATCCAGAACTGAAATATATACTGTAACAAAAGAAGAAACAGAGGGAAACATCATACAATACCACCACAAAGAAATAATAGACAACAACAAAAAGGCAAAGAAACAATGGAGACACAGCCTTACCAGAAAACTAAAGATAGAATGACAGGATATCCTCACGTATCAATAATCACCCTAAATGTAAATGGAATGAACTAACCAATAAAAAGGCACAGAGTAGCAGATTGGATCAAAAAACTAAACCCAACCATATGCTGTCTCCAAGAGACACATCTCAGCTACAAGGACAAGCATAGACTCAAAGTGAAAGGGTGGAAATTGACACTCCAAGCAAATGGTACCCAGAGAAAATCAGGTGTAGCCATAATGATATAACGAGAGACAAAGATGGACATTTGACAATGGTAAAGGGACTATACAACAAGAAGACATAACTGTCATCAATATTTATGCCACCAATCAGTGAGCACCAAAATATACCAAGCAACTACTAACAGAACTAAAGGGAGAAATTGACCAAAACACAATTATACTGGGGACTTAAATACATCATTGACAGCTATAGACAGGTCATCGAAACAGAAAATAAATAATGAAATAGCAGCCCTAAATGACATCTTAGATGAAATGGACATAATTGACATATATAGAGCACTTCATCCTAAAACATCAGACTATGCATCTTTTTGAGAATACATGGAACATTCTCAAGGATACACCATATATTGGGACATAAAATCAGCATCAGCAAATTTAAGAAGATTGAAATCATACCAAGCATATTCTCTGATCACAAGGCTTTGAAATCGGATATCAACTGCAAAAAGAAAGCAGGAAAAAACACAAATACATGGAGATTAAATAACATACACCTAAAGAAGGACTGAGTCAAAGAAGAAATTAGAGGAGATATCAAAAGATACATAGAAACAAATGACAATGAAAATACATCCTACCAAAATTTTGGGGATGCAGCGAAAGCAGTTTTAAGAGGAAAATTAGATCATTACAGGCCTATCTCGAAAAATCCCAAATAAATAACCTCATGCACACCTTAAAGAACTAGGAAAAGAAGAACAAGTGAAACCCAAGGTCAGCAGAAGAAAGGAAATAACAAAAATCAGAGCAGAGCTCAAAGAAATAGAGAACAAAAAGACAATAGAAAAAATTAATGTGACAAAGAGCTCGTTCTTTGAAAGAATAAAAAAATTGACAAAACCTTGGTTAGATTCACTAAGACAAGAAGAGAAAAGACACTAATTAACAAAATCAGAATTGAAAAAGGGGAAGTTATCACAGACACCACAGATATACAAAGGATCATCCAAGAATACTATGAAGGACTGTATACCATTCAATAACCTAGAAGAAATGGACAAGTTCTTAGAAACATATAGCCTTCCCAGGGTGAACCATGAAGACCTGGAAAATCTAAACAGACCGATCACCAGTAAAGAAATTGAATCAGTTATCCAAAACCTTCCCAAAAGCAAAAGTCCTGGACGAGGTGGCTTCACTAGTAAATTCTACCAAACCTTCAAAGAGGATCTAATACCAATCCTGCTCAAACTCTTCCAAAAATTTGAAGAAGAGACAGTACTCCCTAACTCTTTTATGAGGCCAACATTACCCTGATACCAAAACCTGGTAAGGACAACACAAAAAAAGAAAACTATAGACCAATATCTCTGATGAATACACATGCTAAAATCCTAAACAAAATTCTAGCATATCGAATACACCAATGTATTAAAAAGATTATTCACCACAACCAAGTGGGGTTCATCCCCGGGGCACAAGGATGGTTCAACATCCGCAAATCCATCAATGTGATACATCACATAAACAAAATAAAGGACAAAAATCATATGATTCTATCAATTGATGCAGAAAAAGCATTTGACAAGATACAACATCCATTTATGATTAAAACACTTAATAAAATAGGTCTGGAAGGAAAAAACCTTAACATAATTAAGGCCATATATGACAAGCCCTCAGCTAATCTCATAATTAATGGTGAAAAACTGAAGCCCTTTGCTCTATGTTCAGGAACACGACAAGGTTGTCCCCTATCACCTCTGCTTTTCAACATAGTGTTGGAAGTCCTTGCCAGAGCAATCAGGCAAGAGAAAGAAATAAAAGGCATCCAAATTGGGAATGAAGAAGTTAAATTATCACTCTTTGCAGATGACATGATGCTATATGTAGAAAACCCTAAAGACTCCATCAAAAAGCTATTAGAGGCCGGGCAGCCCTCGGAGGGAGAAATGGCGGCAGCTCTGGGGGAGAGGGGGGCCATGCGGCGCTTGCTGGCGGCGCTGACAGGCCGGACTGCGGGTCTCGCGGCCATGTCAGCAGATGCCCACTTATTGACAGCTGAGGAGAGGAAACAAGTTATACTTGACCTTTAAGCAGCAGATGGTTGGAGTTAAGTGAGAGAGATGGCATCTACAAAGAGTTCTCCTTCAAAAATTTAATCAGGCATTTGGCTTTATGTCCTGAGTTGCCCTATAAGCAGAGAAGATGAATCATCACCCAGAATGGTTCAATGTGTACAAGGTCCAGATAACTCTCACCTCACATGACACTGGTGGACTGACCAAAAGAGATGTGAAACTGGCCAAGTTTATTGAAAAAGTAGCTCTTTCTGTGTGATTTCTTCCAAAATGCATGTAAAATCTTATATGCATCTTAGATGCAATGTATTTTGAAGGCAATTTGCATGAACAAATTAAGTTGTAAATTTAGTTCATCTTTGTACTACATTTTGTAAAATCAGTGCTTAAATACAAAATGATTTCAATTTGAAAAAAAAAAAGCTATTAGAAACAATCAACGAATACAGTAAAGTTGCTGGCCACAAAATCAACATACAAAAGTCCATTGCATTCCTATATACTAACAATGAAATCTCAGAAAAAGAAATACAAAAAAAAATTCCTTTTGCAATTGCAGAAAAAAAAAATACCTAGGAATAAACTTAACCAAGGTTGTGAAGGACCTACATATGTTGAAAACTATAAGACATTTTTGAAAGAAATTGAAGAAGACACAAAGAAATAGAAAGACATTCCATGCTCATGGATTGGAAGAATCAACATAGTTAAAATGGCCATATTACCCAAGACAATATACAGATTTAATTCAATCCCCATCAAAATCCTAATAGCATTTTTTAAAGAAATAGAACAAAAAATTATCAGATTTGTTTGGAACCACAAAAGACCCCGAATAGCCAAAACAATCTTAAGAAAAAAGAACAATACTGGAGGTATCACACTCCTTAACTCTAGCTTGTACTACAGGGCTACAATAATCAAAACAGCATGGTATTGGCAGAAAAACAGACAAACAGACCAATGGAATAGAATTGAGAACCCATAAATAAAACCACATAAATATGGACAGATAATTTTTGACAAAGAAGCTAAAAATATACAATGAAGGAAAGACAGCCTCTTCAATAAATGATAGCCACGTGCAAAAGAATGAAACTGGACTGCTATCTGTCTGTCACCAAAATTAATTCAAAATGGATCAACAACTTAAGCATAAGACATGACACAATAAACTGCATAGAAGAAAACATAGATACTAAACTTATGGACGTTGGGTTCAAAGAGCATTTTATGAATTTGATTCCAAAGGCAATGGAAGTAAAAGCTAAAATAAACGAATGGGACTATATGAAACTTAAAAGCTTCTGCACAGTAAAAGAAACCATCGACAAAATAAAGAGGCAACCAATTGAATGGGAGAAGATTTTTGCAAACAGTGCCTCCGATAAGGGGCTAATATCCAAAATATACAAGGAACTCATGAAGCTCAACACTGAAAAAACAAACAACCCAATTGAAAAATGGGCAGAGGACCTGAAGAGACATTTCTCCAAAGAGGATATACAAATGACAAATAAACATATAAAAAAATGCTCAACATCACTAATCATCAGAGAAATGCAAATAAAAACCACAATGAGATATCACCTCACCCCAATCAGAATAGCTATCATCAACAGGACAAATAGTAACAAGTGTTGGAGAGGCTGTGGAGAAAAAGGAACCCTCATACACTGTTGGTGGGAATGCAGATGGTGCAGCCATTATGGAAGGCAGTGTGGAGGTTCCTCAAAAAATTTCAAATAGAATTACCATATGACCCAGCAATCCCTCTCCTGGGTATCTACACAAAAAGTCTGAAAACATTTATACTTAAAGACACGTGTGCTCCAATGTTCATTGCAGCTTTGTTTACGGTGGCCAAGACATGGAAACAACCAAAATGTCCTTCGATAGATGAATGGATAAAGAAGTGGTGGTATATATACACAATGGAATACTATTCGGCTTTAAGGAAAGATGATATAGGAACATTTGAGCCAACATGGATGGATCTTGAGAGTATAATGTTAAGTGAAATAAGTCAGACAGAAAAAGCAGAGAACCATATGATTTCACAGATATGTGGTATATAAACCAAAAACAACAAAGAACAAGACAAACAAATGAGAAACAAAAACTCATAGACACAGACAATAGTTTAGCGGTTACCAGAGGGTGAGGGGGTGGGGGGAGGGAGATGAGGGTAAGGGGGATCAAATATATGGTGATGGAAGGAGAACTGACTCTGGGTGGTGAACACACAATGGGATTTATAGATGATGTAATACAGAATTGTACACCTGAAATCTATGTAATTTTACTAACAAATGTCACCCCAATAAATTTTTTTAAAAATCATTAAAAAATATATACCAAAAAAAAATAGTTTAGTCGTTACCACAGGGTAAGAGGGGAGGGGGTGGTAGATGAGGGTAAGGGGATCAAATATATGGTGATGGAAGGAGAACTGACTCTGGGTGGTGAACACACAATGAGATTTATAGATGATATAACACAGAATTGTACACCTGAAATGTATGTAACTTTACTAACCATTGTCACCCCAATAAACTTTAATTGAAAACAAAAGACACTATAAGAAATGAAAAATACAGGCCAATATCCCTGATGAGTATACGTGCAAAAATTCTCAATAGAACACTAACACACCAAATTCAACCATATTTTAAAGGGCCATACATCATGATCAAGTGGGATTTATTCCTGGAATGCAAGAATGATGCAATATATGGAAATTATTAAACGTGATATACCCCATTAATAGAATTAAGAATAAAAATCATATTATCCTCTGAAGAGATGCAGAAAAGACATGTAACAAAATTCAACACACTTTCATGATAAAAGCTCCCAACAATTTGGGTATAGAAAAAACATAGCTAACATAATAAAGATCATATATGAAAAATGTTAGCTAACATCGTACTCAATAGGGAAAAGCTGAAAACTTTTCCTCCTAAGACCAGAAATAAGACAAAGGTGTCTATGTACATGACTCCTATTCAACATAGTAATGGAAGTCCTAGCCAGAACAATTAGAAAAGAAAAAGAAATAAAGGCATCCAAATAATAAAAGAAGTAAAATCATGTCTGATTGCAGATGACTTAATCTTATATATAGAAATCCTAAAGAAGCTACCAAAATAAACTGTTAGAACTGACCAAAAAAAATTCAGTAGTTTCAGGATACAAAATCAGACTACAGAATCCATTTACATTTCTATACATGTACAACAAAAAGTATGAAGAAATTTTTAAAATCCCATTTGCAAAAGTATCAGAAACTATAAAATACTTAGAAGTAAATTTAACCAAATACTTGGAAAATCTGTCCATGGAAAACTATATATAAGACACTGGTGAAAGAAATTAAGAGATACCAAAAAAATGAAAAGACATCCTGTGTTTGTGGATCAGAGTATTTAATATTGTTACAATATCCGTACTAGCAAATAAACCTCAAAACATTAAAAATAGAACTACAATTGATTGAGGAATCCCATTTCTGAGTATGTATCTGAAGGAGATGTACCTTGAAGAGGTATATGTAGCCACATGTTCATTGCATTACACACAACAGCCAAAATACGGAAACAACCTTAGGTTGTCCATTAATGGATGAATGTATTTTTAAAATGTAGTTTATATATACAATGGAATAATATTTGGCCATCAAAAGAAGGTAATGCGAGCCGGCCCGGTGGCTCAGGCAGTTAGAGCTCCATACTCCTAACTCCGAAGGCTGCTGGTTCAATTCCCACATGGGCCAGTAGGTTCTCAACCACAAGGTTGCCAGTTCAATTCCTCGAGTCCCGCAAGGGATGGTGGGCTGCGCCCCCTCCAACTAAGATTGAGCTCGGCACCTTGAGCTGAGCTGCCGCTGAGTTCCCGGATGGCTCAGTTGGTTGGAACGCGTTCTCTCAACCACAAGGTTGCTGGTTCGACTCCCGCAAGGGATGGTGAGCTGCACCCCCTGCGACTAGAAATGGCAACTGGACCTGGAGGTGAGCTGCGCCCTCCACAACTAAGACTGAAGGGACAACAACTTGAAGCTGAATGGCATCTTCCACAACTAAGATTGAAAGGACAACAACTTGACTTGGAAAAAAAATCCTAGAAGTACACACTGTTTCCCAATAAAGTCCTGTTCCCCTGCCCTAGTAAAATCTCAAAAAAAAAAAAAAAAAACAAAAAGAAGGTAATGCTGCCATTTGTGACAATACGGATGAAACTTGAGGGTATTAGTCTAAGAGAAATAAGTCAAACAAGAGAAAGACAAATGCTTTATGATCTCACTTATATGTGGAATGAAAAAACAAACAAACAAAACTGACCCAAACACAGAATAGAATGGTGGTTGCCAGAGGTTGCAAGGTGGGGGAGATAGGAAGATGTTGGTCGAGGGTATAAATTTTCGACTATAAATGAATAAATGTGTAAATGAAAAAATCTGGGGATCTAATGTATAGCATGGTGACTATAGCTAACAATAATGTATTGTATACTTAAAAGTTGCTAAGATAGTATCTCATAAAAGAGTTCTTGCTATGTGAAGTGGTGGATATGTTACCTAAATTTATGTGGTAATCATTTTGCACTATATGGGGCTCTGACAATTAAGTCCACAAACTCGTCCTAGAAAAATTGCTACATAACTCATTGCTGAATGTCAGTAGGGTCACCTTTGAAGTGCTCCCCTTGAAAAGCTATGCACTGATGCCAGTGCCTAGTACACCCTTCAAAGCAATTTTGGAACTCTTTTTCTGGAATGGCCACCAGAGCTGTCGTCATATTACCCTTGATATCCTGAATGTCATCAAAATGTCTTCCTTTCAATATTTCCTTTATCTTTGGGTAAAGAAAGAAGTCATTGGGGGCCAGATCAGGTCAGTAGGGAGGGTGTTCCAATACAGCTATTTGTTGACTAGCTAAAACTCCCTCACAGACAGTGCCGTGTGAGCTGGTGCATTGTTGTGATGCAAGGGCCATGAATTTTTGGCGAAAAGTTCAGGTTGTCTAACTTTTTCATGCAGCCTTTTCAGCACTTCCAAATAGTGAACTTGGTTAACTGTTTGTCCAGTTGGTACAAATTTATAATGCATAACCCCTCTGATATCAAAAAGGTTAGCAACACCATTGTAACAAGTTCCTGAACTTAATTTTCAGATCTTGTACACTCATACTTACACCAAATCATTAAGTTGTACATCTTAAACTTACACAATGTTATATGTCAATTATATCTCAATAAAGCTGGGGGAAATTTTTTAAAAGATAATGCTTCCTCCAGTCTTATTTGCTATTTACCTTGTTCTGGAGTTTGTTCCTTTTTTCCATTGAGTTCCAGTGAATTGTGCTGAGTTTGGGATAATTATCCATGAATTCTTTAAATGCTTTCAATATAGAGGTATTGAGTGATTGTAACAATAACTGAATGAATTGCAAAGGAACAAAGGACTTTACCAGAAGACAGTGAATATAGTCAACAAAAAGAACTAATCTAACTTCCTGACCCCATGTGAGGTAGGGTGTTAGAAAATAAGACCATAAGAGGGTTGCTCCAGATGTACGGTGATCATAGAGAACTCTGAATGGGTACAAGAAAGATTTGTAATGAGGTATAAAAATGGGAAGTCAATTCAGAGAGAAGCATCAGGCATTAGGTATATGAGAGTACTGGAAATCATAGATTGCTGAACGGCCTGAAGAGTGAGGGTGGGTCCAATGTTGCTTGCATATAATATAATGGGAAGGACAAAATATGCTTCCCACCTTCTTTAAACAAAGATTTCAAGAAATTAATGCTGAGCTATTATAACATACAGATTGCCTCTTACCGTGCAGCGTTGTGTGCAGCATTCCCCAGAACCACAGTCTATCTGACCCTTGTACGTACAGGTTCTAGGATCACAGCACTTTTTATGTGTGCAGTTCTGTAAACAAATGCTGTGTTACTCAATCACATATAATTAGGTAACATCAAATAAAACTAAACCACAGTTTCTTTACAAAGTATGAGGTTTTTCTTAAATTCACAGCTTCAGTAATCCCATTCTTTATATGGGATTTATAGAAATCAACATTTCATTCACTAGTTTGTAAAAGAAATGTGTTGTTTCACTACGTTGCATATAATTTGAACAATATTAAGATACTACTGTGGAGTCAAACCTTAGAGGAAATACTTATTAGATACCTTGTTAACTATCACTCTTCAAACATTTTGTTACATTCTTGCTTTCATAATAAACTATATAAGCCAAATTTGTTTACATATAGTACTTCTCTGATGTGAAGCTGTCAAAAGCAACATTCACATTCTCAGTTTCTCTTTCTGAAATGGCAAAACCTCAAAATCCCACCCTAAAAAAAGTGGTCCCACAAGCCAGACTCATCGATTCAGAGCTCTGATTTCAGTGGGATGCCGGCACTATACTTACTTATGTTTTAGAAGATTTAGTACCTGCAATCAGCTTTTCCAGTCTTCAGTAGCAAATTTGTTCTAAATTATGTAGTTTAACAATATCAGATGTTTGCTTCTTTGTGTTGTCTTTTTTGTTATTGGTAATTTCTTATTGGCATTTTCAATGAACAGCTTCACCATAGGCAGCAGTATTATACTTTTAAAATTATTTCATAAATTGACTCACGTACTCAAAGTTTAAATATGCTTTTGTTAGCTTTTTATAATGTTTCTTTTAATCAAATGTTTAGTTGTGTTTTGTTATAGATTATTTTCAATCCAACTTTGTATGTGTAAGGGCAAACCTTAAGAACAGAATGATCTGGCTATTTTAAATGGTTCCTTTAATCCTTCCTTCTCCCAGAAGTGTGAGAATACTTTTCTCCAATATTCATGTGACAACCAGTTTGAGCTCCTATAAAACCCACAAAAGTGTGGGGGGTCTTCTTATGATTGGGTTTCCCTGGAATTTTTAACTCTCAGAGTTGTCCACATTGAGCTTCCAACAATTCAATAATTACAGTGTAGATTTTCCTACACAGTCACTGGTTCCCAAAGGTTTCAGCTTCTGTGTTGCTACTTCAGTAGGTTATGATTCTCTATTTATTACCTATCAGTCTTTCCAATTTGGGGGGCAGTGGCTTGCTCTATAACCTTATTTCTCTGATGGATCTAAGAAGAGTTGTTGCTTTTTCAATTTGTTTCACTTTTGTTGTAAAGACTCAGTGGTGACTTCTAAACTTCTCTTATGTCAGACCAGAAATCAGAATACTTAACTTCTTTTTTATAAAACAAAAATCCTTTAAATTGGCTTTTGAATATTTTATACATATATTCATATATATTTGAATATACATGACTATAAATATTTTCTTACATTCTAGAGCTTGCCATTTTATTTTTCTTAGCAATCTAAGAAAGTTTCTGAATTTGATGAAGTACAATTTATCTTTTCTTTAAAACCTCATTCTTATTTGCCATATCTAAGACATTTTTGCATACCACAAAGTGTCAAAAAGATTTGACCCAAAAAGATTTGACCCATGGGACAAAAAATGTCCCTACATTTTATTCTAAAAGCTTTAGATTTTAACTTTTATATTTAGGTCTTTGATCCATTTCAAGTTAATTTTTGTGTATGGTGTGAGGTTAAGGTTTATATTATTTATTGGATATCCAATTCATACAACACTTTTGTTGAAAAGATTTTCTTCACTCATTGAGATACCTTAATGTGTTGACAGAATATCAACATATTATATCTGGATTCTCTGTACTGTCCCATTAAGGTATATGTTCATGCTCTGGCCGATACCACATTGTCTTGATTATTACAGCTTTATAGAAAATTTTGAAATTTAAAGGAAACTAGTACATATGTTTCACCTTTGTTTGTTTTTCTTTTAATTGCGTTGTCTATTCTAGGCCCTTTGCATTTCCATATAATTAATAGTATCCGTTTGTAGAATTGTCAATTCTACAAAAAGATGGGTGGGGTTTGGATTGGTATTGTGTTGAATGAATATATCAACTTATGTAGAGCTGATATCTTAACAATATTTTGTCTTCCAACCTATGAAAGTAGGATGTGTCTTCATTCACTTCAATCTTCTTTCATTTTTCTGAGCAATGTCAATTTTTATTGTATAGATCTTACATGTATTCTATTAAATTTATCTCTATATATATTTCATATTTTTGAAAGAATGTATATGGAATTGTACTTTTTATTTCATTTTCCATTTGTTTATTGCCTATACATAAAAATCCAATTGAATTTTGTATACTGACCTTGTATCCAACGACTTGAATTCACTAATTAGTTTTAGTAGTTCTTGGGTGGAAGATTGTTTAGGATTCCCTAATCATGCAGTTAAGTTGAGTTTGATTAAAGACAGGTTTACATCTTCGTTTCCAATCGTTATGTGTTTCTTTATATTGCCTTACTGCAGTGGCTGTAGCATCCACTACAATATTGAATGGAAGTTGGAAGAGTGAACATCTTTGCCTTTCTCCAGATATTAGGGGAAAATACTGAGTTATTTTCCCAGTACGTATGATGATAGTTGTAGGCCTCTCAGAAATGTATTTTATTAGAGTGAGGAAGTTCTCTTCTATTACTGAGTGCTGAGTTTATAATGAATTTATGCTAAATTTTCTCATTTTTTTTCTTCACACATTCTACTATGTTGAATTATATTGAATGATCTTCATATTATAAAACAACTCTGTACTTTTGGGATAAATACCACCTGATCAAGATTTATTAACCTATTTACATACTGTTCATGAAAGTTATTGGTGTGATTTTTCTTTTCTTTTAATTTCTTATCTGGTTTTGACTTCAGACCAATTCTCACTTCATGAAATGAGTTGCAAAATGCCTCTATTATCTGCGAAGGTTCATGTATAATTGGCATTATTTCTTCCTTATATGTTTGATAAAATTCACTAGTGAAGTAATGTGGATTTGGAGTTTCTTTGTGAAAAATATTTTAATTACAAATTTAATTTCTTCACTAAATATAGAGCTATTCAAATTTCATCTTCTTATATGATTGTGATACTTTGCATCTTTTGAGAAACTTGCCAATTTTATCTAAATTGTCAAATTTATTTACATACAGTCGTTTTTAATATTCCTTATTTTTAACATATGAAGGATGTGTGGTAATACACCACAGAAAGAATACACCTTTTTTCTTTCTGATATTGGTAATTTACTCTTACTCTCATTTTTCCTTCATCAGCACTGTGAGAGGTTTATCAAGTACACTGATTTATTTCAAAGCACCAGCTTTTATTTTCATTGATATTCACTCTCTGGTTTCTACCTCATTGATTTCTGCTTTTACTTTTATCATTTGTTCCTTCTATTTATTTTTGCTTTAATTTAGACTTACATTTCATTTCTCTAAAGTAGTATTCTAACTAATTAATTTTAGATCTTTCTTTTTCTCTAACATAAACTTTTAAAGCTATAGATTTTCCTCAAAACACTGTTTGCTGAACCTCATATATTTTGATATGTTTTCATTTGCATACTGTTAAAAATAGATTCTAATTGCCCTGTGATTTCTTTTTTCAGTCATTGGCCATTTAAAGGTGATATAGTTATTTCCAAATATTTGGGGGCTTTTCAAGATATCTTATTGTTCTTGATTTCTAATTTAATTCTCAACACAAAATAAATGTTGTGATTTTATTTCAATGTATTCTATCTTGATGAATATTTTAAGTGAACTTGAAAAGAATGTTTATATTCATTCTGTTGTTAAATATAGTTGCCTATAAATATTAATTATATCTGCTGAGATTCCTTAGCTACTCACTTATTAAGATAGTTTTTCCCTTAAATTATTTGAGCATAAGTTCCTTTAATTCTCTTAATATATTTAAAGTAACTACTGTGAAATCTTTATCTGCTAAATAAAATATCTTAATAGTCAGTTTTCCTTAACTGCCTATTTTTCTGAATATGGTTCAAACTTCCCTGTTTCTCAGAATGTCTAGTAATTTTTAGTTAATTAGTTGGACATTACAGAAAAACATGATATAATGACTATTCAGCTGTGTCCTTCTGGGTATTTTTTTTTTCTCATAGGGAATTAAGTTGCCTGGGCATAAACTATAAACTTCAGGTCCCATGCAATGTGTAGCCTCTATCTCTGCTCAATTCATATAGTTTCCAACTGCTGAATTTTTAGCTTGATTCCCTCTGTAATGTGGCATTCAGCCAAGGATTTAGGCAGAGATTGCACTTAGATTTCAGAGTAAAATCTATCTTCAGTTTCCTAGTTTCTGAAGAGTCCTCTTTAATTCCCAGTTGCAGTTACAGTCTCAGTCTCTATATTCTGGTATCTGAAACCAGTAAGTCTTCAGATTTCTGTTGCCCGAGTTGCACATAGTTCAAAAATACTCTCCGAAAAATAATCATACTTACAGAACTCACCTAGTGCACCTATATCTTTCAAGTGTCTCACCCTTCATTTTTTATCCTAAGGGATATTTCTGGCCTATGAATATTTTAGCAGTCAGCTAAGTATTTGTATAGTTAATAATCAGATTTTGGGTCTAACCACTTTCACAGTTTTCTCACTTTCAGTGTTTTACCCTTGAGTTTCCAGTGGTTCTCATCCCTGAACTATGTTCTCTGCCATACTGAGTCAGTAGAGCTGCAGTTTCCATTTAATTCTGCCATAGCTGTGGAGGTAGAGGAGCACCTTTAGGCTAGAGAGATAAAATTTTCAATTCTTAACTATTACACACAATTTTTCGAGAGTCAACTCTCTTCTGGTCTTCTTTAAGATGTGTCCCAGTGCCATCTTTCTAAATGATAAGGCCTTCATCTTCTTTTCCACCTATTAGACATATGCATAGGAAACAAATATTTTTTGAAAAAATTTCTGCTTACCGTTATAGTGCCACAATCACATTGTTCACCTGGTTCCAACTTTCCATTGCCACATATCTTCTGTTGTTTGTAAACTGGCATATCAGGAAGGGTGTCATGAAGACAGTCAAGGCCAAAATCTGAAGCAAAATATTTAAACTCATCCAAGCTACAGATGCTAAAATCCTTTACACCCCCAGAGTACCTAAAATATAAAAACCGTAGGTGTGATAAAAATTATTACTGCATATCACTGCATTTCTCCTAATGTATATTATCTTCAAGAGAGATTTAAGAGCACTATTCTTCATAGAAAACAAAAAGCACATTTAAAAAAATATTTATTGCATTGCTAATATAAACATATTTTAAATTTCACCAAGAAAATTCTTGCCATGACAGAAAACAGGAACCCTGTTATTCTTACTTACCTTCTCAGTGCCAAACAACTGAATTTAAAATTTTTGGGTTCAGTTTTTAATATACTTTTATCTATTTAACATTGCTTTTGTATTTTTTTCTGTAATGTCAATGTGAACACATTTGTATTAACTTTAATAGCATGTGTTACAGCTTTTGCTCTCTGTAATTAAACATTTTTCAAACAAAAATCTGTTCTTTGAGCTACACTATGGGAGGGGCTGTAGGATTACCTGTCCTGACAGAGTAAGAACTGTTAGCACTTTGGTAATAATACCTCAGCATCCAACTAAAACACCAGAAAGAATATGATTTAAAGATCTAAAGACTATGCCCTAGATCAGGAGTTGAGAAATTTTTTTTCTGTAAAGCGCCAGATAGTAAACATTATTGGCTTATAGGCTATATACTCTTTTGGAACTACTCAACTCTCCCACTGAAGTGCAAAAGCAGCTATAAACCACATGTAAACCAAAAGCCAGGCTATATTTCAATAATATTTCATTTACAAAAGAGGAAGCCAGTAAAATCTGGCCTATAGATTATTGTTAGCTGACATCTGCCCTATACTAAAATCTATTCTATATCAATTCAAACGGAGCCTAATTCAACCTCTGATAAGACCACCAGAGGAGACCAAGTTAGAAATACCCTGAGATTCCATAGATTCAAATTAACAAAACATAAAACAAAGCATATAAAAATTAAAATGATTAGCCAATAGTTGAAGTACCTGGTAGAAAAAGAAAAAATGCTTTCAGAAGAAGGTAGAAGAACTCAGTCATTCTATTGCATTATCAACAATATTCAATATGCTAATAATAATAGATATACAAAGAAATAAGAAAATATGATCCACAGTAATACAAAACAAAACAAAACAAAACAGCAGTTGACATTGTGGTACCCACATGCCGGTGGAGCCGTATGGAATGAGTGGGGTACTGCTGTGAAGCACCTGAGCAAGAGCTCTCGTCCTGCCTGGGGAAGAGTTCAAAACTTTCAAAGTAAGGCTGTACATGCAGGTAAGGCTGCCCCATTTGGAGAAAGGGTGCATCTGGGCAGGGACGCAAAGCAGCCCTACCCAGATCCAACTCTGATGGCAGACGATTAAAACAACAGGTCACACAGGCAGGGTCCTCGTGCAGATTAAGAGGGGTGCTGCATCCCGGAACTACCGCAACTGCGGGAGAAGGAAGAACTCGGACTGCTAGGGCTCCGCTTAGGGCCCACAGGGCTGAGGGGGCAGCATATAACACGGCTGAATCCAACGCTCAAGGCAGAGACCTTAGAAAAGAGACTGAAGGAAGAAGGCTGAAAACGGTGGTTTAAGCCCTCACTGCCAAGCAGAAAACAGAAGCCTTAGGCACTGAGACTAGCCGCCCCCTCCTTACCCTCTTAGAGCTCGCCCCACCCCCACCTGCCTAGTTCTAGAAGCGGAACAGTACCAGTGTCAGATCAAAAGAACAGAATATTTGCTGTTTTGAGAACCGCGGACCGCAGACACAGATTCGCAGGCCAACTAGTTCCGGCAAAGGGGAGGGAGCTGTGAAAACGGGACCAGCTGGGGTGGTGGTCGCCGCCATTGCTCTGGGCCACCTCTCACAACTCACCCCGCCCCTGGCACCACCTATCTGGGCGGATCCCTGCAGGAGAAAACAGTACCGCTGAAACATACGGGCTCTAAATCTGGTGCAGGAAGAGCTTTGGAACTTCAAAAGCTGTCCATATACCCACATGGACACTGTGCCCTGTGACCCAGAAAAACTATTAAAAAAGGAGAAGCCAGTCTCCCAGGGAATTCCCCCATTGTGTGAGAAGCTGCAATAGTGCAGAGAAAACATACCACTACTGTGTGAGAGAGAAACAAAAAGGCTGCAGTCGGAGAGAAAATAAAACATTCTACCAAGTGCTGGAAAACAAAAGAAAGACCTCTTCCTATCTACCTGTTGCAGAAGCCACTCCTGTAGATGTCTAGGAAGAGAAATAATCAATCAGTAATTGCCATGAATAACCAAGGATACAAGACAGCTCAGAAAGAAAGTAAAAAGTCTCCAGAAAAGGAACTTAAAGATATGGAAATATGTTATTTAAATGACAGAGAATTCAAGATTGCAGTTCTGGAAAAACTGAACGACATGCAAGAAAACAAAGAAAGGCAGTCTAATGAACTCAGAAACAAAATCAAAGAACAACATTAGCATCTTACAAAAGAGATTGAAATTTTAAAAATAGAATTTCTAGAGAAAAGAACTCAAGAAGAAATAAAGAATGTAATAACCAGCTTAGGTGGTAGACTTGACCAGATGGAAGAAGGAATCAGTGACATCGAACATAGAAACCTGGAAATTACACAGATGGAAGAAGAAAGAGACTTGAGACTTAAAGGAAATGAAAGAACTGTACAAGAACTTTCTGACTCCACCAGAAAGAGCAATAAAGAATAATGGGCATACCAGAAGGAGAAAAAAGAGAGAAGAGAACAGAGAATATATTCAAACAAATTGTGGATGAGAACTACCCAAACTTGTAGACAGAATTGGATCTTTGAATCCAAGAAGCAAATAGAACACCTAATTACTCAATCCCAACAGGACTTCCCCAAGGCACACTGTATTGAAGCTGTCTAAAATCAATGACAAAGAAAGAATCCTCAAGGCAGCCAGGGAAAAGAAGACAGTAACCTACAAAGGGAAGCCCATTAGATTATAATCAGATTTTTCAGCAGAAAGTCTACAAGCCAGGAAGGAGTGGAACCAAATATTCAAACTATTGAAAGAGAGAAATTATGAGCCAAGAATAATATATCCAGCAAAGATAATCTTTAGATATGAAGGAGGAATAAAGACCTTTCCAGACATACAGAAGCTCAGGGAATTTTCTGATACATGACCTGAACTACAGAAATACTAAAGGAGGCTACTCAGCCACCATAAACAGGGACAGTTTGTGGCAACCAAAACATAAAAGGAGGGAAAGTGAAGGCCCTAACTGGAATATTGGATTGGAGAAAGTAAGCGTGCTGAAGAAAATGGAATACCCTAAATATCAAACTTTCTTTTACATCAACTTAAGGGTAAACACTCAAAAAAAATCCAGAACTGAAATATATACTGTAATAAAAGAAGAAACAGAGGGAAACATCATACAATACTACCACACAGAAATCATAGACAACAACAAAAAGGCAAAGAAACAATGGAGACACAGCCTTACCAGAAAACTAAAGATAGAATGACAGAAATCCTCACATATCAATATCACCATAAAGGTAAATGGACTGAACTCACCAATAAAAAGGCATAGAGTAGTAGATTGGATCAAAAAACTAAACCCAACCATATGCTGTCTACAAGAGACACATCTCAGCTACAAGGACAAGCATAGACTCAAAGTGAAAGGGTGGAAATTGACACTCCAAGCAAATGGCACGCAGAGAAAATCAAGTGTAGCAATAATGATATCAGATGAAACAGACTTCAGGGTGAAAAATATAACAAGAGACAAAGATGGACATTTCATAATGGTAAAGGGACTACACAACAAGAAAACATAACAGTCATCAATATTTATGCCACCAATCAGGGAGCACCAATATATACCAAGCAACTACTAACAGAAATAAAGGGAGAAATTGACCAAAACACAATTATACTAGGGGACTTAAATGCATCATTGACAGCTATAGATAGATCATCCAAACAGAAAATAAATAATGAAATAGCAGCCTAAATGATACATTAGATGAAATGGACATAATTGACATATATAGAGCACTTCATCCTAAAACATCAGACTATACATTCTTTTCGAGTGTACATGGAACATTCTCAAGGATAGACCATATATTGGGACATAAAATCAGGCTCAGCAAATTTAAGAAGATTGAAATCATACCAAGCATATTCTCTGATCACAAAGCTTTGAAATTGGATATCAACAGCAAAAAGAAAACAGGAAAAAACACAAATACATGGAGATTAAACAACATAATTTTAAAGAACGACTGAGTCAAAGAAGAAATTAGAGGAGAGATCAAAAGATACATAGAAACAAATGACAATGAGAATACATCCTACCAAAATTTTTGGGATACAGCGAAAGCAGTTATAAGAGGAAAATTTAGATCATTACAGGCCTATCTCAAGAAACAAGAAAAATCCCAAATAAATAACCTCACGTTACACCTTAAAGAACTAGAAAAAGAATAACAAGTGAAACCCAAGGTCAGAAGAAGAAAGTAAATAACAAAATCAGAGCAGAACTAAATGAAATAGAGAACAAAAAGACAATAGAAAAATTAATGTGACAAAGAGCTGGTTCTTTGAAAAGATGAACAAAATCAACAAACCCTTGGCTAGACTCACTAAGATTAAAAGAGAGAAGACACTAATTAACAAAATCAGATATGAAATAGGGGAAGTTATCACAGACACCACAGAAATACAAAGAATCATCCAAAAATACTATTAAGGACTATATGCCACCAAATTCAATAACCTAGAAGAAATAGACAAGTTCTGAGGAACATATCGCCTTCCAAGGCTGAACCATGAAGAACTGGAAAATCTAAACAGACCGATCACCAGTAACGAAATTGAATCAGTTATCCAAAACCTTCCCAACAGCAAAAGTCCAGGACAAGATGGCTTCACTTGTGAATTCTACCAAACCTTCAAAGAGGATCTAATACCAATCCTGCTCAAACTCTTCCAAAAAATTGAAAAGAGACAGTACTCCCTAACTCATTTTATGAGGCCAACATTACCCTGACACCAAAACCTGGTAAGGACAACACAAAAAAAGAAAACTACATGCCAATATCTCTGATGAATACTGATGCAAAAATCCTAGCAAATCGAATACAACAATGCATTAAAAAGATTATTCATCACGACCAAGTGGGGTTCATCCCCGGGGCACATGGTTCAACATCCACAAATCCATGAATGTGATACATCACATAAATAAAATAAAGGACATAAATCATATGATTCTATCAATTGATGCAGAAAAAGCATTTCATAAGATACAACATCCATTTATGATTAAAACACTTAATAAAATAGGTATAGAAAGAAAATACCTTAACATAATTAAGGCCATATATGACAAGCCCTCAGCTAATCTCATAATTAATGGTGAAAAACTGAAGCCCTTTGCTCTATGTTCAGGAACACGACAGGGCTGTCCCCTGTCACTTCTGCTTTTCAACATAGTGTTGGAAGTCTTTGCCGGAGCAATCAGGCAAGAGAAATAAATAAAAGGCATCCAAATTGGGAATGAAGAAGTTAAATTATCACTCTTTGCAGATGACATGATTCTATATATAGAAAACCCTAAAGACTCCACCAAAAAGCTATTAGAAACAATTAACGAATACAGTAAACTTGGTGGCTACAAAATCAACGTAAAAAAGTCCATTGCATTCCTATGTACTAACAATGAAATCTCGGAAAAAGAAATACAAAAAGCAATTCCTTTTGCAATTGCAGCAAAAAGAATAAAATACCTAGGAATAAGTTAACCAAGGATGTGAAGGACCTATATGTTAAAAACTATAAGACATTCTTGAAAGAAATTGAAGAAGACACAAAGAAATGGAAAGACATTCCGTGCTCATGGATTGGAAGAATCAACATAGTTAAAATGGCCATATTACCCAAGGCAATATACAGATTTAATGCAATCCCCATCAAAATCCCAATGGCATTTTATTTTTTTTGTTGTTGTCTGAAGGTGACTGGCAGCAATGGCTAAATTAGTCATACTGCTAATTTACCTCCAAAGATTTGTTTAGCACATCAGAAATACCTTTTCTCTTGACATAAAGAAAAAAGCAATGGCATTTTTTAAAGAAATAGAACAAAAAATCATCAGGTTTGTTTGGAACCACAAAAGACCCCATATAGCCAAAGCAATCTTAAGAAAAAAAAACAATGCTGTAGGTATTTACTCCCTGACTTTGGCTTGTACTACAGGGCTACAATAATCAAAACAGCATGGTATTGGCAGAAAAACAGACACATAGACCAATGAATAGAATTGAGAACCCAGAAATAAAACCACATAAATATGGACAGATAATTTTTGACAAAGAAGCTAAAAACATACAATGGAGGAAAGACAGACTCTTCAATAAATGGTGCTGGGAGAATTGGATAGCCACGTGCAAAAGAATGATACTAGACTGTTATCTGTCACCATGTAGCAAAATTAATTCAGAATGGGTCAAAGACTTGATCCATTTGGGCTAATATCCAAAATGTACAAGGAACTCATGAAACTCAACAACAAAAAAACAAACAACCCAATTGAAAAATGGGCAGAGGACCTGAAGAGACATTTCTCCAAAGAGGACATACAAATGGCAAATAGACATATGAAAAAATGCTCAACATCACTAATCATCAGAGAAATGTAAATAAAAACCACAATGAGATACCACCTCACCCCACTCAGAATGGCTATCATCAAAAAGTCAAACAGTAATAAGTGTTGGAGAGGCTGTGGAGAAAAAGAAACCCTCATACACTGTTGGTGGGAATGCAGATGGTGCAGCCGCTATGGAAGGCAGTGTGGAGGTTCCTCAAAAAATTTCAAATAGAATTACCATTTGACCCAGCAATCCCTCTCCTGGGTATCTACCCAAAAAGTCTGAAAACATTTATACTTAAAGACACGTGTGCTCCAATGTTCATTGCAGCTTTGTTTACGGTGGCCAAGACATGGAAACAACCAAAATGTCCTTTGATAGATGAATGGATAAAGAAGTGGTGGTATATATACACAATGGAATACTATTCGGCGGTAAGAAAAAGTGATATAGGAACATTTGTGACAACATGGATGGATCTTGAGAGTATAATGCTAAGCAAAATAAGTCAGACAGCAAAAGTAGAGAACAATATGATTTCACTGATATGTGGTGTATATGCCAAAAACAACAAAGAACAAGACAAACAAATGAGAAACAAAAACTCATAGACACAGACAATAGTTTAGTGGTTACCAGAGGGTAAGGGGTGTGGGAGGTGGGTGATAAGGGTAAGGGGGATCAAATATATGGTGATGGAAGGAGAACTGACTTTGGGTGGTGTAATACAGAATTGTACACCTGAAATCTATGTAATTTCACTAACAACTGTCACCCCAATAAATTAAAAAGAATAATAAAATAAAATAAAATAAAAATAAAAATGAACTTACGTACCCAATAATTAACTTAAAATGTATTATAAAATTGACTGTAAGAGTTATAAAACCATGATGCATAAAAGAAAACGATAAATAAAAGAAACCATCAAAATTAAAAACATTTCCTTAACAAATGCACTATAAGGAAGAAATCGTGTACCTGATCTGGTAAAGGACTCATAGCCAGAATACATAAATGATTCTTACAACTCAATAAGACCACAAAAATCTTAATTTTTATTTTTGAAAATTGGACAAAAATACTTGAATAGGCTTTTCAGCAAAGAAGATACACTAAGCTACTAAGCATGTCCAACATCATTAGCTCCTAGGGAAACGCAAATTAAAACCAATATGAGATAACACTGCATATCAATTAAAATGATTCAAATTAAACGTACTTGGAGCACACCAACTCTTGGTGATGATGTGGAACAGCCAGGATTGGCTACACAATTTGTGGGAGCCACTGAAAAATGGAAATACAGGGCCCCTTATTTATAAAACAAGGACAAAGCATTACTAACAGGATTAAAATTAAGTTTTTCCTTTCTTCAGCAGTTTTTCCATGGGTCATGGTGTTATTTATTTGCAATTTAATGTCTTTCTAAATAAATAATTTTAATTTAATTATTCACATGAATTGTACTGTTTATCCTTATACTGTACAATGGCAGTTTTAAATGAAAATATCAAAGCATTGAACTTTATGAAGAATTACGGAAATTACACAATTCACCTGGCTTGTCACTAGAGGGAGCTTTCAATTAGGCCAGAAAAAAAAAAAAAAGTCAGACTAGAAAGCAGGAAAAGGAAGAGACTTTCCCCAGTTATGGAGAATCCTGGGGGAGTGTCGGGCTAATTTTGGTGTGTGTTCCATCTGCACTTGAGAAGAATGTGTTTTCTGCAGTTGTTCCATAGAGTGTTCTATAATTGTCAACTACTTTTGTTTGATTAATAGAATCTTACCAAAAAAAATTTTGAAAGAATATGTGTATTTCATAAAGAAAATTTTCTTACAGTGCTTCTGGTGACATTGTACAAACATCTCCTGAACAATAGCAGGTGGTAGTATTATCAAAACTCAGTCCCACATTAAGGCCAAGCAACTGCACGATACTGACAGCATATGACTCCAAAGATGAACCCTCTGGATACTAAATATAAGGAAAATAAAGGAAAAAATATTTAGCTAAGAATCCTAAACAGTAATTAAAAAACAATAGTTACTATCATCAAAAATTAGTATATGAAAAAATCATTTTTAAAATTTATTAATATACCCAAGATAACAATGTAGATTCAATTGTAGTAATCTAAGCATTTGGATGATTATATAAGTAAACACAAAAGTTTAATTTTAAAATACTATTATGTAGTCGCACAACAGCCTAGCCAACTGTCCCTCCATGTCTTTCCTTAAGGAAAGAAGAGTTTGTGAGATTGTGCCTTTCTGGGACTCTGTTCCATCCTTGTGTTTACACCTTATGTCTCTCTGTCTGATCCCCAAAAGATGGTTTGCAGCCAAAGACGGGTAAGATATCTCACGGGAGATACAACCTAAGCCAGGCGGAACGAGTAGGGACCCCTAATGAGCTACCTTAGAAGAATAAGAGAAGGGGCCTTGCCTCCCCTTACCCCTGCCTGGGAAAGTCTGTTGCGCGCCCTGGCTTTTTCCTTGCAGCTGTTTGTGAGAGAAGTCATGAGAACAACAAAGATCAGTTCTCTCCACTTATCTCTACGGAGCTGTTACAATATGAGAGACTTGACCTTGAGAAGGTACAGACCTTAGGTAAGACATCATGGGAACTTGTGCTTCGGCTGTTTGAAGGTTAAAATAATTGGCTTGGAATGTTTCTATAACGTGATAAGTGAGTCTCACAAACCGTGCCAAAAACACTGCTACTCCCTTGTATACTTATCAATAAAAGCCTCCAGTCGGCTTTATTCAGGGCTCCAGTCCTCTGAGACTGAGAGACCCCTGGCCTTCTGAGAGATTTAACAGCATTAAGTCTCTGTTTGTTTCTTTCTTAAAAACTTAACCCAAACCGCCCCTTCTCGCCTCCTCACTGCCCTTGTTGCGCGGGACGCAACACTATTACTTACTTAAGACCAGCCATCTTAGCAAATCTAATAGAGTCTTAAACACCACATTGTATTGCTTCTTTTAATTATTTTAAACAAAATGCCTCTAATCTTTTATTTTAATAATCAATTCTACATTTTCTTTGTAGAATGCAGCTTCTAAAATGGGTCCCAATGATCCCTGCCTTCTGCTACTTATGTCATTGTGTATCCCACTCCACTGACTGCAAGTTGGACTTATTGACTTGCTTCTAATTAATTGAATATAATAGAAATGATTTGTCATCATTTCCAAGATAGCTTATAAAAACACTGACTGCTTGGATTCCATGTCTCACTCTCCTCACTCTGGGGGAAACCAGCCAGCTACTATGTCATGAAGAAGGCCTGTGGAAAGGCCCACATGTGTGAGCTTGGGAAAAGATTTTCTAAGGTGTTCCAACAGCCATGTAACTGAGGTTGGAAGCAAATCATCTCTGTGATGAACCATGAGATAACTACAGCACTAGTTGACAACTTGATTTCACCCACTATGCTGCTCCTAAATTCCTATTTCACAGAAGTGTGTTGATTTCATCTGCTAAATTTGATCAGTTATGTAATAGTTATGTAGCAATAGATAACCAATACAACCTCAGTAGGAATTGTTGTTCTCCCCTGGATCACTTCCAATTGCTGTACACAGACATTTATAGCAGCTTTATGCATAATTGCCAAAGCTTGCAAGCAACCACAATGTCCTTAAGTAGGTGAGTGGATACATAAACTGTGGCACATTTCAGGTAACACAATATTATTCAGCACTAAAAAGTAATGAGCTATCAAGTAATGAAAAGGAATGGAGGAAACTTAAATGCATTTTATTAAGTGAAAGAAGCTAATCTGAAAAGGCTACATACTATATGATTCTAACTACTGTATTTCCCCGAAAATAAGATCTACTCAGACAATCAGCTCTAATGTGTCTTTTGGAGAGAAATTAATATTATTTTAGTATAATATAAGACCAGGTCTTAGCTAACATAATATAATATGAGACCAGGACTTGTATTAATTTTTGCTCCAAAAGATGCATTAGAGCTGATTGTCTGGCTAGGTATTGTTTTCGGGGAAACAGGGTATATGACATTCTGAATAAAACAAAATTATGAAGACAATAAAAGGTCCATTGTTGCATGTGGGGAGGGGAGAAATTAATAAGCAGAGCATAGAGAATTTTTAGGGTAGTGAAAATGCTCTGTATGATACCATAATGTGTGTGTGTGTGTGTGTAAAGATTGAACCCTAAGGTAAACTATGGACTTTGGGTGATTTTGATTTGATGAGTCAATGTAGGTTCACCTTTGGTAAAATATACATATATATTTTATATATATACAGAGGGTGCTAAAAAATGTACACACATTTTAACAAAGGAAACACTGTATTATTATAATACTCAATATATACTGATAACAAAAGATGAATACAAGTCATGTTTGACTCTGCAATTATAAGAGGTGCTCAGAGTGGTGCTCAAAGTGGACAATCAGCGTCCAGACACTTCCATTTACGGTGAACTACTGCTTGAGCATAGATAACATCTCTTAAAATGTGTATACATTTTTTGACACCCCGGTATATATATATGAAAAAAGATATATATATATATATGTATTTGTATATATATGTATATATCTAATATATATATATATATATCTAATATATATGTATGTATGTGTATATATATGTATGTATGTATATATGTGTATATATATATATATATATATATATATATATATATATATATATGGAAAGGAGGGGGAATCCTGGTGATTGATGTTGGAAACAGAGGATGTTATGCATGTGTGGGGGCAAGGGTACGGTATATGAGAAATCTATGTCTTCCCCTCAATTTTGTGTGAATCTAAAAGTGCTCTAAAAAATAGCCTTTAAAAAATAACTAGTTGGTTCCTGATGGACCAGGAGCAAGATATCATTGTGAGGGAGTGCCAAGTAAAGAACCATTTAGAGGAAAAGATGTCCATGACCCATGAAGATATTTCTAAATTTTGTTTCCCACATATTGCCCTGGGTTTCTTATTGTTCAACTGTAGCCACTAAGAGGTAGCAAACAACAATTAACTGATGCATCGGACATTTCAGTCCACCTTCAGAGGAGAAAGAGTAATTTCATTTACTGGAAGACTGCTTGAACCCAAGCAATCCCTCCTTCCTCCATCCAAGCTTTTGATCAGATGAAGTGCCTAGGACAAAATACAAGACCTTTCCATGACACTCCTTATCTCCTTCAGAGTTACAGACATCATAAAGAATAATCAAGTAATTTTCTCAGGAGATAAAATGCTGGTCTCTTGAAAAAGGCATTCAATACAACTTTCATGTCTCTGATGGACCCCAGATAGCTGATTTAATTGACAGATATAATAATGGTCTTCTCAAATAATTCCTTTTCAAATTCTAGTCCAGCAAATGGACCCTGAATGGGTGTCCATATTGACCAAAGTCTTAATCTCTCTTAATTCCAGGAGCCTTGGATGACTTGCACCTCACTTCAACTTTTAAAACGTTTCCCAACCGCCCTTTCCTATATTTAAAGGGCTATGTCTTGCCCTCATGTATACAAAGACTCATTATATATGAGGCCCTTTAATTATATCTCCCCTATCTTTATAATTTTTTTTATCTTGTCCCATGCCCATAAGAGCTGAGGCCTGATCCAGGGTGCATACTCCACTGAGATCTGTAAACCATAGATTTCCTCATGGTCCAGTTATCTGCTAATATGATATGACACCCATTTGAGCTTAAACTTCCAACACACACACACACACACACACACACACACACACATCCCTATCATGTGCAGCTGCACATCATCCTGCTGACTGTTGGTCTCATTACTATTGGTCTCAGTGCTTTCATTGGTGTGCAATCTGGAAGCCCAAATCTTCCAAGTAGGCCACTGTTTCAACCAAACATGGCAAATACTGAGGTCCACATGCCACTGAGTACGACTAATACAAACCCTACAATCCAAAGACCTCACCCTTTGCCTGTCACCAACCAAACTAACTGAGCAAAGGGTCCATAGTAACCAACTATAGCCTAATTCTGGAGCCCCAACCTCAAGCACAGATATTTTAAATAGCAAACAATCTGACACTCTATTAACAACATTAGCAACATTTAACTAAATTAGGTCATGTGGTTTAAAATCTGTTTACAACAGAACCCTTCTCATCACTTAATAGGGCAAAATGTCAGACTGCTACATACTCTTACATCCGCCTATGCTTAATTTCGGCTTTAACTGTGCCAGTCAGGCTCTGGTACAGATGCCAACATCACTTTGGCTAGCTGTGCACCCATAAGCCCCTTGAGTTAAATGATATTTATAGTCAAGGTCCCAAGGCCCAGGCCCAATAATTCAAATTACACAGTACCTCAGCATTATTATAATAATTACAGAGTCACAAAAACAAGTAGGTATCAAACTGAAAAGGATACCCCAACTCTACATCTCAAACAACATTGCCCTGGCCCAGGATCACTGCTAGAGGTGACATCACCTCAGACAATATCACTCTAGCCTAAGAGCTTCCTGATAGAGATCTCTCCTGTACCGGAGACAGCTTTACCTCCACACTCGGCATGTACATGGACTGCCTCTCTTAAGGCACAATTGGACACCGGAAATTTATTGATTTTCTTACTTTGATGTTAGAAAATCTACTGTGTTTCCTGAACCTGCTGTCTGGTATAGTTTTTGTTCTTTGTCAAACATATAACCTGGCACTCCAGGTCTAAAGGAAAGTCTGGTCAAAGTTACTACTATATGTGCCATGCTAAAAACTAATGGAGAGTATTGCTTTCCCTAGGAGTCACCTGCTTCATATCAGTGAACATCTTGACCCCCTGGGGAGAGGCACACTCACTCTCCAGTGCCTTCTCCTACTACCCTCTCCAGTTTTCTACCACAACCTCCCACCGTACACTTCTGACCATGACCACAGCCACCTCTTCTCTTTGGTTACATACAAATATGACTAATCGTTACATATCCTTTACCAAACTAGCAATCGATATTCTCGAACAACATAAACTGCCTGATCTGACTTGCCACTTTGACTCAAGAAATACGCCAGGATATTATTGTCAAAAAAATAAAAAATAAATACATATATAATTAATATACATGGCAATGTTAATATATGTATACATATAGTATGCATATAATTTTAACACAATTTACAATTCCACAACGATACTGTTAGGGGCTCCAGAAATTTCAGATCTATTTCTTTGGCTAGTGCTATATAAATGGGAAATTTTGTTATGTGTTGGCCTAAAAGGATTCCTTATACTTTTCCTTGTTTTCCTCCTTTTTATTCTCATAGTAAAATGTTTTCTATGTTGTTTACTGCAACTTATGCCCTAGTCTCTAAAAGCTGTCTTTTTTATTACCCCAAATGTTCAATAATATGTCAACAAGGCTAATTGAATTAATGACTTTTTTTTATTTTCTGTATTCTGATGCTTTGATACCTGAGGCCTTTCCAACTCTGGAGGACTGCCCCTGCTAGAGTTACCCAATTCTTTAAGATAGTGAAAAAAACTCACCTGCAAGTGTTCTTTGCATATGCAAAGCAATCAGTCCACAGCTTATACAACTTACCACCTGCTTTATCAGGCTCACATATTTAATAGGTGGATCAGACCATGATCCACCTATTAAAATTACACCACAGTCAGGCATCAGACAACTAGAGACAGCCTCTATGCAGCAGAGCATGCTGAAATTTTTCAAACTAGCCAATACTAGACCTGCTTACGCTCCCTTGCCCATTCATTCCCAAGGAAACCAAAATACAGGTTGTTGCCCATGTTTTCCCCTTGCTCCCTATTCTTCCTGAGCAATCCTAGTGCTTCCTCATCTGGCCCCTGAATAGTGCATAATGCCTCCTTTTTTTTAGGGAACTAAGAATATAATAAACTTCTTCCTGTAGGACAGTCATTTCCATGTCTGTATGTATTTCCATCCTGATGTGAACAACACCCAGGTAACCTTTAAAAAACTTTCAAATTAGATTAATAGGTTCTACTTTCTTTCAGTTAGTTTTGTCTATTAATTGCAATTAGATTACATCTAAAGCAATTGTAAATATATATGATAAACTTTAAGGAAACTGCTTAAAATTTTTTCAAATATAATTCATATGCAAAGAGAGGGGAGAAAATGGAATCATATAAAATGTGCAATTGGATGTCAGAGGCAGGGCAGGGTAAGAGGTCCCTTGATCTCTCCCCTTAAAGTTACAAGTTGAAAAGCTATAATTCAACAAAGGATTCCCTAATCAACACACAAACAAATCTGAGAGATTCATGCATCAAAACATCTAAAAGTGGGTCAATTGTGGTGAACAGAGTGGGAAGCGAAGGAGAAGTGCAGAGATGAAGGCTGCGGGACACAGCCCAGAGCTCACTGTTGTCCCAAAAGAGGAGAGGATTGATTCTGCAGGTGTACTCTCTGTGGCCCCAGCAATCCTACCTGAGGGATCAGCGATTGGGGCAGGGACCTTGGGGAAAAGACTGAATACAGAAGTGTGACAACTGTGGTCTAACAGCCCTCACTGCCAGGCAGAATACAAAGCCATCGAACCTGGCCTCCTTCCCCCACCCTCCCAGAGCTTGCCTCCTCTACACCCTCCTAGTGTTTGCAGTGGGTCCCAGAAAAAAATGGTAGTAGTGATGGATTAAAGAGAAGAATATCTACAGCCCTGAGAACCAGAGAGACAGCTCCTGAGTGGCAGATGCACAATGTGGCTAACTCCCGTGATAAAGGAGGAGCTATACAGGTGAGGCAGCTGCGGTCGGGGAGTCACCATTACTTGGAGAAGAATAAAGCCACAAACCCACCAGCTGCCTCTCCCAGCCCATGCCACCCTGCTGCTTGACCTGTTGATCCCAGCAGGGGCAACCAGGGCTGCTGAGGCACACAGCTCTGCATCTAGCTGCAGGAGCAGCACTGGAATTTTAGGGGCTCAGAACCCCATCACTTACCACATCCTCTTACAGGGGTAGTACCCTGAGACTGAGGTGACATGATCACAGAGGAGAATCCCACCTCCCCAGGTAGTCTCCTACCCTGTAAGAAGATGAAACAGGGCAAGAGAAAATAAGACACTCCAGTACTACCTACTGATAAGCAAAAGAAATACCTCTTCATATCTACCTACTGCAGCATTCACTCCCATAGATGCACAGGAAGATAAATAATCCATTAATTACCATGAATAAACCAGGTAATAGGCAGCTCAGAAAGAAAATAAAATACCTCCAGAAAATAAATTTGAGGACATGGAAATATGTAACTTAAATGATAGAGAATTCAAGATTGCAGGTCTGAAAAAAATCAACAAGATGCAAGAAAACTCAGATAGGAAGCTCAATGAGCTCAGAAATAAAATCAATAAACAAAATGAATATTTTATCATAGAGATTGAAATTTTAAAAAATAACCAAATAGAAATTCTGGAGCTGAAGAACTCAATAAAGGAGAGGAAGAATAAAATAGCGAGCTTAGAAAATAGAGCTGACCAGATAGAGGAAACAATTAGTGATATCAAAGATAAAAATCTGGAAATGATGCAGATGGAAGGAGAGAAAGACTTGAGAGTTAAATAAAAGAACTCTACAAGAACTGTCTGACTCCATTAGAAAGAGCAATAGAAGAACAAAGGGTATATCAGAAGGAAAAGAGGAGGAGAAGGGCACAGAAAGCCCATTCAAACAGTCAATGAGAACTTCCCAAACCTGTGTAAAGAACTGGATCTTCAAATCCAAGAAGGAAACTGAACACTTAATTACCTCAATCCAAAAAGGCTTTCTCCAAAGCACATTATATTGAAGCTGTCAAAAATTAATGGCAAAAAAATAATTCTCAAGGCAATCAGGGAAAAAAGACTTTCCTTACAAAGGAAAGTTTATTAGGTTATCATCAGATTGTTCAGCAAGAACTCTACAAGTCAGGGGGAGTGGAATCAATATTGAAATTATTCAAAATACTAGCCATGAATACTATATATCCAGCAAAGTTATCCTTTAGATATGAAGGAGTAATAAAGATCTTTCCAGATATTCAGAAGCTGAGGGAATTTTCCACTGCAAAGCCTTACAGGAAATACGGAAAAAGGTTATTCTACCTAAAACCAAAAAAAAAAGAAGGACAAAAAACTATGAGTAAGATTACTAACAGATAGAAGCAGGAAACTTCAACCTTTATTCAGAATAGGGCACTATACACTTAAATATAACGTCAACGTTAAAGGAGGTGAAAACATTTAAGAAGAAATCAGGCAAGAAAAAGAAAAAGGAATCCAAATTGGAAAAGAAGTAAAACTGTCACTACTGTGTTTCCCCAAAAATGAGACCTGGCTAGACAATCATCTCTAATGCGTCTTTTGGAGCAAAAATTAATATAAGACTCAGTCTTATTTTACTATAAGACCACGTCTTATCTAACATAATAGAATATAAGACTGAGTCTTATATTAATTTTTGCTCCAAAAGACGCATTAGAGCTCATTGTCCGGCTAGGTCTTATTTTGGGGGGAACACGGTATTTGCAGATAATATGATATAATATATAGAAAACCCTGAAACTCCTAAAACCAAAAAACTATTTGAACTAAAAAACAACTTTGTAAAGTTGCTGGATATAAAATCCATACACAAAAGTCCCTTGCATTCTATACACTAATAATAACAAACGATCAGAAAGAGAAATTTTAGAAGACAATCCCATTTACAATAGCAATAAAAACAATAAAATATTAGAAATAAATTTAACCAAGGAGGTAAAAGATCTCTACTCTGAAAACTATAAGATATTGATGAAAGAAACTGAAGATGACACAAATACATGGAAAGATATCCCATGCTTGTGGTTTGAAAAAATTAATATGGTTAAAATGTCCACATTACCCAAAGCTACCTATAGATTCAATGCAATCCCTACCAAAATGGCATTTTTCATAGAAATTGAAAAATCCATGCTAACATTTGAATAGAACCACAAAAGACCCCAAACAGCCAAAACAGTCCTGAGAAAGAAGAACAAAGCTGGAGGTATCACACTTTCTGTTTTCAAACTATATTACAAAGCTGTAGCAATCAGAAAGTATTGTATAAGCATAGAAACAGACACACAGACCAATGGAACAGAATAGAAGGCTCAAAAATCACCCCCTTATTATACAATCAACTAATATTTGACAAAAGAGCCAAGAATACTCAACTGAGAAAAGACAGTCGCTTCAATAAACTGGTGGGAAAACTGGATATTCACATACAAATAATTAAACAGCACCCCTTATCTTATACCACTCACACAAACTAACTCAAAAAGAATTAAAAATTTTAATGTAAGAAGGGAAATCACAAAACTCTTAGAAGAAAACACAATGAAAAATCTCCTTGACATTTGTCTTGGCAATTTTATAGATACGACTCCAAAACCATAAACAAAAGCAAAAATAATCAAGTGGGACTACATCAATATACAAAGTTCTACAGAGCAAAAGAACCAATCAATAAAATGAAAAGACAGCCTACAGAATGGGAGAAAATATGTGCAAATTATACATCTGAAAGCAGCTAATGTCTACAATATCGGAACCCATACAATTCATTAGCAAAAAACAAATAATCTGATTAAGTTAATCGTCAAAGGACCTGAATAGACTTTTTTCCAGAGAAAATATTTAAATGACTAACAGGTACATGAAAAGGTGCTCAACATCACCAATCATTAGGGAAATACAAATCAACGCCACAAGAGATATCACCTCATACCTATTAGAATGACTATTATCAAAAAGACAAGAGATAAGAAATGCTGGTGCAGATATGAAGAAAATGGAAACCTGTAGCCTGTTGATGAAAATATAAACAAGTATATCCACTATAGAAAAAAGTATGGTGGTTCCTGGAAAAAAATTAAGAAAGAACTACCATTTGAATCAGCAATTCCACTTCTTGGTATATATCTAAAGGAAATGAAATCACTATCTCAAAGACATATCTGTACCCCATGTTCACTACAGATTATTCACAATAGCCAAGATATAGAAAAAAACCTAAGTGCCCAGTGATAGATAAACGGATAAAGAAATTGTGACATATATGTTTGTGTGTATTTATGTATGTGTGAATACACACATACACACAAAACATGGATGAAACTTGAGGGCATTATGCTAAGTGAAACAAATCAGAGAATGACAAATACTTTATAATGTTACTTTTGTGTGGAATCTAAAACAACCAAACTCTTAGAAACAGAGAACAGACTGGTGGGTGACGAGGATAGGGACTGCAGGGCGGGAATGAGTGAAATTGGTTAAAGAGTACAAACTTCAAGTTTCTGGAGATGCAGTGTACAGCATGGTAACTACAATTAACAATACTGTATTGTATATTTGAAAGTTGCTAAGAGAGTAGATCTTAAAGGTTCTCACCACACACTCACACACAAATAGTAACTATGTGAGATAATGGATGTGTTAACCTTATTATGACAATCATTTCCCAATATATACATATGAGTATGTCAAATCATTACATTGCAGACCCTAAACTTACATAATGTTATAACAGATACACACCAGAACTGATTTTAAATATGTCTGATCTTTCAATGGCAGTTTGCTTCATTGTAGATGCTACCAAAAGTCAACCAACTATACAAATTGGTCAATATAAAAATAGAATGTACATTTCTTTTTCTGAAGCACACTCAAGTTAATTCCTTTTCCTGTTTTTCATATAGCTTGTTGTAAAAGGAGTATAACTCTGTAGTAAGGGCTCATTCTCACGTTCCCCAGAAACCAGTAAGTTATGAATATTCGAGAGCTGTTTCTTCATACAAATCTGCTCCTCCCAAAAATATAATAAAGACTTGAATGCAATAATAAAATATATACCTTAAAATAGAAAAAATAATAAACGTCCCTTAATAAAAAAAACACATGACTGTATATCAATTATTAATTTTGAGATAAAATTTAATGTTTAATAATTAACATTAAAATTGCATTGAATATATAATAAATATTGATGCAAGCATATACCATTCAAAGCAATTAAAATTTGATTAACAAAAGTCAAATACAGTTTTTTAAATCAAAGTGACATGATCAGTTCAATTCATAAATGTTCTATTTTTAAAGCAACTATATACAGTTTAATTTTTATGTTCCAAATTAGTAATATAAAAAACTATTAAAATAATGAGTAAACTAAGTTATATATTTATTCATTCTTAAACTATTTAGAAAATTTTGAAACATGAAAATAATGAGAGCAAACTGGATAATAATTACATACCAGAGCAACTCCTGCAGCATTATTCTTATTACATATTCTTCCAGGAATTGTGGCTCCTATAAAACTAGGATGTTTCTTGAAGCTAAAAAATAAGAATTTTCCTTATAATTGTATTAAAGACTGATATTGTTTATGATAACATTTTCATAGCAATAAACATTATTGAACAATTACTGTCCTAAGTATACTGCTACTCTGAATTAAGCTATTTAAATACTTTTTTCTCACACCTACAATGTTAAGAATATTGTAAATTTTGTATTTGATAAACACCCAGAGTGTAATAAGGATAAGTCTTAATAGTTATGCAAAATGCAACTGCACTGATGGTTATAGTTTTTATTCTGGTTCCTGCTACATTTGTAGCCCTGAAACTTCAATTTTTTGTTACCTCCTTATTCATATATTCACTAAAACTGAATAGATTTTTCTATGCATTACAGTCTAGATAGTGTAACAACTCAATATACTCATGTTGTTAGAGCACAAAACATGAGAATTAGATGAGATAAGATATAGAGATAACAGGTAGTAAATGTTTATAAGCCAAGCAACATCAAAGTGTACCACTCATAATTAATCTCCTTTCAATACTTTTATGTAATTTTACTTTTATCAAGCAATTTTATGTTGGTGGGTAGAAGTTTTTAAGTCTTGCCTCACATTAGCAATTGAGGACAAGAACTTTAACTTACATTTTTTCCCATCCCAGTCATGTCTACCAAAATTATAGAATATAATATATATTTAAGTAAATGTTTATTTTTCATAATTAACATATTAAATCATTTTGGATTGTTCCTTTAGTGCTATACAAATACAGAATACTATACTCACGCAAGTAAGTATGCAGTATGATAAGGTCGGAAGACATGTTTTGATTTCCATTCTAAAAATCTAAATAATATCTGATTAGGATTTCCCACAGTAGAAATCTTATTTTTATTTGACCAGATTTCTATGGAAGATATTACAACAGTCAGTTTTAATTGAGTAAGCATCTAAAAGAAGATAAACAAAAATTTTTAAATAAATTTGAACATTAAACTTTTATAAAATGCTTATGACATTCCATATGATTCTGGAAACTCTTTAATAGCATAACCAAATACTATACATATCAATATATTACATATGCTTTTACAAAATATATAAACAAAATAGTTTTTAAAAACTTACAGTGTTGACAAGGCCAATTATCTGAATAACTTTCTGTGTTACAGCCTTTATATCAGAGCCCATGTAATCGAACTGGAAAAGATAAATTATTTTTAAAAATTAGTGGGTGCGGGTAAGGGGGATCAAATATATGGTGATGGAAGGAGAACTGACTCTGGGTGGTGAACACACATGGGATTTATAGATGATGTAATACAGAATTGTACACCTGAAATCTATGTAATTTCACTAACAATTGACACCCCAATAAATTTAAATAAATAAAGAAAAATCTTCCTTTCTAAAATAAAAAAAAAATTTAGTGGGTTCCATTAACATATCACCTACCCTTTATATGTACAATGTACTATATAGTAAAGCAACCACAGAACTACATTCTAATTATAATCCAAGAAATGAATAATGATGTATAATGATTTATAAAAATAATTTAATTTACATAATAAAAACATTTAATAACATGATTTTAAACAATGTTTACTGCACTCCACTTGTCATTATTTACTATTTATGAAAACCAAATCATAACTTTTTTAAAATGTGGAATTTCAAAATATACTTATTTCTAAAACAATACATATAATCACAAACCAAAAAAATGTACACATAAAGAGGGGAAATCCTTAATGAGAGGTTCACTGTTAAAGTGATTCTGAATATTGTGTTCAGATACATCCTTTGATGTCACCGTGTAACTCATGTTCTAATTTCTTCTTTATTCCATTAAGCTCTTTCTATATCTACTTGCTTAAAAATGCCCCGACAATATTAAATAGCAAAAGTAACATCACGTATGTGAGTTTTGCTCCCGAGTTTTCATTGGAAAACCTCAAATATTTCATCATTAAGTGGTGTCCCAGTGTCCCACTAGAGCTAAGTATTTTAGATCATGTTGAGAAACATATATTTATAAATATTCCTATTTATTAAAGCTTCTATAAATAGTGTTGTTTGATTATTAGCCTTTTTGAAGCATACCAACATGACAATTTTCATCTTTTGACATATTGATGCAATACATTTCATTAACGTATTACTTAATATTAACCCATTGTTATATTCCTTGATCAAAACATTATATTCTATATATCAAAATTAATATAAGACTATATCAAAATTAATATAAGGTTTTGTTTAGAAGTTTGCAGCTTTTAGAAAGATGGGTCTGTTACTCACGTGTGTGCATGCACAGATTTTGTCATGGAGCAAAGGAATGTTGCTTAGTAAATAACTACCTAAAATTGTTAAGCTGCATTTGTTAAGTTTTTCCTGTATCCTTGGATTAGATTATCATGTGAATTATGTCTTCCTGAAACATTTTTAAGAACTCTTCTTTAAACAATCTATACCTGACACTAGCCACTAACCCATTACAAGTCTTTTTTTCCCAGCCTTTTGAGATATCACTGACATATAACATGGTGTAAATTGAAGGTGTACATTGTGATGATTTGATTTAAATTCTCATCTCCTTTGGAGAATTCATCAAATTTGTGTTTGTGTGAATCTTCTCCAAGGCCATACGTATATCGTCTCAATCCTTCTTAACACCATAGTATGTTTTTGCTTAATTATACTATCTACCTATTTATTTTTCTTTTCAACAAACCAGCTCTTGAATTTATTTATCCATTTTAATGTTTCTATTTATCATTAACTTATGCTTTTTATTATTGCCTGGTCTTCTTACATTTCTCATTTTATAGATTTAAAACTTTAAATTGAAAGCTCCATTCATATGTTTCTCAGTCTTATTTTTCTTATAGGAAATTCTTTCAAGAATATTAATGTCCTCTGTGTTTAGTTTTGGTACTGTCATCTGTGGTGGGCATTATGCCTATTTACTAATATTCAGATCTCTTCTGGTTCAGGAACCCTTATTTTTTAAAGAAAAGTATGGCCAGGTGATTCGCTTTGGTCAATGAAATGAGGGCAAAAGTGATGAACATCACTCGTGAGGGGAAGTATTTCCTTGTTGCAGCTCATATCTCTGGTCTGTTCTTTTATTGGCTTCACAATGGAAAGGAAACTATCAATACAGAAATGTATCAAAAAATTCTGAAATGCGAAGCCAACACATGAAAGACAGCTGACCTCAAGAGTCACCAAGATCCATAGCTGACCTCTGTGAATGAAAAATAAACTGTTCAGCCACGAAGATGCTGGGGTTATTTTTTACCATAGCATAACCAGGCCTGTTCCAATCAATATGTATCCTTCAATTTTTTAAATACTGTATAGAATTAATTTCTAGTTTACAGCAATAGTTTTTCTTTCCATCTTTCAAAAGTTACTCATAAAAGTGTTTAAAATTTTTCACTTCTTTTTGTCTTACCTTTTTTCATTCCTTATTGTTTTAATATATTGCGAAAGAGTTTTGGCATAGCAGTTTTTTTACTTTTACAAATTATTTTTTTTCCTTGTGACCTAGAGATGTCTACCTTTTCTAAACATATCTGTAGACATTTGAATGTATTTGGCACCCATTCATAAGGTTGAAAGGTCAGTAAGTTTTTAGTAAACCAAGCTAATGAATAATTTGATCTTTATATGTTAACATTTATTTTCTGTCTGTTAAAAGCTAAGCAAAATGTCTTAATCTGCTCTACTATAGTTTTTCTTTTTGTTAGTTTCTTCTGAGTATTTCCAGAAGTTCTTATAGTTCATCATAACTCACTTGGCAACTAAATGTTTATTATTAGAAATGTATCTTTAATTTGAATTGTATCATTCAATATAAAATATCCCTCCATTATTCTATTTAATAAATGGAAAGATATCTCATGTTGTGGACTGGAAGACTCAATAATATTAAAATGTCCATGTTACTTAAAGCTATCTACATATGCAGTGAAATCCCCATGAAAATCCAATGGTACTTTTTTTGGAGGGGGGCAGAAATAGAAAATAAAAATCCTAAAAGACGAATAAAGTTAGAGGCCCTTACTTCCTAATTTCAAAACTTACTATAAAGCAATAATAATGAAGATTATGTGGTACTAGTTTAAAGACAGACATATAGAGCAATGGAATGGAATAGAGAGCCCAGAAATAAAGCATTGAATATATCGTCAAAGGATTTTCAAGAAGGGTGCAAAGATGCATATGGCAAATGAACAGTTTCTTCGACAAATGGCATTGGGAAAACTACGTATCTACATGCAAAAGAATGAAGTTGGACCCTTACCTTAAGTCATATAGAGAACTTTACTCAAAATTGATTAAAGAGCTAAATGTAAGATATAAAACTCCTAGAAGAAAACATTCGGGAAAATCTTAAGGACATTGGATTTGGCAACGACTTCTTGGATATGACACCAAAAGTTCAGGCAATAAAAGTAAAAATAGGTAAATAATAGTACATTAAACTTTACAACTTTTGTGCATCAAAGGAAATAATCAACATCAACCTAAAAAATGAGATGAAGTATTTGCAAATCATATACCTGATAAAGATTTATAAAGAACTCCTACAACTCAACAACAAAAAACAATTCGATTTTTAAATGGGCGAAGGACTTGAATATATAATTCTCCAAATAAGATAAACAAATGTCCAACATGCATATGAACAGATGCTCAACATCACTAATCATAAGAGAAATGAAAATCAAAACCATAACGAGATATCTCCTCACACCCATTAGGAAGACCATATCAAAATATAAGAAAGTAACAAGTGTTAGTGATGGTAAGGAGAAATTAGCACCCCTGAGCACTATTGGTGAGAAAATAAAATGGTGTAGCCATTATGGAAAAGAGTATGGCAGTTTCTAAAAGAATTAAACAGTATTACCATATGTTCCAGTGATCTGGCATCTGGATACGTACCTAAAAAATTCAAAGTAAGATCTCAAAGAGATATTTACACATCCATGTTCCTTGCAGCATTATTCATAGTCGGCAAGAGGTGGAAGAGACCCAAATGTCCATTCCCAGGTGACTGGATAAAGAAAATGTGTTATAAACATACATGAAGTATTATGCAGCCTTAAAAAAGAAGGAAATCTGGCACCTGCTACAACATGGATGAAATTTAAGAACATCGTGCTAAGCAAATAAGCCAGTTACAAAACGAAAAATAAAGTATGATTCCACTCATATGAAATTATATAAAGTAGTCAGGATCATAGAAACATACAGTAGAAAGGTGATGGGGGAAAGGAAAAGAAAAATTAGTGTTTAATGGGTATACAGTTTCAGTTTTCAACATGCAAATGTTTTAGATATCTATTGCACAACAATGTGAATATATTTAATACCACTAAACTATACATTTAAAAATGGGTAAGAAGCTCAATTTAATGTTATGTGTTTTTTGCTACAATAAAATAATTACACAGTTCTAATCAAACTGTGGAGAGGTTTGCTATGTAGTAATAGATAACTTACACTATCTTAAAGTCTGCTTCATCTGATATTAATCTAGCTAAACAAGTATTTTAGAATTTTTGTTTTTATGGTATATGTTTACCATCTTTGACTTTTATTATGTACCATATTTTAGATATGTCAGTTGTAAGCAGAATGTGTGTGTACGTTGCATAATAATCTTTGTCTTGCTGTCAATTAAACTTTATCTTTGGTTTTTAATTGCAGAATTTAGGCTTTCCTACATCTAACAAAATTACTTATACCAGGGGTGCCAAAAAAATGTATATACATTTTAAGAGATATTATCTACGTATTACTTTTCGAAGTAGAATTGAATTATGGTAGCAATTTGTAGTATGATGTTTCCTCAAAAGAATGTGTTAATCAAATGAATGCTAGCATCACGATGCAACAGACAGGACAGTCAAAGAAAAAGGCGGAAACATGGTTGTTGTTCAAGGAGCACAAAACCAGTTTGAAGTGGTATTTGAAATTCGAGAACATTGTGGAAGTACAAAACAGAGTATGCAACAGAACGTCCAACACGCCTAACAATTGCATGTATTCATGATAAGTGTGGGATGCATGGTATTCTGTGAAGACATTGAAACGGCATGCACAGCAATACAAGTGGACACTTTGGTCAATGTTGCTCAAGCAGTAGTTTGCCGTAATCAGAAGAGTCTGGACACTGATGGTAACCACTTTGTGCACCTCTTGTAATTGCAGAAGTAAAACATGACTTGTTTCATCTTTTGTTATCAGTATAGATTGAATATTACAATTTTAATACAGTTTTCCTTTCTTCAAATGTATATACATTTTTTGGCAACCTCTGTATGTATTTGAGTTGAAATCTTTTATCTTAACCTTAGCTTTAAAATTTGTTTCATATTTGTGAAGCAAATGCTTAATGTATAGTTTTGTTCCTTTATTGCTTTCTTTTATTTATTATGCTTAAGATTCTGCTTTCCTATTTCTAATTGCTTTGTAATTCTACAGGAATGTGACTTTAGAGTGTTTGTGGCTTTGTATTGGGTCAACTTAGCTATGATAAAATAACTCTCCAACTCTATATAGTGAGCCATGCACTTCAATTTTTGTCACCTCTACCAACATTTAGCTTCACTTCTCTGCCTCATATTTACCTCTTTGGGAATAAATGGGCTCTCCTACGGGAAAAATATTTTTGTTTTATAACCTGTATCTTAAAATATTAATATCTAAAGGTTTTGTGGATCTAAATTTATTACTTTTTATTTTGCTAACTCTTGTTCACTGTGGCAAATTTTCTTATGGATTTGGAGCTCATATATGGCTGATGTTAATCTGTAGGAATCCTGCTTGAAGTTGTATTCCTCTAGATAGAAATACCATTTTCTTCCATCAGGTGCCCTTAAATCTTACCAATGTGGGACGAATGTAGCTTTATAGCTTAGAATCTCCTAACCACCTTTGTTGTATAAATTTGAAACGTAAACCCATACAAGATCTGAATTATAGTCATGAATCCTTAGTAGGAGAATTTTGTTCATTTATTTTTCTATCATTTCATTTACTTAAAACAGAGAACAAAACACATAACTTGTTTTCTTCCAGTGCTTGAAAAAAGTGACATGTGTATTTTATAGACTACCCTTCCAATTAGGCTGAGGCAGTGAAATATTATTACTGCATGTGAGGTTGAGGGTTTGGAAAAATTATAATCTATAGATTCACTGAGGATATACTTCTTTTGAAAAAAGGAAAAATGACAAGCTTTAGAAAATGAAAACATTCTTCACTTTACAAATGCAATTAGGGATCCTATATACAAAACAAATGAATTAACAAAAACTTGGTTTATTCATAATTTTAAGAACGTATTAGTTACTTTTAAATAAAAAAAAATTTGTCAAAATGTTTTAATTTTTTATTACATCATTGAAATCAAGTTAAAGATAAATGTTAAATCATTTAAAAATAATAATGTGTAAAAGAGGACCTACCAGATCTTTATCCACAACAATATATATTTCAAGGTATCGAGGGAATAGCTTGAAAAATTCAGCTCTCTGAAAAAAACACACAACATGAGTACTGAGGAATTTCTAAAAATTTACCTTCTATTGAACTTATATTCAGAGATTAAACTAAGAGACTTGTTGCTACCAATTATATAACAAGGCTATTTTCAAATACAAAATTTAGGTACCATTCAGAAAATTTCAGTCCAAAAGTGCCTGTGGTTAAAAAAACTTTTCAGTTTTTGTCCTAATGTCCTAAATTATTTGTTTATGAGATCCAAAGCTATACAAAGTCCAGGTAGTTTCATTTCATAAGTTACACTGAATAAGTTAAAATTTAAAAGTCAACACTTACTTCTGAACTTTTTCTAACTTGATACTCTGAATTAGTATGGCTGTCTGTGCCATTGTCTCCTAAGAGAGGAATGTTAATGTTATAATTCTTTTCTTCATAAATCATGTGCATGAATCCTGATTCAGCCTCCATTGGTTCAATTCCATATGAGATGTTTTTAAATTGCAATGTTCCCCTGAATATTGAAATAATCAAAACAAGTCTAAAATGATTCTACCAAAACTATAAATCTAATATTCTACTGAGAAATTTTGGCCAGATTTTTTACATTTAGAGTCACCTTAGTTTTTCTACTTTATCTTTCTTTTTTTTTTTTTTGATGTGTTAACCAGAACTGGACCAGCAATACCACAGGATATGTATTGCTTTAAATTACAAGTATTCTAAGAGAAATATTTTGATTATCTTAAAGAAAGCATATTAGTGGCATGGATCCATGTGCTTAAACAGGTTTAAGATCTCTTCCTAGGGTACAGATTTTCAAAGCCAGTCTGTAGGACCTATAGGTACTCTCTTACTTAGTCTTAGGTCCCTTTCTTCCTTTTTGAGACACCTTACTCTACCCTGACACTTGATGTCCTAAGTCATTTGTTTATATGGGCCAAATTGAAGACACTACCTGCCTAAAAATGACTGGGGGCAGAGCCAAAGTGTCTATCAAATTGAGGCCTTCTACAATTGTCACCCATTCTAGGAAATTAAGAAATCAATAAAAACATTAAAAAATTTGGGAAAACTAAAGCAGTATGAGGAGACCAATCAACAACCCCTACACTCAAGATTGCTCATAGCCTCAAGCAGCAGATCTTGTCAGAATCAACAAGTAGCCTCCCATGTAGAATAGATGTTGCCAGAGTGACCAACTTTATTTTATCATAATTCTGGCTTACTCTTTAGCAAATTGAAATAACCAAGGTGACTGTACAACCAGAAAAGATATATGGAGGATCAACTAATACACTAGCGAGATCTACTAATGGCAAATGGAATATCTTTAAATTAGCCACAACCTGAGTCCTGAACATGTGCTGAGTGACACAAGAGAACTTGGAAAACCTGTAATATATCCATGATAACTGCAATTCATCTGAAAAAAAAGAAAAACACACACACACAAAAAAAAATGGATAACTTATTTTTAAAATGGACCTCCCAGATATGACATTTATATTTATTATATTAGCACATTAGTAGTACTTTAATATGAATGGCAACTATCTAATGAAGCTGTGCCAGGTAGAAATGAGAACTAGGCCAGATTATTCAATTTTAGTGAATGTGTAAAGTAATATGCTGGTAACTTCAGAATATTCATATTTTTAAAGGTCCAGAATAAGAAATCTGTAAGAATAAAAACTTAAGTCTTACCTGATCTAACAGAGGCTTAGCATGCTGGATGTCATCTTTATCATAAGAATAAACAACAGAAACTGAAGATAAAAATGATCTAGGCAGAAATCACAAACAGAAAACAGAAAATGTAGAAAAAAAATTATTCTTCATAATACTGGGGAATTTAAAGTAGTGCCAATTATCTTGGCATATCCCATTTTCCAAATACTTCTTTGTCATTTACAATAAATTAGGTGCTGAGGGAGGCATTTTAACTACAGTGACATATAATACCAAACTTCATGCTAATGAACAAACCAAATTGCTAGAAATATCAAATAGTGAAAAAACATAGGTCCCAGTTTCTAGCACAGAACTTTCAAATCTTTGTCTTTATTGCTCATTGATTCTAGATTTTAAACCTGAATCTCAAACTTAAAATGTAGAGTTAGAACAGAATTTAGAAAGATTTCTTGGCATTGCTAGAAACTCATATTCACTGAGCTTAGCTAAGAACCAACTTCTCAATAAGCTTGATCAGAATTTTCTTTCATTCTTTCAGTAACTATTCAAAAACTTGACACTATTCCTGTGCATCATCCCAAGACCTCCATGTCACCTCACTGTCAGATAACCTACACCCATCCTCACTCCTTATCTTTATTTCCAGAAGATGACTACTTCTTTTGTTCAAAGCAAAACTTTACACTTGTGCTACAAAATCCCACTTGGTGCCATATATTGAATATGTATACCTTTTTGGTCCTATAATTTCAAACTCTTCCTCTGTACTGTTTTCTTATCCTAATACTATTTCAAAGGTTTATTATCAAGTCATTACTCTCCTAAATAACTCTCCCTTGACCCTATGTCCTACTCTAGCTATTCCCTATATATTTTCAATTTGCAACAGATTTTTATCAAAAGAATAGTCTATACATAGTTTCTCCACCTTGTCAATCCTCATTCACCATGAAACTGCTCTGGAAAAGGCTCATAAATATGAGAATGTCAAATTTAAAAGACAATTTAAAAATTATCATTGCATTGGATTTCTAGAATCATTTTGAAAACTGTAACCACTAACTCTAATCACTCATCACTCTTATGCTTCTCTTCCTACCTCCCTAACACTTCTAGCATGATCTTCCGTATTTTCTTGTTATTATTGTTCTATCTATCCCAGAAATATTGGTCTTTACCAGGATTCAGTCTTTAGTCACTAGTGTATTTGTAAGCACTGTGTAAGCTGTCATTTTTTTAAAATTACAGCCAAATTATTATCACTATTACCAATCTATATGCCAAATCTATATCACTATTACCAATTCCTCCTCACAAATTCACATTCAACTATTGGGGGAAAGAAATCCCACTTGGATATATTATAGGTACTACAGACTAAACTTACCCTTTCCTCATATAAATATCTCCTTTGTTCATATTCCTAATTTAATTACACTATAATTTAAGCAAAAACTAAATTACCCAAGATTCCTAAATGTTTTCCAATCATTCCACCAAATTTGTCTTGAAGATCTATTAAATTTTTTCTTTCCAGTACTATGACCAACACCAAATGTTCAAGTCACCAATCACCACTCACCTAAACTATTATATAATCATATAATTAGACATCATATCTCTACATTTGCTCCCTAAGAAACAGCCTACAAGACTCAATGAGCTTATATAAATACATTCTTAGAAACATTTTTGGCATCCAATATCCTTATCATGGCATAATAGATCTTCTACAACTTGGATCCTGCCTGTCTTTCTCTGTCACTTCTATTCTCCAGAAAATATGTTCTTTAGTAATTCACACTGACTTTTTACACACCACAGAATCCACTGTCTCACACCTCCATGTTTTGCACGATTTCCTCTAAACAGAATGTCCCCTTAAGTTACCACACTTCTTTACAGAGCTAACTGGGTATCTTCCCTCGAGATATATGTCATCTCTGATGTCTTTCCAAAACGTCTTCCCTGATTTTCAAAGAATACTATGTACACATTTATCATAATACCATATTATAATAAAATTGCACACTTCTCTATTAATATGTCTGAATACATCATCCTTCATTATATATTCTTAACTGTGGACCATATTTTATTGTCTTTTGTATACCTAGGACTTTACCCAATAACTGATATACAATAGGTATCAAATGTATATGTGTATCAAATATACATTTGGATTAAAGTCATCCTATTCAAAACTATTTTTAAAAATCAAGAAACCAAAGATTTAAAATTTGAAAGGATAAAATAATTACTTACTGCTTTTTGAGATGGACAAAATATGGTTTTCCTTCTATTGTAATGATATAAGCCACCTGTAACATGAGAATTCAAGATATTTTCAATAACACTTATAAATATTATAATATGTTAAGTAATGTTTTCTCTAAGTTATACTTTTACAATATTGACAAATTAATAATAATATACAACCATTATATATGTTTCTCTTCCCATGTGGATATTTGAAGCTTCAGGATTCCAAACTGAGAACTAAATGGTAGAGTCTCAGGTGGATCTCAGGAATGGTAGGATCTCAGGATGTAATCTTACTCAGATTGGGTCTTTACAGAGATAATGAAGTTAAAATGAGGTCATTAGACTGGGAAATCCAAGATGGCATAGCACATAAACACTGTGTGTGCTTCCTTCCATGAACACATTAAAATTACAACTAAATTATAGAATAATCAACCTGGAGAACCATCTGATGTCTAGCTGAAAAGTTTTATTACTATGGTTAAAGAACAAGGTACATTGAGATTGGTAGGAGGGGTGAAGACAAGAAAGAGGTTGGGCACGCACCTCCATGTGTGGTTGAGAATCAGTAGAAATAACTCAGCCACAGAGGATCCCCCAGAGGAGCTAGGGACCCCAGCCCCACACCAGCCTCCCAAGCCCGGGGTACTGGTACTGGGAAGAGGAGCCCCCACAACATCTGGCTATGAGAAACAGTGGCGATTCCCACCATCCAGGGGAGACAAAAGGTTGTGGAAAACCCAGACATCCTCTTAAATGGCTCATGCAGAGACTCTCTCGCTCCCAGGCACTCACTCTGGGCTTTGGAGGAGGAATGGTGACTGGGGGGAGGGGGCATTGGAGATATACAGGGGTACAGACTGAGGTGTGTGGCATTAGGATGAGGGATGGAGGACAGTCATCATTTTCCCTGTGTGGGGTCCTGCTCCTGTGCATCTGGCAAGCCGGTGCCATCTTTCCTGTGTTGAGTTTCCCCCACTATGGCCAACTCTAAATCTGTTTGGCCGGTGAGCTCTGTAGGGACCCCACCACATCCAACTCCCCCAATACCAAAGGCACTTTCTCATGAGCGGGCAGCCCTACCCACGTTGCACTCTTTCTTGGAAAGCTATCTAAGCCCACATGCACTAGGAAGGCAAAAACTGGCCTTGGTATGCTCTGAGACTTTTGCTGAGTAGCTCCAGGCTCAGCACTGGCACCAAACTAGAGTTTACATTAACATGTTAATCACAACTCTTCCCACTCTAGTGACTCCCTGAGGTCCTGCCTCACCCAACTCACATACCACATGAGGCTTTATCAGTGGCTGAATCTTAATGGAGTCAGCAGGTGACAACAGGCCTTGGAGTATCCTGGCTTTTTGAAGAGCTACCCCAGGACTGGTACCATTGGCAGCCATCCTCAATTTGCAGCTTGGACTCACCCATGTGCCTCCAACCAACTTCTGGATTACTTTGTAGCTCCTACCAGGTAGACCCTGACATGTTACAGGTAGTGCGTGACCGGGGCCAGTATGGGAGCCTCTATCAAAAGGTCCCAAAACCAACATACTTGGAGGTTGGCTTCAAACAATAGCAGAGCACTTCTCAATTAGCCCCACAAGTGGCATACACAAAGGGTGGTCCCAACAGGCACCTAGCCCACTTGGGCAAGTCCCACTCAGTGGCGTAACCCCCCCACACAGCAACCCAGAAGCTGTAGATATGGCCAGACCCCACAGCCAATCAGCCTGAAGGCCAATCCCACCCATTAACATGCCAACAGCAATCAAGTCTCAACTATAACAGGAGGGCACACACAACCCACACAAGGGATACTCCTGGAGCACTCCTGGAGCAGATGACCAGGGAGACTGTGCCAGGGCCCCCAGGGCACCTACTACATAAGGCAACCTGGCCAAGACTGGGAGACATAGAAGATCTACCTAATACATAGAAAGAAACACACAGAGGTAGCCAAAACAAGGAAACAAAGAAATGCATCCCAAATGGAAGAACAGGAGAAAACTCCAGAAAAAGTACTAAATGAAATGGACGTAAGCAACCTAGCAGAGACAGAGTTCAAAACAATAGTTATAAAGATGCTCAAGGAATATAGTGAGAACTTTACAGAGAGATAGCAAGCATTAAAAAAGACATAGAAACCATAAAAAAGAACCAGTCTGAAGTGAACAGCACAATAACTAAAATGAAGAATGCATTAGAAGGAATCACCAGCTGACTAAAACAAGCACAAGATCAAATCAGCAATTTGGAATACAAAGTAACAGAAAACACCAGATCAGTACAGCAAAAGGAAAAAAGAAATCCAGAAAAATGAGGACAGTTTAAGAGACCTCTGGGACAACATCAAGCATGACAACATTTGCATCACAGGGGTACCAGAATGGGAAGAAAGAAAGGGATTGAGAAGCTATTTAAAGAAATAATAACTGAAAACTGTCATAACCTGGTGAAAGAAATAGACATACAGAAGATGTCAAAAAGATGTATACACATTTTAAGAAAGAAAAAAACTACTAAAATTGTAATACTTAATATATACCAAAAACAAAAAAACGAATACAAGTCACATTTGACTTCTGCAATTACAAGAGGTGCTCAAAGTGGTTACCATTAGTGTCCAGACACTTCTGATTACAGCGAACTACTGTTTGAGCAACATTGACCAAAAAGTCCACTTGTATACGTTTTTTTGGCACCCCAGTATAAGTCTAGAAGCGCAGAGTCTCAAACGAGATGAGCCCAAAGAGGCCCACACCAAGACACATTATAATTAAAATGGCAAAAGTTAAAGACAAAGACATAATCCTAAAAGCAGCAAGAGAAAAGCAATTAGTAACTTATATGGGAGCCCACATAAAATTGCCAGCTGATGTCTCAACAGAATCTTTGCAGGCCAGAATGGATTAGCACAAAATATTCAATGTGATAAAAATCAAGGATGTACAACCAAACATACTCTACCTAGCAAGGCTATCATTTAAAAATCAAAAGACAGATAAAGGGTTTCTCAGACAAGAAAAAGCTAAAGGAATTCATTACCACCAAATTAGTATTACAAGAAATGTTGGAGGAACTTCTTTAAGACGAATTTTTTTAAAAAATCAAAACTATGAATAATAAAATTGCAATAACTATGTATCTATCAACAATTACTTTTAATGTAAATGGAGTAAATGCTCAGATCAAAAGACATAGGAGAGCTGAGTGGATAAGAAAACAAAGCTGTTACATATGCTGCCTACAAGAGACTTCCTTCAGTCTGAATGACACACACCAACTGAAAATAGAGGATGGAAAGAGATATTTCATGAAAATTGAAATGTTAAATAAATAAATAAATAAATAAATAAACAAACAAACTCTGGAGTAGCAATACTTACACCAGACAAAATAGTCTTTAAAACAAAGGCTATAACAAGAGACAAAGAAGAACCCAGTAATCCCACTTCTAGGTATTTATCTGAAAAAACCTAAAGTGCTACTTTGAGGAGATGTGTACATCCATATGTTCATTGCAGCATTGTTTACAGTGGACAAAATGTGGAGGCAGCCTGGGTGTCTGTCAATGAATGAATGGATAAAGAGGAATGTATACACACACACACACACACACACACACACACACACTCACATACACACACAAGGTCTGACAAATAAGTTCATGAACTTGTTGCAATGATGTTGCTAACTTTTTTGATTTCAGAGGGATTATTCATTATGTATTTGTACCAAATGGACAAACAGTTATTGAAGTGCTGAAAAGGCTGCGTGAAAAAGTTAGATGCCCTGAACTTTTTGCCAACAGTTCATGGCTCTTGCATCACAACAATGCACCAGCTCACACAGCACTGTCTGTGAGGGAGTTTTTAGCCAGTAAACAAATCACTGTATTGAACACCCTCCCTATTCACCTGATCTGGTCCCCAATGACTTCTTTCTTTACTTGAAGATAAAGGAAATATTAAAAGGAAAACATTTTGATGACATTCAGGACATCAAGGGTAATACAATGACAGCTCTGATGACCATTCCAGAGAAAGAGTTCCAAAACTGCTTTGAAGGGTGGACTAGGCACTGGCATTGGTGCATAGCTTCCCATGGGGACTACTTCAAAGGTGACCATAGTGATATTCAGCAATGAGGTATGTAGCACTTTTTCTCAGATGAGTTCACAAACTTAATTGTCAATCCTTGACGAATAAAAGTCACATTTGACTTCTGCAATATATACAAAGATCTGATAATGTGCATAAATAAAACCTGTTTACTAAAAAAAGAAAGAGTATCTGGTAACATGAGGTTACCTTTAGAGAACTGGGTGTGATGGGGGAGGGAGAAATCTGATACAAACAGTGTATCCTTAGTGAAACAGAGAGAGAAGGTTTTTTAAAACCACTAAAGAAAAAACACAAATTTGAGACCTTCAATTTTGACTAGCACTAAATTATCCTATATTAGAAAGAACCATGTGAGAAATAGATTTTTCTGGCAAATTAGAGAAGGAATGTACACTAATATCTAGTCTCCAACTGTGAAGTCTATGTGCTAACTACCATATCACCTTTAAGCACCTCATTGATTCACTGAAAGATGAGGCAAGTATAGTAGTCCCCCCTTATCCACGGGACTATAATCTAAGAACCCCAGTGGATGCCTCAAAGCATGGATAATACCAAACCCTACATACATAGTGTTATTTCCTATACACACATACCTATGATAAAGTTTAATTGATAAATTAGGCACAGTAAGTGATTAACAAAAACTAATAATAAAATAGAACAAGTATAACAATATACTATAATAAAAATTATGTGACTGGGATCTCTCTCTCAAAATATGTTATTGTACTGTATTCATCCTTCTTTTTTGTGATGGTGATAACAATGACTACATAATGAGAAGAAGTGAGGTGGATACACTGGAAAAAGGAATGATTCATTCCATCAGACAGAGCTGGACTGTGCAAGATTTCACTTTGCTATTCAGAATAGTGCAAAATTTAAAACTTATGATTGTTTATTTCTGTAATTTTTTTTTTTTGACCACAGTTAACTGGGGTTAACTGAAACTGCAGAAAGCCAAACCATTGGTAAGGGGGTCCTACTCTACTGGAACTCGGGGAATCATCAGGGATAGTAAGGCCAGAAAACTCAACAATCAAGATAAATACTATTTCACTGCAATATTTAAAAAAATAAAATTAATGCACAAAAAATCATGATGAACAAAATATCAAAAATTAAACAAAGACGACCTGACCCTGGCTCACCAGTGTTGGTTTTCACATTAAAGGCAACTTAACACAATTTAAGATATAAAAATATTATTTCCCAATTACATTATTTTGTGTATCTCTTTCTGTGCCATAAGATGAGATCTTTTCAGGAACTGTGGTCTGCAGAAATGTTTTATGAGGATCTAAAATAAAAATAAACAAAGTTATTTTGGTACCTGTAATCTTACATTATCCATTCTAAATCCAATCCAATTCTGCATTTGTTTCTCTACATTATCATCTTTCTCTCTCTTTTTTTTTTTTATATGATCTATGCATCAGCTCTTCCTTTCCACTGTCTTTCTGGTCATTCTTATCTACAAATTTCTTAACTCCTGCCAAGATCTCAAATTTTTATTTTCCTTTGCTCTATATCTCTACACACACACACACACACACACACACACACGCACACACACACACACACACACCCTAGCTAGGCAGTTTGACTAAGTAACATTGAGTAACAAATTAGTGTTACTGCATTGTAAAAGAAGTGTGGAAATGGGAAAACACAGGTACATCAAGAAAGAGGGATCATTTCCAGGGAAAAGACAATACTGAACACAAGGGTGATCTGCAATTTTCGGTGGAGCAGATTGAGGACGACAGTCAGCCAATTAGGAAATCATAGATAAATAGTTTTTTTATGGCAATGCAAGAATTTTTAGAATAGCAGAATTTTGAATGTGAAAAAGCCCACATATTTCATTTTTGTCCATTTTACAGACAAGGAAATCATTCCAGAGACACGAAAAGATTCTTTCTGGAGGCTGCCTGTCTTCTTGGTCACAGACCCTGAAGCAAAGGACAAGTTGAAAATCGGTGAGGAGAGCAAGTGGCAAGGGTAAGGTCTGGACCTGTATCCTGTACCAAAAAGTATAGCTCCCTAGGCGAACCAAGTCCCCTCAGGAGCCTGGATTAGGAGGGGGGAAAGTATCTGGACTTACTTTGGCCTGCATGCGGACCATCAAGTCCCGTGAGAAGGACTAAAAGAAGGAACATGGCTCCGCTGTCTTGGAGCCCAGCTGGCTGAATAACAGCAGTTGAGTCGTTGGGGCGAGTAAAAGCGCAGCTCGCGCAGGGCCACTGAGCGCCGGAGACGCTCAAAACTGGACAGGGAGCGCGGGAGGCAGCGGAGCGGGGAAACAGCTCCTGCGAGAAGGAAGAAGCACGGCGAAGGGTCTCTGCTGCCTCGGGTAAAGTGGTATAGGTAAGTGTGCAGCTGGAGGGCAGATGAAGGCTGATGAGGAGACTGTCAATCTTCACACACATTCAGTTTATTGTTAAGGAAGGAAAGGCTGCGGAATTTTCGATTCTCAGATTGGGAGTGCTTGGTAAGGCTTTTGTTTGTAGCTTTTACTTAGGCCAATGATTTTTGAAGTAATTTCTAGTTACAGTGAGGAGAAGGAACAAAGGTAAAAATGCTCAACTTACTGATAGCAGACAAGTTTCCACATATTACATTTACATACCATCCAAACAGACAAAATGCATATATTTGCAAAAATTGTTGCAAACACTGTGACTTTTTAAAATTTAATTGTTAGATACACCATTACAGGACAGTTATTGCATACTGAAACCCACATACAACATAGACTGTTCTAATATAGACACTTTAAGAAAAATTTCTTTAATGTCCACAAGTTATTATTGCCACACTGTGCAGCCCCTAGTTTTTAATTCTTGTTACAACATGGCAATGAGCTCCTTGAGTTTTCTTTTTGTCTCATATACCCCAGGCTGGGTGATAGAGAAATCAATTAACTTGGAAACACAACAGGACCAGACCCCCCAAAAAAAAAATCCCCAAGAAAAAACCTCTTTCCCCAAGCCAAAGAATCAAAAATGGGGAAATCTAGCAAGACAGAAAACTTTGACAACGTCCCTACCCCAGCCAAACAAACACCATAGGAAAAAACATAACCCCATCCCACCACCATCAGCAAAGGCAGAGTAGGGAACCTAGACTTTCACCTGGCTGGCTATAACAAGGTACCCCTCTCCTTTAAGCATAAGGGTGATCTCAGAGAAGACCAAGTGGGTAGCTGGAACTTTCATACCCACAATGCTACTGGAAGTACTGTTGGAGACTTTTTAAAGAATCTCGTAACATAATAACCAAAATGTGAATGCCAACTATAATTTTATATATATAATGTGATGGCTCGGTGCGAGGTCGGAGGGATAGTGGATGGGGGGAAGGGGTTCACAGTGTGAGGGATATAAATGATGAACGTCTAAGTATTACCTTGTCTTACACACCTGAAACTAATAAATTTAAAAAAAAATAACCAAAATGTCAAACGAAGAAAAAGAAAATCTCAACCAGAATGAGAAAAGACACTAAACAAACATGAGATGACATAGATGTTGGAATTACTTGACAAAGATTTTAAGGAAATTATCCTGAAAAGCTGCTCAATGGGAAATTAAGAACATACTTGAATCCAATGAATAGAAAGTCTCAGCAAAGAAATAGAAGACATAAAAATATATATATATATATATAAATTTTAGAACTAAAAAAATTAATTCCAAAATGAAAAACTCAGCGGGTGAGTTCAACAGCAGAATGGAGGGTACAAAGGAAATAATTAGTGAATTTAAGATAGAGAAGTGGAAATTACCCACTTTGAACAACACAAAGATAATGGACTGAAACAAACAAACAAATGATAAAAAGAAAAAAAAAGCTTCGAAGACTTTGGGACTATAACAAAAGTTCTAACTTTCACATCATTGGAGCCCCAAAAGAAGGTGAGAAAGAGGGTGGGACTGAAAAAAATATATGAAGAAATAATGGCTGAATATTTCCAAAATTTGACAAAAGACATAAATCTGCATAGTCAAGATTCTGTACAAAAATTACACAAGATAAACTCAAAGCAATCTACATCAAGGTATATCATAATTATACTTCAGAAAGCTGAGACCAGGAAAACATCTTGAAAGTAATAAAGGAGATGATATCTTGCCCACAGGGGAGAAACAATTCAAATTCACAGCAGATTCCTCATCAGAAACCCTGGACCCAAAAGGAACATTTTTCAAGCACTGAAAGAAAAGACCTGTCAATCCTGAATTCTATATCTTGTGAAATTATACTTCAGGAATGAAAGGCAAATAAAGACATTCTCAGATGAAGAAAAACAAAGAGACTTTGTTGCCAGCAGACCTACCCTAAAAGAATGGCTAAAGGGAGTTCTCAGGCAGCAAATGATCCCAGGAAAGCAAATGCTAAAAGAAGGAAACTTGGAATACTAGAAAGAATGAACATAGAAGACTGAATATGAGTAAATATCAGAGACTTTCCTTCTCCTCTTGAATTTTCTAAATTATGTTGTTCAAAGTAAAAGTTTATAGAAAAATGTTTATAGCAAAAAGTAAAACACTAAAAAAGGAAAGTCTCATAAAATCTATTAATATAATATACAACTAGGCAAAACTAAAAAAATACAATAATGAAATGCAAAGGGATAATTAACCCAAATTTCAGAATATTAATTATTTTGGGTTGAAGAGAATAGAATTGGTGTACGGTCTAAGCAGAAGAACATGTGATACCCTATCAGACTGGTAATGTTCTATTTCTTAATTGGTAGATAGGTAACCTTTTTGTTGTTTTACTGATTATTAAACTGAACATATACATATATTGTCCATATACTATTCATGCATACTTAACAATAAAAGTAAACAACCAAAGAAATTAATTGACTCATACTCTGAATGTGAAATGATCTCCCAGCTTACCTATCACTCACAATTCAACATCAGGAATAGGGGAATGATGTCACAGACTCCTCTACTCTTACAACCTTATACAAAATATATAATTTTAGAATCAAAACTTATCAGAAGCAGGAGTACCATCCTTAGACCTACTAGGATGAGGTGAATTGGCACCTACCTTAATATATTCTGGGTCATATTAAATGGGAAAATTTATTCTGAATACTGTATAGAGAGTTAACACAAGATGGATAAATCATAGATTTGGAAATTAAATAAAGCCAGTAACAAAGCAAATATATTAAACAGCAACCAGTTTAAATGTAGTAAGTAGTGGTCTCTAAGCTGCTAATATAAATGCCCCTTAGACTGTCAGCCTAGGGTTCTTGTACTTGTGCTGAGCTGGTAAGCCAAACAGTAGCTCCTGTTTATTTTGCTTTGGATAATGGCCAAATGTAAGACTCTATTCTGCCTTAAAGAATATACTATACTAATAGTTCCTAATAGATAAGGACCAATTGAGTAGGATATCCTCAGGAAACCTGATATTTCTCACTAGCAGGCAAATATTTTAGTGACAAATGACCATATACTTGTACATTGTCACTGGAAGAGCACAGTACCCAAAGCTTGGGCATACCATTCCTACAAGAGATTTTATTTTAAAAACTCAAGAGACAATGCAGTGATATTATTCAGTCTTTACTTACTGCTATTTATCATTGGAATTTTTATCATCTATTTACATTGTAATATGTCTCTGAATGAGAATGAAAAAGTTGTAATTGGACATAATAATCATTGTCAATCATCTAGGATATAAATTAATCCTGTTGAATAGACACATAATAGGAGCCAGATACGTAATTTTAAATTTTCTAATAGCCATATTAAACAAGTAAAAAGAGACATATTAATATTTTATGTAACCCAGTAGGTCCAAAATATTTCAACATGTAATCCATACAAAACATAATTGATATTTTACATTCCTTTTTTGCACTGTCCTCAAAATTTGGTATGTATTTCATACTTACAGCATATCTCAATCAGACTAGCGATATTTCAATTGCTCAATGGCCATATCTGATAATGGCTAACATTGGAAAATGTAGGTCTAATGTTAGAAGGCACGCATCACTGGGTGAGTGGAAAGCACATATTAGGTTGTGGACAGTAAATTTAACTAGTATAAATAAATTGTGTTCCTTCCAGGATGGTTGGGAAAGAAGAATGATGAGGAAGAGAGAACAGAGAAAGACCTCCAGTTCTGCTGTGACTTTTGAAACAGTCAAAGAGGAAAAGTACTGTATAAGCATCAAGTTGAGAATGAATTTGGGTAACATCTGACTATTATTTAATGATATCTTGAGTAGCAAATAAAAATTTGTTGAAAAGCCTTCTGCTTGATGGCTATCTCTCAATGTTCTGAATTCATAACTTTCCCTCATGAAAAGAACCTATTTATATTAGGTGAGGCAAAGAGAACGGAATTTCTCCTAGTCTTTGACCAAAATTCTCTTCATCTTAAGGCATTGCCTAGATGTGTAAGTTTAATCAGGGGCAAATTATTAGGAGCTCCATTTCCCGGTTTTATGCTCCATTTTAGCTTAGCTAGTAATATTCTCAGGCTTATTCTCATTTTAGTTAGGCCAGTAATAAAAATGATTACTTAATCTACATTTGTCTGCCCATTCTGTCTATCTTGCTATTGGATTTGGAATCTAGAGGGGGAATGATGTCCCATTTAAAATTAGCAATATAATAATGTGATGGCTTGATGTGAGGTCGGAGGGATAGTGGATGGGGGGAGGGGGGTTCACAGTGTGAGGGATATAAATGATAAACGTCTAAGTATTACCTTGTCTTGTACACCTGAAACTAATAAATTAAAATAAAATAATAAAAAATAAAATAAATAAAAATAAAAATAAATTTAGCAATATATTCCTATAATTAGATATTCCAGAAAATACAATGGAAGACTTATTTCCCAATATCTTAAATGAGAAAAATTGTATGTTGTATGTCAACTCAAAGCTTCCAGCTTCTGATCAATTTTCTAAAAGAACACTAACTACAGCAGTGCTACTCAAAGTGTTATCCAGCATCCTCAAGGAGCTTGTAGAAATGCAGAATCTCGGGTCCCATCCCAAACCTACAGAAGCAGAATCTCTGGGAATGAGGCACTCCAGGTGATGACTTTTATGCATGCTAAAGGTTGAAAAGCACTGAGCTAGATGATATATGCCGGATAGATAGATGATAGATAGATATAATTATTATACGTATTTTGTAACATGCTTAAAACATCATAAACATGCTTAAAACATAGTTAAATAGCTCCTTTGTATGCAGTAACATCTTTTCTGCTGCAATCATTTTATTCAGTCTTTTGCTTCCTTATCCACAGTTTTCTTCAACACTATTAACTTTTGGAAAACTTATTTTATAGCACTAGCTGAAGCATACTTTCTCATATGAATACATGAAGCTTCAGGCCTTTGTACTGATAATGGGTGGGGTGGGGGAACTACCTATGTGCTCACTATTCATCATTACTTGTGTTCTTAGAATAAAGTTGGCCTAATAACTGTTCATTTCTCACTCAGAGTTATCCATCAGCTCATCATAAACCTCACTTGAAAGCATCTGTTCTTGCTCATCCCTCACTCTCCTAGAAACATAATTTCCCTATTCATTGGAAGTGTCAAACTATAATTTCCAAAATGCTAAAAACAAGAATCTCACATAAATGTACAACAGGTATGTATAAAAAATTAAACTCGTTATTAAGAGAATGAGTATAATGGTAAAGCTGGTTCAAAGACCATTGGAAAATAGTGAATTATAAAGCCCATAAGGAAATAAATTATAAAATAAATTTTATGTAAAACTGGTTCATGTCCTCCAAACCAATGAAATTGCACCTGTAAAGTATTTTTTATACAGCACTGAGATCATTACATCTCTGCTGTACATAAATCATTTGCAACTTATCAGTCTTCTTATGTTTAACATCTAACTTTGACAAGACAGGATTCTAATCAATAGTAAATAGACGTCAAATAAGGGTATAGTCTCCTGGAAAATTGGGTAAACTTGGGAAAGCCTGTTAGACAATCCTCAAATCTGTCACTGAAAGTATGTGCAGTCCTTTTGCATTATTTCCAAGTGTTGCATATTTTTTCCTGATAGAAGAAACACTACTAAAAATTATTTTACCCAATGATATATTATGGAGAACTTTCCTTATCAATACATACATAACACTTTTTAATTTACACATCTCATTACATTATATACATGTACCATAATGTATTTAACCATTTTTGTATGATGGACATTTATTTTCAATTTTTCATTATTATAAAATATTGTCAGAATTAACATCCTAATGCATATACGTATGTGCACTTGTAAGTGCAAATATTTCTGAAAAAAAATGGTACTTGGGCAAAGAATTGGTAGGTCAGAGGATATATGCATTTAAAATTTTTTGACTAGCACTGCTTTATTTCCCTTTAATTTTCAACAATGTTGTTTATACTGATGGGAATTGTGAGCCTGATTATGCTCAAGTGATTCCAGGATATAGACTGTCCCTAGGTGATTCCTTGCCAGAACAAATATTTATTTCAAAGTGGCTGGAAACTTTGAAATATCTTTTCCTGTCAATTACCCACCCTCCAATTTTATGTTACCTTATTCAGCATCCTAGTAAAAGTGATGACTTTAACGATTATATCTGTTCTTGACTTCTGTGGGGGTTGTTTCAGAACTATTATGTTCATTCTCTGATCCCACGTTACTCTATTCTCAAAAAATGTCTAATTGCATATGTAGTATGAGTAAAGTACAAGGAACATTTATTGGATTATGATATTAGAATTTGGGGCTGTCAAAGCAACTGGAAATTAAAGGGAAGGTAAATCTGAAAGCTAGGAATCCACAGAGAGGGTAAAATCTTTACATGTGTGATGCCATACATAAGAAATACAGCAGATCCTCGAGTAAAGTGGTTTTGTTCAAAGTTGTTTCATTATAACGTTGATGAATGCCATAGGAATTTAACTTGTTTATACCAATTATATCAAGTAAAATTGGCTTCATGGTATGTCATTTTGCTTAGTCACAGAACCTATGAACAACATTAAGTGAGGACTTACTGTACTATGAAAGGCAAGATGGTAGTGACAAAAAAATAGATCACTGGTTGCCTAGGACTAAGGGGAAGGGGAAGGAACTGACTGCAAACAGGAACAAGTTCAGTGATGGGAATATGCTATGTATTGGTGATGATGACATAACAGAATAATTAGTCAACGTGAATCCATCATCATACAAAAACACTCCAGAGAAACTCTTGCAAAGGACTATCATGTACAAGAATGTCAACAGTGTTGTTTGTGATAATGGCGAGCTGTAAGCAATCTAGCTGTTAATCACTACAGGAAATGGAGAAGAAAGTTTAATAGAGGCATATCATGAAATACGATGCAGCAGTTAGATAAAATGAAATATTACTTACACATATACCAAACCAAACCACACAACATATCTAAGGGCATATATCAAGCACATTAAAATGGGAGTATTTGATTTAGTAGATCCAAACCTTAAAATAACTATTATAAATATGTTACAGAATTTGGAGAACAAAATGGACAAAAGGATGAAAAACTGGATAATTTCAACAAGAAAGGGAAACTAAAACAAGAAGCAAATGAAAATTCTCCAAAATTATTCTCCAAAATTATTGAAAGATATTAAGCAATAGATCCAAGACTTAAAAAATCTTTGGATGTACTTACAAAAGATTGGACACAGCAGAAGAATTGGTAAGCTTAAGATAGGTCGAAAGAAATTATCCAAACTGAATTAAAAAGGGAAATGTAATGAAAAATAAAATGAAACTTCACAGAATTATGAAACAACATCTAATGAATAGGAAGATGTGTCACTGGGGTTTCCTAAGGAAACCCTTTCCTAAGGAAAGAAAGACTGGGTAAAAGAAATATTTGAAGACATTCTTAATGGCTGAGAATTCTCCAAAATTATTGAAAGATATTAAGCAATAGATCCAAGACGTTGGTTGACTACAAAGTAGGAAAACGACCCTTAAGCATATCATGATCAAACTTCCAAAACCAAATATATGGAAAAACTCTTAGGAGCACCTGTGGGCAGCAGGGAGTGGGTGGGCAATGGGCACATTACAATCCAATACAACAAATAAATAAAAATCAGTAAATAAATTCTCATCAGAAATAATGAAATTCAGAAGATAATAGATTTAAAGTGCTGAAAGGAAAATGGCAATTTAGAATGATATGTGCAATAATTATCTTACCACATGAAGATATATAAAAACTTTTTTAAACAAACAAAAAAAAAAGCCAAAAAATATCTGTCACCATCAGAAGCACATTGTAAGGAATATTAAAGTTATTCAAGCTGAAGGAAGTGATCCCATATGGAAGCACAGGTATGTAAGAAGAAATGAAGAGCATCAGAAAGGATAAAAATGTGGGTAAATGGAAGACTACATTTTCTGAAAAAACTTTTGACTGTTTCAGGTGAAAATAGTAGTGCATAGGTTGGCATTTATAAAATATGTAGAATTAAATGTAGTAGCACAACAGGAAGGAGGAGGTAATAGGAATCAAACTGTTGTAAAGTTTTTTTGTTGTTTGTTAAGTAGGATAATACTAATTCAAGGAATACTATGACAAATTAAGGATGCATATTGTAATCCCTGAAGTAGCCACCAAAAAAATACTTATATAAAAAACAGACAGTTAAAAAGTGAATAGAGAAGGGGAAAAAAAGGTTAATGCTCAATTAACATAAAAAAGGAAAAAAACAAAAGAACAAAGAAAGGTGGGATAAATGGAAAACACATAATAAAATGGTAGATTTACAACCAACAGTATCAGAAATTACATGTAAATGCTTTTAACAGTCCCGTATAAAAACGCTGTCCAACTGGATTAAAAAAAATACAAAACCCAACTGTATGAGGTCCGACAATTAAGTTCGCGAACTTGCCACTTTGCACGTCCACTGGCAGCACTGCACAAACAGCCCTGTAAGGTTCCATAACCTTTGTATATCAGGGTCTCACAGCCGTGTTCATGTCCACATGTGGCGGTGTCTTGCTGAGCGGCGTTCATTATTGTTGTTGCATTTTTGTGTGCTGTCTAAGAATGTCTCAGCTTGAATTAGAGCAACGAACACACATTAAATTTCTTGTTAAACTAGACAAGAGTGGATGTGAAATCAGGGACATGTTAGTCCAAGTATATGGGGATAATGCCATAAAGAAAACAGCAGAGTACAAATGGATTAAACGTTTTTCTGAGGGGAGAGAATGCATCACTGATGAAGAGAGGTCAGGGCGGCCAGTAACGAGCAGAACTGAAGAAAACATTGCAAAAATTCATTAATTGTGCATCAAAATTGTCAGCTGACTGTGAGAAGCATAGCAGACCAACTAAGTATCGATAGAGAAAGTTAGGAAAATCTTAACTGAAAATCTTGGCATGAGAAAGGTGTGTGCAAAAATAGTCCCAAAGGAGCTCACCGATGAACAAAAGCAAAGGAGACTCAAAATTTGCCAAAAACTTTTGAAGAGGCAAGACTATGTTTGGGCCATGTTATCACTGGTGATAAAACATGGGTATACAATATGACCCTGAAACAAAGCATCAAAGTGCACAATAGAAGTCAGCCAATTCTCCATGACCAAAAAGTTCCTCCAGTCCAAGTCAAGAGTGAAAACGATGTTGCTAACCTTTTTTGATATCAGAGGGATTATGAATTTGTACCAACTGGACAAACAGTTAACCAAGTTTACTATTTGGAAGTGCTGAAAAGGCTGTATGAAAAAATTATAGAAAAACCACCTGAACTTTTCACCAAAATTCATGGCTTTTGCATCACGACAATGCACCAGCTCACATGGCACTGTCTGTGAGGGAATTTTTAGCCAGTAAACAAATAACTATTGAAACACCCTCTCTACTCACCTGATCTGGCCCCCAATGACTTCTTTCTTTACCCGAAGATAAAAGAAGTATTGAAAGAAAGATATTTTGATGACATTTAGGACATCAAGGATATTACGATGACAGCTCTGATGACCATTCCAGAAAAAGAGTTCCAAAATTGCTTTGAAGGATGGACTAAGTGCTGGCATCAGTGCATAGCTTCCCAAAGGGAGTATTTCCAAGGTGACCATAGTGATATTCAGCAATGAAGATTATAGCACTTTTTCTAGGATGAGTTCACAAATTTAATTGTCCAACCTCATATGCTGCTTATATCAGACACATCTTAAATATAAGGAAACATATAAGTAAAAGGATGAAGGAAAAGATATCCCATGCAGGGACTAAGTGTAAAAGAGCCTGCCTGGCTATATTAGTATCAGAAAAAATAAAATTCATGACTAAGAATATAACTAGAGATATAGAGAATTCTATAATGATAAGGGATCAATTCATCAGGAAAACAGAACAGTCCTAAAGAAACATGCACTAAAATATAACTTCAAAATACATGAAACACAAAAAATACAAAAACAAAATACATAAATACATAAATACAAAACACATAAAACAAATGACATATCAACAATAACTGGCAATTTTAATATACCTCTTTAAGGAAATTATAGAACAAAGACAAAAAAATTAGGATTTCAAAAACATTGTTAACAGATGACTTTATTGACATTAATATATTCAACAACTGCAAAGTGCAGTTTTTTTAGTGCACATGGAATATTCACCAAAATAGATCACAGGCTGAATCATAAGCAAAACAAAAATTTCAAAGGATTGAAAGCATGTAAGTATGTTTTCTAACCCTGACTGAATTAACTAGAAATCAATAAAAAGAGATTAAACAGAAAATATCCAAATATTAGAAAGTTAACACACTTCTAAGTAACCCAAAATTCAGAGATCAAGACAAAAATCAGAAAATGTTTTCATCTCAATAATAATGAACACATTTAATTTTCATGAAATGAAGCTAAAGGAGTACACACAGCAAATTTATACCTTTAAATGAATTAGAAAAGGTTTAAAATCACTTATATAAACTTTTACTTCAAGAAGCTAGATAAAGAGCAAAATTTAAAAAGGCAGAAGTCAATAGAGCAGAAAACAGAGATACAGTAGAGAAAAACAACAGTCAGGAGGAAGTCTGACGAGATCAGTGGATGAATTATATACAAAAACTCTTATCAAGACTGATCAGAGAGAGAATAAGTATCACCATGATCAAGAATGAAAGAGGGGTCATAACTATAGATCCCACAGGCATTAAAAAGGCTATTATGAACAACTTTATGCCAAAAGATTGACCATTAAATGAAATGGAAAAATACAGTATCTTTAAAAACTATCACAAGATAAATGGAAAACTTGAATAGTCCTCTATCATTAAAGAAATTAAATCCATAATTTAAAATCTTCCCACAAATAAAGCTCCAGGTTCATTGGTGAATTTTGCCAAATATTTATTTGAAAAACTAAACAATTTTACACAAACCCTTTCAGAACATGGAAAATGAGAGAACCTTTTACTAACTCAATTTATCAATCCTGATACCAAACTCTAAGAAGGGGTTAATCTTTGCCCCTGAAACCCAAGCCCAAGCTCTCTGGGCCCTCCTGTCTTCTGGGTCACCCAGCAAAGGGGCAAGAGAAAGATGATGGGCAGAATCAGAGGCCTAGATGTTAAATTATAGCCTCCAAAGTGAATATAGCCTTCCTCAGAAGCCTGGTTTGGGGCTGTAGGGAGAGAGAGGTGGGCGATATCTGGATTTACTGAGTCCCGCATGTAGCCAGCCAAGTCCAATGAGAAGGACAGAAGGGGAACATGGCCCACCACCCAGAGCCCTTCCTGAGTAAGGGCAATTGTTTCAAATCCCCATCATCTGTGGCCACAGGCAGTAAATCCAAGTGTGTGGTGGGAGAGCTGAGGGAGCTGCGTGGGGATGAAAGTGCTGGAGTTGAAATGGCTATCTTCAGTTAAGGTCCCTGAAATGGGAGAACTGCAGCTTCAGGGGTAGGGGAAAAAAGGAAAAACAGACAGGCATGCCAAGTGGCCCACATTCAGTTTATTGTTTCAGCTGTAACCAGGAGAGGAAAGGTGAAATTTTCATTTCTCAGTGAGATACTCAGTATTATCCACTGCCTTCTGAAGGAATTACTCATTACTGTGAAAGAAAACAAAGACACACATGCATAAGGTACTGATAGCAAATAAATTCCCTTCCACTGCAAAACATACAAACAGTTGGGGTGCTGCCAAGCAAAAAATTCATATGGCAGAAAAAACGAATCCTAGAAAGAATTTTTACAATTTTTCTTGTGATATTATTTGGCTGTAACTTACTCTCTATAGTTTTCTGTGATTTTTGAGGAGCCATCATATTTAATTAGAAGCACTTGCAAATCAGAAAAATCTAACTTTTTTTTCCACATACAATAAAATGTTCATGAATATAACAAGCTAATCTTTGCAATTTTTTAGAAATTTAAATACATGTTAATTGTACTTTTTCCATATCTTGGAGCCAATCATTTTGGTCTTTCATGTTATAAACAGTGGGTTTTTTTGGCACTTGGAAACTCAGGCCTTAAGCATTGTGCCTACAGTGCCTAACGGATAAAGTGGCCTGATTGTGAATTAATTTTATAGATTAATTTACATATCAGATCTTATTAGATTCAGTTCTTTCATTTTATTCTGTCCACAAGAGCAAGTTCCCAACGAACTTAAGAGAACTTTGCTAAATTGAAGAAGAAACATTAAGTGATTTAAATACCCATCAATAACAAGATTAGTAAAGATTAATGAATTATTTTTGGTGTAGTAATTTACCAATTCATCTACCCAATACATACTTAGGAATTAATTGTGGATTATGAATTTCAGTTTAATTTCAAATATTTATTTTGAGAGACACATCCTAATGTGCTTACCTACTGTTTTATGTTTGGGTGCTTTCCTGTGATTTGGATCTAAATAAGTAAGGAAATAATGCTTTTGGTTTGATACAATACAATCCAACAACATTATGTTATACTTTATGGCAGTTTCTTCCTCTTTCAAAATTTTGCTAAAGGAGAAATATCTGCAGAATTTAATAATTAACTTTTATGTTATTACCAAAAGTCAAAATCAAATTCTTGGATCTCTTTTCTATTTTTATGTCCACAGATTTCTTATTTCTGATTTCCCAACAAAAAGAATGAAAAGAATAAATTGAAAACAAACTAAACGAGGTTAATTGACAGAGAAGATAATATACACATAGATAGTAAGATTAACAAGAGAATTCAGTGATAAGAGTAGTATAATTTTACCCTTCTCATTTTTCCCCTCTATTTTTTATATCTTCAAAACTTATAAATTTTTCCTACTATTCTGATCACAAAACACCCCTATTTAATGTAGTTAGTTCTCCCCCAAGCCAATAAAAGGATTTGTATATCTAGACTTGTGAGTATACTGACATGTACAACCCATTAGATTTCTGTTTAAAAAAAAAAAATTATATATAAGTATATAGTTTTGGTAGTGTTTACCCAAGGAGGTGGTTCTTCAAAATCTCCTATGGTCTTTCCAATTTAAAAAAAAAAAAAATGAAAATAAAAATTTAAAAATAGGGGAAAAAATACAATGGGTGCTATAACAGTAAAGCACAGCAACTATGTCTGCGCACCTTATTAATTTAAAATTTAAATGAAAAAAATAACCCAAGATGCTTTTCTGATATGTGCTAAACACAAACTAAACTAATGGATTAACGTTCCAAATTACACTCTTCAAATGCAATATATATTGTTCTATGGATGACGCCCTCAACTATCCCTCAATCTAGTTGAATACCATTCTAGTTATGTGAATGATACATGCTATAATGGGAGATAATGGGAGAGGACAATTGGAGTAGTTAAAACATTAGTTCTGTGTGTATGTGAAGTTCAAGAGTAATCACTTGTTATTAAACAAGTATTTATTGAGCATTTACAACGCTAGGTGCTAACTACAAACTGGTTAGCAAAATACACGTGGCCATTATTCTCAAGCGATCTCAGAGTATACAGGGAAAGTAATTCTTTCAGGTAAGGAAAAGTTTGGAAGAATTACAGTGTTTGAGCACTATATCACAAATCCTTTGGGAATGGTAGCAGAGAATAGAGACAACAACAACAAAAATCAGCTTTTTTTCTTCATACTTAGTTTGGAGTAGGTAACTAATGTCCATAAAAGGGTAATTATGTTAGGAGTCAGCCAAAAACAACAGAGAGCATAAAGGATATAGAAATGCTGTAACTTCCCTAATGGAGGGGATGACTTCATCAGGGAGGATAGAAACTGTATAATGTTGTGGTGTAGCCTGAAAACTTAACCTGTGGATATAAAGATTATTCTGGAAACCAGTGGATTGGCTGTAACTAAAAGAAGACACTTTAAGGAAAAATGCCAGACAGCACAAGAAAACTAAAATTCTACAAGGAGAAAGAAAGGTGAGCAGACCAGTATGTACAGAAGGTGCCAAAAAAAAAAAAAAAAGGTATACACACTTTAAGAAGAAAAAAAAGCTATATTAAAATTGTAATACTCAATATGTACTGATAACAAAAGATGAATGCAAGTCATGTGTATACTACATGTTTTTGGTATACTACATGTCCCGGTATTTGATGACTTCAGAAGGATCATAAGGTCACAACTGTGGAGCATGGGAAACTGAAATTTAGAGAACCCTTTTTAACATAATTGTGGGCTGTTGAGAGGCTGTGGGAAATTTTAGTGTGTTTATAATACTGTCTCTTAGATAAACTCCTCCTATGTGGAATAATCATGCACTCTGTTGTTCATACTGAGTTTGTAGCTATAAATGTAATCTGAACAAAAAAGTAATGTTTCCCTTTGTGAATCCCACCATAAAGGATGTAGAAATGCCCTGTTTATGAGTTAGTTTCACAAAATAATTATAAATATCTTGTCTCTTATTAGATTTAGTTAGTTTTTTCCTATATATCAAAAGAGTAGGTAGTTAATACAAATTTAGTCAACTGAAGAAAAACAATTGAGTTAATTAATACTTGTTCCTAGAATGGGAAATATTAATAAGTATTTTTAGTGCAATACCTTATCAACTGTGACTGCTCAAAAAACATTAAGCAATTATTTGTTCATTCTCATTTTTAACATATACTTATTTATAAGAAATACTCCCTAAGTTGCTTACCTGCTGGTATACGTTTCGGTGTTACTTTCTGACCTGGATATAAATAAAAATAAAAATAATGTCTAAAAGTTAATACTAAGAAACTCACCTAATTTAAGAATGAAGATCAGGCCATTTTAAACTAAAATTAACTCTTTTGACATGTGGAGCATGCAAATAAGCAGAACTTTTATTTACCCAACATCAAGTACTACAATGCAAAATTTAAATTCTCCAGTATGTAAAAGTATCAAGATGGCAAAGATGCATTATTTTCTTTATCAATTCTAAGCACAGTATGTAAGTTGGACTCTGGATGCCTAAATTTGGCCTTCAGGTTCCAAGCTATCTTTTTATTTGTTGCTATGGAAATTGCCACATTTTGCAAATTAAAATTTGCAAAAGTGGATGTCACTTCAGGAAGTGGATATTACTTCAGGGCAATCTAGTGCACTGAACTGACAGGGAAACTTCCCCTTTCTAGTTCACGAGAAAATCTTCCCCTTTCTATTCCACAGGAAAGCTGAAGAAAATAGCACAAAAATGTTAATACCCACCTGAGACTGAGAGCCAGAAAAGGCTTTTCCTTATTGCAGTATAATATGACAAACTAGAAGTTCAGAGGGAAAACAGGAGCAAAAGCTGAATGACTACAAGGGGATCTGAATTACACCCTAAGGGATATGGTTCTAATAACGTTAGCTTGGAAGGAGTTGACATCACAGATATTTTGATTTTAGAAAGTTCGAATGAAGCCCAAGATTGGTAGTCTTGAATGGGGATAATAAAAACTACAGCCATTAGAAATTCAACAGATTGTTTCAGCCATGTGGATGGAAAAGGATCACGAAGATATGCAGAATCCCAGGTCTGCACCATGTAAAGGGGCAGGACCTTAATTCAATTCTACTATCTGTAAATTTAAACCAGCAAGCATAGAAAATATTGAAACATTCATGACCCGAGACAAGCAAACCTGACACATTCCCCTGTTTCTAATGTATGTCCCAGAATTCCCATGAGAGCAATCACTGCCCCTGAGAAGGAGCTGACAAATCTACACAGCAAACTACTGCCCACAGCAACAGCTCAGCAGAAAAATTTACATATTAAAATCAATGGATAATATGAAAATCTTTTATAGAAATGTTTAGGATCTCCAGATAGATCAAGTCAGAAATAAGGGAAGAAAAGAATAGTTGTTAAGAGACTGGGTGATTTGCAAACTCATATGAAGATGTCAATGTCACACAGAGAGGTGGAAAAGCATAATATATGAACAGCCAGGTTAAGAAACATGGAGGCTAAAATGAGACAACTCTCCCAAATATAGTCACTTTAGATGGAGAAAAGAAAAAGAATGGGGAAGAGTAAATAATTGAAGGGATAATGACTGAAATTTTACCATATCTGAAATGACCTGAGTGCCTATCTAAAGACTATATTGAATCCAGAGCTGGATAAATAAAAACAAATTCTATAAGAACATATCATAATAAAATAAAATATTCAGGACAAAGAGGAAAACTTAGAAGTCATTTAGAGGAAATAGAAGGAAATAAGTAAATTAATCAGACAGACAACTGAGGTCTAATCAATGACAGCAAGTCATATTACAACAACACAGTACTTTAAAAGAGTTGAGAAAAGTGGCTCTCGACTAGAAGTCTGTTTAACTACGCTATCTTTTAAAGATGAGTGTGAATAAAAGACACATTCGGGCATTTAACACAAAATGCTTATAACAACACACACTAATTGAAACTAAAACGGTTGTACCTCAGAAAAAAGGAAATTGAAATAAAAATATTAAATGGATTCAAGAATGAATACTGAGCAAAACAATTGGTAAATATATTGTTATATTCTAGTAAGTATTCATTTAATATAAAAATGATTACAATAATAATAGTACCATGTTTCCCCAAAAATAAGACCAGGTCTTATATTATTTTTGCTCCAAAAGACACATTAGGGCTTATTTATGTTCAGGGGATGTCATCCTAAAAAATCACGCTAGGGCTTCGTTTCTGGGTAGGTCTTATGTTCAGGGAAACACGGTAACAACAGTGACTATTGGAGAATTGGAGAGGGAGCCATGTTGGTAAAAAAAAAAAAAAACACAGAAGTTGAGTCAAATGACAATATGTGAGAGATTGCTGATTGAAGTTTACAGCTAAATGATCTAAAACCTTTCTGTTGTTTGGGAAAAGAATGGAAATATTGACTGAATTTAGATATTTAAAAATTTAATTATACTACAGTGGTATCAACATAACCTATACTGGGATTCATCCTGTTTCTCTGCATTCTTTGACTTAACAGCCTTTCCCACTGACTTTCCACCAGAGAAAGATTATTCCAAAAATAAATAACCTGAAAACTACAGTGGATGTTATGTCAATAAAGCAGAATAAAAGAAAGCCTTGGAGCAAGGTCCAAGATGGCAGCAGATGTTGACACTGACCTTGGCCCCTCACAAGAATACACTGAATGTATACCTACATTTAAAGCAAGAAGACTGAAATTACATCAAGCATATTTTGTGACCACAATGGCACAGACTAGGAAAAAAATTGGAAAAAACAAAAACACATGGAGATTAAACAACATGCTTCTAAAAAACCAATGGATCAAGGAAGAAATCAAACAGGAAATCAAAAACTACCTTGAGACAAATGAAAATGAAAACACAAGTTATAAGAAGAAAGTTTATAGCCATACATGCCTACCTCAAGAAACAGGAAAAATCCCAAATAAACTATCTAAATTTATACCTAAAGAAACTAGAAAAAGAGGAACAAACAAAACCCAAAGAAAGTAGAAGGAAGTAAATAAGAAAGATCAGAGTGGAAATAAATGAAATAGAAAATCAACAGAAAAGATTCATGAAACTAAGAGTTGGTTCTTTGAAGGATACATAAAATTGATAAGCCTCTGAAGACTGATCAAGCAGAAAAGAGAGAACACAAATAAAATCAGAAATGAAGAGGAGAGGTTACAACTGAAACCACAGACAAAGGATCATTAAAGAAAACTATGAACAATTATACACCAACAAATTCAACAATCTAGAAGAAATGGATAAATTTTTAGACACATACAATCTTCCAAGATGAAACCAGGATGATACAGAGAATCTGAACGGACCAATTACTAGCAATGAAATTGAAGCAGTAATCAAAAAACTCCCAACAAACAAAAGCCCAGGAGACACAACTTCAGATGTGAATTCCACCAATCATTTAAGAAAAATTAGTACCTATCCTTCTTAAACTTTTCCAAAAAATTGAAGAGGAAGGAATGCTTCCAGACTCAGTCCACAAGGCCAGCATTACACTGATACCAAAACCAGACAAAGACACTAGACAAAGACACGAGATAGAAAGAGTAAGAGAGAAAGAGAGAGAAAATGAGAATTGTAGGCCAATATCCCTGATGAACGTAGATGCCAAAATTCTCAGTAATATACTAGCAAACCAAATTCAACAGTACATTAAATGGATTATACATCATGATCAAGTGGGATTTACACTAGGGATACAAGGATGTTTCAACATCCACAAAACAATTAATGTGATTCATCATATCAACAAAGCCAAGGATTAAAATCATATGATTACCTCAAAAAATATAGAAAAAGTATTTGACAAAATTCAACATCTATCCATGATACAAACTATCAACACAGTGGGCAAAGAAGAAACTACCTTAATTTGAAAAAGGCTATATATGGCAAACCCACAGCTAACATCACACTCAATGGTGAAAATCTGAAAGTTTTTGTTTAAGATCAAGGAATAAGACAAGGATGCCCATTCTCACCACTATTATCAACATAATATTGTTAAGTCCTAGCTACAACAATCAAATTCAGCCAAGCAAAAGAAATGAAAAGCATCCAAATTAGAAAGGAAGAAGTAAAACTGCCATTATTTGTAGATGATATGATACTATATAGAGAAAAAGGGCTAAGGATCCACCAAAAGTTAATAGAATTAATAAAAGAACTCAGTAAAGCAGCAGGATACAAAATTAACATACAGAAATCTGCCATGTTCTTGTACACTAATAATGAACAATCAGAAGAAGAAATTAAGAAAACAATCCCATTCACAATTACATCAAAAAGAATAAAATACCTAAAGATAAATTTAATCAAGGAGTTGAGAGACATATACTCTGAAAAATATGACACTGAAAAAAAAAATATGACACTGAAGAGGACACAAATAAACAGAAGGATATATACCCCGTGCTCATGGATTGGAATGATTGTTTAATGGACCATACTACCCTAAGCAATCTACAGACTCAGTAGAATTCCTAATATTAAAATGCCAATGTCATTCTCAGAACTAGAACAAATAATCCTAAAAATTGTATGAAACCACAAAAGACCCTGAATAGCCAAAGCAATCTTGAGAAAAAAGAACGAGTTGGAAGTATTACATTCCCTGATCTCAAACTGTACTATTAATACAAAGATATAATAATCAAAACACTATGGTACTGGCATAAAAACAGACACATAGATCAATGTGTCTAGAATAGAGGGCCTAGAAATAAACCGTCCCTTAAAAGGTCACCTACTCTATGAAAAAGGAGGTAAAAATATACAATGGAGTAACAACAGCTTTTTCAACAAGTGGTGCTGGGAAAATTGGACAGATACATGCAAATAATAATAATAATAAAACTGTACCACTCTCTTATGCCATCTATAAAAATCAACTCAAAATGGGTCAAAAACATAAATGTAAAGCCTAAAACCATAAAACTCCTAGAAGAAAACATATGAAGTAAACTATTTGACATCAGTCTGAGAAATATCTTTTTGAATATGCTCCTCAAGCAAGGGAAACAAAAGCAAAAATAAACAAATGGGAATAAAGTTTCTGCATAGTGAAGGCAACCTTAAACAAATAAAAAAGACAACCTACTGAATGGGAGGGTACATTTGCAAATGGTAGATCTGATAAGAGGTTGATATCAAAAATACATAAGAAGCTAATACAACTCAATAATTAAACAACAAACAATCTGATCAAAAAATGGGTAGAGGACATGAAAAGAAATTTTTTCAAAGACGACAAACAGATGGCCAACAGACATATGAAACAGCCTCAGCATCATTAATCATCTGGGAAATGCAAATCCAAATCACACTTAGATACCCACTTACACCAGTCAAAATGGCTATTATCAAAAAAAGTCAACAAACAACATGTGTTGGCAAGAATCTAGAGAAAAGGGAACCCTTGTGCACTGATGGTAGCACTCCAAACTGGTGCAGCCCCTGTGGAAAACAGTATGGAAATTCCTCGAAAAACTAAAAGTAGATATACCACATGACCCAAAAATTCCACTTCTGGATATTTATCCAAAGAAAACGAGAACACTAATTCAAAATGATATGTGCACCATTATATTCATTGCAGCATTATGTATTTTACAAATTGCAGCAATTTAAATAATATCTAGAAAATAATTGTGAATTTTTAATTTATTCTTAATTTTCAACACATATGTTAAGAAACCTTCTAATTTACTTACCTGGTGGTATATGAGCGAATGCTGTCTTCTGATCTGGATATTTAAAAAAATAGAAAATAATGTCTCAAATTAGTCCTAAGAAAGCTTGCCTACTACATTAATAAAAGTCAGTCCATTTTATAAGCAGTAGTATCTCTTTTATAAGACTAGCTACCAAAAAAGAAAGTAATGTCCAAGGTCAATGAACAAAAGTACCACATAGAAAACCAGGAACCTTAAGTCTTTAACAACTATAGGTTCGGGATATCAATTCATGCTTCCTTTGAATTCTAGATCTCCAGGTGTAAGAAGTGCTGTAAAAAAATTATGGCTTAAGAGGGTAAAACATGAAATAACTCCACAAGGAGGATTGTAAGAAGCAGGATGTGAAGAACTCTAATGAGACAGTAACGGCTGCTTGAGATGGCCTTACAATCAAAGAAAAAAAGCCACTAAGAGGTAATATCCACAGCCAGCACAAACTAAAGAATTCATACACCAATAATTATAAGTAACAGAAAAACTTCAAAAAAAAGAATATTTAGGATTTCCATAGAGATGAATAAGGGAACAGAATCTATTAAACAAAAAAAAGACAAAACTTAAAAAAGAAAAAAAAATTGCTGAGTTTTAAATTGTTCAGGGAAATCACCCAGAACACTAGGTAAACAGAAATATATAAAACACCAACTAAGAAACATGGAGAAATATAAACATAGAAGATTTAGAATGGGAAAAGTCAATATTCTAAGAGACAAAGTCCAGAACTTTTCCAAATTGAAGAAAGGCATGATTATCACACTAAAAGAAAACATTGAGTCCAGTTAATAATGGAAAGAAGAAAAAAAAAGATCTCTACCTGAATACATTATAATGAAATAAGATCTCTAAGGACAAAGGAAAAACCTTAGAGGCTGTGTTAGGCCAAATTCTAATGATGACCCCCTAAGATTTCCATTCCTTGGTTATTTAAATACTCTTCTAAGTACTGCTCTGAAGAGAGATTGCAGATGTAATTAAAGCTCCAAATCAGTTGATCTTAAAATACAGATTATTTTGGTGGGCCTGACTCAATCAAGTGAGCACTTTAAAAGTAGAGTTTTCAATTTCCTCTTAAGTATCAAGTGAATTAACATTTAAATCTTTTTGATTTAGTCAATTCTATCCTTTGTTATTTTCACAAAATAAATCAATTTGTCTCAAAAAAATTAAAATATAAATAAGAGTTTTCTTCTGCTGGTAGCAGAAGTGTTAGTAAGAAAGTCAAAGCCTGAGGAAAACTTGACATGCTAGTGTTTCTTTAAAGATGAAAGAAGGTACATGAGAAGCCATGTGGCTCTAGAAGCAGGGAGGGGCCCCTAGCAGACAGACAGCAAGGAAATAGGTATCTCTGATATCTGCAAGAAATTGGTTCTGCTTACAACATGAATGAGCTAACAGACCAGCTTGGCCTTCGGGCTTTATGACAACCCAGTCAAATCTACCTGGATTTCTGACTTACAGAACTTCGACATAATAAATGAATATTGTTTGAAGTCATTAACCATGTGGTAAATTGTTACGTAGCAATACAAAACAAAGGCTACTTTAGATAAAACTCATATGAACTGTAAAGGAATAAATGAATCAACACACTAACAGAAGATTCATCATCATCATCATCATCATCATCATCATCATCATCATCATCAATAAATGCCAGGCTACACTGACATTTCCTCAAATAGCTGAGGCAAGGTAACTCGCAACCTAGAAGTCCATACTACACAGATTCACATTTAGGAGTGAAAATAAACACAATTTCAGACAATAAGATAAACAGCTAACTAACACAGACTCACTGATGGAATTTCTAAGAGATGTACTCCCAAATACGAAGTGAAATTCAAAAAAGAATAGTGAGCAAAAGAAGTGGTAAATGTGTAGTGAAATCCTAGTGCATTTTGACTAAATATGGTAATGATAACAAAAATGATGACTTATTTGAACTAGGTTAAAATTCAGGAGTAACTAAATACCAATGAAAAAAATATGGAAGAGTGAAAAAAAGAGTATAGATTTAAATGAGTTAAGATTCATATATTCTTAGAAGACTCTAAATACTTAACAATAACAGCACAATCAGTATAATGGAATACAAGTAAAAAAAGCATTGAAAAAGTATAATCAGAAGATAAAAATGGCAGAATTTGCCTAAACATATTGTCAAACAAGTATGTGTATATAAACACATTAAATTAAACTACTGAGATACTCTTGACGTTACCTATTTTTAATCCCATTGGCAAAATATTTATCAGAAGCCAACTTAAATGAAAGATTGAAACTAAGATGATGGAAAAGTTATATCAGGTAAATTTAACAGAATGTTGGTATGGCAGTTATAAAACAGTGAGGACGGAATTTATGGTTAAGAAACATTAATGAGGACAAAAATGCCATTTTTAGTAATAAAAGGAAAAGTTACGACAATGTAATTAGTTCTCCCCAACTCATAATTATTACAGAAATTTATACATGAGCTCTGTCACAATCTATCAAATGTCAGGCATTTGCTTGTTTACCCAAGCTGTGCATGAATATGCAGTCACGCATCATTTAAAAATACTTAACAATATGTTCTGAAAATGCCTATGTAGGTGATTTAGTTATGGTGCAAACTTCACAGAGTGCATTTACACAAACCTAGATGGCATAGCCTACTGCACACCTAGGCTACATGGTAGAGCCTATTGCTCCTAGGCTACAAGCATGTACAGCATGTCACTGTACTGAATATGTAGGCAATTGTAACACAACGTAACTATTTGTTTATTTAAGCATATCTAAACATGGAAAAAGTACAGTGAAAATATGACATAAAGGATAAAAAGTGGTACATCTGTATAGGACACTTTCCATGAATGGAGTTTGCATGACTGGAAGTTGCTCTACGAGAGTCAGTGAGTGAATGGTGAGTGGATGTGAAGGCCTGGGACATAACTGTACACTATGGTAGACTTATAAACACTGTCCCACAAGCCCTCCCCCACTTCCTTCCAACAGGGTCAGAAATAGAACATTGACGCTGTCAATGCTGCTCCATGGACAGGGATGTGGGCTGGATTGATTGGAAATATCGAGGAGAAACTGGATACATACATCATAGATCTCCATAATAGTGACTGTCCGGAGGGAATGAAAGGTGGCTTGAGGATCAGTAAGAATAACAAATCAAGATGGAGCGATAAAAGAACATAGGGAACTGTCATGGCAATGTGACTTTGGGTATTATATGTTGAAGCAGTGGTCAGATTAAGGAAATTTAATCTGTGGTATTCATTTAAAAAAAGAGGGTGTTTAACAGGGAGACGATATAGAACTGAGGACACAATATATTGACTTTGGAAATTTGTTTTTGGTTCCATTGACCCTATCTGACACAAAGAGCTCTCTCTGGCATTGAATTGCTGGAAAAAATAAAACTTGTCTATGCTTTACATCATTATAACCTGAAAATACCCAGTGTGCCAAAAAAAATGTATATAAGTGGACACTGGTCAACATTGCTCAAGCAGTAGTTCGTCGTAATCAGAAGTGTCTGGACGCTGATGGTAACCACTTTGAGCACCTCTTGTAATTGCAGAAGTCATACGTGACTTGTATTCATCTTTTGTTATCGGTATATATTGAGTATTACAATGGTAATAGTTTTTCCTTACGTAACAAGTGTATACATTTTTTTGGCACCCTCTGTATTTTCAAAGTCAGGGACAGGCTCGCTCCACAGTAACCACAAAAAGCTTTCACCAAAATGGCAGTGGCACTTAATACTTGTGAAGGTAGCTTCTGTGGACCTGTGTCCCTGTACAGGATCTTAGGTCCTCAGCAAAGAACTTACAACAATGTACTCTGAAGACCATGAAGCTAGATCTGGGAGTGCTGTTGTACCCTCTGAATGTATTGTGCTGGGAGGACAGTCTCCACTGTACTGAAACAGGTTAGTGGCTGACTGATTATGAGGTAATCTGTGCACTCAAAACTGAGGTGACGTGAGTGAGAGGGAATCTATTGGAAAGCCCCACAGATTTTGCTCCCATCAAAGGAAAAAAATATTTCCTCTTGGACCATATATCCTTTCATTTCTTATAGGAAATTTAGCTCCTATAAAGTTATATATTATAATCTTCTGAGACCACCCTCACATATGAAGTACATTTTTGATTGCAACGTCATTATGTAAGGCATAGAACTATAATCCAAGTTGGGTCACTTCTAGGTCTCATACAGGCATACCTCATTTTATTGTACTTCACAGATTTTATATATATACATATATATACATATGTAAATATGTACATATTTATACATATATATAGATAGATATAGATATATATACTGAAGGTTTGTGGCAACCCTGCATCAAGCAAGGTTATCAGCACTATTTTTCCAATAGCATTTGCTAATTTCGTGTCTCTGTGTCACATCACAATATTTTAAACTTTCTCATTATTCTATTTGTTATAGTGATCTGTGATCAGTGATCTTTGATGTTACTATTGTAATTGTTTTGGGAACCATGAACCTGCCCATAAAAGACAGTGAACTTAATGTTCTGTATGTTCTGATTGCTCCACTGACCAGCCGTTCCCTTCTCTCCCTTGCCTTGAGTCTCCCTATTCCTTGACAATATTGAAACTAAGCCAATTAATAACCCTACAATGGCCTCTAAGTATGCAAGCGAGAGGAAGTGTTGAACGTTTCTCACTTTATATGAAAAGCTAGAAATGATTAATTTAATAAGCAAGGCATGTAAACAGGTGAAAAGCTAGGCCTCTTGTGCCAAATAGTTAGCCAAGTTGTAAATGCAAAGGAAAAGTTCTTGAAGGAAATTAAAAATGCTACTCCAAGAAACACATGAATAATAAAAAAGCACAATAGCCTTACTGCTGATATGAAAAAAGTTTGAGTGGTCTGGATAGAAGATCAAACCAGCCACAACATTCCCTTAAGCCAAAGCCTAATCCAGACCATAGCCCTACCTCTCAATACTATGAAGGCTGAGATGGGGCAAAGAAGCTACAGAAGAAAAGTTTGAAGCTAGCTGGGTTGGTTCATGAGGTTTAAGGTTAAAATGAAGCAGCCTCCATAACATAAAAGTGCAAGGTGGAGCAGCAAGTGCTAACATAGAAGTTGCAGCAAGTTATCTAGATTTAGCTAAAATAATTAATGAAAGTGGCTACACTAAACAATATAAATTCTTTATTTATTTCATTAAATGTATTGGGGTGACAATGGTTAATAAAATTATGTAGGTATCAAATGTACATTTTTATAATACAGCATCTATATATCACACTGTGTGTTCACCACCCAGTCAGTTCTCCTTCCATCACCATAAAAATTTAGATGAAAGAGCCTTATATTGGAAGAAGATGCTATCTAGGTCTTTAAGAGTTACAGAGGAGAAATCAATGCCTGGTTTCAAGGCTTCAAAAAACAGGCTGACTCTCACCAGAATGGAGAAACAAAGAAATATGTCCCAAATAAAAAAAACAAACGAAACCTCAAGAATTGGACCCAAATGAAATAGAGGTAACCAACCTATAAAAGACAAAGTTCAGAACACTGATGATAAGAATGTTTAAGGAGCTTAGTGATGACATAAAGGATAGAGTAATCATAATGAACAACCAGTTACAACTAAAGAATACAATAACTGAAATAAAGAACACACTTGAAGGAATTACCAGCAGGTTAGATGAGGCAGAGGATCGAATCAGCAACTTAGAAGACAAGTTAGGAGAGATCACCCAAGTGAAACAACAAAAAGGAACAAAAAACAACGAAAATGGTTTAAGAGACCTCTGGGATAACATCAAGCGCCACAACATGTGCATCATAGGAATACCAGAAGGTAAAGAGAGGGAGGGAGGGATCGAGAACATATTTGAAATCATGACTGAAAACTTCCCTAACCTGGTGAAGGAAACTGACATACAAACCCAGGAAGTGCAGAGAGTTCCAAACAAGATGAACCCAAACAGGTCCACACCAAGACACATTCTAGTTAAAATGGCAAAGATTAAAGACAGAGAGTATCCTAAAAGCAGCAAGAGAAAGACAGCAGGTTACATACAAGGGAACTTCTATAAGACCATCAAATGACTTTTCTACAGAGACTTTGCAGGCCAGAAGGGAATGGCAGGAGGTATTCAAAGTGATGGAAAACAAAGGCCTACAACCTAGATTGCTTTTTCCAGCAAGGCTATCATTTAAAATTGAGGGAGAAATAAAGAGCTTCCCAGAAAAGAATAAGCTAAAGGAATTCATTACCACCAAGCCAGCATTGCAGGAAATATTAAAAGGTCTTCTGTAAGCAGAAGAAAGATGAAAACAATCTAACTACAAATAAGAAAATGGCAATAACTATGAACCTATCAATAATCACTTTAAATGTAAATGGATTAAATGCTCCAATCAAAAGACGTAGGGTGGCTGAGTGGATAAGAAAACAAGACCATATGCTGTATATGACCTATACAAGAGACTCACCTCAGATCAAAAGACATATACAAGCTGAAAGTGAAGGGTTGGAGTAAGATATTTCATGCAAATGGAAATGAGAAAAAGGCTGCAGTAGCAATACTTATATCTGACAAAAAAGACTTTAAAACAAAGAAAATATTAAAAGACAAAGATGGGCACTACATAATAATAAAGGGATCGATCCGACAAGAGGATATAACTCTAGTAAACATCTATGCATCCAATATAGGAGTACCTAAATATATAAAACAGATATTGACTGACATAAAGACAGAGATCAACAGTAACACTACCATGGTAGGGGACTTCAACACACCTCTGACAACAAGGGACAGGTCTTCCAGACAGAAAATCAATATGGAAACAACGGCCTTAAATGACATTGGACCAGTTGAATTTAACTGATATTTTCAGACATTTCACCCCAAAACTGCAGAATACACGTTCTTCTCAAGTACAAATGGAACATTTTCCAAGATAGACCACATGGTAGGCCACAAAACAAGTCTTGATAAATTTAAGAAAACTGAAATCATACCAATTGTCTTCTCTGACCACAGTGCTATGAAATTAGAAATCAACTACAGAAAAAAAAAACTGGAAGACACACAAATACATGGAGGCTGAATAACATGTTACTAAATAATGAATGGGTCAACAATGAGATCAAGGAAGAAATCAAAATATATCTCAACAAATGAAAATGAAAACACAATGACTCAAAATCTATGGGATGCAGCAAAAGCAGTCCTAAGAGGGAATGTTGTTTTGCTTCAAAGACTATAAAATACCTGGGAATAAATTTAACCAAAGTAAAAGATCTGTACTCAGAAAATTATAAGACACTGAAGAGAAAAATTAAAGAAGATACAAATAGATGGAAATACATACCATGTTCATGGATAGGAAGAATTAATATAGTTAAAATGTCCATACTGCCTAAGGCAATATACATATTCAACACAATTCCTATCAAACTACCAGGACGTTTTTCACAGAAATAGAACATATAATCCTGAAATTTATATGGAACCATGAAAGACCCCGAATAGCTTCAGCAATCTCGAGAAATAAGAACAAAGTGGGAGGTATAACGATACCTGATATCAAATTATACTACAAGGCTACAGTAATAAAAACAGCATGGTACTAGCATAAAAACAGACACATAGATCAGTGGAACAGAATAGAGAGCCCAGAAATAAATCCATTCCTATATGGTCATTTAATCTACGACAATGGAAGCAAGAATTTATGGTGGGGTAAAAACAGTCTATTCAATAAATGGTGCTGGGAAACCTGGACAGACACAAAATGAAAACGCAAAAAAATGAAGCTAGACCACCTCCTTATACCATATACAAGAATAAATTCAAAATGGATTAAAGACTTAAATGTAAGATCTGAAACCATAAAATTCCTAGAAGAAAATATAGGAAGAAAGTTTACAGACATTACCTGGAGTAATATTTTTACTGATATATCCCCTTGGGCAAGGTAAGTAAGAGAAAAAATAAAATATGGGATTACATCAAACTGAATAGTTTTTTCACACCAAAGGAAACCATCAATAAAACAAAAAGGAATCCTACTGATTGGGAGAAGATATTTGTCAATAATATATTCGATAAGGGGTTAATACCCAAAATTTATAAAAAACTCACTCAACTCAACTCCAAAAAAACAAACAACCCAATTAAAAAATGGACAGAGGACATGAAGAGACATTTTTCTAAAGAGGACATGCAGATGGCAAACAGACATATGAAAAAATGCTCAAGCTCACTAATCATTAGAGAAATGCAAATAAAAACCACAATGAGATACCACCTCACCCCAGTCCAAATGGCTTCGTCAATAAATCAACAAACAAGTATTGCCGCGGAGGTGGAGAAAAGGGAACCCTTGTGCACTGTTGGTGGGATTGCAGATTGGTGCAGCCACTGTGGAAAACAGTATGAAGGTATCTCAAAAAGCTGATAATGGAACTATCTTATGACCCAGCAATTCCACTCCTAGGTATCTATCCTGAGAAATCCAAAACTCTAATTCGAAAAAATTTATGCACCCTATGTTTATTGCAGCACTATATACAGTAGGCAAGACATGGAAACAACCGAAATGCCCATCAGTAGACAACTGGATTAAGAAACTGTGATGTGTTTATACAATGGAGTATTGCACAGCCATAAAAAAGAATGAAATCTTGCCATTTGCAACAATATGGATGGACCTAGAGAACATTAAGTGAAATAAGTCAGACAGAGAAAGACAAATACCATATGATGTCCCTTATATGTGGAATCTAAAGAAAAGAATAAATGAACAAACTAATCAGAAACAGTCTCAGAGACACAGAGGAAAAACTGAGGGTTCCTAGATTGGGGGGATAAAGTGGTAGGTGAGGGGATTAGAAAGCACAGTCAGTAACCACAAGATTGCCACAGGGATACGAAAGTCAGTTTGGGGAATATACTCAATTATGTATAAAGATTTTGTAGGGTACCCGATGGACACTTGTCTTATTAGGGAGACCACTTCAGGAATGGTGTAGATGCTTCATCACTGCACTGTACACTGAAGCTGAAGTGGAATAATATGAATGTCAACTATAATTTTATGTTATATATATATATATATATATACACACACACACACATACACACACACATACATATATATTCACAAGAAGCAGAGTACAGCATTAGGAATAGAGACAGTGGAAATGTAACGGCTGTGTTTGATGTCAGAGGGGTGGTAGATGGGGGGAGAGGTTATCACTTTGTATAAATGTGATAAATGATAAATGTCTAACTATTACATTGTTTTGTACACCTGAAACTAATTTAAAAAAAAAAAAACAGGCTTACTCTCTTGTCAGGAGGTAATACAGCTGGTGACTAAGTTGAAGCCAATGCTCATTTACCCTTGTGAAAAACCTAGGGCCTTTACAAATTATGCTAAATATACTCTGCCTTTGCTGTATAAATGTAACAACAAAGTGTGGATGACAGCACATCTCTTTATAACATGGTTTAATTAATATTTTAAGCCCAATATTGAGACTTATTGCTCAGAAAAAAAAGATTCCTTTCAAAATATTACTGCTCATTGACAATGCACCGGGTCACACAAGAGTGCTGATGGAGATGTGTACAAGATTGATGTTGTTTCCATGGCTGCTAACACAACATCCATTCTGTAGCCCGTGGATCAAGGAGTAATTTCCACATTCAAGTCTTATTATTTAAGAAATACATTTCATAAGGCTATAGTTGCCACAGATAGTCATTCTTCTGACAGATCTGGACAAAGTAAATTGAACACCTCCTGGGAAGGACTCCCCACTCTAGATGCCATTAAGAACATTCGTGATTCATGGGAAGAGGTCAAAATATCAACATTCACAGGAGTTTGGAAGAAATTGACTCCAATACTCATGGATGACTTTGAGGGATTCAAGACATCAGTGGAGGAAGTAGCTGCAGATGTGGTGGAAATAACAAGAGAATTAGAATTAGAAGTGGAGCCTGAAGATGTGACTGAATTGCTGCAGTCTCAAAATAAAACTTTAACAGATAAGGAGTTGCTTCTTGTGGATGAGCAAAGGAAATGGTTTCTTGAGATGGAATTTACTCCTGGTGAAGATGTGAAGATTGTTGAAATGACAAGAGATTTAGAATATTACACACGTAAACTTATATGATAAAGTAGAAGTAGGTTTTGAAAGAACTGACTCCAGTTTTGAAAGAAGTTTTACTGTGGGTAAAATGCTATCAAACAGCATCACATGCCACAGAGAAATCATTTGTGAAAGGAAGAGTCAATCGATGCACAAACTTCAGTGTTGTTTTATTTCCAGAAGTTGCCACGGCCACCTCAACCCTCCACCAGAAACAAATCATGACTTGCTGAAGGCTCAGATGATGGTTTGTTGTGTTTTTTGTGTGTTTTTTTTTTTAGCGATAAAGACACACACTGACTGAAAGTAAAGAGATGGAAAAAGATATTTCATGAAAAAGGAAACGATAAAAGAAATCTGGAGTAGCAATACTTATACCAGACAAAACCATCTTTAAAACAAAAGCTATAACAGGAGACAAAGAGGGACCCAGTAATCCTTCCTCTGTGTTTTATCTGAAGAAACCCAAAACACTACTTTGAGGAGACCAGCGCATCCATATGTTCATTGCAGTATTGTTTATAATGGTCAAGATGTGGACACAGCCTGGGTGTCCCTGAATGGATGAATGAATAAAGAGGTGGTACATATATGCAATGCAATGTTTCTCAGCCATAAAAAAGAATGCAATCTTGCTATCTGCAATAAAATCAATAGACTTGAATGGTATTATGCTGAGTGAAATAAGTCACACACAAAAAGACAAATACCATATAATTTCACTTATATGTGGAATCTAAAACATAAAATAAACAAACAAAACAGAGAACATTTTGATGGTTGCCAGATGGGAGGGGAGTTGGGGGATGGGTGAAAAGGGGAAGAAGGGATTAAGAGGTACAAATTAGTAGTTACAAAATCATCATGGGGATGTAAGGAACAGCATAGGGAATACAGTCAATAATATTGTAAATCACTATGTATGGTGCCAGGTGGGTACTAGATTTACCAGAAGGATCACTTTATAAATTGTATAAATGTCTAACCATTATGCTGTACACCTGAAACTAATATAAAATAATATTGTATGTCAACTGTAATTGAAAAATTAAAAAAGAAAAAAATTCGTAATACAACACACACACACATCCTCAAAAATGGAGTATATGTAAACACTGGTGAATATGACTAACTAAGGTCTGTAGTTTACTTATACTATATCAATACCAATTGCCTGACAGTAAATATGCATTATATTAACATAAGATGTTATCATTGGGAAAACCTAAGTGAAGGGTAGAAAGGAATTCTGTGCTAGTTTTTGCAACTTTTTATATTTCTTTTTTTTAATGAACAAATGTTTTATTGGCATGTTCATCATTGTAAATAGCATCTGGCATGAAAAAGTTTTACCAAAACTTTTACATTGATTTTTACAAATTAGATGGCATTCTCAAAATGTATGTATAATTGTGTTCATTGAATAGTTGTATTTAGCAAAGCAAAAAGTTGCCGACTATAATAGACTTTGCAATGAAATCATGTTGACTGCATCAGCTTGTGCTATGTCTGACCTAACTTACTAGCAAGTTTATTTAACATGATATTAAGACATTTCCCCAAAGTTAAACTACATGTAACAAATCAACTCCAAAAATTAAAGTGGGACTTACAAGGGTTCTAGAAGATTCAAACTTGAAGTAAATCTTCAAAAATAAATATACAAAAAGAAATAAAATCTTGACTAATTTCAAAACAAAAATTTAAAAGAAAAAAACTGTAAGCTAAGATGCTGGGAGATATAAAAATGAAAGCAAGAAATGAACAGGACAAACAGACAAACAAAAACTCATAGACACAAAACAGTCTGGTGCTTACCAAAGAGTAAGGGGGAAGGCTCGTGATAGAAGAGGGAAAAGAGGATCAAATATATGGCGATGGAAGGAGAACTGACTGTGGGTAGTGAACACACAATGTGATGTACAGATGATGTATTATAGAATTGTACACTTGGAAACCTATGTAATTTTACTAACCAATGTCATGCCAATAAAGTAATTAAAAAATATATGTGATAAGAAATTCTAGTAAGTATTAACTAAATATAATAATGATAATTACAAAATAACCCTAACTTATTTGGGGGAAACTGAAAAGCCAGATGAGAAACAGATTGAAGAAAAGAGGTTAGTTTAAAGGGCTGAGAGGCTTATGCTATTAGGAAGAAGACTACATATAATGTTAAATTTAGACATTATATAACATTAACCATGAATACTAAAATTTAAAGAAAATCATGAAAATAAAAAACATTTACTCACTTATATGCGGAATCTAAAGAAAAGAATATGTGTATGAACTAATCAGAAACAGTTTTGGGGACACAAAAAACCGAGAGTTGTTAGATGGGCGGGGGGGAGGGGGTTGGGGATGGGGGGAAGGGTGAAGGGATTGGGGGGCGGCTGGTGACCACAGGATGGCCTCAGGGTTTTTTGAGAATTACTTTGGGGAACTTATTCAATAGTGTTTGGGGATTTTGTTGGGTGTCCGATGGACATGTGTCCTGTTTGGGAGACCACCTCAGGGATGCTGTGGATGCCTGGTCATGGCATTGTACACCAGAGGCTGGACATTAATGAATGCCAACTATAATTTTATGTGTATAATGTGATGGCTCGGTGTGAGGTCGGGGTGATGGTGGATGGGGGGAGGGGAGTTCACGGTGTGAGGGATGTAAAAATAAAATTAAAAATGAAAAAAAAAGAAAAAAAAACATTTAATTGTACAAAATAGTAGAAAGAACAAAAAAATACAATCAAACAAATGGATTATAGGAAAAGAAGAAAAAGCAGAAAAGAAAATGGTAAATACGAAAATAAGATAGATTTCAGCTTAAATATACACTACCATATATGAAGCATAACAAACCCCTCTACTGCATTCCATATAAAGATTGTTTATAAGACACCAACTAAAAACAAAGAAAGGTTAAGAATAACGAATGAAAAAAGATGTACTAGATAAATCTAAGTTTCAAATAGCAAGTTGGTATAGCAATATAAAACAGTGAGAGTAGAATTTAAGATACAATTAGTAATGACTAAAAGAAAATAAACCAAAGAAAATATAATTAAATTGAACATTATGCATTCAATCACTGTCTGAGAATATATAAGGCAGAAGGAAAGCTATGACATACTGAAAAATTTCAGTTTCCTTCTCACAGAAAATACATTATCAAGCAGACGGGGGAAAAAACCCAGTAAGTATAAAGATGATTTGAAACAACACAACTGAAAAGGTTATTCTAAAAACAAAGAAACAAATATACCATGTCACAATAATTGAAGCCTATATATCAACCACACATTTTTATGAAAATTTACTTTCTTTCTGGTTTCAACATTTAAGAGTCTAAATAAAAGAGGCAAGTTTCTCAAAATAAGTAATAAAATTGGAAAATGATTTTTACAACAAGAAAAATAAATCATATAACTGGAAACTAAAGAACACAATTTAGTCATGATTTAACCAAGAAATCATAATGGAAATTTGTAATGTTTTAACTGAATGTCAACTATATCTTAAAAACTGAAGAGTGTAGATAAAAATGATATATAAAAGAGAAAGGTTTAGCTTTTAAAACATATGTTAGGAAATAAGAGAGACTGAACATTAGTAAACAAAGAATTAGATTGAAGAAAGCTAGAATTAAAACAGAGCAAAGGTAAATAGAGTAGAAAAGAGGGAAAGTGCAAAATTTAAGGATAAGAAACACAAAGGAAATACAGAGATCTCAACAAAATGAAAACTTGTATTTTTCAATTTACTAATAAAATAGGTAAACACTTTTCCATAAAGGTATATGTACTCTGATGTTCATTGCAGCTTTGTTTATGGTGGCCAAGACATGGAAACAACCAAAGTGTCCTTTGATTGATGAATGGATAAAGAAGTTGTGGTATATATACAAAATGGAATGCTACTCTGACATAAGAAAAGATAAAATACTGCCATTTGCAACAACATGGATGGATCTTCAGATTATTATGCCAGATGAAATAAGTGAGACAGAAAAAGCCGAGAACCATATGACTTCACTGATATGGGGAATGCAAAAGTGAAAGCAACAAAGGAACAAGACAAACAAATAAAGAAACAAAAGACAGACAACAGTTTAATTGTTACCAGAGGGAAAGAGGGTAGGGGGGTGGTAGAAGAGGTTAAAGGGGATCAAATATATGGTGATGAAAGGAGAACTGACTTTGGGTGGTGAACACACAATGCCATATATAGATGAGGTATTATAGAATTGTACATTTGAAACCTATGTAGTTTTTTTGACCATTGTCACCCCAATAAATTTTAATCAAAAAGAAAAAAAACCTCTAAGAAGACTGCTCATGAAAAAGAAAAATGGAAAACCACATAAACAAAATTGGAATTAGATGAGGAAATGTATCTATAAAAATGTATAAATATTTAATAGAATTATATATAATTTTAGACATGTCACATGGATACAGCCATATGTAGTAAAAACATGTAACATACATCAACTTTCAATGTAGAGATTGTTTTCTGCAGGGAGGAAGATAATACTAGAAGGGAACTGCAGCTGTAGATGCAATGGTTATATTAACATTTGTTTCTTTCTAGTGATGGATCAATAGGTATTTGTCAACTTGTTCTCTATCTTTGTGTTTGAATTATATATATATGTATATATATACATATTTTACTTTTAATTATATATATACATAATTATATATACATATATACACATGTATATAGCAGGCTAAATTACAAATTCACTTTCTGAAGACTTTATCCAAAAAATCTTTTTAAAATTATTTCTTACATGAAGCAGCAATGCAAACTGAAATATTTCCTGTGTGTTAAGGCCCAGAAATCTGCATTTTTAATAAGTACTTCTTCTGTGGTGACATGGATCCACTTTGAGAGCCACTAGGGTATTTGAAAGCAAAAGATGTGGATGCATTTGATTTCTTCCTCTCTCAATTACCAAGACAATGACTTTGGCCAAGTTACTTAAACCACACTCCCAAATTTTTGTATTTCTAAATATAATAATATTCAAAATTATCACACACAATTAAATGAGATACTGATGTAGTACTACTCAAAGTCCCTGTAAAATGTATCATTGCTGTTCATAATGCCTTATCTATGACCAGATTTAAATGGTACTAAAATTTAACTTTAGAATACAAATTCAATTTACTCGCTACTTAGAGATTCCTCTTTATCAGTCAGCCATTTTTTCAAAAGATTCCATGAAATAGCTATTATGGTTGCTGCGATGAGAACAGGTAAAGCAATGTAGAAACCTAGAATCCACCGGTTCTTTCCACCCTTCCAAAAAGCTTTTTCCATGATTAAACCTAAAAATAAAAATACATTAAAAAATCAGAGTAAAAGAATTAATCTATTTTTACTTTGAAGTTGTAGAAAACTACAATGTTCTTAATTTTTGTTCTTATTTAGTAACATAATAGAACCATAATAGTTTGGACTACCTCTACTACCTCTAATTCTAAAAGAACAGAAACCAAGTTGCAACATATTTTACATTATATAGCAGCTACAGCAAAATCTCACTATAACCCTGTAAGTGGGGCCCAATAATTTCAATGATATATAATGTGGTATAGTGTAATTGCAAGGTTATCCAATAAATATGCATTGTTACAAGGTACATTATCAAAGAATTTCACTATATTTGTGCAAACACTGTTTTTCTTTATTAGATTGTTGACATTTTGCCATTAAGGATCTGTTTTTATATGTGGAGCCACCGTAATACTACTTAAACGGTATTGGCATGAAAACTAGGAGACTTGATTCCTAACCCTAATTCTGCAACTAGTTAGCACTAGGTATGGTGCCGTAAACATTCTTTAAGCTCCATGAGGAGAGGGACTTTGTTTCGCTTACTATACATCCCCGGGCCATAGGACCAGCACCTAGCATATATTAGGAGTTCAATAAATATTTGCTAACTAAATGAATGAATAAAAACTAAAGTCATGGTGAACAAATAGAACATTGTGCTAGCATCCCTCTGTGACCTCTTTGACAAAATTTATGGGTTTTTCTTATTTAAATTATAAACTCCTTCAGAGTAAAAGCTTATCTTTGATTTCCTTTATTTTTTCCTGTAACAGACACATAGGAATAGTGCCAGGAACAGAGTGAATGCTGTCTGTTAGAGCTGAAATCACAGGATCAATTACAAAGGGGGGAAATGTTGAAAGATAGTCTTAAAGGAGAAAGTCAATGATATCCATAAAAAAAAATTTTAAAAGATACCCTCAGCTTCAATCACGATATTTGAGAGTTAAAATTTGAAAAAAGAGCAAGATTAAGAAGGCATATTTGGTTTCCATTTCTTAAGAGAAGGCTATTTACTTTTCAATTACAAATACTGGTTTCTTACTAAGTGGCAAAAATCTAACATTTTTTTTCTGTGAAGATAAACTATTTGAGAATTTTATTAACGGGCTATGTAAAGAGACAGATACTTGCCTGGTGTTTCAGGGAACATAGAAGCGTCTCTGGAACGCAGTTTACAATCTGGAGGTTTGAAGCCTGGAGAACAATGGCACTCCATCTGGGAAGTGCACACCTAGGATCATTTTTTAAAAATTTAAATGATCATTTAGAAATATTTTCTCATAGAAATTAAAATTATTAGTTGGATCATCAAGATTACTTTCGTATTTTCATCTAGTATAATTTTATTTGATTTAGAAAGATAAGCCTATAAATCAAATTATTTCTTGCCCTAATGTAAACACACACACACACACACACACACACACTCTCACACACACAGAGCTTTTAAAACCTGTGAAGTTTTGGTTTGCATTTCCCCAATAGCCAGTGAAGCTGAGCATTTTTTCATATATCTGTTGGCCTTTTATATGTGTTCTTGGAAGAAGGGTCTGTTCAGGTCCTCTGGCTATTTTTTAATTGGATTGTGTCTTTTTCTGTTGTTGAATTGTATGAGTTCTTTATATATTTTGGATATTAGCCCCTTCTCAGAGGTGTTTGCAAATATTTTCTCTTATTTGGTTGGTTGCCTCTTTGTTTTGTTCTTGGTTTCATTTGCTGTGCAGAAGCTTTTCAGTTTGATATAGTCCATTTATTTATTTTTGCTTTTATTTCCCTTGCTTTTAAGGGGTGGTAGAAGAGGGTAAACGGGGTCAAGTATATAGTGATGGAAGGAGAACTGACTCAGGTGGTGAACACAATGCAATATATAGATGACATATTGCAGAATTGTACACTTGAAACTTGTATGATTCTACTAAGCAATGCCACCCCAATAAATTTAATAAAAATTTAAAAATAAATTAATTTTTAAAAAACTATAAATTAAGGCTCACAATATTCACATCAAGAAAATTTAACATCTTCAAACGTTAACCTAAAAATTTAGTGTGCAGTTTCAAAAACACATACTTAAATTAAAATGAAAATGAGATACTTTCAGTGGTGTGCTGGAGCCAGCTAGTATCAGCTCCCAGACCTGCTTGTGCACAACACTTCCCATCTCCAAGTTCAGTGAAATCACGTGTAATGCAGTATTTGCACTTACAAATGAAGACTTTACTCTCCCTCCAGGTGTTTATTAAACATTTATAAGCATAACACTGCCTTGACCACTATCAGGCTTTATTTTGTTTGTTTGCTTTGTTTGTTTGATTTTTAAACAAACAAACTTTTTGATGCACAACAGGGCATCAGATATTTAGGTATCTGATACTTACAAGAGGGCATCAGATACTTACAAGAGGGTATCAGATACTTAGATACAGCATAACATGGTTTATCTGATGGTTTCTGTAATTAATACATTAATTATTAAATAATAATATGGCAAACACCTTTATGTTGCCCACTATGTGTGAGTCTCTATTCTGAGGACTTTATACAGATTTACTCATTAAATCCTCATAACAGTGCTGTGAGGTCAGAATTATTATCATTCCCACTTTACAGATAAAAAACTGAGGCACAGATATTTAACTTGCCAAAAGCCACATGGCTAGTAAATGATAGAGCCAGGATTGAAACCCAAAAGATCTGGTTTCAGAAGCCCTGCTCTTGACCACTATGCTACGCTACCTCTCAAAATAACATAAAACATCTCTCAATTTCTAAGATCTCTCAATTTCTAAGATCTCTCAATTTCTAAGATTTAAAGCCATGAATCTAATGTCTCTATTTCATGGCTTAAATGTACAGGGAAAAAGGTATTGTGTTCAGGGTATCCAATGTCCCAGATTCTGTCATACAACCTACATGCTGGTGTGTGTGTGTGTGTGTGTGTGTGTGTGTGTGTGTGTGCGTGTGTGTGTGTGTGGCGGTGGCAGGCAGGGGGGCGGTGCATACTTTTACTCTGAAATATTTCACAGAAGTGATGTTAGCCTTCTCAGGAGATTTGGTGTCAATTTGTCCTAATATTGTACTGTTACTTTTTGATCACTTTGTTTAAGGTGCTGCCTTTCAAAATTTTCCACTGTAAGGTACTATGCTTCCATTTTAATTAATAACTAATTTCTGAGGAGACACTTGTAAGATTATATAAGTATCTGGGTCCTCATAAAACTTTCACCCACTAGTTTTAGCATTCACTGATAATTATTTAACTAAAGTAGTCCTTCTATATTGATTATACTATAAGGAAGAGTGTTCCTTTATCTCCATTTACGTGCTCAGTTATTGCTATTAGTAATATATTACTTATGTGGCCTAATGATTTTGACAAGGGTACCAAGACTACTCAATAGGGAGAGTCTCTTCAGCAAATGCTGTTGGAAAAAACTAAATATCCACTGCAAAAGAAGTTTCCCTTATTGCACACCATATACATAAATTAACTCAGGATGTATTAAAGACCTAAATGTAAGCCCTATGGCTATAAAACGCCTAGAAGAAAACATAGGGGGAAACCTTCATGAGATTGGACTTCTCGATTTCTTGAATATGACACTAAAAGCACAAGCAACAAAAGTAAAACCAGACAAAGCGGTCTATAACAACCTTAAAAACATTTGCGCATCAAAGGACACAACCACGTGAAAGACCAACTTATGAAACAGGAGAAAAGACTTGTAAATCATACATTTCATAAGGGGTTAATATCTAGAATATACAAAGAACTACAACTCAACTACAACAAAATCAAATAACCTGTTCAAAAACTAGGAAAAGGACTTGAATAAAACATTTCTATACAAATGACACACAAATGGCCAATAAGGATATGAACCAATGCTCAACATCACTAATCATAAGAGAAATGCATGATTTTTGTTCTAGTTCTTTAAAAATGTCATTGGGATTTTGATAGGGATTGCATTAAATCTGTATATTGCTTTGGGTAATATAGCCATTTTAACTATGTTGATTCTTCCATTTCATGAACACGGAATATATTTCCATTTCTGTATGTCTTCTTCCATTTCACTTCATAATGTCTTGTAGTGTTTGTTCAGTGTATAAGTCCGTCACATCCTTTGTTAAGTTTATTCCTAGATATGTTATTCTGTTTCTTGCAGTTGCAAAAGGAGTTGCTTATTTTTATTTCTTTTTCTGAAATTTCATTTTTAGTATATAGGAACACAATGGATTTTTGTACATTGATTTTATATCCTGCCACTTTACTGTATTTCTTTATTATTTCTAATAGTTTTTGTGGAGTCTTTAGGTTTTTCTATATAAGGAAACATGTCATCTGCAAAAAGTGACAATTTGACTTCTTTATTCCGAGTCCAAATGCCTTTCATTTCTTTCTCTTGCCTGATTGCTCTGGCAAGGATTTCCAATACCATGTTGAATAACAGTGATATAAAGGGGCATCCCTTTCTTTTTCCTGATTGCAGAGGAGAAACTTTCAGTTTTTCACCATTAAGTATGTTATTAGTTGAGGGTTTGTCATATATGGCCTTTATTACATTGAGGTACTTTCCTTGTATATTTTATTAAGGGTTTTAACCATAAATGAATGTTGTATATTGTCAAATACTTTTTCTACATCTACTGATAGGATTATATGATTTTTATCCTTGATTTATGTGGTTTATCACATTGATCAATTTGCATATATATATGCTGAACTATCCTTGTGCCTCTGGAATAAACCCCACTTGATCGTGATGTGTAATATTTTTAATGTATTGTACTAGATTTGCTAGTATTTTGTTTAGGATTTTTGCATCTGTATTCATTGGAGACATTGGTCTGTAGTTTTCTTTTTGTGTGTTATTTTTACCAGGTTTCGGTATCAGGGTAATGTTGGCCTCATAAAATGAGTTATGAAGTATTGCCACTTCTTCCATTTTTTTGGAAGAGTTTGAGAAGGACAAGTATTAAATCATCTTTGAATGTTTGGTAGAATACATTAGTGAAGCCATCTGGTCCTGGACTTTTGCTTTTGGGGAGAAATAGAACAAAAAAGCATCAGATTTGTATGAAATCACACACACACACACACACACACACACACACACATAAAAAAACCAAACAGCCAAAGCAATCCTGAGAAAAAAGAACAAGGCTGAAGTTATCATATTCTCTGACTTCAATTATTACTATAAAAAATACAAAAAGCGACAAAAATCAAAACAGCATGGTATGGGCAGAAAAACAGACACATAGACCAATGGAACATAATTAAGAACCCAGAAGTAAACCCACATATTTATGGGCAGACAATTTTCGATAAATGAGCCAAAAACATACAATGGAGAAAAGAAAGCCTCTTAAATAAATGGTGCTGGGAAAATTGGAAAGCCATGTACAAAAGAATGAAATTAGACTGTTATCTGTCATCAGACACCAAAATTAACTCAAAACGGATCAAACACCTAAATATAAGACCTAAAACAATTAAATGCATAAAAAATAACATTAAACCTATGGACCTAGGTCTTAGAGAGGATTTTATGAATTTGACCCTAAAGGCAAGGGTGGTAAAAGCAAAAATAAATGGGAATATATCAAACTAAAAAGCATCTGCACATCAAAAGAAACCATAAACAAAACAAAAGGCAAATGGGAGAAGATATTTGCAAACAATATGTAAAATAAGGGGCTAATATCCAAAATATATAAAGAGCTTATACAACTCAACAACAAAAAAAACAAACTGGCCATCAGACACATGAAAAAATACTCAACATCCCTACCTATAAGGGAAATGCAAATCAAAACCACAATAAGGTATATCTCACACTTGGTAGAATGGCTATTATAAACAAGACAAGAAATAACAAGTCCTGGAGAGGATGTGGAGTAAAAGTAACTCATACATTGCTAGTGGGAATGTAAATTGGTACAGGCACTATGGAAAACAGTATGGAAGTTCCTCAAAATATTAGGATTAGAGCTACCACGTGGCCCAGCAGTCCCTCTTCTGGGTATCTGTCTGAAAAATTTGAGAACATTTATTTGTAAAGCTATATGTACCCCTATCTTCACGGTAGCCAAGACAGGGAAACAACCCTATAGATAGATAGATCTTTGATGGATAATTGGATAAAGATGTGGTACATACACACAATGGAGTACTACTCTGCCATAACAAAAGATGAAATCCTGCTATCTACAACATGGATGGATTTTGAGAATATCACGCTAAATGAAATAAGTCAGACATTAAAGGACAAGAATCATATATCACTCATATGTGAGATATAAAACAGAAAGCAACAAATAAATGAACAAAACAAAGGAAAAAAACTCATTGACAGAGATAAGAATATGGTGGTTACTGGAAAAGAAGGGTGGTGAGGGATGCTGAAAAGTGTAAAGGGGTTAAATATATTGTGACAGAAGGAGACTAAACTTTATGTGATGAGTACACAATCCAATATACAGATGATATATTATAATATTATACACTTGAAACATAATCTTATTAACCAGTGTCACCCCAGTAAATTTAATTCTAAAATGGAAGAGTAAAAAAACAAAATTTTTTAAAAAACGCTTTTTTCTTTATATATAGTACCATGTTATCTTTATTGAATCAGTGAGTGACTGAATTAATTAGCACACTCATACACATAAACATATTTGATAAATGAATAAATTAATTTATATATATGTACACATATGCATACAATGCATACAATGCAAACAATGCTTTTAGGAGAAGAGTTATCTCTGTATTGCAAAAAGATGGCTAATTTTGCTTTCTACTTTAGATTTCTAAATATTCCAAGTCTTCCATGATGATGAGTAAATAGTACATCTTTTATGGGGAAAGAAAAGAATAAGTAATGTCTATGAATCTGAAGGAGAACTTAGATTGTAAACAGGCAAACAATTGCACTGTTAGAGAAATTTAGCCTCAAAATAAGTTTTATACTGCATGCACAGAGTGTTCAAATGTAGTATTTATAACATTCATTGCTCAAGAGGATCGAGAGTAAAAAAGACGAGGAGGAGGAGGCAATTTTTTACTTTGTAAGCAAAATTAAGTGTTTTGATATTTTGGGAATGTAATCTATCATTAGTAAAATTTTAAATATAGAGGTCCTTCAACCAAGCAGTCGCACTCCTGGTAAACATCCCACAGCAATATAGGTGCCAGCATGCAAGGACATACACACATAGAGGCTTATTTATCACAACTATATCTACAAACTTAGAAGGATTTAAGTTTGTTGAACAACAAAAGTAAGATATAGAAATGTGTGATATGATCTATATCAAAATCTAATATCAATCCATGGATAGATGATAGATCAATCGATAGATAGATAGATAGATAGATAGATAGATAGATAGATACTCATTCAGCAAATATTTGAGTTCCTAGTATGTGCTAAGCAGAGTTGTGGGCTCTTGCTCATATCAAAGAATATATATGTACATGAATATATCTCTGTACATGATTAAATAAATCTAGAATAAACAAAGAAGAAATGATTCCTGGTACACTGATAATAAGAGAACAATACAAAAATTAATCCAATAACACTGGTATGATTATATAAAGTTAAACATATTAGTGAATATATGTATATATAAATGTGTGAATGCAAAGAGACACTTCAAAAAATAAACTATAATAAAGCAATATAATTAGGTGGGGTGTCAGTGGTAACATAAGTAGTTTAATGACTATTGTATATCAAATGAGCCTTGCCCATTTATTTATTCCTTTCGCATATTTAAATTTATGACTGCTGAAAGTGTTCAAAAGAAACAATATTTTTAAATTGGAATAATGCTTTACACTTGTTTTCAAATGTGTTTTTTTAACTTACTAATACTACAATTTGTTTTTTCTTATTATTCTAATATTTATTATTCTAATATTGTGTGATTTTTTGTCTTTAAGCTAATTATCTGAAAGGCAATCTATTGAAAGCCAATTTACCTAGGCCAACTGTAGTCTAGGCAATATCAGTTTGTCTGCTAGTGAACTCATCAAATAGTTATTTGGTATTTGGATGCCAAATAATCACATATGAGTATTTACTGGGGTTTTTTAAGCTATTAATTTACAGAATGATTAACTAGATATGTTGGATGTCACTGCATTGGAAGATTTCTGTAAAGTTTTAGTAAAGCAGTTTTCACTGTGTCTTCAGAAAAGCATTTTAATGAATTTCCTATTTATGTATGCCTAATTCATATTTCGCTAGCTATAGCAGCAGAGACCCACTCTTTAACATTTTTGCGAACACCAATTTCTGATCTGACATATAAGGATCTTGCAAGTCACCACTCCATCCTAACAAGTAAAAAGATAAACAAATTTTATAAGTCAACAATTCTTATTATATCCATCATAGAAGTAATATTACAACTCTTACCTCCAAAACTGGAGAGACTGTCAAGCAAATACAGAGAATCACAACTTACTAGAGCAGAAACCCTACAGCATAAAACCACCATGGGAATCAGTCCCAGGGTAGAAAAAATTAAATTGTTGTTGATGTACTACTGGCAGCTCAGTTTAGAAAAGTCTGAGAGTTAAAAACTCCATGGGCTAGATGACTGGATTAAGAAGCTGTGGTACATTTATACAATGGAGTATTACGCAGCCATAAAGAAGAAAGAAATCTTATCATTTGCAGCAACATGGATGGATCTAGAGAACATTATGTTAAGTGAAATAAGTCAGAAAGAGAAAGACAAGTACCATATGATCTCACTTATATATGGAATCTAAAGAAAAGACTATGTGAATGAACTAATCAGAGTCAGTTTTGGGGACGCAGAGAAAAAACCGAGAGTGGTTAGATGGGTGTGTGGGAGGGGGTTGGGGATAAGGGGAAAGGTGAAGGGATTTGGAAGCAGCTGGTAACCACAAGATGGCCTCAGGGTTTTTTTTTTGAAAATTAATTTGGGGAAGGTATTCTATAATGTTGTAAAGATTTTGTTGGGTATCCGATGGACATGCGTCCTATTTGGGAGACCACCTCAGGGATACTGTGGATACCTGATCATGGCATTGTACATCAGAAGCTAAACATTAATGAATGCCAACTATAATTTTATATATATAATGTGATGGTTCAGTGTGAGGTCGGAGGGATAGTGGATGGGGGGAGGGGGGTTCACAGTATGAGGGATATAAATGATGAACGTCTAAGTATTACCTTGTTTTGTACACCTGAAACTAATAAATAAATTAATTAATTAAAAAAAAAATCCTAGAAAGAAATATGATAAAATACTAAAAAAAAATAAATAAATAAAAGTAGAGCTCCAGAAGAAGCAGATTTCCATGGCATTCTCATTATGCAGAGAGGTAAACAACAAATAAATAAGCCATACATGAATATGAAATTAACAGCATGATAATTGCTTTACTCTTAGAGTGTGTGCGATATTCAATCCTCAAATAAACACTTACTTAACCTCAAAAAAAAAAAAAAAAAAAAAACTCCATGGGCTATAACCCAAAGTGTAAAATAAATATCCATGAGTCCAAAAAAAAAAAAAAAAAAACCTCCATGGGGCTCAGTTAATGGTGGGTCCCCGCACTTTTATGAGTTTTACATTCAGATGCTAGAACAGATGCTCACATTGAATATAGAAGAAAAATTCCCTTGTATTTCCAGCCAGGGGAGGGGAAAGAAACAAGTCAAAATACACCAGAGTATTCTGTTCTTCTTAACATGGCCTAACCTCAAAAGAAACTATTTTACCAGAGCCTAAATTTACTGAAGTTTTTTCAGAGCCTAACTGACATAGGGGAAGGGAAATACCCAACTCTAGTAATACTCTAGCCATCCTGTCCTACCTAAGGGGGTAAAAGAGAAATTCACAGCCCAGAGGTATAGGGCTCACTAAAAGACTGAGGCCTAATTATAGGACTAGAGAAAGCTTCCCCTCCTCTTCCACACATCTTACCACTACATTACTGCAGTTCCATTTACCCAGTACATAATGCCCAGCTATTAAGAAAAAAGTTGCAAGGCATATGAAAAAGGAAAAAGTATATTTTGAACAGACAAAGCAAGCTCAGCTATGGCAAGAAAGTTGTAATTATCAGACCAGGAATTTAAAACAACCAAGATTAATATAATATGCTAAGGGCTAGTGGATAAAGTAGAGAGCATGCAAATAAAGATGGATAAAATAAGCAGAGAGATGGAAATTCTAAGAAAGAACCAAAAAGAAATGCTAGAGATAAAAACTGTAATTGAAATGAAAAATGCCTCTGATGGGGTCAGGAGCAGATTTGTCAAGGCTGAAGAAAAAATCTCAGAATTTGAGGATATCGCAATAGAAACTTCCAAAATGACACGCAAAGAGAAAAAAGACTGGGGTGGCGGGGGGTGGAATGGCGGGGAGGGCAAGCCAGAAATTCCAGGAAGAATGAGCAATTACAAAAGATATAACATGTGTAATGGGAATACCAGAAGGCAAAGAAAGAAAGAAACAAGAAATGTAAAGCAAAATGACTGAGAATTTTGCAAAATTAAGGTCAGACACCAAACCACAGATCCAGGAAACTCAGAAAACACAGAACAGGATAAATGACAAAAATTTACACCTACGTATCATATTCAAACTTCAGAAAATCAAAGACAAAGAAAAGTCCTGAAAGAAGCCAGAGGGGGTTAAACCCCTTGCCTGGAGAAGCACAAGGATAAAAATCACATTGGAAATGATGCAAGAAAGAGCATGGCGTGAAATGTTTCCAGAGTTCATAAGAAAAAAATTGCCAGGCTAGAGTTTGTTATCCCTCAAAAGTGAAAAAGAAATAGATTTTTCTCAAACAAAAATTGAGAAATTTGTCTTCAGTAGACCTCCCTTAGAAGAAATGATAAAAGAAGTTTATCAGAGAAGAAAATTATATAGGTCAGAAAAATCAGATTTACATTAAAAAAAGAGCATTAGAAATGGAATAAGTGAACACAAAATAAAAACTTTTATGGTTCCTCTTCATAATTGACCTAATAGTTACCTAATTATTCAAAATAATAATAGCAACAATGTATTAGATTAAGTATGCTTCTGCGTAAGTAAAATGACAGCATGATACAAGTGATGGGAGGGTATATATGGATTATTTTCTTACTATAAGGTTACCTACACTACAAGCGGTAGAGTTGAAAGAGGACCTATGAGGTGTGATCCAACAATATGGTGATTGTTTAAATTTAAAAAATATATTACAGCAAAAGGCACATTGCCATTTATTCCCCTCAAATACTCCTCCTCTCTTTGAACACACTTATCCCATCGTGCCAGTTTCTGAAGCAGTTCTAAGGTCAGAAGCAGAATTAAAGGGAATTAAGACTTATAGATACAGATAACATTTTGATGGTTTCCAGATGGGAGGGCTGTTGGGGGTGAGTGAAAAAGATGAAGGGATTAAGAAGTACAAATTGGTTGTTAAAAGTAGTCATGGGGATGTAGGGTATAGCATAAAGGATAGAGCCAATAATATTGTAATAACTGTGTATTGTGTCAGATGGGTACTAGATTTATCAGAGTGATAGATGGGAGGGGTTGCAGGCAGGGCTTAGGAGGGATTAAGAACTACAAATTGGTAGCTATAAAACAGTCATAGGGAAGTAAAGTTAAAGCACAGGAAATATAGTCAATAATATGGTAATAACTATATATAGTGCCAATGGGTATTAGACTAATCAGGGGGACCACTTCTAAAATTACATAAATGTCTAACTACTATGTTGTACCCCTGAAATAAATACAAAATATTGTTGAATGTCAACTGTCATTGATGAATTAAAAGAGGGGTGAAAAGGATATAGGGGAATAAAGGGTTCAAATTTCCAGGTATAAAACAAATAAGGTATGCAGGTGAAATGAACAGCACAGGAAATACAGTCAATAATATTGTGATAGTGTGGTACAGTGTCAGATGGTTGCTGGACTTATGGTGATCACTTCTTTACATATATAAATGTTGAATAACAATGGTGTATACCTGAAACTTATATAATATTGTATGTTAGCTACATTTTAGTAAAAATATTTTTCAAAAAAAAGAACTTTCCAAACCTGGGGAGAGACTTGGACATCCAAATCCATAAAACTAACAGATCACCTCCATATCTCAATACAAAATGACCTTCTCTAAGACATATTACAATGATACTCACAAAAATCAAAGACAAAGAGAAAATCTGAAAAACTAGCAAGAGGAAAACAATTACTGTAATCTACAAAGGAACCCCCAACAGGCTATCACTGGATTTCTCAGCAGACACCCTTAAGGCGTCAGGAGAGAGTGGAATGACATATTCAAAGTGTTGAAAGAAAAAAAATTAGCCAAGAATACTCCATTCGGCAAACTTATCCTTCAGAAATGAAGAAGAAATAAAAACTTTCCCAGACAGGCAAAAATTGAGGGAATTCATCACCACTAGGCCTGCCTTACAAGAAATGCTGAAAGGAGTTCTTCCATCTGAAATAAAAAAACTTAATCAGTAACATGAAAACATAAAAATATATACAAAACACTGGTAAAACTAAATACACAGATTTAGAAAATTCTAAATCTGTAATGTTTGTCCACTAACCATGTAATAATAGTATACAGGTTAAAGGAAAATATTATTAAAATAATTATAACTACTATAGTTTGCTAATAAATACATATCAAAAAAGGTAAATTATGACATCAAAAATATAAAAGAAGGCAGTAAATGGTTAGAACTTTTGTATATGATTGAAGTTAAGTTTGCAATTAGCTTAAGATAGACTATTTTATCTACTATTTATTTTATGTAAATCTCATGGTAATCACAAAACAAAAACCTATACTTGATTCACAAAAGACAAAGAGTGGGGATTCAGAGTACACCATCCTCCGAAAGGCACCAACTTACATAAGCAGGCAGAAAAAAAAAGGCGGAAAAGAACAAGGGAAAAAAAACACAGCCAGAAAGCAGTTAGAGAGGGGCATTAATAAGTCCTTGCATATCAACAATTACTCAAAAGATTAATAAAATTAATTAACTAAACAAAAGGTACATAGTAGATGCATAAAATGAATGGATGAAAAAAAAATGCAAAGCCCAATTAAATTCTACCTTCAAGAGACTGATTTCACTTTTTTTTTTAAGATTTATTTTATTTTTAATTGGGGAAGGGGAACAGGACTTTATCGGGAAACAGTGCATACTTCCAGGGCTTTTTTTTTTCCAAGTCAAGTGGTTGTCCTTTCAATCTTATTAGTGTAGGGTGCTGTTCCGCTTCAAGTTGTGGTTCTTTCAGTCTTAGTTGATTTCACTTTTTCTTTTTTCAATTTATTGGGGTGACAATTGTTAGTGAAATTACATAGATTTCAGGTGTACAATTCTGTATTACATCATTTATAAATCCCATTGTGTGTTCACCACCCAGAGTCAGTTGTCCTTCCATCACCATATATTTGATCCCCTTTACCCTCATCTCCCTCCCCACACACCCCCTACCCTTTGGCAATCACTAAACTATTGTCAGTGTCCATGAGTTTTTGTTTCTCATGTGTTTGTCTTGTTCTTTTGTTGTTTTTGGTTTCTACACCACATATCAGTGAAATCATATGGATCTCTCCTTTTGCTGTCTGACTTATTTCGCTTAGCATTATACTCTCAAGATCCATCAATGTTGTCACAAATGTTTCTATATCACCTTTTCTTACCGCCGAATAGTATTCCATGGTATATATATATACCACAACTTCTTTATCCATTCATCTATTGAAGGACATTTTGGTTGTTTCCATGTCTTGGCCACCGTAAACAAAGCTGCAATGAACATTGGAGCACATGTGACTTTATGTATAAATGCTTTCAAATTTTTTGGGCAGATACCCAGGAGAGAAATTGCTCGGTCATATGGTAATTCTATTCGTAATTTTTTGAGGAACCTCCACACTGCCTTCCATAACGGCTGCTCCAGTCTGCATTCCCAGTGTATGAGGGTTCCTTTTTCTCCACAGCCTCTCCAACACTTGTTACTATTTGACTTTTTGATGATAGCCATTCTGACTGGGGTGAGGTGATATCTCATTGTGGTTTTTATTTGCATTTCTCTGATGATTAGTGATGTTGACCATTTTTTTCATTTTGTATGTCCTATTTGCCATTTGTATGTCCTCTTTGGAGAAATGTCTCTTCAGGTCCTCTGCCCATTTTTCAATTGGGTTGTTTTTTTGTTGTTGAGTTTCATGAGTTCCTTGTACATTTTGGATATTAGCCCAAATGGATCAAGTCTTTGATCCATTCTGAATTAATTTTGGTACATGGTGAAGATAGCAGTCCAGTTTCATTCTTTTACATGTGGCTATCCAATTCTCCCAGCACCATTTATTGAAGAGGCTGTCTTTCCTTCATTGTATGTTTTTTGCTTCTTTGTCAAAAATTATCTGTCCATATTTATGTGGTTTTATTTCTGGGTTCTCAATTCTATTCCATTGATCTATGTGTCTGTTTTTCTGCCAATACCATGCTGTTTTGATTATTGTAGCCCTGTAGTACAAGCTAAAGTCGGGGAGGGCGACACCTCCAGTATTGTTCTTTTTTCTTAAGATTGCTTTGGCTATTCAGGGTCTTTTGTGGTTCCAAACAAATCTGATGATTTTTTTGTCTATTTATTTAAAAAAATGGCATTGAGATTTTGATGGGGATTGCATTAAATCTGTATATTGCTTTGGTAATATAGCCATTTTAACTATGTTGATTCTGCCAATCCATGAGCACGGAATGTCTTTCCATTTCTTTGTGTCTTCTTCAATTTCTTTCAAAAATGTCTTATAATTTTCAGCATATAAATCCTTCACATCCTTGGTTAAGTTTATTCCTAGGTATTTTATTCTTTTTGCTGCAATTGCAAAGGGAATTGTTTTTTGTATTTCTTTTTCTGAGATTTCATTGTTAGTATATAGGAATGCAATGGACTTTTGTACGTTGATTTTGTAGCCAGCAACTTGACTGTATTCACTGACTGTTTCTAACAGCTTTTTGGTGGAGTCTTTAGGGTTTTCTATATATAGCATCATGTCATCTGGAAAGCGTGATAATTTAACTTCTTCATTCCCAATTTGGATACCTTTTATTTCTTTCTCTTGCCTGATTGCTCTGGCAAGGACTTCCACACTATGTTGAAAAAGCAGAGGTGATAGGGGAAAGCCCTGTCCTGTTCCTGAACATAGAGCAAAGGGCTTCAGTTTTTAACCATTAATTATGAGATTAGCTGAGAGCTTGTCATATATGGTGTTTATTATGTTAAGGTTTTTTCCTTCTATACCTATTTTATTAAGTGTATTAATCATATATGTGTGTTGTATCTTGTCAAATGCTTTTTCTGCATCAATTGATATAATCATATGATTTTTGTCCTTTATTTTGTTTATGTGATGTATCACATTCATGGATTTGCGGGTGTTGAACCATCCTTGTGCCCCGGGGATGAACCCCACTTGGTTGTGACGAATAATCTTTTTAATGCATTGTTGTAATCGATTTGCTAAAATTTTGTTTAGGATTTTTGCATCAGTATTCATCAGAGATATTGGTCTGTAGTTTCCTTTTTTTGTGTTGTCCTTACTAGGTTTTGGTATCAGGGTAATGTTGGCCTCATAAAATGAGTTAGGGAGTACTGTCTCTTCTTCAATTTTTTTGGAAGAGTTTGAGCAGGATTGGTATTAGATCCTGTTAGAAGGTTTGGTAGAATTCACTAGTGAACCCATCTGGTGCCAGACTTTTGCTTTTGGGAAGGTTTTGGATGACTGATTCAATTTTGTTACTGGTGATTTGTCTGTTTAGTTTTTCCAGTTCTTCATGGATCAGCCTTGGAAGGCTATATGTTTCTAAGAACTTGTCTATTTCTTCTAGGTTATTGAATGTGGTGGCATATAAGCCTTCATAGTATTCTTGCATGATCCTTTGTATTTCTGTGGTGTCCGTGATAACTTCCCCTTTTTCATTTCTGATTTTGTTAATTAGTGTCTTCTCTCTTTTTATCTTAATGAGTCTAGCCAACGGTTTGTTGATTTTGTTAATCTTTTCAAAGAACCAGCTCTTTGTCACATTAATTTTTTCTATTGTCTTTTTGTTCTCTGTTTCCTTTAGTTCCGCTCTGATTTTTGTTATTTCCTTTCTTCTGCTGACCTTCAGTTTCACTTGTTCTTCTCTTTCTAGTTCTTTAAGGTGTAACATGAGGTTATTTACTTGGGATTTTTTTGGTTTCTTGATTTAGGCCTGTAATGATATAAATTTCCCTCTTAAAGCTGCTTTCCTGGCATCCCAAAAATTTTGGTAGGATGCATTTTCATTGTCATTTGTTTCTATGTATCTTTTGATCTCTCCTCTAATTTCTTCTTTGACCCAGTCGTTCTTTAAAAGTATGTTGTTTAATCTCCATGTATTTGTGTTTTCTCCTGCTTTCTTTTTGCAGTTGATATCCAACTTCAAAGCCTTGTGATCAGAGAATATGCTTGGTATGATTTCAATCTTCTTAAATTTGCTGAAGCTGATTTTATGTCCCAATATATGGTCTATCCTTGAGAATGTTCCATGTACACTCGAAAATAATATATAATCTGATGTTTTAGCATAAAGTGCTCTATATATGTCAATTATGTCCATTTCATCTAATGTGTCATTTAGGCCTGTATTTCGTTATTTATTTTCTGTTTGGATGATCTATCCATAGCTGTGAATGATGTATTTAAGTCCCCTAGTATAATTGTGTTTTGGTCAATTTCTCCCTTTAGTTCTGCTAGTAGTTGCTTGGTATATTGTGTGCTTCCTGACTGGGGGCATAAATATTGATGACTGTTATGTCTTCTTGTTGTATAGTCCCCTTTACCATTATGAAATGTCCATCTTTGTCTCTTGTTATCTTTTTCACCCTGAAGTCTGTTTCATCTGATATCATTATGGCTACACCTGATTTTCTCTGGGTACCATTTGCTTTGATTGTAAATTTCCACCCTTTCACTTTGAGTCTATGCTTGTCCTTGTAGCTGAGATGTGTCTCTTGGAGACAGCATATGGTTGGGTTTAGTTTTTTGATCCAATCTGCTACTCTGTGCCTTTTTATTGGTGAGTTCAGTCCATTTACATTTAGGGTGATCATTGATATGTGAGGATTACCTGTCATTCTATCTTTAGTTTTTTGGTAAGGCTGTGTCTCCATTGTTTCTTTGCCTTTTTGTTGTTGTCTGTTGTTTCTGTGTGGTGGTATTGTATGATGTTTCCCTCTGTTTCTTCTTTTATTACAGTATATATTTCAGTTCGGGATTTTTTTTTGAGTGGTTACCCTTAAGTTTATGTAAAAGAAAGTTTGATATTTAGAGTATTCCATTTTCTTCGGCACGCTTACTTTCTCCATTGCCATATTTCAGTTCAGGCCTTTACTCTCCCCCTTTTTATGTTTTGGTTGCCACAAGTTGTCCCTGTTGATGGTTGTCGAATAGCCTCCTTTAGTATTTCTTGTAGTGCAGTCCATGTAGTAGAAAATTCCCTTAGTGTCTGTATGTCTGGAAAGGTCTTTATTCCTCCTTCATATCTAAAGGACATCTTTGCTGGATATATTATTCTTGGCTCATAACTTCTCTCTTTCAATGGTTTGAGTATTTTGTTCCCCTCCCTCCTGGCTTGTAGAGTTTCTGCTGAAAAATCTGATGATAATCTATGGGCTTTCTTTGTAGGTTACCGTCTTCTTTTCCCTGGCTGCCTTGAGGATTCTGTCTTTGTTGTTGATTTTAGACAACTTCAATACAATGTGCCTTGGAGAAGACCTGTTGGGATTGAGGTAATTAGGTGTTCTATTTGCTTCTTGGATTCGAGGATCCAGTTCTGTCCACAAGTTTGGAAAGTTCTCATCAACAATTTGTTTGAATATATTCTCTGTTCCCTTCTCCTTCTTCTCCTGCTGGTATGCCTATTATTCTTATATTGCTCTTTCTGATGGAGTCGGAAAGTTCTTGTAGAGTTCTTTCATTTCTTTTAAGTCTCAAGTCTCTTTCTTCTTCCATATGTGTAATTTCCAGGTTTCTATCTTCGATGTCACTGATTCTTTCCTCCATCTGGTCAACTCTACTACCTAAGCTGGTTATTTCATTCTTAATTTCTTCTATTGAGTTCTTAAACTCCAGAAATTTTATTTGTTTCTTTTCTAAAATTTCAATCTCTTTCGTAAAATGCTCATGTTGTTCTTTGATTTTGTTTCTGAGTTCATTAGATTGACTTTCTGTGTTTTCTTGCATCTCGTTGATTTTTTTGAGTTTTTTCAGAACTGCAATCTTGAATTCTCTGTCATTTAAGGCACATATTTCCTTATCTTTAAGTTCCTTTTTCTGGAGACTTTTCACTTTCTTTCTGAGCTGTCTTGTTGCCTTGGTTATTCATAGCAATTACTGATTTATTATTTCTCTTCCTAGACATCTACAGGAGTGGCTTCTGCAACAGGTTGATAGGAAGAGGTCTTTCTTTTGTTTTCCAATACTTGTTGGTAGAATGTTTTATTTTCTCTCCGTCTGCAGCTTTTTTTTCCCTGTCTCGCACAGTAGTGCTATGTTTTCTCTGCACTATTCCAGCTTCTCACACAATGGGGGGATTTTCTGTGAAACGGGCTTCTCCTCTGTTAACAGTTTGCCTGGGTCATAGGGCGCCACATCCCTTTAGGTGAATTCAGTAGTGGGCCTCTTCCTCTTGCCTGTCTGCTGTGCAGGAAGTCCTTTGCGGAGTTATTGTTGTTCAATTAGTTGTAAATTGCAGGGGAGCTTTACAACAGAGGCTCACCTCACGGCACCATTTTGATCACCTGTTCTTCAAATTTCATATTTGTCAGAAGTTTCAACCCTTTCCCCGGGCACCAGTCTCTCAGCACCTCAATGCTTTCACCAAGCCAGATGTTCCAATTTGACTTTTAAGAGAACACATAGGCTCAAAATAGAGATGGAAAAAATATTCCATGGAGTCAAATACACTTTTGATTCCAGAAATCAAAAGAAAGATGTTTTTTTTGTCTGTATCTTTGAGACTATTTGTTTACTTTGCTCATGCATTCAGTTCTTTAGATTCCACATACAAGTGAGATCATATGATATTTGTCCTTCTCCATCTGACTTACTTCACTTGGATGGTGTAAATGCCTGACCACTGCACTGTACACCTGTAGCTGAAGCTGAATAATATTGTATGCCAACAATAATTTAATATATGTAGTCACAGGATATGGAGTTCAGCATAGGGAATAGAGTTAATAGAATTGTAATAGATATATACGTTGTCAGAGGGGCAATAGATTGGGGGGTGTGGGTTGTCACTTTGTTAGGGTGAAATGTCTGGCTATTGCATCATTTTGTGCACCTGAAACTAATTTAAAAAATAAAAATAAATTTAAAAATGGGGTAGCTATCCTTATGTCAGTCAAAATAGAGTTTTAAGCCAAAAATAGTAACTAGATAAAAAAGTCATTATACAATGATAAAGGAGTCCCTTCTTCAAAATATAACAATCATAATATACAAACCCAACATTAGAGTACCTAACATATTAATCAAATATTAATAGATCTGAAGGAAGAAATTGACAGCAATACAATAAAAGTAGGATATTTCAAACTACTTTCAACAATGGATGGATAATCCAGACAGAAAATCAGAAGGAAATGTTGGACTTGAACCACACTTTATATCAATGGGACTTAACAGATATATTCAGAACATTTCATCAAACATCAGCAGAACACATATTGTTCTCAAGTTCATATGGAACATTACCAAGGATAGGTCACATCACTTGGCCACAAAAGAAATCTTAGCAAATTTAAGAAGAGTAAAAACATACAAGTATCTATTTTACCAAAATGATATGAAATTACAAATCAACAAGAGGAAAGTGAAAAATTTACAAACATGTAGAAATTAACAAATTTCTGAACAACCAGTGGGTCAAAGAAGAAATTAAAAAGGAAATAAAAAAAATACCTAAAACACATGAAAATGAAAACACAACACAGCAGAAAATTGGGACACTGCAAAAAAAGTTCTTAAAGGTAGTTTATAGTGATAGATGCATATATTAAGAAAATAGATGATTTAAAATAAGCAATCCAACTTTACATCTAATGGAAATAGATGAAGAAAAATAAGTCCAATGTTAGCAAAAGAAAGGCAATTACAAAGATCACACTGAAATAAATAAGGACAAAAAATCCAAAGGCAAACATCAATGAAACTAAAACCTCGTTTTTTTTGGAAAAAAATAAATTGACAAATCTCACGTAGACTAAGAAAAAATTAGAGGAAAGTGACATCACCAAGATGGCAACATAGGTCGCTCCCAGCTTTGCTCCCCGTCAGGGGAAAAAAAAAACTAACTATTCACGAACAAGATACCACTGAGAATCCTAGAGCACGGGGTAAGAATAAAGTATACGCATGCACCACTGAGATGAGACAGACTACATTAGAAGGGTAAGAGGAGTAGCAATACGCTGACCACATTGCCCCTCCCCCAGCACACCACCACACTGAGAGGTCTACCCTGTGCCTCCAGTTCCTCCAATGGGGAAAGAGAACTCAGGATGGACAAAGACATCCCCCAACAATGTGGGTCACTTCTTGGGAGTCCCCAATCTGATTTTGCCTCACAGTGCTTGTTCATGGACAATTCTGTGGGGTCTGCCCATTGAAATTCTGATTGTGACAGAAGAGACAGGAGGAGCTTGCAACAACAAGAGCTTGGATCTTGGCAGCCCAAGTTCTATCTGCAGTGCCCAAGTGTCCCAATCAGTGTCTTTGCTCATCTGCAGAGCCAAGACAGTGGTCTAGTCTGACCAGGAAAGTTGACAGGGTACAGGTCTGCCTGATTTGGGACCTCAAATGAAGAGCCTTGCCACCTCCGGAGACTGTTCTGTCCCCTGACCCAGGCAGGGGACCTGAGTCATAGCCCTGTTCATAGCTGAGTGTAGTTCCTAGCCACACACAACTAGAAATCATGGCCAATTTAATTCTATACAATGTTCTGTAAAACTACCTATGGCTACAAATTTAGTAACCCAATTCAGTTCCATATTGAAGCTAGATACAGAGGGTTTATCTATCAGGAAAGGTCATCAAGAAGACATGACCACTAGTTTGACCCACAGCTGGACCTGGGGAATTTGAGGCTCCTATCCCCTCTACTGTGCTTGGGCTATGTGCTCTGCTTGCTTTCCCTGCACTAGAAACTCCCCCAGGATACAACCTTGAGACAGAAACATGGTGATGAGACCACCTGGACTGGGTATGTGACTAAGTCCAGGTAAGGCTGCCTGTGTATGTGACTGAATCCAATTATGGCCTCTATGTTAACTTTTAAAATTCTGGCGGGGAGGTACAGAAAACTACTTGTCTTACAGCTGCCCAAGACAAGCCTTATAAGCAAGTTTCCTTGTTTATTAAACCTGCAACCTACCAATCAGGAGTGATCTACCTTTTTCTTCAGTTTCTCCCTGCCATCCAGATATGGGGGTCAGTTTCAGATTACATCCAGGAAGCACTAGAGGAGGTTGTGACCCAACACTATCATATAGTTGGAACCCAATAAATATTGAATAAATTAATGAGTAATTCTGAAAAATGTCCAAGATAGATATAATTTGGAAAAACATAAATCATGTGCTTACCCCATTTCCACTGCACTTTTGTGAACAATCAGAGAATTCATCCATAAGTAACCTCGACTCTACACATTCACCATTTACACAAACCTAATGAAAAAAATATCAAAGTCAGAGGGGTCCAGCTACCTTAACATTACAATCAGTAATTTTATAACATAAGACTATAACCATTAATGCAATAAATATCCGTCTAAGTACTGCTTTTGTCACATCCCACAGATTTTTATATGTATAGAATATATGCATAGAACTCAGGATGGACATACACATCCCCCAACAGTGTGGGTCGCTTCTTGGGAGTCCCCAATCTGATTTTGCCTCATGAGCAATTCTGTGGGGTCTGTCCATTGAAATTCTGATTGTGAGGGAAGAGACAGGAGGGGCTTGCAACCAGTGCTTGGATCTTGGCAGCCCAAGTTCCTAGCTGCAGTGCACAAGTGTCTTTCTTGGGGGTCTCTCTTTTCCTAGGGTCTCTCAAAAGTTCCCTGAAACCAGACAAGCAGCATCTGGCTTGAGTCTGTCCTGTACCTCTGGCTGAGCAGCCCTAAGTGTGGCACTAGCAGCAGCCAGCTGTGATTTGTGGTTTGACCTCTCAAGGTACTTCCAAGCACAGCACAGGTGGCAGCCATCTGCGGATTTCTTTGTGGCTCCTGCTGGATGGCCCTACGTGGGGCATGGGCTGGGGCTGAACTTGACCTACAGTGGATCCCCTCCAAGGTAGTCCTGGGGCTGGTGCTTCCTATGGCCAGCTTCAAAATGAGCTGGAACATTACCCAGCCATCTCCAAGTACGACACACCCAAGGGACAGATTGGGCTGGCATCAGAGTCCTGCTGAGACAGATCCTGCTCCGTAGGGTCAGCCCCTGCACAACAACTCTTCCACTGTAGTCAAGGCCAGTCCTTACAACCAGTAAGCCCAAGGATCAGTCCCTCACATTGATGTTCAATTGTCAACCAAGGCTCAACTATAAGAAGAGAGCACACACAGCCCACACAAGGGATGCACTTGGAGTGCATGGTGCAGGTGACCAGAAAGACTGCTCCACTGAACCCCACAGCACACCTACTACATAAGACCGCTCTACTAAGACTGGGAGACACAGCAGTCCTGCCTCATATATAGAAACAAACACAGGGAGGCAGCCAAAATGGGGAGACAAAGAAACATGTCCCAAATAACAAAAGAAAGCTCCAGAAAAAGAACTAAGCGAAATGGAGATAAGCAATCTATCAGACACAGAGTTCCAAACACTGGTTATAAGAATGCTCAGTGATCTCAGGGAGACCTTCAACAGAGAGATAGGAAGCATAAAAATGCAGATGGAAACCATGAAAAAGAACCAGTCAGAAATAAAGGATACAATAACGGAAATGAAGAATATATTACAGGGAATCAACAGATTAGATGAAGCAGAGGATCTAACCAGCAATGTGAAAGATAAGGTAGCAGAAAACACCCTACCATAACAGCTAAAAATAAAAGGATCCAAAAAATTGAGGAGATTTTAAGGGGCCTCAGGGACAATATCAAGTATACCAACATTTGCATCATAGGGGTACCAGAAGGAGACGAGAGAGCGCAAGGAATTGAAAACCTATTTTAAGAATAATGACAGAAAACTTCCCTTACCTGGTGAAGGAAAGAGACATACAAGCCCAGGTAGCACAGAGAGTCCCAAACAAGATAAATCCAAAGCGGCCCAGACCAAGACACATCATAATTAAAATGCCAAAGGTTAAAGACAAAGAGAGAATCTTAAAAGCAGCAAGAGAAAAGCAGTTAGTTACCTAAAAGGGAGCCCCCTTAAGACTGGCAGCTGATTTCTCAACAGAAACTCTGCAGGCAAGAAGAGATTGGCAGGAAATATTCCAAGTGATGAAAAGCAACGACATACAACCAAGATTACTCTACCCAGCAAAGCTATCATTTAGAATTAAAGGACAAGTAAGGAGCTTCCCAGACAAGAAAAAACTGAAGGAGTTCATCACCACCAAACAGTATTACAAGGAATCTTTAAGATGGGAGGCGGATTAAGGATGAGTGAAAGGGGAATGGATTAAGAAGTACAAATTTGTTGTTATACAGTAATCATGGGAATGTAGGGGATAGCATAAGGAATATAGCCAATAATATTGAAATAACTAGGTATGGTGCCAGATAGGTACTAGATCTATCAGGATGACAGATGGGAATGGGGTTGAGGGTAAGGTGAAAAAAGTGAAGGTATTAATAAGTACAAATTGGTAGCTAATCCAGTATGAGGAATATAATCAACAATGTTGTAAAGATCATGTAAGGTGTCAGATGAGCACTGGGGATCACCTCACAGATTGTGTCCAATGCGCTATATACCTGAAGCTGAAATATTAATAGAATAATACTGAATGTCAACTATAACTAAATATATAGTTATATATAGTCACAGAATGTGGAGTATAGCATAGGCAATATAGTCAATGGTCTTGTAACAGCTATATAAGATGTCCTAGGAGTATCAGCTTGGGCGGGTATCACTTTATGAAGGATTTAAATATATAACTATTATGTTGCTTTGTACACCTGAAACTAATAAAAAAAGGAATGAGAAATAAAGACTTTCTCTGACAAACAAAAATTGAGGAAATTGTTACTAGTAGAGCTGTCTTGCATGACAGGTTAAAAGTTCTTTAGACAGAAGGAAAATAACAAGTCAGAAACTAACAGAATGTACAACACCAAGAGTGAGCGTTTATGTAGAAAGCTATTGTCTTTGTGTAACTATGATGTGTCAATGTGGGGTCATCAATTGTAACAGATATACCACTCTTGGGGATTTTGATAAGGGGAGGCTATGCTTGTATGGGGGTATATGGGAAGTCCATGTATGTACCTTCCTCTCAATTTTGCTGTGAATGTAAAACTGCTCCAAAAAATTGTCTTTAAAAAATGTTTCAGTGCAGACAAATGGGATACAAATGAAACAAGATGGACATGAAAAATTGTAACCAAATAACCACTTTTTATTACAATACCATGAAATCTAACAAAACTATTCCTAAGAGTATAGTTAAAAGAATATCTTGGGTGATGAGGGTAAAGGGGATCAAATATATGGTGATGGAAGGAGAACTGACTCTGGGTGGTGAACACACAATGGGATTTATAGACGATGTAATACAGAATTGTACACCTGAAATCTATGTAAATTTACTAACAATTGTCACCCCAATAAAATTAATTAAAAAAAAAAAAAGAAATAAAAGGGGGGAATAGTACACTGTAGGTACAAAAACAAAACAAAACAAAAAAATGAAAAAGTGAAACCACCTGAATGAAATTTCATGAAAGAGTAATAGTTTCATTAATGTTTTTGGCAACAATTTAATATGTCAACTGTTTTCCTCAATTAAAACATTAACTGATATGTAAAAAAAAAAAAAAAAAGAATATCTTATATTCATTGCACATATCAAAATTTGGCATAGAAAGAAAATCAACTCAATATAATCAGGATATATATTAAATTTGCATTAAATATGAGCTATTATTAGAGTCCCTTAATGAAGATAATAGAAATCTTTATTAAATTATACTACAGATATCTAACATTCTATTATGGGATGTGCTAAAATCAACACAATCCTTTTAAGTTTAAAGTATAATAATTGGAGGATTAAGGATATATTCCCAACTCCATTATTTATAGCAATATCAACTCCCCTGAATTACGGTTTTCTTAACCTGAGTGCAAAGATACTTTTTCTAAAGCATTTGAGATTTGTTTCCAGGCTAAAAATAATGTGAAAATGATGTCCTTTTAAACACTAAGTCACAGTATAACTCTCTTCAAAGAAATGGCCTCACAAAACCCTTCCTAAATCCAAACAACCTAACCCTATTAAACTTTTAATGTGTTGAGTCTTCTCATTAATTCTTGGCCATGCTGGTGTGTCTAACAACTCTATTTGAAATGTAGTATCTATTGTTTGCCTGTCTCAGTAAAATTGCCATAAAGAGTCCTGTTACACGTGGACACTACTGATAGAAACAAAATTGCCAAGAATGTTTCAACATATAAGACTTACCCATAGTATCATTAAAGATAACCTGGTAAAAAAATATTTCATACATTATCACAAAGAAGAACTGTCCATGTTATAGAAAAAATCCTATTCTTACTAAATCACCATCTGAATATTATCAAATCATCTACTGACTGTTTCATTTTTCAATTGTTTTGGCTCGATGGCCTAAATATATCTATTGAGCTCCCTGGAGTATCCCTCCTTCATGGAGGCATTTTTGACTCCAAGCCATGAGAGGAATCCAACATTAAAGAGACCACATATTTTATCTACAGTCAACTTCACTTAAACTATAAAACCACCAAAAGTGGCTATTAATATATACATTTCACATATTAAATAATTTGTTCAAAATCATCTGTCAAGTTAGTAAAAGAGTCAGAATTCAGATCTATGCATATATATCTTTAAAGACTACATCTTATACTATATTATAGTTCCTCATGAGCAAAGATCTGATCAGAAACTAAATGAGATTTTGAAATAAACTGATCCCCTCTATGTTTTCTCCAGATTTATGTCAGCCTTAGAAATAACAAATTATAATAACAATCAATAATAACAGCCAACTTATATTAACTTTTTCTATGTGCTGGACATCATGTTAAGCTCTTTATACTATTATCTCATTTAATCTTTGCAATAACTTCACAAAGTAAATGCTATTGTTATCCCCACTTTACATATAGTTGTGATATCTCAGACTGGTTACGTAACCAGCAACATGTCAACACTTAAGAGGTAAAGATTTGATTCTAAGCAACCTCATCTAACGTCTGTTGTTATCTGCTGAGCCACAAAGAGACACATACTACTAAATGGGATTTCTTCTTTTTTTCTCCAATAAGTAAATTTCTATGCAATAGAGTACTTAACTACACTGTATTACCAAGTTCTCTCCCTTCCCTACTCTAGCCCCCAAAACTCCTGGGAGTTTCCTTGCTCACAACATTGAAATCTTGAAGGGGAACAAATACTCCATTTCCCTCTTAATGTCTGGAGGCCAACTGAAGCTTATTCATTTTGTCCTCAAACCATATATTTAAGGTTACACAGAACTACATATTAATTTAAATTTGATACTTAAATGAAAATACATATTGAAGAAATGAACATAACTATATTTTTAAAATAAATTTTAAATTATTTACCCTCCCAACATCACATTCAGAGCCATTACGGACCACCATTGGATCTATAACAGAGCCATGAAGACTGTAGTCCAAAGTTACACATACAACATCTCGTACATAAGCATAAATCACAGCAACATTTTCTTGATGGAAAGGAGATCGAGAAGGGTAGGTACAAACTAATCTGCCACATATAAGATTCCTGCAAAAATAACAAAATTGCATGATTATAATACATCAGGCATTTAATAGAAATGCTTCCTATTTGCTTTCTTTGACAAAAACAAAATGGTTGATCATCAATGGCAATGTATCTAGGGATTTTAACACTAACATTAAAAGCAAAAAGTAAAAAAGTATAAAGCAATGAACCAAGATTATCTTTCAGCGCTACTAATGGTCTTTTATTCACTCTTCAGATTTATATGCTTATTGTCAATTCACTCAAACAATTTATATCCCTATAAATAGAGGGATATAAAGATAAATAAATAAGTTGTGACCCCCTACCTCAAGAACCTTATCATCTAATACTAAATGTGGTACAAATCCCATTAAAATTGTTACAAATTAAATAAACAAATTCTTACAGAGATTTAAGACGAGGATACATTCTCACTTAGCAGTTAGGGAAGATGCCATCTGAGTCAAAGCTTACAAATTAGTAGGATTTCAACAGGCAAAGTAAGGTATTTCTATACAAAAGTAACAGCACAAGCCAATAAAGGAAGTATAAAACTATCTGATATATGTACCAATCTACAAATTCCATGAGTACAGGGGTCATGTATGATTTGCTAACTAGTAGCTAGCCCAGTGTCCAGCACATAGTAGGTTCTTAATAAACATTTGTTAAAATAAATTCAGGACAAAACATCAAAGAGCTGCCTCTTTAGATGCAGACAAAAATGAATTTCAATTTATAGACACTGGGCAGTCTTCAGTTTGGGCAAGCAAATGAATGGGGACAGTATTTTTATAAAGAATAAGGAGCAGATTCAGAAAGAAGAGGTACAATAGGTATTACTGGTTTCAATCATGTATTTGATTTAGGAACGTAATGGTCATCTAAAAATTTCGTGGAAATTTAAGCCTGTCACACAAGAAATATGTCAGGGTTAGAGATTTTGATTTGAGATTCACTCCCATACACATGTAATACTTGGAACCACTGGAATGAATGACATACATAAAGAAAAACTAAAGAAAGAATCTTATATAACATAAGAAAAATATCTTTAATATTTGCATAGCATACCTCCATGAACATATTTTATATTTGCCTCTTTCCAGACCGCAGTTCCCAAACCTATCACTTTGAGATTGTATTTCTTCATAGCAGGCAAATGGAGCATTTTTTGAACCTGTCAAAGTTAAAAATGTATTTGGATTAAAACTGGCTTTCTTTTTCATCTTCTTCCATTTCCTCATATATTATATGTCTCCTTTTCCTTTTTCTCTATTCTCTAATTAAAAGCTTTTCCTAGTGAGGTTGTAGAAAAAGAGAAAGAATTAAAGTTAAAAGGCAATGCTCATGGTTATCTTTTTTTTTTTTGCTTCATTTCCCATTATTTTCATCACAAAAGATATTATGAAGGGAGGGAAGAGATATAGAAGTGTAAACCCTGAGAGGCCTCTGTGAAAGAAGGCAACAGAAAGATAACATAGAAAACTATATTTGTTCTCCTCCATTCTGAGTAGGAACTCATAAAAAGCCAACTCTGTAACAAAATCTCATTGACGAAATGTCACTGTATTTTCAGGAAGTCTAAAATAAAGGGACCAAAATTGTCAACTTGCATATTTTCCTATATTTTTCCTTCATTACTATATGAGTTTTTTTATTGCTTTGTAAAAGAGTACCAAAACCTTGGCAGCTTACAACACCCATTTATAATGTCGCCGTTGTTATAAATCAGAAGTCCAGCAAGGCACAAGTGATCTCTCTGCTCAGGGTCTCACTAGGCTGAAATAAAGTTATTGGCTACAGCTGCAGTATCATCTGAGGTTGGAATCCTCTTAAGAGCTCACTGATTGTTGACAGAATTCAGTTTGGCTTTTTTTGCAGTCGTAGCTCCATTTTCTTACTATCTGACAGGGGCTGATTTTGGCTCATAAGAACTCCCGCTCAGGTCCTAGTCACATGTCAACACTAGTCACATGTCACATGTCACAACATGGCAACACTAGTCACATGTCACATGTCACAACATGGCAGCTTATTTCTTCCAAACCAGCAGAAGAATCTTTCTGACATCTGCCATATTTTAAGGGTTCACATGATTCGGTCAGGCCCACTCAGAATGATCTCTATTAACCCAAAGTTGACTGATTGTTGACCTTAATTACATCTTGAAAAGTCCTTCATCTTCACTATGTAATCTAATCCCAAGAACAATATTCCATCACATAGTCACTGGTTCTGCCCCAACTCAAAGGGGATTGATTATGTAAGGTATGCACACCAGGAGAGTCATGGGGGCCACCTTAGAGTTCTGTCTAGCACAGCTACCTTCTCCAAAATGAAGCTTGCTGAGCCTAACTGCTTCATCTATAAAAGCAGATAATATCTACCTCAATAAATAGTTATGAGAATTAATTAAAATGCTGTTTATTTAGTCACTGTGGATTTCCATCTAATCCCCCTCTAGATTCTTTTAAGATCAAGAGTGTTTCTCCTGTTTACCTGCCCTTCCATGATTTACATTTATCCCCACTATTCTTTTTAATTCTTTATTGTATACTAATTCTATATCTTTCCACCATTTTTAAACACTGGCCTATCAAAGGTGATTGCATAGATACCATGAAGACAGGCAACGTTATTTCTGAGTATTCACAATGTTTATTTAAGACAGTTGTGAATCGAAGGCACTAGATTAGGAATGCCAATGCAGGGCTTCTTAAACACTATGATAATGTCCAGAAAAAAACAGAAATTGGATAATTCAGTCCAGTTTGGAAAGGTAATATAAAAGAATGTGTTAGGCACAGAGCAGTCAGATGAATTCTGTTGAAAGTGATGTACTTCTTCCCAGTCCAATTTATATTAGTCCATCTATCGCATCTAAAGGTACCAATGAGCCCTATTAATAACTTCTCCCTTCGAGACCCTCTCTCATTAGTGTTAGAAACTTTCTCTCAGATAAGTCTGGGTTTTCCAGGGTGAGATGGAAACACTAAAAGTGCAACACTTTGCAAATGTCAAGTCGCATGTCATATATACCCTTAAATCTAGCATATTGACCAAGTAAGAAAATTTGCCCTTCCATAGTCCGAATAATATATTTAGATTCCCTGTACCCTGTTACCAAATGCTATGAGGTGCAATAAAGTCATGGGCATAGCCTAGCATCTCACTCACCTCATCTCAGATTCCCCTTACCGGCATGAATGCATTATTTGTTTTATTCTTTTACAATATTTTTCATAACTCCTGTTTCTATCTAAACTATTCTTACACCCTACTTCTTGCTAAAATAAATCAACTCTCATCATAAAGAATGAAAATTGCCAGATATTACCTTTCCAAACCTCCTTTGAAGCTAGATCATGGGGATGTAATCCAATCATGGCCAGTGTGTCCTGAAGGAAATCCTGTTGGGGAACTCTGGAAAATATTGTTCTTTATCATAGAAGATACAGGTTGAAATATCTTAGCCCCTTTTCCCTTTTTTGTTTCCTTTCCAGGAACAAAAAAAGTATCTGGCTATCACGAAGGAGAAAGTCCAGACAATGATGGGGAAGTCAGTTTAGAAATGTGACAAAGATGAAATTCAATAATCCAACTCTAAAAGCATCTCGTAATTTTCATTAGGTGTGCAACATAAATGCCTATTATTTTTCATCTGCTTTTATTCTGTCATTCTATTAATGAGGACATAAAGTTTATAACTGATACAATATTCAAATCCTCACTATGGAACCAGACATGTGAGCTGCTTCCAAAGCAAACTGCAGTTGTAAAATATCCTTTCATTATTCATTTATTCAACAAAATTTATTGAGCAACTATTTTGTATCAGGTATTATTCTATGTGCTGGAGATACAGCATAAGATTCAGAAGTTCCTGCTTACATGATAGTGAGAGAGACAGACAATAAATAAATAAATAAATAAATAAATAAATAAATAAATAAATAAATAATAAAATAAGTGGTAAGTCATGTGATAAGTGCCATGGAGGAAAATAAAACAAGACAATTCAGAGTTCAAGGGACATGAGAGGGGATCATGCAAATAAATAAAAGAATTATTGGTCAAGATTAACCTAAAAAAATAAATTTAGAAATTAGGAGACTTAGACAAATATCAGAATCTACAAAAAAAAAAATAGTCAAATGATTGATTAGCTTGGAAGCAATGAGCAAAAGTAAAAGTTGATTACTGATGGAATTTAGCTTAATGAGATGTTCAACACATGGAAGAATAAAAACCATCTCAAAATGAAGATTAAAAAAAATCAAGCACTGACTACTGATAATTTCCATATCTATAGCTATCTATATACCTCTCTCTCTCTCTCTCTCTATATATATATATATATATATATATCTACATATAAACATATATAGATATATATAGACATATAATATAGACATATATAGAGATATAGATAGATAGATAGATAGATAGATAGATAGATAGATAGATAGACAGATAGATAGATAGATAGATAAAGGCTATTAGTTTTGTATTGACAAACTAGGTTAGACAAGGAAGGATTGCCATGACTGGTATTCAGGATCAGCAATATCTATCCCAAACTGGTACTTTATCTATTCTTACTTTCCACTGTAGCTGCTTCCTCCATTTTTTATCCTAACTTAACTCTCAAATGCTCTATCCCATCTAGTTTAGAATTCTGATAGATACATTATCATGCTGCTGCCTCTCTTGACTGAGCCTCCAACAAAGAACTGGCTTGGCTAAGATGGTTATGGACAAAGCCCCGTTGAGTTCCAGAATACAACATTTGGGATGGGGGAAAAAAGATACCGGTCTTTGGGACATCCTGCCAAATGAATGAGCTAAGTTATGTTATCTAGAAAGTTATCTGCCAGAGCGAGCAGGACAATGTATCTTGTATAGTCTTTCTCGCTTTAGAAAGATGTGCAGAATAGTTATTAAGAATGTAAACCCTGACTTCAGGAAGATCTAGCTGCCTTTTACTAGCTGTGTGATGTCAGAAAAATTATTATGAGGATATTATGTACTAATATATCCTCATTTCACTGTAAATCAGTGAAATGAGTGATTTCAGTGAAATTTGGATATTAGCACATATTTCATTTTTTGAAAGATACAATTAAGGTGACTTATCACAAGTAACTAAACCTAAGCATGTGTAAAACCAAATCTCTATTCTCTCTTACCCACACCCCAATTTTCTTCCGGTAGGGAAATGGCATCATCATGCACCTACTAACAAAGTCATAAATGGAGAGTCATTCTTGACATTTCCCACTCCCTCAGCCTCTTTACTTAACTAGTCATCAATACTTATCTGCTTTTTTAAATAGCTTTAAAAAAATTTTTTTCTAAACAGCTATCTAATCTATTTCTCTCAAATCCAAACTACAATCATCCATCTCCTGGAAATCTGTAATAACGTACAACAATATGGCAACTGCCTTCTTCATTATCATGCTATTTGGTTTCTTTCAGCTCCTCAAATACACCTTGCTGTTTCTCACTTTAGATTCTTTTCATATGCTCTCCCTTTTATCATCTGTTACACTCTTCCCCATGCCTTTCACCAAAATAATTCTTGCTCCCTCACATTGACACATTAGATGAATTTTCTTACGATATAGATTTACCACAGAAATCTCCTTTGTAGTGTTTATCACAGTTGTGTAAATAAGTTACTGGATTTTTTAGTAATTATCTAACAAGTTTATTATTAATGTATAAAATAGTCTAATGATATTAATATATTACTATTAATAGTGTATTAAAATAGTTTAATAATGTACCTCCACCCACTAAAATTAGTTCTCTTTAACAGTTGGATATTTTTAAATAAAAGTTAAAAAAAATTCTTACCAACCACTGGCTTCCTGGACCCATGTGAACACAAACACTCAACATTCCATACTTTTCCATACAAATCCTAAACTGGCTAGACTGAAGACAATGCAGCAATCCCCTACACACAACTAATACAATCACCTTTTCCCCAAATCGAAGTTACGTACAACTACAGCAACGAATTCCAAATCCAGCAGCTTGGGGTGACATCCATTTCTCTTCGTAAGGTTTGGACATGGCTTTTTATCATCCTGCTAGACTATCCCATTACACATGATTTAAAATGGTCTTGGATCACTGTGGAATAGCTGAATCTCTCTTATTACACAGTATAAATGTATTTTATGCTTTATAAGCAGTATAAATGTACTTTATGCTTTATAAATGTATTTTTTGGACATCTGACCAAACCCTTCAGCAACCCTCTAAAAGCTTCAAAAAGTAATTAACTCATTTTGTACACAAAATCCTTTTCAAAATTCCAGCCTCAATGTGCAAGTGGTTTGATCACCAGGGAACAAGTGATAGTTTAGCCAATCACTTGCATACTGCATAACCAAGACTGCTATTTTTCAAACTATAAATATTTCTCATTATCCTCCCAATCTTAAAACATGTTAAGATCTAACAATAATAACAAGTTAATTCTAGGCATTTGTGTACTAATCAAGTTTATTTGCTTATAAGTGACACAAACCCAATCTAAGTACGCTGAAACAATGAAAGCGAATGAATTGACTCATCAACAAAGAGCACAAAGCTCAAAGCTAAAGCTGGCCTTCACAACTGAAAGTAATCTTCAATTGTTTCTATCTTTCATCTTTGCTTTTTATTCTGGCTTCATTGCCCCTACTGCAGAATAGCTTTTATACATAGAGAATGGGCCCATTCCCAAGATACATGCAAAAAAGTCTATTCAATGTGGTTACAGTGCGAAAATAATATCTAAAGAGGATTCTGACTTGTCTTGGGTCACATGTCATTCTTTGGACTAAACACAGTATCCAGGTAGGTTAACTGGCCCACTAATCTGATGAGGAACTGGGACACTAAGTTTGGCAGATCCCATTCAAAACTTATGTCGGAATGGAATAAGAGAAATTTTGCTAACAATTGCAAATAATTTGCTAACAGTTTTGCTTAAAATAGCAACAGAGGTGCAATTAGCAGAATAGGAAATTAGACCTAGGCATGGACAAAAGAGGTCCTTTTAAATTACAGTTTTGAGTTGGTCTGTTTTTAGGAAATGATGACCACAAAGTCAAAATACAGTGTACGATGAATAGGTAATTATATTAGTACTTTCAGGCTATTATAATTTATCTATCGGCATTATGTTACAATATACCTATTTATTAAAAAAAATAGTAGAGTTTATTAACTAAATTCAGTCTATATAAAAGTGCTATATAAATATACTAATTGAACACTTATGTGTACTAGGCAATGTATACTAGTGCTTTCCATACTTTAAAACTACCACAACTTATTGCTTAAAGACATCCAGTTACATTCTGCATAAAACTGACATTGTGTGCAAGCCCTTGCCCTACACCCCAGCACCAGCAAGGGATCCCAGATCACACTTCTCTCCCAATGAGGAAAAGGAGAGCAGGAGGACCCCAGTAGCCTCACCACAGAAAACCCAGAATCCTTCATAACCACTGAAGACACCTGCAGTTTTAGCCACCAGCGAAGACAGGAGTCTTCACCAGTGCTGATTACAGCTGATGGAAAGGCCCAGAGTCCATGCACTGAACACTCATGGAGCCAGAGATACAGGTGCACCCCACCCAGCTGGTGTCCTTACACCCACGCAAATGTGAAGTTATTTCCCACTAAAATCAGTCTGTTAAATCTAGAAGAGGTGACTGCTAATTCAAATGATCACACACCATCAGAAGAAAAGAAAAATAGATTCCTAGTAACTACACAAAGAAACAGACATCTGCAAATTTCCTAACAAAATATTCAAAATAATTGTTGTAAAGAAACTTGGTGAGCTAAAAGAGAACACAACAAATAACTCAATGAAATAAGGGAAATAACAGATGAATAAAATGAGAAGTTCAACAAAAGAAATCATAAAGAAGAACCAAATAGAAATTCCGCAGATTTCAATGAACGAAATGAAAAATGCAATACAGTGCTTCAATGACAGAATCAAACAGAAGAAAGAATACACAAATTTGAAGGCAAGTCATTTGAAATTATCCAGGCAGAGGAAAAAGAAATAAAAAGAGTGAAGAAAGTCTGCAGAATTATTAGATATCATCAAATGAATGAGGTGTGATCAAGAAATGGGGTTAATGCTACTGCTGAGTACCATCCAACAGAAACGCAGGGATCTTCAATACAGGGAGCAGCAAGTTAAACTTTAGTAACAGTGCGTGACAAGTTTCAACTTGTTTGGTATAGTCAGTCGAGTGTGAGCTTGGTTGAGAGGAGGTGTGTTTTGAAGTGTGCCAAAATCAGGATCACAAACAATGCATTAATATGAAATGGGTACATGGTTTCATCCTCCATCATGACAATGCTCTGTGTCACACATCACTTCTGGTATGGCAATTTCTGTCAAATAAAAACAAGGTGTCCTCATCCACCTTATTTACTGGATGTGGCACTGTGTAACTTCTGGCTCTTCCCTAAAGTCAAAATGACCATGAAAGGAAAACATTCTGAATTGATTCAGGACATGGAAACAACCACAATAGTACAACTAAAGACACTCACGAAAGAGGACTTCCAGAACTGCTTCAGAAAGTGGCAAGAGCAATAGGATAAGTGTATTCAAAGCAAGGGGGAGTATTTTGAGGAGAATAATGGCATGTGTCTTTTACCACAATAAATTTTTTTTTAATTTAAACATTCACTGTATTTTGTGATCACACCTTGTATATGCCTTATGGGGGTCACATTAAAGAAAAAAAAAACAGACAGAGGAAAGTACAGAAAGCTTATTTAAAGAAATAATTGCTGAAAAATTCCCAAATCTTGGGAGAAAAATGGATAACCAGATTCACAAAGCTCAGAGGATCCAAAACATGTTCAACCCAAAAGAAACTAAACAGATTCATATTATAATAAAACTGTCAAAATCAAGGACAAAGATTGAATTTTGAAAGAAGGAAGAGAAAAGCAACTAGTGACATAGAGAGGAACCTTCACAAGACTATAAGTGAAATTTTCAGCAGAAACATTGCAGGCCAAAATGGATTGAGATAGTACAAGGTGTGATCAAACAATACGGTGAATGTTCAAAGTGATGAAAACCAAGAACCTGTAACCAAGATCACTCTACCCAGCAAAGCTATCATTTAGACTAGAAGGACAGATAGAGCTTCCCAGACAAGAAAAAGCTAAAGGAGTTCATCGCCACCAAGTCAATATTACAAGAAATGTTAAAGGGACTTCTTTAAGATTAAAAAAAATGTTTTTTAAAGATTAAAGTATGAATAATAAAATATCAATAACATCATATCTATCAACTATTACTTTAAAAGTAAGTGGATTACGCAACCTGAAGGTTGATAGCTTTGTCATTCCTAAATTGGCTACACATAGATGATGTCCCTTATGGTCCCATTCTGACCCCATATGTGCTCTGCCCAAATAAAACACACATAAAACCCCTCAAAAAAAGTAAGTGGATTAAATGCTCCAATCAAAAAATATGGTGGCCGAATGGATAAGAACACAAGACCCTTACATATGCCACCTACAAGAGAGTCACTTCAGACCGAAAGACACACATAGACTTTTCAGGGATGCAAAAAGATATTTCATGAAAATGGAAATTAAAAAAAAAAAGGTTATGTAGCAATACTCACACCAAATAAAATAGGCTCTAGAACAAAGGCTATAACAAGAGACAAAGAAGGACCCAGTAATCCCATTTCTGGGTAAATCATATGAAGAAACCCAAAATGCTACTTCGAGGGGCCATGTGCAACCATATGTTCATTGCAGCATTGTTTACAGTGGCCAAGATGTGGAGGCAGCCTTGGTGTCCATCAATAAATGAATGGATAAAGAGCAGGTAATACATACTCGCATATACAATGAAATATTGCTTGGCCATGAAAGGGAATGGGTTCTTGCCATCTGCAGTGGCATGGATGGACCTGAAGTATATTGTGATGCGTGGAGTATGTCCGACAGAGAAAGACAGATGCAATGTGATTTCTCTTACATATGTAATCTAAAAAACAAAATAAACAAACATACAGAAACAAACTCATAGAGAATATTTTGATGATTGTCATATGGGAGGAGGTTTGGGGAGTGGGTAAAAAAGGAGAAGAGATTAAGAAGCACAAATTGGTTGTTACAAAGTAGTCATGGGGATGTAAGGTATAGCATAAGGAATATAATCAATAATATTGTAATAAGTATGTATGGTGTCATATGGATACTAGATTTATTGTGGTGATAAATGGGAGAGGGTTTGTGAGGCAGGGTGAAAAAGGTGAAGGGATTTAGAAGTACAAATTGATAGTTACAAAATAGTCACAGGGATATAAAGTACAATATAGGGTATATAGTAGATAATATTGTAAAAAGTATGTATAATGTCAAATGGGTACTAGACTTATCAGGGGGATCACTTCATAAATTATATAATGTCTAACCAGTACACTATACATCTGAAACTAATATTAAATAATACTGAATGTCAACTATAATTGAAAAAATAGCCACTGGAATGTAAAGTACAGCATAGGGAACACAGTCAATAATACTGTAATAACTACCGTGTTTCCCCAAAAATAAGACCTATCCAGACAATCAGCTCTAATGAGTCTTTTGGGGCAAAAATTAATACAAGACCCAGTCTTATATAACATAATAACATATGTTAAGATAATATATAATAATAACATAATATAAGACCAGGTCTTGTATTAATTTTTGCCCCAAAAGACTCATTAGAGCTGATTGTCCAGCTAGGTCTTATTTTCAGGTAAACACGGTATGTACAATGTCAGATAGGTAATAGACTTAGTGGGGTTATCACTATGTGAGGTATATAAATATCTAATCACTATGTTGTTTTGTACAACTGAAACTAGTATAATTTTATTTGTCAATGGCAAATGAAAAATACATGTTTGAGACAAAAAGACAAAACTTCATAGACATAGACAACCATTTAGTGGTTACCAGAGGGTAAGGGGGGTGAGATGGGGGGAAGGAGGAAGAGGGTAAGGGGGTCAAATACATGGTGATGGAAGGAGAACTGACTCTGGGTGGTGAACACACAATGCAATATATAGATGATGTATTAAGAATTGTACACTTGAAATCTATATAAATTTACTAACCAATGTCACCCCAATAAATTTAACAAAAATGATCTTAAAAATTAAAAAAGAAAAAAAACAGTCCTAAAATTTGTAAGGAACCACAAGAGACCCAGAATAGCCAAAGCAACCCTGCATAGCCAAAGAAAGAACACACTTCCTGAGGTACAGACTTCCTGACTTCAGCTATACTACAAAGCTAAAGTTACTGAAACAGTATGGTAATGGCTAAGAATAAAAACATAGACCAATGGAACAGAACTTAGAGTTGAGAAACAAACCTCTGCATATATGGTCAATTAATATTTGACAAGAGAGCCAAGAATACTCAATGAGAAAAAGAGAGGCTTTTCAATAAATGATATTGGGAAAACTGCATATTCACTTGCAAAAGAATGAAATTGGTTCCCTATCATACACAATTCACAAAAAATAATTCTAAGTGGATAAAAGATTTAAATGTAAGAATTGAAACTGTAAAACTCCTAGAAGATATAGGTAAAAGTTCCTTGGCATCGTCTTGGCAGTAACCTTTTGGATATGACATGAAAAGCACAAGCAACAAAAGCAAAAAATGGTAAGTGGTACTTTATCAAAATAAAAAGCTTCTGCACAGTAAGAGAAAAAAGAAAAAATGAAAAGGCCACCTACAGAGAGGCAAAAAATATCTGCAAATTATATATCTGATGAGGACATTTTCAAAATAAAAAAAAAATTCATAGAACTCAATAGCAGAAAAAACAAATAATCTGATTTTAAAATGGGCAAAGGAACTGAATAGACTATTTTCAAAGAGGACATACAGATGGCCAACAGGTACATGAAATATTCAATATCCCAATATCAGAGAAATGCAGATCAAAACCACAATGAGATACCACTTCAAATCTGTTAGAATGGCTCTCATCAAAAAAGTCAAGAGATAATAAATATTGGCAAGGATGTGTGGAAAATGGAACATGCCCACTCTTGGTGGGAACGCAAATTGGCACAGCAACTACAAAGAACAGTGTGGCGGTTCCTCAAAACGTTAAAAATAGCACTATCATATGATCCAGCAATTCCAGTTGCAATCCATTTCATATCCAAAGGAAATGAAAACAGGACTTCAAGAGACATCTGTACACCCAGTTCACTGTAGCATTATTCACAATAGGCAAAATATGGGAAAAACCTAAGTGTTCATCTAGACATACAATGGAATATAATTCAGTCATGAGACAGAAGGAAATCCTGCCATTTGCAACAACCTGGATAAAACCTGGGTAATAATATCCACTATGTGATTAAGTAAGAACGGGAAAGACAAAAACTCTATGACATCACTTATATGTGGAATCTAAAAAGCCAATCTCTTTATTGTATCATGGGGGAAAAAAAGCCAATCTCATAGAAACAGAGTACAGTGTAGTTATCATGGGCTGGGAGGAGGAGAAAAAGGGATGTTCATCAAAGGGTACAAACTTCCACTTATAAGATGAGTTAAATTCTGGGAATCTAAGTTACTTGAAATTACATACTTGAAAGCATCTTATGTACTTGAAAGCATATTATATACTTGAAAGCTGCTGACAGTAGCTTTGCATGTTCTCACCAGAAAAAAAGAAATAGTTACTATGTGACATGATGGAAGTGTTAGCTAATGTTATAGTGTTAATCACTTTACAATATATGAGCATCAAATCAATACACTGTACACTTTAAACTTACACAATGTTATATGTTAACTATGTCTCAATAAAGCTGGGGTAGGAAAGACTTAAACATTATACTGTAAAACTCCTAGAAGAAAACATAGGGAAAAAGCTCTTGGATATTGGTCTGGGCTACAACTTTTTGAATGTGACAAAAGCACAGGCAGCAAAAAACAAAAATAGACAAGTGGGGCTGCATTACACTAAAAAACTTTTCGGCAAAGAAAACAATCAACACAGTGAAAAGGAAACATACAGAGTAAGAGAAAATATTTGCAAATCTGTATCTTATAAGGGGTTAATTTCCAAAATATATGTCACTCATATAATTCAACAGCAAAAATAATGAGATTGTAAAATAGCAAAGTACTTGAATAGACATTTCTCAAAAGAAGACAAAAAAGTGGTCATCAGATATATGAAAAGGTTCTCAATATTGTCAATCATCAAGGAAATGAAAGCTCACACCTTTGGGATACGGGCTATTATCAGAAAGTCAAAAGATAAGTGTTAGCCCTTAAGGATGTGGAGAAAAAGGAACCTGTGTACACTGTTGATGGGAATAAAATTGGTAAGCCATTATAGAAAACAGCTTACAGGCTCCTCAAAAATTGAGGAGCAATTTTTTTCTGGATATATATATATATACATATTTATATAGCAATCCTATTTCTGGATATATATATACATATTTATATATATACATGTATATATACATGTATATGTACATATATATGTATATATATGTAATGGATATGTTAAGTAGCCTTGATTGTGGCAATTATCTCACAACGTACATGTATACAAAAACATCAAGTCAAATACCTTAAATATATACATTTTGTCAATTATACCTTAATAAGGTTTGAAACAAGTAAAAATATAGATGTTAAACAAAATAAAGAATTTAAGTGTATATATATTTACATACAACTTACATATATAATATAAATTATATATATATATTCTATTCTATATATATTATATTATATATACAATTGCCCACTGTCTTGATAATGTTAATGAAGATATTGAAGGGCAACTCTTTAGATGTTACAAAACAATATTACCTCTTCCAAATATGGACGCACAGCGCGCATCAAGATCATGGCAGTCTCCATCGTAACAAATAAATTTTCCTTTACATAAACGTCCATTGTATATAGTTATATCAGGATTACAGGCTGCTGAGCTTCCATTACAAAATTCAGGAAGATCACAGTCAGGATGCGCTTTGGGCCTACATTCCGAACCTGCACTTAGAAACTAGTAGAAAATAAAATATAAAAAATAAAACATTATATATAAGATTGTTGCATTTATCAATATTTATTTCAAAACTGTGTTAATTCCATTTGTAGGTTGATGATCTATTTATTAATTAATGTCTATTAGTGTCTTCTGTACAAAGCATTATGCTAATCATACTGGAAAAAATGAATATTAACTAACACAGGAGAGAAGACATGTACAGGAAAAAGTATAACACAAATATAATGTGATGAGAGCCAAGGTTTTGTTTGTGTTTCAGTACAGGGAATAAAAGTCATCTTTAGCTTGTAATACTTATTCCTTTGGGGTAAAAATAGTGTAATTTAGACAATTCCAAATGAAATATATTTATTCAAACCATAGTTTGTAAGTTTGGAATATTTGTAATTCTATGGTAAATCTGAAACATAATGTTATTAAACAGAATGAACAGAGGGAAACTGAAGGGTGATTTAAAGACGCCCCTCAAGTCTTTGGAGAGGAAGGAATCCAGTTGTAATCTATCTCTTGAATTATCCTACAGTTAAAATTTCCACATATAGAAAATTTATATAAAGAATCTTAAATGGGCATCTATCTCATACTTTTTTAAAGTTTATTGGGGTGATAATGGTTAGTAAAGTTACATAGGTTTCAAGTGTAATTCTGTAATACATCATCTATATATCATGCTGTGTGCTCACCACCCATAGTCATTTCTCCTTCCATCACCATATATTTGACCTCCTTTACCCTCATCTACCACTACCCGCTGGCAACCACTAATCTATTGTCTATGAGTTTTTGTTCATTTGTTTGTCTTGTTCCTTTGTTGTTTTCAGTTTTATATACCTCATATCAGTGAAATCATATGGTTCTCGACTTTTTCTGGTTTATTTTGCTTAGCACAATAATCTCAAGATGCATCCATGTTGTCACAAATGGCAGTATTTCATCTTTTCTTATGGCAGAAGTGTATTCCATTGTGTATATATACCACATCTTCTTTATCCAAGGACACTTTGGTTGTTTCCATGTCTTGGCCACCGTAAATAAAGCTGCAATGAACATAAGCTTTACTTATCTCATACTTCTTAATTGATAGTTTACTAACAGGTGACACTAAAAAGATCAGGTGACACTAAAAAGATCAGAGATAAAAATGTACTAACAGGTAACACTAAAAAGATCAGATGACACTAAAAAGATCAGAGATAAAAATGTACCACTTGGTAAGGTTTAGAGAAAAATAACATAAAACTGTGTCAGTGAAGGACAGTCAAGAACATAGAACCAACCCATGGTAGGCAGTTCAACAAAAGGATTCTCATATGACAAATCTGTTACAAATATATTGAAAGAGCTGAAAAGGAGAACAGGAGACAGGAGTCAACATCTTAACTATATAAGCTAAAATGTGATCTTTAAAACAGATGATTTTTGAATAATAAGTTAATCATTTAAGTTTTGTGCCAATATGTAGCATTTCTTTTTTAAGTTGAGAACCATATGATTTCACTTATATGTGGGATATAAAACTAAAAACAACAAAAGAATAAGGCAAACAAACAAAGAAACAAAAACTCATAGACACAGACAATAGTTTAGTGGTTACCAGAGGGAAAGCGGGGAGGGCGGTGGTAGGGTAGATGAGGGTCAAGGGGATCAAATATATGGTGATGGAAGGAGCACTGACTCTGGGTAGTGAACACACAATGTGATATGTAGATAATGTAATACAGAATTATACACCTCAAACCTATGTAACTTTACTAGGTTTGTTACCCCAATAAACTTTAATTAGAAAAACATGTAGCATTTCTAATGAGTTTCATTACTTATACATTTATGGGAAACTGTTGTGTCTTTCAATTACATACTTACAGATACCTATCACAACCAGTAACATTTTTATTTATAAAAATAGTAATATTGGAAAAGTGAATAAAAATAATCCCTTTTAATAGAGATTTTCTGTATTGACGAATCCTATAATAGCTCTCAATCAAGGTTTAAAAATAACAGCATCACATTAGGGAGAATAATGGCATTAGAAGGTTCAACATCCTTTTTGTAAGCTAAAGTTTACAAAATCAGAAGACTGATTTGGAATTTAGTATCTTCTTCTTTATTTATAGGTCATTTATTTGACTTAGAACTGTAGGTCTAAGTGTTCTAAAGAATCCCAGATATAATTCATTATATACTTGGAAGATAATAATAATCTTAAATCTTACTTTACAGTCCTTGCAGCATAATCCTTTATCACATTCGAATCCTGGTTTCAGCACACAAGTTTTAGGTTCACAACAGCTGTCAGGTCCACATTGCTATGAATGAGTGGAACGCAAGTAAGAATGTCATAACATAACATAAACTTTAGTAGGAGCTACACTTACTGCACTTTTTTTGAGTTTTGGGAAAGAATATGAATGCTGTGAACATATATAGATTTTTGCATCTCTAAATAAATAAAATATTAAGGTACTTCAAGTAAAAACAGTAACTGGAATCACATTAACTTTTAATCAACTAGAAAACAGGACAAAATATGTGGAACAATTTTTTTTCAAAAATTGGATAATAGTAACAGAGAGTAGAATGGTGGTTACCAGTGCCTGGAGGGTGGGAGAAAAGGGTAGACAGTGACCAGAAAGTACAAACTTTCATTTATATTATGAATTAGTTCTCAGGATCTAACGTACAGCATGATGACCACAGTTTAAAAAGGATCGTATACTTGAAATTTGATAAGAGAACAGATGAAGTATTCTCACTACACACACACTACGAAATGGTAACTGTGTGAGTGATGGATATGTTAATTAGTGTGAGTGTGGGAATCATTTCACAATGTATGACATATCAAAATAGCATACTGTATATCTTAAATATATACAATTTTTATTTGTCAATCATACCTCAATAAAGCTGGCAGGGAAAGGGTGTGTAGAATTTAGGCCCACTGCAAATGTAAAGAGAATAGTTCCCAAGACTTCTTACACCAATCACAAGTTCAGTGGATTCCCAAAACTAACCTCAGGTTTGATAATTTACTGGAAGAACTCATGGATCTCACTGAAAGCTGGTATACTCACAGTTATGGATTATTGTATGGAAAGGATACAAAATATAATAGCCAAGAGAAAAAGCACCTAGGACAGAATCCAGGAGAAGCACTGAACATGGAGCTCCTATTATCATCACCTCATAGAATGATATACGCACTACTCTCCCACCATTAATGTTGACACTTCCTAACTCATTCTATGAGACCAATGTTACCCCCACACCAAACATTACTAGAAAGGAAAATTACAGACCAATGTCTCTCATAAATACAGATGTAAAAATCCTCAAAAAAAATTTGGTAATCAAATCCAACAATGTACAAAAAGAATTATAGATCACAACCAAGTAGGTCTTATCACAAGTATGGCAAGGCTGGTTCATTATACAAACCTCAATTAATATACTCCATCATACTGACAGGCTGAAGAGAAAATTCATATGACCATAACAATTCACGTAGAAAAAGCATATGACAAAATCCAACACTCACTTCTTATACAAAATGCTAGCAAAGTAGGAGCAGAGGGAAACTTCCACAATCTGATAATGAACATATAGAAAAAGTCTACAGCTAACATCACACTTATGTTGTCACAAGCTTTCTCCCTAAGATGGTGAACAAGGCAAAGATGACCACTCTCACCACGCCTGTCAAAATCTTACTGTAAGTGCTAGCTAGTACAATAAGACAAGAAAATGAAATTTTAAAAAAAATACATGTTGGGAAGAAGTAAAACTATTTTTGTCGAGAAATTACATGATTGCCTATTTAAAGAAAATTCCAAATAATCAGCTAAACAACAACAGCAACAAAAAACCGCCTGTGACTAATAAGTGATTACACCAAGTTTTTTGGATACCAAGTTAACACACAAAAGTCAATTGTTTTCCTGTATAACAACAAAAAATGGGAATCTGTAATAAAAATCATAATACCATTTACATTAACACCAAAACAATGAAGTACTTGCCAATAGTTCTAACAAAATTTTACAAAATCTACCTGAGTAAAACTACAAGCCTCTGACGAAAAGAAATCAAAGAAGGTATAAATAAATGGAAAGATATTCCATATCTCTCCTGTTTATGGACAGGAAAACTCAAAATTACTAAGTTGTCAGTAGTTCCCAACCTGATTTAGAGATTCAATGTAATTCCAATCAAAATTCTAGTGAGTTGGCAAACTGACTATAAAGTTTATATGAAGAGGCAAAAGATCCAGAACAGTCAATATAATACATAATAAGAAAAAGGAGGAGGAGGAGGTAAATTAAAGGACTGACAATGCTCAACTTTAAAACTTACTATAAACTCTAATAATGACAGTGTGGTATTCTAAAAAATAATATACCAAAAAGAAATAACTGGAACAAAATAGAGATCCCAGAAATAGACCTACACAGAGAACAAAAATCTTTGACAATAGAGCTAATGCAATTCAATAGAGAATGGATAGTCTTTTCAATAGATGGTGCTGGACAACTGCACATTCACATGCACATTCTCTATACCTTTCAAAAAAACAAACAAACAAACAAACAAAAAAACTCAGAATGGAGCATAAACCAAAATGCAAAATGTCCTCCTAGAAGGTTAGATTTAAGAGGGAAGATCTCATATTAAGTACTCTTCCACAATAAAAATAATAAATAAATAAATAGAAATAATACAAATCTTAAACACATTTTTTCAAAAAGAAGGGAGCACTTTCCAACTCATTTTATGAGTCAAGAATCACTCTGACATCAAAACAAGATGAAAATACTACAAGAAAATACTACAAGAAAAAAAATACAGACCACAATGTCCTTATAAAAGTAAGTGTCATAATCCTGATGAAATATTGGCAAATTAAATCCAGACAGACAGACAGACAGACAGATGATTGATTGATTGATAGATAGATAGATAGATAGATAGATAGATAGATAGATAGATAGATAGAAATCAAAGTGGGGCTAATGTCAGGAATGCATGGTTGGATGAGTATTCAAAACCAATCAATGAAATGCACCATATTAACAGGAAAAAAAGGCAGGACAACTCATATGATGAGCTCAACAAACGCAGAAATAAGACATTTGACAAAATCCAACATTAATTCTTGACTATGGTGATGGAAGGAGAACTGACTCTGGGAGGTGAGCACACAATATCATTATGTATTACAGAATTATACATTTGAAACCTATGTAATTTCACTAACCATTGTCATCCCAGTAAATTTATTTAAAAAAAAAAAATCTCTCAGCTAACTAGAAATAGAAGGGAACGTCCTCAACATGATAGAGGGATCTGTTTTAAAGAAATGTTTATATTTAACATCATATTTGATGGTGAAAGTCAGAAAGTTTTCCCCCTAAAAATAAGAACAAAGCAAAGACCACTTTCAGTACTTTTTTTGGAGGGGAATAATGGAAAACAGTGTGTTTCTCCAGAGCTCATCAGCTCCAAGTCATTGTCCTTCAGTCTAGTTGTGAAGGGTGCAGCTCAGCTCCAAGTCTAATTGCCATTTTCAATCTCAGTTGCGGGGGGGCGCAGCCCAACATCCCATGCAGGAATTGAACCGGCAACCTTGTTGTTGAGAGCTCGTGCTCTAAGCAACTGAGCCATCCGGCCGCCCCCACTTTCAACACTTTTAATCAACACAAGAAACAAGGTGGATTCACAAAAGTCAACTGTATTTTCACATTAACAATGGACAACTGTCAAATAAAATATTAAAATAATGCTATCAAAACCATTAAACTTTATACACCACATTAACAAAATGAAAAATAAAAATCACATGATCATATCAATAGATGCAGAAAAAGCATTTGATAAAATACAGCAACCTTTTATGATAAAAACCCTTAAGAAAGTGGGAATAGAGGGATCATATCTTAACATAATAAAGGCCATATATGACAAACCCACAGCTAACATCATACTCAATGGGGAAAAGCTAAAACCATTCCCCCTAAGATCAGGAACAAGACAAGGTTGCCCACTTTCTCCACTTCTATTCAACATAGTGCTGGAAGTTCTAGCCACAGCAATCAGACAAGAGGAAGAAATAAAAGGCATCCAAATTGGTAAGGAGGAAGTAAAATTATCATTATATGCAGATGATATGATACTATATATAGAGAACCCTAAAGACTCCACCAAGAAACTATTAGAACTGATAGATGAATTTAGTAAAGTAGCAGGATATAAAATTAATATTCGGAAATCAGTTGCATTTGTATATACCAATGATAAAATAGCAGAAGGAGAAATTAAAAAAACAATTCCATTTACAATTGCTCCAAAGATTATAAAATATCTGGGAATAAATCTAACCAAAGATGTAAAAGATCTGTACTCAGAAAATTATACAACACTGAAGAAAGAAATGAAAGAAGACATAAATAGATGGAAACACATTCCATGTTCATGGATAGGAAGAATTAATATAGTTAAAATGTCCATACTGCCTAAGGCAATATACATATTCAACGCAATTCCTATCAAACTACCAACGACGTTTTTCACAGAAATAGAATATATAATCCTAAAATTTATATGGGACCATAAAAGACCCCGGATAGCCTCAGCAATCTTGAGAAATAAGAACAAAGTGGGAGGTATAACGATACCTGATTTCAAACTATACTACAAGGCTACAGTAATCAAAACAGCATGGTACTGGCATAAAAATAGACACATAGATCAATGGAACAGAATAGAGAGTCCAGACGTAATTCCATGCCTATATGGCCATCTAATCTACGACAATGGAAGCAAGAATGTACGATGGGGTAAAGACAGTCTGTTCAATAAGTGGTGTTGGGAAACCTGGACAGACACATGCAAGAAAATGAAGCTGGACCACCTCCTTACACCATATACAAAAACAAATTCAAAATGGCTTAAAGACTTAAATGTAAGATCTGAAACCATAAAATATCTAGATGAAAATATAGGAAGAAACTTCATGGACATTACCCGGAGTAAGATTTTCACTGATATATCCCCTCGCGCGAGGGAAGTAAGAGAAAAAATAAACATGTGGGATTACATCAAACTAAAAAGCTTTTTCACAGCAAAGGAAACCATCAATAAAACAAAAAGGGATCCTACTGTATGAGAAAAGATATTTGCCAATGATATATCTGATAAGGGATTAATATCACAAATCTATAAAAAACTTACTCAACTCAACTCCAAAAAAACAAACAACCCAATTAAAAAATGGGCAGAGGACTTGGGGAGACATTTCTCTAAAAAGGACATACAGAAGGCAAGAAGACATATGAAGAAATGCTCAACCTCACTAACCATCAGAGAAATGCAAATAAAAACCACAATGAGATACCACCTCACTCCAGTCAAAATGGCTATCATCAATAAATCAACAAACAACAAATGCTGGCGTGGATGTGGAGAAAAGGGAACGCTAGTGCACTGTTGGTGGGATTGCAGATTGGTGCAGCCTCTATGGAAAACAGTATGGAGGTATCTCAGAAATCTGAAAATGGAACTACCCTATGATCCAGTAATTCCACTCCTAGGCATCTATCCAGAGAAATCCAAAACTCCAATTCAAAAATCTGTATGCACTCCTATGTTTATTGCAGCACTTTACACAATAGCCAAGATATGGAAACAACCGAAATGCCCATTGGTAGATGACTGGATTAAGAAGCGGTGGTACATTTATACAATGGAGTATTACGCAGCCATAAAGAAGAAAGAAATCTTATCATTTGCAGCAACATGGATGGATCTAGAGAACATTATGTTAAGTGAAATAAGTCAGAAAGAGAAAGACAAGTACCATATGATCTCACTTATATATGGAATCTATAGACTATGTGAATGAACTAATCAGAAACAGTTTTGGGGACACAAAGAAAAAACCGAGAGTTGTTAGATGGGTGTGGGGGGGGGAGGTTGGGGATAAGGGGAAAGGTGAAGGGATTGGGAGGCGGCTGGTGGCCTCAAGATGGCCTCAGGGTTTTCTGGAAATTAATTTGGGGAAGGTATTCAATAATGTTGTAAAGATTTTGTTGGGTATCCGATGGACATGCGTCCTATTTCGGAGACCACCTCAGGGATACTGTGGACACCTGATCATGGCATTGTACACCAGAAGCTAAACATTAATGAATGCCAACTATAATTTTATATATATAATGTGATGGTTCAGTGTGAGGTCGGAGGGATAGTGGATGGGGGGAGGGGGGTTCACAGTGTGAGGGATATAAATGATGAACGTCTAAGTATTACCTTGTCTTGTACACCTGAAACTAATAAAAAAATAAATAAATAAATAAATAAATAAATAAAATAAAATAAAAATCAAAAAAAAAAACCATTAAACTTTAGAAAAAATAAATTAAAGAAGACTTTAATAAGTGGAGAGGTACACCATGTACATAGATTGGCAGACTCAATATTGGTAAGATTCCCCCAAAATTGATATATGGATACAACATAATTCCAAAGTCCCTGCATTTGCATGCTGATTCTCTAATTTATATGAAAGTACAAAGATCCTGGAATAGTAAAACTATCTTGGAAAAGATGAACAAATTTGGATGGTTTACACTATTTGCTTTCAAGACTTACTGTAAAAGTACATTAATTAAGACCATGTGGAGTTGGCATAAGGATATACATACAAATGAACAGAAAAGAACCCAGGGATAGACACACACGTATGATAATTTATTTTCATAAGGATGTTAAGGTAAAACAATGTTGAAAATATAGTTATGTTAACAAATACTGCTAAAAAATTGATATTCATATGGAGGATAATGAATGTCAACCCAAATCTCTCAACAAAAACAAACTCCAATGCATCACAGACTAAACGTAAAAGTTTAAATCGTATAACTTCTAGTAGAAAACATAGGAGAAAATGTTCATGACCTTTGTTAAGCAAAGATTTCTTAGGACAGAAAAAGCGTGACCACAGAAGAAACAAATGATAAAATGGACTGTCTAAAACACATACCTGTTATTCAAAGATTTTGTTAAGAAACTGAAAAGGTAACCCATAGATTGTAAACAAACATTTGTAATATACATGTCTGACAAAGGACTGGTATCCAGCCTATACAAAGAACTCTTGCAAGTCAATAAAAATAATAATAATAGTAATAATAATAATAACCCTAATTTTAAAAACTGGCAAAAGATATGAACAGATTATTCAAACAACACATGGCCAATAAGACATGAGAAATGCTCAACATCATTAGGGTCATCAAGAAAATACAAATCAAAACCATCGGAATGGCTAAAATTTGAAGGCTGCAATATCAAATTCTGGGAAGGATGTGGAGGAAAGAAAAGTTGTATATGTTGCTGATAGGATTGTAAAATTATACAACGCTTTGGAAAATAGTTTGGAAGTTTATCATAAAAATATACTTATCATGTGACCCAGCAATTCAACTTTTAGGAATTCAGAATAATGGCCCAATATTGTTAACAACTCAAATGTCCATTATCAGATGGATGGAAAAACAGATTGTGGTATATCCAAACAATAAAATATTAGTCAAAATAAAAAGGGAGAAACTATTAAGACATAAAACAATGTGGATGAATCTCGAAAACACTGTATTGAAAGGAGATGCTAGACACAAAGAATATGTGCTATATCGTTCTTTTCATATGACTTTCTAGATCAGGCAAAACTGACATAACCAGAAGTTGCCTGGAGATGAGAAGTTACATGACTGCAGAGGGGGCATGAATAAACTTTTGGGGATAATGAAAAGAATGTGTACCTTAACTGCACCAATGCTTACATACATTTGTCAAAAGTCATCAACTGGTATACTTAAAATGAGTGCACTTTATTGTATGTAGATTATGCCCCAACAAAATTGATTTAAAAATAAATGAATAAGAGTAAAGATGGAAGACTTGTTCTACCAAACGGTAAAACATGAGACAAAGAAAGGCATAGCAATTAAAACCATGTCATACAGGTACAAGTACATTCAAGCCCATATATGTATCAAACCCTAGTATCATTTCCATCTATCTTGTAATCATGGAAATTAATGATATCTGCTATATACTGCAAATACTGAATTGTCTAGAAGGATTATATCCTGGACTTTTTGCATTCATTATACTCTCAGGACTTCCCTATCAAAATCACCCACTATTCAGACTGTAATATTAACCCAGTACTCCTTTACCATACTACTGATTCCACTATGAAGTAAGACCCTAAAGGACACTTGATGGTCTACTGTCATATTACTCTTCAGTAAGACATTTATAAAATGTTCAAAGGTTAAGCATGGGTTTGAAAAGATCTTATATATTTTAGTCTGGAACCCAAAACCTCATTCTAGATTCTCATTTTTCCCATCAGCAATAATTATTTTGGAGTACATTTTATATTTATTCAAAACTCTTCAACCTGTAAAACCTAGACAGTATATTCTTGCATGTATTTCAACGTTGATTTAACTGTCAATATTCTACATGGTACTCAGTCATATTTGAGATATGTAACATTTATGAAAAAAAGATTAAAACAATAAATTTATTAATTAATTTTCCTAGTTTTCAGACTTACTTCCTCAGTACCACAGTCACAGATTTCACTGCTCTCAACTTTGCCATTGCCACAGATAGCTCGACCCCTTTGCATTTGTGGCTTATTCTGAAGACATTTGGCAGCACCGATATTTGAAACGAAATTTTCAAAGTCACTCAAACTACAATTGCTAAAAGTCTTCACACCACTGGATTTCCTAAAGATGAATCCATATAAGATCATTGGCAGTATACTTCTGAAAACACAATTCTATATTACCTAAATTAATTTCAAAATGCTTAATTTAATAGGAAGTGATAAATGTTCATAACACATGCTTAGATGCCAAAATCATTCCTGAGGAGGTCATGTGATTTCATTCACAGGAATACATGTCCTTATTAAAACAAAATTAAGTACAGCTCAATAGCTAAAACAACCAACCCATTAGAAAATGGGAAAAATAGACATTTTTCCAAACAAGACAGGTATATAAAAAGGTGCTCAGCATCACTAATCATCAGGGAAATTCAAATCAAAACCACAATGAGATATCACCTCACACCCGTTAGGATGGCTATTATCATTTTTTATAAAAAAGATAAGTGCTGGTGAGGATGTGGAGAAATTGGAACCCTGGTACACTACTTATGGAAATGTAAATTGATACAGCTTCTGTGGGAAATAGTAGAGAGATTCTTCAAAATATTAAAAATATAACTACCATGTGATCCAGCAATTCCACTTCTGGGTATATATTCAAAGTAATGGAAACCAGCATCCCAAAGAGATTATCTGCACTCCCGTGCTCATTGCAGCCTTATTCACAATAGGCAAAGATATGGAAGCAACCTAACTGTCCATTGACAGATGAATGGATAAAAAAAAAAGTGGAATGTGCATGAAATGGAATATTAATCAGTCTGAAATAAAAGAAGGAAATATTCCATATGCAACAACATAGATGAACCTTAAGGACATTATGGTAAGTGAAATAAACCAGTCATAGAAGGACAACTATTGTATGGTCTCACTTGCAAGAGGCATCTAAAATAAAGTCATATATGTCAACAGTAGAATGGTGATTGCCAGAGCTTAGGAGAAGGGGAACATGAGGAGTTGTTTCATTTATGCAAGATGAATACATTCAAGAAATTTGCTATACAGCACAGTGCAATATTTAGCAATATTGTACTGTATATTTTAAGAAATTTTAAGTATTTTTTTCAGTTTTTATTAAATTAATTGGGATGATATTAGTTAGTAAAATTATATAGGTTTCAAGTGTACAATTCTATAATACATCATCTGGTTATTGGATTGTGTGTTCACTACCCAGAATTCCCTCCATCACCAAATATTTGACTGACCTGCTTTACCCTCATCTACCGTCCCCCCTTCCGCCTTACCCTCTGGTAACCACTAAATTGTGTCTGTATCTATGAGTTTCTGTTTGTTTGTCTTGTTCATTTGTTGTTTTCAGTTTTATATCACACATATGAGTGAAGTCATATGGTTCTCGACTTTTTCTGTCTGACTTATTTCGCTTAGCATGATAATCTCAAGATCCATCATGTAGTTGTAAATGGCAGTATTTCATCTAATCTTATGGCCAAGTAATATTCTACTGTATATATACATATACATATATGTATATCACATCTCCTTTATCCCATCATCAAAGGACACTTTGGTTGCTTCCATGTCTTGGCCACGGTGAATAATGCTGCAATGAACATAGAAGTACACGCATCTCTACGAATAAAAGTTTTCATATTTTTGTGTAGATACCCAGAAGAGATCGCTGAGTCATATGGTAATTCTATTCTTAATTTTTTGACGAACCTCCATACTGTTTTCCATAGTGGCTCTGCCAGTTTACATTCCCACCAGTAGTATATGCGGGTTTCTTTTTCTCCATAATCTCTCCAACCCTTGTTATTATTTATCTTGTTGATAATAGCCATTCTAATAGGTGTGAGGTGGTATCTCATTATGATTTTGATTTGCATTTCCCTTATAGCTAGTGAGGTTGAGCATCTTTGCATTTGTCTGCGGGCCGTTTGTATGTCTTCTTGGGAGCAGTATATGTTCAGGTTGTCTGCCCATTTTTTAAGTGGACTGTTTCATTTTTTGTTGTTGCATTGTATGAGTTCTTTATGTACTTTGGATATTAGCCCCTCATTGGAGGTTTGATTTGCAAATATTATCTCCCATTTGGTTAGCTGCCTCTTTGTTTTGTTGATGGCTTCTTTTGCTCTGCAGAAGCTTTTTAGTTTGATATATTCTCATTCATTTATTTTTGCTTTTACTTCCCTTGACTTTGAGGTCAAATTAATAAAAACCTCTCTAAACCCAAGGTCCATAAATTTCGTAACTATGTTTTCTTGTATGCAATTTATTGTTTAGGGTCTTATATTTAGATCTTTGATTCACTTTGAGTTACTTTTGGTATATGGTGACAGATAGCAGTCTAGTTTTACTCTTTTACACATCGCTTTGCAATTTTCCCAGCAATATTTTTTGAAGAGGCTTTCTTTTCTCCACTGTATGTTTTTGGCTCCTTTGTTGAAAATTATCTGCCTATATATATGTGGGTTTATTTCTGGGTTCTCAATTCTATTCCATTGATCAGTGTGTCTGTTTTTCTGCCAATATTCCATTTCTCACTGCTCCTGTGTATTTTTACACCACCATTTTAATACTTTCCTAGGTCTTTCCTACTCCTCAAATAACAAGAGATATAAGCACAATAATAAATTATGTATATATATCTGTATATACATATATACACACACATACACATATATATATATATATATATATGTATTTTAATCACTTGCATCCTCATAATAACTGTGTGATGTAGCTATCTGGGTCCTCATTTTTCAGGTGAAAAAACTAAGGTTTAGAAAAATTAGCAAACAAGTGAATGATTCCAAAGCCTATGTTCCCCTCAATGTATTCCATACTCCAAAGTGGTATGCCCTCTTCCTTAATCAAACTTTCATAGCTTAATGAAGCTGGTCTTAGCAAGGATAAGAGAAAGGAATATGAATAAAACAATTTGATTTCTTTGAATAATTAATAACTGTATGCTCCTTCTAAATGTTTTTGCCTTTTTGTAAAATGATGCAACCAGAGAGGTGAGCAAACCTTGACCATGGTTCCTACATTCATAGCTATTGCCAATTTCTATGTCTCCTTTTTCCCTCCACTTCTAAACTCAATTGTGCATGCAGACTGTATTGAATGTAAAGATTTAAAACATGAGCTACCCATTTTTAAAAAAGTAGATATAAATTAAATCATCAAAATAATATGCTAAATGATCACTTAAGCATAAGAATAAAATTTGTAAAAATATATACTAATGACCTCTGCTACTTGGTTTAAGTTGATTCCAATATATTAACAGTCTTCTATATGAAGTCATTGTGGAGTAAAGAACATAACAAAACTTTTTGAGTTATATTAACTTGCTAATTAGTACCAACACTGTGACTTATGAGGCTTATAGGCAAAGTGATTCAATTCTCTAAGTCTCAGTTTTCTCATCTACAAAACAGGAATAATACCCATCCATCTCATAGGGTTGTTGTGAGGACTAAATAACATTAAGTAAGCCAAGTGCCTAATTCAACTCTCTGACTTATAGACATGCCCAACAAGTCACTGGTGATTACTGACATCAGCTGAATTTTGGCCACTAATTAATTGTATATCCAATGTAGTCATTTAGGCTCTCTGTACTCCAGGGGCTTTAAAAAAAAAAAAGAAGAACACATGAAATGGAAATAATAATATTTGCCTTACTTACTCACATGCCTTCTTTGAAAATTACATAAAATAATGTATGAGATACACTGTGGAGATGCGAAAGATATACAGATACATTAGATTTTGAAAAACTTCATATAACACTTGCCCTACACACATCACAAGAGATTTTTAACAAACTGGAGAATGTGTATGAAAGCATTTTAATATTATAAAGCACCATAAAAACCTAAAGGTTTATTAACACAGATTCTAGAGCCAGAATGCCTGGATTCAAAATTCAGGTCTGTCACAAACTAACTGTCTGACCATGGATAATTACCAATGACACCTGCTCTAGTCTTTGTCTGATATACTATTTCGGAACATAGGCAAATTTAGAAATTACTGTAACTACTCCATCACATACTTATGGGATTTTACATTTTAGAAAACAGTTTCCTATTCTTGTTTTATTTTCATATCACTGTAAAATAAGAGAATAGGTATAATCATTACCATTTTAAATATGAACAAGATAAATCTAAACAAGGTTGAGTAATTTGGCCATAGTCACACATATATTTGATTAGGAGCTTCCAAGTAAGACTTAGTCATTGGAAGGCAGTTTTTCCACAACATTAAACTAGTCTAAAAGCAAAAGCAAACATTCTGTCTAAAAATAAAGGCTACTTGTTTTGTCCTGCTGACATATTTTTAAAAACCCTTACTAAGTGCTTTCATAAAATACACAGCCTAGGAGAATTCCTTTGCTAACATATTGTCCTTATTGTATTTGTTATCCTTGACTGTTCTTAAACATATGTCTTCCTCTACACTCCTCTCACACTGAAATTTTCAGTTTTTCTATTTTATTGTACTTGATCCATTTATAACTAATTTGTGCTATAAGTAAATATATTTTGCACTTCAAATATTTAAAACAAAATAAACATAACCAATATATACATATTATTTTTTAAAAACTTACATAGCTTCTGGATTCATTATACAGATGGTTCCTGAACACTGACATTTCTTTGGGTCATCATATGATATTCCCAGACTGAGTCCCAACATCTGGGTGACAATTATTGAAAATGCATCCAAAGTTATCTCCTTGGGATACTACATTAGCAATAAAAAAAAAATTCAAACGAAAGACAATTCATTGAAGGGTGGTAAAAAACAATATTTTTCTAATTCTGAACATTTTTTATTGTTTTAGCAAATATTTAAGAACAGGGAAATATAGCTCCTTGGACAGTTGAGAAACTGAAGCTCTTCTTAAGAAATTTTACTGAGATATAAGCCTATTGAGTCTAGGCCAAGCTTTGCCATGATCTAACAGCTAAACGACTAACATAATGAATAGCTACCATACCTATATAAAAGGCTTGTTTTTACATTACATTTTTGGTTATATGGACCATGATCTTCAATTTACCCAATTTCTTTCAACAGCTCTCATATACACTTAGTAAAGCCCACAGCCTCCCAGCTCATAAAATGCCCACATAACCAAATTACTGAGTTTGAGTGTGCTACTTTCTTTCTGCTAGTACTCTCAATGACACAATAACTGGTATCAGGAAAAACCACATTCTTGTCATATATTTGACAAGTGCACAAATAACTTCCTTGCCAAGGTGAATGGGGCACTTAGTGTTATCCGTCTTTTTTATGTTATAATTTCTGGTGGATATAAGGTAGTATATTTCATTAAGTTTTAACTTGCATTTCACATAATTTTTGACAGTTTGGCTATCTTTTTTGGGAAGTGTTTATTAAAGTATCTTGTCTATTTTTCTACCGCATTCACCTTTTATTGATTTATAGAAGCATTTTATATATTCTGTATATGAGTCATTGTTAGTCATACATTGCAAATACTTTCCCTACTGTGTGGCTTGTCTTTTCACTCTCTTAATGTCTTTTCATTAACAAAATTTCCTTAATTTGATGTGGTCCAATTCATCCAACTTTTCCTTTATGATTATAGTTTTTGTGTCTACTTTAAGAAATCTTTCCCTGTGAAATGGATTGGACCTAAAGGGTATTATACTAAGTGAAATAAGTGAGACTGAGAAAGACAAATAGCGTATGACCTTACATATATGCGGAATCTAAAGAACAAAAAAATGAACAAAAAATAAAAAACAGAAATAGACTCATAGATAGAGAGGAGAAACAGATAGTTGCTAAATGGTAGGGGGCTTAGGGGACGAGTGAGAAATGTGAAGGAATTAGAAAGTACAAATTAGTAGTTACAAAACAGTCACAGGGATATATATACAGCATAGGGAATATAGTTAATAATGCTGCAGAAACCATGTATCATGCTAGGTAGGTACTAGAACTAATTGGGTGATTACTGCATAAATTATATAAAAATCCAGCTACTATGCTGTACACCTGAAACTAATATAAAATAATACTGAATGTCAACTACTCTGTTTCCCTGAAAATAAGAACTAGCCAGACCATCAGGTCTAATGCATCTTTTGGAGCAAAAATTAATATAAGACTCAGTCTTATTTTAATATAAGACTGGGTATAATATATCATATCATATCATATAATACCGGGTATAATATACTATAATATAATATCCGGGTCTTATATTAATTTTTGCTCCAAAAGAGTCCGGCTGGTTCTCATTTTCAGGGAAACACGGTATAACTGAAAAAATAAATAATTTTTAAAAAAGAAATATTTCCCTATGCTTATAGTCATAAAGCTATATTCCTTATTTATCTTCTACGGCTTTATGATTTAATTTTACATAGATCTACAATCCACCTAAATGTTATCTTTTGAATAGCATCAGGTAGCAGTGAAGTTACATTTTTCAAAAAAACAATCCACTGTGGAGAAAAGGGAACTCTTGTGTACTGTGGGTGGGATTGCAGATTGGTGCAGCCCCTATGGAAATCAGTATGGAGGTACCTCAAAAAACTGAAAATGGAACTACCTTATGATCCAGCAATTCCATTTTAAGGTATCTATTCACAGAAATCCAAATCGCTAATTAAAAAATACATATGCACCCCTATATTTATTGCAGCGCTATTCACAATAGCCAAGACATAAAAACAACCAAAACATCCATCGGCAGATGACCGGATTAAGAAACTGGTGGTACATTTATACAGTGGAGTATTACTCAGCCATAAAGAATGAAATCTTACCATTTGCAAAGATATGGATGGACCTAGAGAACATTATGCTAAGTGAAATAAGTCAGACAAAGAAAGACAAACCACCATATGATCTCACTTATATGTGGAATCTAACGAACAGAATAAATTAGTAAACTAAATGGAAATAGTCTCAGAAATATAGAGAAAAAACTGATGGTTGCTAGATGGGAGGGGGTTGGGGATGAGGGAGCAGGGGAGGGGATTATAAAGCACAAATTGATAGCCACAATATTGTCACGGGGATATGAAAGACATTTTGGGGAATATAATCAATAATGTTGTAAAGATTATGTAGGGTATCAGATGGGCACTTGTCTTATTAGGGAGGCCAGTGTAGATGCCTGATCACTGCTCTGTACACCTGAAGCTGAAACTAAATAATATTGAATGTCACCTATAATTTAATATATAGTCAAGTGTTGTGGAATACAGCATAGGGAATAGAGTCAGTGGAACTGTAACAGCTATATATGATGTCAGAGGGGTAGTAGATTGGGGAAGGGGTGTAACCACTGTGAGGGGTGTAAATGTCTTAACTATTACATTGTTTTGTACACCTGAAACCAATTTTTTTAAATCCATATAATTAGACTTTTGGTGCTGATAACTTTGTAGTGTATACTGATGTCAAATTATAATGTTGTTTACCTGAAACTTACATAATGTTCTATATCAACTTTAGCCCAATTAAAAAAGAGATCGTCCACTAGCAAGTACACTACAGGGTCATCTTTGCAAAAAATTAACTATATGCCTATCATTTTTCTGTTTCGGAACTCTCTATTCTGTTCCATTGGTCTATTTGTCTACCTCTGCTTTAATTACTGAAGCTTTACAATAAGCTTTGATTCAACGACAGTACAACCGTTTGCTATAGTATTCATCAAGATTCTTAGTTATTCTTAACTCTTTGCATCACCATATAAGTTGTAGATTTAGCTTGTCAATTTTACACAAACACACACACACACACACACACACACACACACACACCAAAAAAAAAAAAAAAAAGCCCTGCTAGGGTTTTTATAGGGGACTGCATTCACCCTGCAAACCAATTGAGGTGGGAGGGATGAGTAAGCATGTTTATAATACTGCCTGCAATCCAGGATTTTAGGCACTTATTCTAATGTTTTATTTTCTCTGTGGAGGTCTTATACATCTTTTGATGGCTTTTTATCCCAAAACTTCTTGATTTTATGCTATTTTTAAAGTTTTGTTTTATGTTTGTTGCCAGTATGTAAAAATGCATTTCATTTTGTTTTGTTATTTAACCCCATTTACGCTCCTTCAACCTATGTATTATGGTATGCATAATTTAAGGTAATGTTAGATGCTTCTACAAACAAGATTAGAAAATCTTGGTGGTTTAATATACTCACATAAAGCCCAGTGTAGATGTTCCTAGTTAGTGGTAGCTTTACTTATGTTCCTGCTGAAATAATTACATACTGTGTTCCTGTCTTTGTTTATGTCCTTCCCATGAAGCTCACCAGGAGAAAGGCTCACACCAGGTTTAACTGCTCCAACCAAGAAGTGACACACATTACTCCTATTCATATTACATGGCTCCATCCAGATATAAGGAGTCTGAGAAACATGGTCCATGAATTGGCACATGCTTTCCACAGAAGTAAACTGTGTTATCAGCCAACCACCTATGACACATTATTGTCATTTATGGTAATTTAATATTGTACCTGTTTTACTATGTTTCCCCGAAACAAGACCGAGCCAGACAATCAGCTCTAATGCGTCTTTCGGAGCAAAAATTAATTTAAGACCTGAATTTAAGCTCTTAATTAAGACCAGGTCTTAAATTAATTTCTGCTCTGAAAGACGCATTAGAGCTGATTGTCCACCTAGATCTTATTTTCAGGGAAACAGGGTAATATCACCAGACACAACTATTATTGATTGATGCAGGCCATGTTCAAACAATTCCTTTATTACTTTTCTTTCCCTCTGAAGCTCAGATCTCCCAGTTGGGATCACTCTCCTTCTGCCTGAAGAATATTATTTATAATTTCCTTTAGTGATTTTGGACTGCTGGCAAAGCAGCAGAGGCAAAGAAATGGAGGCAAACAGAAAAAAATGGAAAATATGGTGACAGCATTAATTCTAAAACTACCAATAAGCACAAAAATTGGCATAATTTAAACTGACATAATTAAAATACATATATTTTCAAATTGTATTGAGAAAATATATGCTGATTACAAGAAATACTCCTTAATTGCCAGGATTGGATATAGCTGCATGAGACAGGAAATTCAAAATAATGACTTAGAGTAGAAAGAAATTTCTCTCACACACACATACAAGCGGCTTCTTGGTTTTCAGGAATCTGACTCCTGCCAGCTTCCTAGTCCATCCAGCCAAGGTAATGACCTTGTCTTCACAGGTCATTTGAAAGAGCAGATTAGAGAAAAGTCACAATGAAGAATGGGTACCATTCCCTTAAAGAAGTTTCCTGGAAGTTCCAAATGTTATTTCTGCTTGCATCTCACCAGATGAAACTTAGAAAAATCTAGCTACAAAAGAGGCTAGGAAATGAAGATTTCTTCATATACAAGTATGAACAGGAATATTGCTTATCTAAAAACTGAAGTTCTGTTTTATTTAAAAAAAAAGAATCAAATGGAGATTGAAAGATGTATGTATAGAGATGTTTATTAAATATTGGCAAAAATAGAAACAACCAAAATGCTCATGTAAAGCATAAAGGATATAGTATGGTATATTTACAAAATATCAAAAACCAAAGCAAAAAATTAACTAGACACACAGGATTTTAAGTACAGTGAAACTATATGATACTATGATACAAATGTATCATATGATACTATGATAGAATAGTAATGATAGAAATATGTCACTATGCATTTGTCAAAACTAATAGAATGTATAACAGCAAGAGTGAACCCTAATGTAAACTATGGAATTGGGGTGATTATAATGTGTCAGTGTAGGTTCATCATTTACAACAAACATACCAGTATGGTGTGGAATGTTAATAGTGAGGGAAAGAATGGGAAATCTCTGTATTTTCCTCTCAATTTTGCTATGAACCTAAAATTTCTATTAAAAAATAAAGTCTTTTAAAAACTAACTAGAATCCCATGTGCCAGATGAATAAATCTCACAATTATAACTGGAAACCAAAAAATTCAAATTGCAGAATGACACATTATGGTACAACTGATATTTAAAGCATAAAAACAATTGTTTAGAGAAATATTCAATTGTGGTAAAAGTATCAGAGCTTTTAAACAAAGAAATATAAAAGTTTTATAAAAGTGTAAGTATAAAAGCTTTGTAAAAGAATAATTCCTTGAATTCATCTCCTCCAATTATTCTATCCTACACCCTGTCTCAGCCACTCATTCCTATGGTTCTCACACTAAGCCCTGTCAACAGATCTTTACCAATAACTGCAACCCTCCATCATCTCTATAAAGTGCACCCCACATCCTGACCACCTGATGTCTTTCCTAATCACTCCTCTAGCACCCCAACTCCAACAATCTGTGTACCCACCAGCACATCCAAACCATGGTTCCTAAATTTTCACTGCCCCTAACTTCCTTACTGACTTCTTTCCCTCCTTAACCAGTTCAAATTCTCTTACAAACACCCTCAAGTTTCCTTGCCATTAAAAAAAAGATACTGAGATAGAAAAAAAAAAAAACACTGAGATAGAAAGATATGAGAACTAGGATTTCATACCTAGCCAAATTATCAATCAAATGTGGGAAAGCAAAAGTATTTTCATTAATAAAATAATTCAATGTTTGCCATTTATACACACGGTTTAAAAAAACCTCAAGAGTATTTCAGAAAAATACGTGTAACAAAGAATTCCAAGACAAGGAAGATAAGGTTTAATATTCTTTAGCAGTTGGTTTCACCCATAAAAGTAAATTAAAAACAACTTACTGTTAGAGCATGATACCTAAAAGATCCTCCTTTGACCACCAAAGCTTTACTAGCATAATATTTCTTTATTCAATAGTTAATATTATTTATATATCAAAATACTATAAAGTATTAATTATTGGTTTAATTATTAAATCAACTTGTAGACAAAGTACAAAAGTTCAACAGAATTATACATTTTATGAATCTTGACAATGGATATGAGAAATGTACAACTATTTTACAACTCTTATTTTTCATAGCAAATAATCAATGGACATTGTCTAAGGTAAATAGGTATTATTTAAATAACAAAATGTAAATATGAAAATGACAATATCTATTATATATAATTATGTATACTATATAGTATGACATAATATGTATATATACATGTATACATATGTATATTATGTCATACTATATCATAATAATATGTTTTAATAATATAAACATTATTAAAGTATTAAGAATATGTGTATGGCAAATAGAGAGAGAGGGCTAAGTATAGTGTGTATAGTGATCACTTACTGAGTGGAGAGATGCGAGATTATATGAATTTCTTTGTATGTTCCCATATGTACATTAAAAAGTGGACATGAACAACAAATTATAATTAAAAAAATATATAGTACTTAAACTTGTTTTGCAAAAGAAGGAATAGGGCGGGTAATGGCTCAACAAATTACTTCACCTTTCAATGATGCATCTAATTGTACCAATAATTTATGTATATACATAAAATATTTATTAGTACTATATATATTTAAAATGCACATAAAAGTTTCTTTTAAATACTGCTTGAAACATTTTAAAGGATTTTTATTATACTTTTTAGTTGATCATTTGTTTTGATTTTGAAGCTATTTTATCTGTAAGACTATTTCTCCAATTTTATATCTACAAGCAATAATCTTATTTGGGTTACCAAAATTTCATTACAGATAATTTTTCATAATGCACTATTCTATATATTAAAGACTGTATGTGTATTTGTGATATTTTTTGTTCCACTTTAACTTCCAAACAATTGCAATAATACACTTATTCTACAGAATACTCTTCCTTCTACACACTTTAAATTTTTAACAGTAATTGAAAATAAATTTAATTTCTAAATGTAAATATAAATGTGAACTATATAAAATAATGCTACAATGTGGGATAAGTTTCAAATGCATAATTTTAAAAATAAGATTAAATAATTACATACCAAAGCAATGCCTGCAGAATAATGAGAAACACACATCTTTCCAGGAAACATTGCTCCCACATAATCTGGATACTCTCTATAGCTAAAATAAATAAATAAACAAACAAACATTTATAATTCATTTGACAAACAATTCAAATGTGAGAATTCTTGCTAATAAACTGACTGTACTTCATAAAATCCTAGTCTGAAGCAAATTCAGTTACAATGTTTCCATATGTCCTTAGTTGTTTCAAATTTGGAAGGTATTCTTAATTAAATGAGATTAAACTCTCTGGATTTCTAAAACATATCCAGTGAATCGAAGTTTTTGATGTCTTCCTTTACTGTTCTCCTCACATTTGCTTAAGGCTAACAAAAACTTTGATCAAATATTTTGATCAAAAGCATTTTGCTGACTGACAATGAAAAATAGTTTTAATGTGTGGGTTAAAATTTTTCACTTGCATGAAGAAAAGCTCACCGGTTTCTCATAGGAATGACTTGATTGTTCTACAATTTAACATTGTTATTCTCCTTTGAGTAAGGGTCCATAAAAATTGTTGTATAACATCAGCACAATTTGCAGAGATCTACATAAATTAGTCTGTTTAATACTCAAATGAAGCCAGTGAAATAGATATTATTTTTATCCCCCTTGAAAAAATCAAACATCAGATGGGAAGTATAAGTAAGTTCCTCAAGGAGATACAAATAATAAGTGCTACTGAAGGATATGAATTTGGGCAGTCTGAATCTGGAGCCATACTCATACTCTTAACAACAAAGGTATATGCTCAAAACATAAATTACGTCATCTTTAGAGCCCCCACCAAAATAAACATTCCAGGATGTGTGTAAAAAAGCTTGGTACTCAATTCTCATTTTAAAACATCCCTTCGGTGTCAACTGCACTTTACAATTACACAATCTCCCCACTGCTGCCTTTATTCTGTCTCTCTGATATTGTTTCTATCTAACCCCTCCAGTACTTGTTTTCAAATATTTGTTCTTAATAGCCAACTTTGGCTTTACATTGCAATGTCTAAGTATTGTTTATATTCTTTCTTCATCCAAGATAGTTCTCTCAATAGATAAAACTCCCCCTAAAATGTTATGCATATGAACTGAGCAGAATAAGTTATTTTTTACTTAATATTGCCCACCATCCAGTCTTCACATCAATCACTTGTCAAGATCTAATGTTTTACTTCTTCAATTTTTCTTATATCCTTACACTCCTTCAAAGATTCAGCTACAGTTCCAAATACAAGTATACATACAACTTATATGTAAATCCATACTCTTTGAAAAGACTATGTAGTTCTTTGAAAAGAAATACAAATTATTTAGTCTCATTGATTCCATAACCTGGAATGCTTTCAACCTCCTTCTCTGAATTTAAGTATGCCTAACTCTGCGTTCCAACTTCTAATTTAATTACCACTTCTTAAATTTGACTTTTTAATATACATTATTTTGGACCCCTCCTTTTTTTCTCCTGTAAACTACAAGCAAGTAGAGATAATGTATTAGCAATAATCTTGTGGAGTGACATAAGCAATATAATAGAATAGGGGTTTCCAGCTTCCTATTCCCCACCAAAACAATGATTTTGAGAACCATTAACAGATGAGAATAACTTTGTGAGAGTCCAAGAGTCCAGAGGAGAGGTCATAGTGCCCCACTGGGAAAAAAAAAATCTATGAATAGATACACTAAAGAAGCTAAGTAGAGTTTCACTGTAACCATGTCACTATTCCCCAAAGGCAGCACAGCACAGTGCTATGAAAGATTCCCTCAGCCGTGATTTCTACCATAGAGGAATACTATCGAGTATAGTGAGTACCTCCAGCCATGCAGGATGCTGCCCAAGAGGCCCACTTCTTAAGTGTCCATTCACAGATGAACAGATAAAGAAAATGTGATATAAAGTGGGTCCAAGATGGTGGTATAGGAGGACACTGAGCTTGCCCCCTCCCAAGAACACATCAAATGGAGACGTATATTTAGAGCAATTCCTCCTGAGAGACAACTAAGGGGCAACTGAAGAGCTTCTGTACAATAAACGAGAGAGACAACACATAGAGCACTCTGGGAGCTGAGGGAACTCTCCAGGACTTGAGGAACCAATAAGTGCCATTTCTTATGATTCCCTGCATTTGGATAGTGGGTGGGAGCTCTACTCAGGTGCTATGGCCAACCTGTAGAGCCACGATAGTGCATTCCCAGCCACCCCACACAGAGCTAGCTCCAAAAGGAACCAGAGAGAGGCATAGCATGCATGCACAGGGACCCTCCACCAGAAATTGATCATACAGGTACAATGTGGTGCTGCTGTACACACTCACTGGGCTGAATGTGTACATAGGGCTTCCAAGCCCCAAGATAGTAAGGAGCTGGCAAGGCACAGCAGTGCTCTCACACAGGGCTTCCCCTTCCATGTAAAAGTGTGGAACTAGTAGGATACTGTGGCCCACCCACCCAGAGCAGCCCCATCCAGACAAGGCTAAGGCAACAGACAATTGAAGCAACAGGACATGCTATGTACACACAGTGCAAACCTGCCTAGACCAGAAGGGAAATGCACACATCAGGCTGCCTCACTCAATTTGTTCTGACCATGGACAGCCAGAACAACAGGGAGCAACTGCACACACATGTACACCTGGCTGTCCTTCCTGGAACCTACTCCTAGCCAAGCAGCACATCAGGCACCATACATGCCCGCCCCGACTCCAACTGAACTGCCAAAACCAGCCAACATACAGTCTACACAGGCCACTCTATACAAGACTACTTTTTCAATATTGATAGAGACAGCTATTTCACTTAACTCAGAGAAACAAACACATAAAAATCAAACAAAATGAAGAGACAAAAGAATACGCCCCAACTGAAGAAACAAGAAAAAACCCTAGAGTAAAACTCTAATAAAACAGATGTAAGTAGTTTGCCAAATAAAGAATTCAAAGAAACAATCATAAAAGATGTTCAACAAACTTAAGGATAGAATAGAACCCAGACACAACATCAATGAAGAAATAAAAAATATAATAACCAATCAGAGATGAAGACTATAATGAAGGAAATGAAAAGCAATTAGAAGGAAACAACAGCAGAATAGTGAATACAGAAGAACAGATAAGCAACCTGGAAGACAGAATAATGGAAATCATCTGATCTGAAAAGCAAAATGAAAAAAATATATATTTTTAATTAGAATAGTTTAAGGCACCTCTAGGACAACATCAAGCACTCTAACATTCACATTATAGGGATTCCAGAAGGAGAAAAGATAGGAAAAGGGGAAGAAAGTATATGTGAAAAAATAATGGTTGAAAACTTTCCTTATCTGACGAAGAAAACAGATATCTAGTTTCAAGAATCACAGAGTTCTGAACATGATGAACCCAAAGAGGTCCACATCAATACATATTATAATTAAAATGTCAAAAATTAAGAATAGAGAAACAAAAACTCACAGACTCAGACAATAGTTTAGTGGCTACCAGAGGGTAACGGGGGAGGAGGTGGTAGATGAGGGTAAACGGGATCAAATATATGGTGATTGAAGGAGAACTGACTCTGGGTGGTGAACATATAATTTGATAATATAGATGATGTATTACAGAATTTTGTACACCTGAAACCTATGTTAACTTTACTAACCATTGTCACCCCCAATAAACTTTAACTTAAAAAATAAAATAGAAAATAAAGTACATGATAATTAAAAGAAAGTTAAGGATAAAGAGTCAATATTGAAGGCAGCAAGATGGAAGCAACAAGTCACATATAATAGAAACCCCATTAGACTCTCAGCTGATTTCTCAGTAGCAACTCTACATGCCAGGAGGAAGTGGCAGGAAATAGTTAAAGTCCTGAAAAAAAGGGATCTATTACCTGGAATATTATACCCAGGAAAGAAAACATTCAGAATTGAAGAAGAGATAAAGAGTATCCCAGACAAGCAAGAACAGAAAGTGTTCACCAACACATAATCAGGTTTATAAGAAATTTTCTTTTTTTTTCAGTTGAAAATGGTTTCCTATTGTAAAAATTTTCTTTTTTATTAAAGTTTATTGTAGTGACAATGGTTAGTAAAGTTACATAGGTTTCAAGTGTATAATTCTGTATTACATCATCTATATATCACATTGTGTGTTCATCACCCATTCAGTTCTCCTTCCATCACCATATATTTGACCCCGTTTACCCTCATCTATCAACCCCTCGCCCCTTACCTCCTGGTAACCACTAAACTATGTCTATCAGCTTTTGTTTCTTCATTTGTCTTGTTCCTTTGTTACTTTCAGTTTTATATCCCACATATCAGTGAAATCATATGGTTCTTGACTTTTTCTGTCTGACTTATTTCACTTAGCATAATAATATCAAGATGCATCCATGTTATCGCAAATGGCACTATTTCATCTTTTCTTATTAAAGTGTCTTCTTTATGCAGAAAAGGCCATAACCAGAAAATAAAATACAGGAAAGAAAAAAAAAAATCTCAGGGGTAAAGGCTAATATATAATAAACAGCAAGTCAATCTCTTAAAAAGCGAATATGAAGATTAAAAGACAAGTAGCAAGATTAATTATAATGACAATAGTCAGGGGATATACAAAACAAAAAGATATAATGTCAAAAATATAAAGCATGGAGGAGAAAGTGAAAATGTAGTACTTTTAGAATGTGTCTGAACTTAAATGCCTATCAGTTTAAAATAGATTGTTACAGCTATAGAGGCAACCTCATAGTAACCCCACACCAAAAACCTACAAAAATGCACAAAAAATAAACAGAAAGGAACCCAAATAAAACACTAAAGAAAACCAGTAAACTGAAAGAGATCACAAGAAGAAAGAAACAGTGAAGAACAATAAAAATAACTAAAAAAGAATTGACAAAATGGCAATAAACACATACCTACCAAAAATTACTCTAAATTTAAATGGATTAAATACTCCAATCAAAAGACATAGAATTGGGGCCGGCCCGGTGGCTCAGGCAGTTAGAGCTCCATGCTCCTAACTCCAAAGGCTGCTGGTTCGATTCCCACATGGGCCAGTGGGCTCTCAACCACAAGGTTGCCAGTTCAATTCCTCGAGTTCCGCAAGGGCAGCACCCCCTGCAACTGAAATTGAACCCAGCACCTTGAGCTGAGCTCCCGCTGAGCTCCCGGATGGCTCAGTTGATTGGAGCCCATCCTCTCAACCACAAGGTTGCTGGTTCAACTCCAGAGAAGGACGGTGGGCTACGCCCCCTGAAACTAGCAACGGCAACTGGACCTGGAGCTGAGCTGCGCCCTCCACAACTAAGACTGAAAGGACAACAACTTGATTTGGGAAAAGGTCCTGGAAGTACACACTGTTCCCCAATAAAGTCCTGTAAAAAAAAAAAAAGACATAGGATTGCTGAATTGATTAAAAAAAAAAAAAAGACCCATCTACAGGTTGCCTACAAGAGATTCACTTTAAATAGAAAGACACACACAGACTAAAAGTGAAGGTATATAAAGAAGTATTCCACGCAAATAGAAATAAAAAGAAAGATGGGGTAGACTTTAAAACAAAGAATGTAAAAAGAGATAAAGAAGGACATTACATAATGATATGGGGGTCAAAGAAGGGGTAAAACATTTGTAAATATCTACATACCCAACATACGAGCACCTAAGTACACTAAGCATGTATTAATGGACATAAAGGTAGAAATTAACAGTAATATTACAATTATAGGGTACTTTAATGCCCCATTTACCTCAATAGGTAGATCATCCATACAGAAAATTAATAAGGAAAAAAATAGCTTAAATGTCACATTAGACCAGATTGAGTTAATAGACATTTATAGAACATTTAATCCCAAAACAGCAGAATACACATTTCTCTCAAGTGCATATGGTACATGCTCCATGATAGACCATATATTAAGCCACAAAATAAACCTCAATAAATTCAAGAAGACTGAAATTATGTTAGGCATATTTCTGACACAATGGAATGAAACAATTAAGTGTAGAAAAAAACTAGAAAAAATACAAATATGTGGAGATTAAAGAACATGCTACTAAAAATCAGTTGATCAAAAACAAAACTACCTTGAGACAAATGAAAATGAAAGCACAACCTTACAAAACATATGGGATGCAGCAAAAGCAGTTTTAAGGAAAAAGTTCATAGCTATACAGGCCTACCTAAAGAAACAAGAAAAATCCCAAATAAACAATCAAACTTTCCAACTAGAACTACAAAAAGAAGAACAAACAAAAATAAAAATAAGTAAAATGAAAAAATAATAAAGATAAGAGTGGAAATAAACGATCCAGAGACAAAAAAAAAAAATCAATGAAATTAAGAGCCAATTCTCTGAAAGGATAAATAAAATGTAAAAGCCTCTAGCCAGGCTCATCAGAGAGAGCCCAAATAAATAAAATCAGAAATGAAAAAGGAGATACTACAAATGACACCACAGAAATATAAGCGATTGTTAAAGAAAGCTAAATATAATTACATGCCAACAAATTGAATAAGCTAGGGAAAAAAATGGATGAATCTCTAGAAACATACAACTTTCCAAGACTGAACCAGGAAGAAACAGAAAATCTGAACAGATCAATTGCTAGCAATGAAATTGAAGTAGTAATTAAAACACTCTCAATAAAACAAAAGCCCAGTACCAGGAGGTATCACAGGTGAATTCTACCAAACATTTAAAGAAGAATTAATACCCACCATTCTCAAACTGTTGAAAAAAAATAGAAGAGGAGAGACAACTTCCAACTTATTTTATGAAGCCAAGATTACCCTGATACTGAAATACCAAAACTATACAATAACACCACAAAAAAAGGAATTATAGGCCAAAACCCTGAACTTAAATGCCTATTAGATCAAAATTGCAAAACTCCTCAATAGAATATATTAAAAAGATGATACACCAGGATCAAGTGGGATCATTCTAGGGATGCAAGGACATTTCAACATCTGATAACAACAGAGTGATAATCTATATTAACAAAATTAAGGATAAACATATTATCATCTCAATATAAGCAGTAAAAGCATTACAGAAAATTCAACATCAATTATGACAACTCTAAACCAAGTGGGTATAGGGGGAATGTACCTCAACATAATAAAGACCATATATGACAAGTCCACAGCTGATATACTCAAAAGTGGAAAACTAAAAGCTTTTCCTGTAAGATCAGAAACAAGACAAAAATGCCATCTCACCACCTTATTCAGCATAGTATTAGAAGTCCTAGCCAGACCAATTGGGCAAGAAAAATAAATAAAAAGCATATATTTGGATTGCCCCTTTATCGTTATATGATGACCTTTTTTGTCTGTTATGACAGTCTTGTCTTAAAGTTGCTTTTTGTCTGATATTAGTTACCCCAGATTTCTTTTGGTTTCAATTTGCATGGAATATCTTATTCCATCCCTTCACAATCAGTGTGCATCCTTACATTTGAAGTGAGTTTTTTGCAAGCAGCACATAGATGGGTCTTGTTTTTTATCCACTTAGCTACTCTGTCTTTCAATTAGAGAATTTAGTCCATTTATATTTAAAGTAATTATTGATAGTGATGAACTTAATGCTATTTTATTCATTGTTTTCTGGCTGCTTTGTAATTCCTCTGTACATTTCCTCTTCTCTTACTCTCCTCCTTTGAGATTTGATGATGTTTTTACAATAGTATACTTAGATTCCTTTTATCCTATCTTTTCTATATATGCTATAGGTTTTGGCTTTGTGGCTACAACAAGGCTTACATAAAACAAGTTATATTTGTAACAGTCTATTTTAGATGAAAACTTAAGTTTGAACATATACTGAAACTAACCATTTTAACCCCTCTCCCCTCATATTTTATGTTTTTGATGTCACAATTAGTGTTTTTTATCTTGTGTTTCTCTTAACAAATTATTGTAGCAATGATTATTTTTACGACTTTGGTCTTTTAACCTTCAGAGTAGATTTATGAATGATTAACCCCCCACCATTACAACATTAGATTAGTCTGGAGATATATACACAGAGGGTGTCAAAAAATGTATACACATTTGAAGAAAGGAAAAAAACTATTAAAATTGTAATACTCAATATATAGTGATAACAAAAGATGAATACAAGTCACGCTTGACTTCTGCAATTACAAGAGGTGCTCAAAGTGGTTACCATCAGTGTCCAGACACTTCTGATTACTGTGAACTATTGCTTGAGCAACACTGACCAAAGTGTCCACTTGTATAGATTTCTTTGGCACCCCCAGTATATAATTTGACCCAGCAATCACACTCCTGGAAATTATATATATATACACATACACACATAGCTATATCTATATATATGAAGATGTCCTTTTAACATTCTTGTAGGGCTAGTCAACTAGTTATGATCTCCTTTAGCTTCTGCTTGCTGGAAAACATTTTTTTTCTATCCTCCCACCCCCTTCCCTTTGGAATAGTCAGAAATGAATAACAGTTCCCTAAATAAAGCTACATCATTATCAGAGATCTGTTTTCTAAGAATACTGAAACATTATTCTTACACGAATAGATATGCAATATCATGAGGCCTGAGTGTAAGATAGGATTTTTTCCAATCTAGAAATCTATGCAGTAATTCATCTGCCTCACCAACTGTAGAAATTTTATTTGTATCTGACCACAACTCCAATGATGACAGCACAATAGTAACTTTAAATTGGGCAAACATCTAAAAACAGAAGAGATAAACATTAAAAAATTAATCTTTATGTTATTTTACATGACCAAGAAATTACTTCAATGTTTTGACAAATCCACACTTAGTTTATGTGGATGACTTTATTATTTAAAAATGCCACATCAAGTTAATGAAAATTATAGTTTAAAAACTAATATGAATTTTTCTAACTAGCATGAAAAGGAAAATACTTACTGAATTTACAAGGCCAATAATTTCGATGACTTTATTTGTTACTATCATGCTATCAGAGCCCAAGAAATCATACTGAAAAACAGAATTAATTTGAAATTTAAATACAAATTTGCTACATAATATGTCTGAGATTTACTCTTACTCTCCATCAACTCTTACAGGTTTGAGGCTGCTTTAGGGTTAGTACAGTTCAAAATAAGCCAGAATGTAAATTGGAATCACTTATATATACTGAGGGGAATGTAAAATCATACAGCCACTCTGAAAAGTAATTTGAGAGAGTCTTTCAAAACAAAAAATGGACAAACCATTTCACCCTGCAATTAAACTCCTAGGCATTTATCTCAAAGAAATAAAAACTGATGCTCCCAAAAAAACCTATACATAAATGTTCATAATAGCTTTATAAGAGCCCAAAACTAGAAACAACTCATACTTCAATGGTTAACTGGTTAAACAAACTGGTACATTCATACAATGAAATACCACTCAGTAATCAAAAGGAACTGAACTTTTGATATACGGAACAGTTTGGATAAACCTCAAGAAAATTATGCTGAGTATAAAAGAAATCTCAAAAGGATACATATTGCATGATAACATTTATGAAATCACAGAGAGACAGAGAAGAGATTAGTGATTGCCAGGGGTTAATAAGTATAGGAAGTGGGGGAAAGATGGGTGTAATTCTAAAGAGATAATATAAGAGAGTCTTGTGGTTGTGGTACTGTTGCGTGGTGCCTTGACTGTGGTAGTGATGGTTACATAAGGCTACATTTTGATACTATCACATAAAACTACACACACACATACACAACTGTGTGTATATGTAACTGAGTGTATATGTAACTGTTGAAATCTGAATAAGTTCTGTGGAATGTGTCAATGTCAAATCCCATATCTATAAATCATATCTTTGAAGTACACTATCTCTTTGATGTTCCACAAGACCCTCAAATTAAACATATCCAAAACTAAACTCATCATCATTCCTCAAAAATCTGCTCCTACTTACATTTCCACTGCTACAGTGAATGGTATCGCCTATGACCTCCCACATTATATACTACATGTTCCATGAGACTAGAACTTTTTCTGTTTTGTTCATTTCCGTATCCACAATAAACAGAACAATAACTGGTATCTAGATCATGCTCAATAAATGTATTAAGTGAATAAATAAATCAACTTATCAGTCCTTCAAATTCAACCTCATCAGTACCTTTTAAAACTGTCCTTTTTTTCCTGTTCCTAATACTACTAATTTATAAATTTTCACTTTTATTACTGAAATAATCTCTTAAACAGTTCCTCCTTCTCCAATTTTCTCACCATATATCCAGTCCCTACACTTTTACAAAATGGTGATTCTAAAATGAAAGCATTACCATGTCACTCCCTGCTTAAAATTTTCTAATGACTCTCCATTACTTTTGGGATAAAATCCAAATATCATGTCAATTCTTCAACTCTTTCCATTTCCCTTCTTCAACGCTGTATACCAAACTTCTTGCAGTTTTCTGAAAAGAACCTTCTCTCATATTTATGTACCCTTGTTAAGAAAGGTTTTGCACAAACTCTTCCATGGCCTCATCATCCCCCTCTTACCCAAATGAACCAATCAAGAGCCCAACCCTTTATCAGGTTCTTATTTTCCAAGCCATTATTACGCTGCCTTAATCAGCTAGATACTAAAGAACCAGAGACAACCCTATACCCCAGAAACAACTGAAATTATGCAAACTAGCCAATCTTAAACCTGCTTACCTTAGCTCACCAGAGCTTTCCCAAAGAAACCACAGTCAAGGCTCCCACCCATCTTTCCAATACCAATCATTTTCTGATTTGTTGGCCTCACTCTACTCATATCTGAATAGTAATAAAACCTACATTTTAAAACACCTACTTGCATGCTCTTACAGTTATAGTTTTGCGTTGCTATGTCTTTCTTCATTATTGGACTGTATTTTTATAGTTCCATATGCTTGTCTCCATCATGGCACTAAATTCATTGGGCTACAATTGTTAAGTATTTGAGGACAATATCACTATTGCTCTTCTTTATGTGCCCAACATCTAGTAACACAGTTGTCATAGCTGACTCAATGTTTAGTAAAAGAATATGTAAATATACATAAGAACATAGAAAACGGATATTTAATCCACATTATACAGCTGGCAAACCTGACAATTTAGACAAGAAGCTTTCAAAACAACTCTCAAAATTTGTAACAAAATCCTGAAACAAAATGATTTCCATAATCCAAAAATTCCCTAGAAATTTAATCATCTTTCTAGAAATATCTTAATTCTCTCTTAAATGTTTACTTGGCCCTTTTCTCTATACGCTAATAAATCAAGTATTATCATATCCTTCTCCAAATCTCACCTGTCTTTGACCTTCAACTCTGACTTCCTGACAAGCTCTACAATCCTACAAATAGAACTGATAGTGAGTATAATTTATATTCCCTGTGGTATTCCAAAGGTGTGACAATCCAATGCTTATCATCAGAACAAAACCTGGAAAGTATATTTGTAATCCTGTTTTCTGGAATATTTGAAATGTAGGGGAAATAAAATCACACTTTGTTGAGTACAAGCTAAGTTATCACCCCAAGGTCCTGAAGTTCAGAGGTCCAAGACCGCTTATGGGAATCAGGGATCGAGAGGTGCATTTAGACTAGGTAAACAACAGATTGGAACAGGTATACCACTAAAAACTGCTAAAAAAAAAAAAAAAACTTGACGTATTAATGTAAGCAGTTCACATAAATAGCTATATTGCCATTACTTTAGTGCCAATAAATATTTTATAGGGCAAAACATCCTCTAGACTACATACTGCTGCTCTCCAAGTGCAAACAAGAATTAAAATCTTAATGAATGTAACCTAAAACAAATATCACCATTAAAAATATTGTGGATTGAGAGAGGCCCTAAAGATGTGAAGTACCACCAAAAAGATCATTTTGTTATACAGGATTTTGTTATATAAATATTTAAAATAAAACATTTCTGAAAAAACTAGTATAACTTTGAATATGTGGTTTTTCAGTTTGTCAATGTTTCCACTATCCTGTACATGACACGCAAGTAAGAAGATTGGAATGTTTAAGTTCCTTTCCAACTGGGGATAATCATATACTCATAGCAAATATTTAATAGTAAAGAAAACTACATACCAAAACTTTGTCCACCACAACATGCATTTCAAGATAAAGAGGAACTAAGTCTGAAACAGTTGATTCTGACTAGAAAAAAAGAAAAATAACATTTAAAAACAGAAAGGTGTTCATAAATTGTTTATCCTGAACTTTTAAAATCTTTTTTCCATCTTCATGGAGGTATAAGCGACAAATAAAGATTATATATATTTAAGGTGTAAGACTTGATGCTTTGATATATACATATATATGTATAATAATTGGCGTAATAAAGTTAATTACCATATCCACTTCACAGTTATCATTTTCTTTCTATTCTTTGTGGTGAGAACACATAAGGTCAACCCTCTTAGCAAATTTCAAGTTTACAATACAGTGTTGTTAACTATAGTCACATTACTATATATTAAATCTCCAGAACTTAATTCATCTTGTCTAACTGAAATTTTGTACTCTTTGACCAACATTTCCCCCATTTTCCTTGTCCCCAGCTTCTGGAAACTATCATTGTACTTTCTGCATCTATGAGGTTGATTATTGTAGATTCCACACATAAGTGAAATCATGCAGTATTTGTCTTTCTGTGTCTGGCTTATTTCATTTAGCATGTCTTCTACATTCATCCATGTTATCACAAATGGCAACATTTCCTTCATTTTTAAGGCTGAATAATATTCCATCGTGTGAGAGACTGTGTGTGTGTGTGTGTGTGTGTGTGTGTGTGTGTGTTACATTTTATCTTTCATCTATCAATGGATATTTGGTTTGTTCTCATTTCTTGGCTATTGTGAATATAATTGCAATGAACACAGGACTGTCGGTATCTCTTCAAGATACTGATTTGATTTCCTATGGATATATTCCCAGAAGTAGAAATGGTGGATCATATGGTGGCTCTATTTTTAATTTTCTGAGGAACCTCCATACTGTTTTTCCATAGTGGCTGCACCAATTTTCAATCCCCACAAACAGTGCACAAGCGATCCCTTTACACTCTCACCTACACTTGTCTTTTTTATGTTAGCCATTTAAAATGAGGTGATATATCATTGTGGTTTTGATTTCATTTCCCTGATGATTAATGATGTTGAGCTATGTGTGGTGATGGTTGTCAACTAGACTTATTGTGGTGATCATTTCATAATATATACACATATCAAATCATTATGTATGTCTTAAACTAATATGTTTATGCTAATTGTATCTCAATAAAACAAAGAAAATTGAAAAAATTTATTTTAAATATAAACTTTTAAAAAGAACTACAGATTCTAGATGTTAAAAGCAAAAGTACAACCAAAGACAGAATATCCCACCCTCCTGCCCTATTGCCTCAAAAATATGGAAAAAAAGAATCTGAGGGGATCTTGGCAGAGCAGTAACACTGTCCACCATAGTGGGTAATCTAAGCCATTGAAAATTATCTCCAAAATTCTCAGAAGGAAAAGAAAAATTTCAGTATTTAGTTAACAAAACTTCATTTAAAACTATATTCGTATATGTGATAGCATTACATTCTTTGGTGCTGCACCTTCATTTGATTTCTAAATTATTTTGGACATAGGATTAGAAGCTATAACAGACAAAATTATCGTGGGTTAAACAAGATCAGAGTTTATTTCTCCCACACATAAAAGTCTGAAGATGGTGGTTTAGACTTATAAGTTTCGGAACTGAATTTTAATTTATACTGGAAACGTATTTATACTGAACAGTTACTTTTTAGAAAGGTGCAATTGTGTAACAAACAAAATAATTAAAGTAAAAGCAGTCACAAAAAGGAAATGATAGATTGTTACAAGGAGAAAAAGGTGACATACTTGTATAGTTCAAAGGAAATTGTAAGGTTAAGAAGTGAGGATGTTCTCAAGGAAAGAATATTTGCTAGTTATACAATAGGTTTATAAATTTCGTTTTTTAAATAAATTAAAGAAGTAATTGCTTTAAAAGTAGTAAAAAGCATATGCAACTAACTTTTTCACTTATAAAAATGTTATAGTCCATTGGGTTTTGTTCTGTGCCATGGGTTTTTTCAGTAAAAACTGCAAATTCGTGGTTTTCATTCCTTAATTCATAAAGAATATGCTGAAATGTAGCTGCAGCTTCCAGAGGCTCAATTCCATAAGAAACATTTTGAAATTGCAGCACTCCTCTGTAAAATTAAGGATACAAATTTAAGTGCTTTTAAATGAATTCTATATTATAAAACTCTGACAGAATCAAAAAAGAAAAGGAGAAAATACAGAATGTTTTTGAGCTCAGTATTTTGGCCCAAATTCTTTATGTTTTGGAGATGACTCTGACAAGACAAAAGATTTCCCCTAATCCACAAAACTAACATTTTCTTTACAGTTATAAATGCAGCAGAAATTACATAATCAGTGTTAGATGTAAAACTGTACAGCTCTACAGTAATCAAGAAATTCCCCAGTGCTCCAAGTCAGTGACTAAATGAAAGCAATGTAGAAAACTTGATCAATTGCTCTCTGGTTTGCACTCCTTTAGAAAAATGATTACATTGCTTACATAATTAAAGGCAATATAATGAAAAATGTATTTATAAAAATAAAATGTAACAAGTCATTATGAAAAGTCATTTATTTTGTTTATGCACAGTCTGAATAAAAAATTTAAACCAATATCTTATAATAAAAATTACAGCAGAATTAAATAAAATAGGAACCAAAATGAAAATAGAACAAATTAATGCAGCAAAAAGCTGGTTTTCGAAAAGATAAATAAAAGTGACAAACCTCTGGCTAGACTCAAAAAGGAAAAAAGAGAAAAGACACAACTAAACAAAATCAGAACTAAAAGAGAGGTTGCGATAGATACCACAGAAATACAAAGGATCAGACAAGAATACTATGAAAGAATATACGCGATCAAATTCAATCACCTAGAAGAAACGGGCAAGGTTTTAGATATTTATAACCGTCCTAAACTGAATCACAAAGAACTGGGAAATCTAAATACACCAATTAACAGCAAGGAAATTAAAAAAATCAACAACCCCCCCCCCAAAAAAAAATTTAAAAGTCCAGGACCATATGGCTTCACTAGTGAATTCTACCAAACACTCAAAGATGATTTAATAACTGTCCTTCTCAAATTTTCCCCCAAAATTGCAAAAGAGGCAACACTTCTTAACTCATTTTATGAGGCCAACATTACTTTGATATCAAAACCTGGAAAGAATAATACAAAAAAAAGTAAACTACAGACTAATATCTCTGATAAATACAGATGCAAAAATACTAAACAAATACTCATGAATCAAATACAATACTTCATTAAAAAGATTATACATCATGATCAAGTGGGATTCATTCCAGGGGTGCAAGGATGGTTCAATATAAGCAAGTCAACCAATGTGATACATGACATTAACAAAATAAAGGATAAAAATTATGATTATATCAACAGATGCAGAAAAAGTATTTGACAACATGCTACATCCACTTATGATTAAAATACTTAATAAAATGGTTATAGAAAGAAAGTACCTCAACATAATGAAGGCCATATATGATTAACCTTCAGTTAATATCATAATTAATGGTGAAAAGCTGAAATCTTTTCCTTCAAGATCAGTAAAAAGACGAGAATGCCCACTCTCAACACTGTTATTGAACATAGTATTGGAAGTCTTAGACAGAGCAATCAGGCAAGAGAAAGGAAAAAAGGCAGCCAAATTGGGAATGAGGAAGTCAAATTTCATTAACAATTGTCACCCCAATAAATAAATTTAAAAAAAAATTGTCACTTTTTGCAGATGACTTGATTCTTTATCTAGAAAACCATAAAAACTCCTCCAAAAAAAAAACTCTTAGAAACAATAAACAAAGTTGCAGGACACAAAGTCAATGTACAAAAATCCATTGCATTCCTATATATTAACAATAAAATTGCAGAAAAAAATGAATAAAACAATTCCTTTTGCAATTGCTACAAAAATGAAGAAAATACAAAGAAATGGAAAGCTATTCTGTGTTCATGGATTGAAAGAATTACCATAATTAAAATGACCATATTACCCAAAGCAATATACAGGATTATATTGGATTAGGAGCTAATATCCTAATATACTACACATATATAATGGAATATCACTCAGCAATAAGAAAAGATGAAATACTGCCATTTGTGACAACATGGATGGATCTTGACATTATTGTGTTAAGAGAAACAAGTCAGACAGAAAAAGTCGAGAACCATATCATTTCACTCATAAAACTGAAAGCAAGAAACTAACAAGATAAACAAACAAAAAGTCATAGACACAGACAATAGTTAGTGGTTGGGAGGGCAATAGTGAGGGTAAAGGGGGTGAAATATGACAACAAAAAAAGATCTGACTTTGGGTGGTAAACACAGAATGCAATAATATATATATACGATGAATTTTAGAATTGTACACTTGAAACCTATATATTTTTATTAACCAATGTCACCCAAATAAATTTTAAGAAAGAAAATGATCCTATACTACAAAATGAGAGCAAAGAATTTCCTGACAGAATAGAAAACTCTCTAAGTACTAAGGAGAAAACACTACAGCTCTTACAGAGTTTCAAACATAATATTATTAGAAAAATGAGTACTATATTAATTATTATTTGTTCATGTACAATTTTCTTCCTCTCTCTGAAGATGATTTTCCTTGAGAAAAAGCATGACTTGTTTACGTTTATTTCTCTTTATATCTCTAAACACTAGCCTCGTAGCTGGGTCACGGTAGGTATCAAAAATACTCTATTTACTATAAAATGAGCAACTCTAAACTTAGCTCCTCAAACTTGCTGTAGTCAAACACATTCAACTGTCATTTCTGTAGTTAGGAAAAAAACAAGATATAGAGCAAGGACACCAGGAAATCTAAACCTTCAAGGAAATTAGAAATTATCTGATCAGTGAGAAGAATATAGCTGAATAATCTCCACTTGGGAATTTTCTTCCAGCTTCAATTCATACTTAATATCAATATAGCATATTCACTGCAGCCAAGTATCATAACTAGGATGTTCGCAAATCAACAGTAGAAAATCCATAACCTCAGTCCTGAGCATGTGCTGAGTGTGACGACAGAATTCGGATATCCTTCAATGTATCCTTGGTAGTAGCATTGAGTCTAGAAAAGAAAACAAGTAAGGTGGTTATTTAGGAATTGACAAAACTTTCTAATTTCTTACTTGACAGAACTTTCTGAATACTTTTCACAGGCTACAGTTTATATCAATATAAATAAAGCAACATTTAGAAAACAGTCTCCCCACATTTGCCACTTTTACTATATTAACTACTCTTTTCAGATTAATACTTGGGTTTATTATTTTATACCCTACTTCCAAAGTTAAACTCATATTTTCAGTAAAATTATTTTCCAATATATAAATTTAGGTCACCAATTAAGAAGACAAAGACTGTCAACCTGGTTTTGTTTTTTATGTTTTTTAAATCATTTTAATTTTTCAATTACAGTTGACATTCAATATCATTTTATATTATTTTCATGTGTACCACATAGCTAGACATTTACATAATTTATGAAGTGATTCCCCCGATTAGTCTAGTACCCACCTGTCAATATACATAGTTATTACAATGTTATTGACTATATTCCCTATGCTGTACTTTACATTTCATTTCATGATTATTTTATTACTACCAATTTGTACTTCTTAATCCCTTCACGTTTCCACCCAGAACTCCAACCACCCTCCCATCTGGCAACCATCAGTTTGTTCTACGTATCTACAGAGGGTGCCAAAAAAAATGTATCACATTTTAAGAAAGGAAAAAACTATTAAAATTGTAATACTCAATATATACCAATAATAAAAGATGAATACAAGTCACATTTGACTTCTGCAATTACAAGAGGTGCTCAAAGTGGTTACCAGCATCCAGATACTTCTGATTACAGCGCACTACTGCTTGAGCAATATTGACCAATGTGTCCACTTGTATACATCTTTTGGCACCTCTGGTATGAATCTGTTTGTTTTGTTTGTTAATTTGTTCTTTAGAGTCCACATATAAGTGATATCATATGGTATTGTCTTTCTCCGACTTCTTCACTTAACATAATACTCTCTAGGTAAAACAACAAGTGTTCATGAGGATGTGAAGAAAAGGAACCCTCATGCACTGATGGTGGAATTGCAAATTGGTGCAGCTGCTATGGAAAACAATTTGGAGGTTCCTCAAAAAACTAAAACTAGATCTTAAGACATAACAATTCTACTTCCAGGTATTTATCCAAAGAAATCCAAAACACTAATTTAATAAGATATATGCACCCATATAGTCAATATAGTTCTATTTACAATAGCCAAGATACGCATATGGAAGCAACCTAAGTGCCCATCAATAGAGGATTGGGGGTTATATATTTCTAAAAACTTGTGAATTTCTTCTAGGTTATTGAATTTAGTGAAATATGGTCCTTCATTCTTGTATGATCCTTTGTATTTCTATGGTATTCGTTACATTATAACTTCTCCTTTTTCTTTGTTTTTAATTTTAATTAAAGTTTACTGGGGTGACAATGGTTAGTAAAGTTACATACCATCTTTCTCCAAAAATAAGACTTAACTGGACAATCAGCTCTAATGCGTCTTTTGGAGCAAAAATTAATATAAAATCTGGACTTATTTTACAATAAGACCAGGTCTTATATAATATAAGACCGGGTGCAACATAACATAACAAACATAACATAACATAACATAACATAACATAACATAACATAACATAACATAACATAACATAACATAACAGTACGGGGTATTATATAATATAATATAATACCAGGTCTTCTATTAATTTTTGCTCCAAAAGACGCATTAGAGCTAATTATCTGGCTAGGTCTTATTTTTGGGGAAACAGGGTAGATATCAAGCGTACAATTTTTTAATACATCATCTATATATCACATTGTGGGTTCACCACCCAGTCTCCTTCCATCACCATATATTTCTGATTTTGTTTGTGTCTTTACTCTCTTTTCCTTAGTGAGTCTAGCCTAGGATTTGTCAGTTGTATTAATCTTTTCAAAGAACCAGCTCTTTGTTGCATTAACTTTTTTCTGTTGTCTTTTTTCTCTATTTCATTTAATTCTGCTCTGATTTGCATTATTTCCTTCATTCTGTTGATTTTGGGTCTCATTTGTTCTTCTTTTTCTGGTTCTTTAAGGTGTAATGTTAGGTTGTTTATTTGGGATTTTCTTTTTTGAGATAAGCCTACAATGATATAAACTTCCCTCTTTTTACCACTTTTGCAGCATCCTAATAATGTTGATATGATGTATTTTCGTTCTTATTTGTTTTGATGTGTATTTTGATCTCTTATTAATATTTCTTCTTTGATCCAGTCGTTCTTTAGTAGCATGTTGTTTGATCTCCACATATTTGTGGTTTTTCACGCCCTCTTTTTGCAGTTGATCTCCAATTTCAAAGCATTGTGGTTGAAGAATATGCTTAGTATGAGTTCAATCTTCTTAAATTTGTTGAGGGTAGTTTTGTGCCCATAATATGGTCTATCTTTGAGAATGCTCCATGTACACTAGAAAAGAATATAGTCTGGTGTTCTGGGATGAAAGACTCCATAAATGTCAATTATGTCCATTTGGGCTAATGTGTCATTTAAAGCTGATATTTTCTTATTGATTTTCTATTTGGATGATCTATCCATAGCTATCATTTGGGTATTTAGGTCCCCTACTATAATTGTGTTTTTGTCAGTTTCTCTCTTCAGTTCTGTTAGTAGCTGCTTTATATATTTTGGTGCTCCCTGACTGGGAGCATTACATTGAAAAGTGTTATGTCTTCTTGTTGTATTGTCCCTTCATTGTTATGAAATATCCATCTTTATCTCTTGTTACCATTTTCATCCTGAAGTCTGTTTAGTCGGATATAGGTATGACTATACCCACTTTTCTCTGGATGCCATTTGCTTGGAGTATCAATTTACATCCTTTAAGTTTGAGTGTATATTTGTCCTTGCAGCTGAGATGTGTCTGCTAAAAGTAGCATATTGTTGGGTTTTGATTAGATTTAAAGTGATTATTGATATCTGAGGATTTCCTATAGCCATTATATCTTTTATTTTCTGGTAGCTCAGTGTCTCCATTGTTTCTTTGCCTTTGTGTTTCTGTCTGTTGCTTTAGTTTGGTGGCATTCTATGATTTTTCTCCTCTGTTTCCTCTTTTTTTAAGTTTTGTGTCTCAGTTCTGGATTTTTTTTTTTTAGTGGTTACCATTAAGTTTATATAAAAGAAAGTTTCACATACTAGTATACAATAGTCCTTTTTCTTCAGCATGCTTCTTATTTCCATTCCCCTTTGCAAATTCATACTTTTACTCTCTCCCCTTTTATGTTTTTGTTATCACAAATTATCCCCATTTATACTGAGAACAATATACTTTAAAAATGTAGAATACACTTTCTTTTTGAAGAACATGGAACATTTACAAAATGAAACCATATTCTGGCTATGAAGCATGAGAACAAATTTTAAACTGAAGTCATACAAAATTTGGTCTCTGACTACAGTACAATTAAGCTAGAGGTTTATCAAACATCATCACAAAAAAGTAAGATTATATAATCTCCAAGATTCAATAGTGCTATAACTTTTGATAGGAATCAATGTAAGGCTTCTTATTAAAACACTTGCTTAAGATGAAACTAAGGGAAGGAAAGAAGAAGCAAGAAAATGAAACCAATGGTCCTATCCAATATAAATGAAGTATTATTTTGGTGCAAAAGTAATTGCAGTTTTTGCGATTATTTTTAACCAATTATTTTTTAATTACTTTGGCAACAACCTAATAACATGGTGTCTAATTCTATATTTCAACGAATTTTTATTATATGCTAACTATATGCCAGGTATATTTCTAGGAACTAGGGATACATCAGTATATAAAACAGATAACAACCCCTACCCTCATGAAGATTATATTTCACTGGAGAAACAGAAAATAGATAAAATATATGACACATCATATATTGATAACCATCATGAAGAAAAACAAAACAGGTAAGGGAAGAGTATTAAGGGTGAGAGTGCAGTTTAAAATAGGGGTTAGTCAAAGATTAACGGGCTATTTTGAGCAAAGAGCTGAAGGAAATGAGGAGGAAAAGCATGTGAATATTTTGGAAAAGAACAAGCATCTGGATCAGAGGAAATAGAAAGTGCAAAGTTCTTGAAAGGAGAACATGTCTGGTATGTCTGAAGAACAGCAAAGAGAGAAATGTGATTGAAACAGAGTGAGTAAGGTAGAGAATAACAGGAAATTAGGTCAAACAGGTAAAGAGAACCAGATTATATAAAGGCTATAGGATATTGAATGACTTTGGTTTTCACTTTGTCAGCAATAGGTGGTCATCCCATGGAGAGTCTGAGCAGAGCAGCAACATGATCTGGTTAGATTTTAACAGGATCGATCTGGTTGCCATGTTGAGAACTGACTGAGGGGATGGGTACGGTGTGGAAGCAGGGAGATTATTCAAGAAGTAATGGCTATAATCCAAATTAAATATGATTTTTAAATACTTAGAGAAGAGTGGTGTCACTAGATGAAGGCACCAAAAGAGAGTGGATAATCTAAAAGGTAGATTCAATAGGATTTCTTGATGGATGGAATAAGGGGTTTTTAAAAAGGAAAGGTTTTTCAATCTATGATTTTGTGTCCAGTAATATTTGTGTTTGCTTTAAATATTTTTCAATTTATATTCATGTATTCAACAAAATATCAATTAATTAATAAATTAATTTAATGGTATTTCTGTTCTAGGTAAAGTGGGAAATGCTAAGTCAATACAGTTTGTCTTTAATTTACCAAGATTTCAGGAAAGCATAATAGCAGGGTAACTGATGCAATAAATGGATCCCTTAAATATATCCCCTGTGAATAGAGACTTCTGTATTAGGAAAGCATTTACTCACTGTAATAAAGGTAAAATCTGTAAAACGGAACTGAAATCTTACCTGAATATTTGAAGAATGAGAATTCACAGATCCTTGATTATACAAATAAACCATAAAATTATCTGCTAAAAAAAATCTAAATGTAAAAAAATCTGTAAAATGGAACTTAAATCTTACCTGAATATTTGAAGAATGAGAATTCACAGATCCTTGATTATATAAATAAACCATAAAATTATCTGCTAAAAAAAATCTAAATGTAAAAAAAGAGTGACAGAATTTTAAAAGTTACTCTTTTTGAAACATAAAGCAGTGACCTGCAAACTAACATGCTAAGGCCAAATCTGACTTACCCTGTTTTTTTAAAATAAAGTTTTATTGGAACACAGTCACACCCATTTAGTTATGTATGGTCTATGGCTGCTTTCCTGCTACAACAGCAGAGTTGAGTCATTTTGACAGAAATAGTATGGCCCTCAAAGCCAAAAATACTTACAATCTGGGCTTTTAGAGAAAATTTTGCCAACCCCTGACAAAAGTAGTATTTTCTTTTGGTATATATGCAATTTTTATTCAAAACAATACACATTTACTCAAAACAATTTTCCTATCTTAATGACCTCCTTAAAGAAAATAAGAAGGGATTATAAAACGAAAGAAAAGTATTTTAAAAATTACAAAGATATGAATTGAAGGTAGAATTATGAGAGTTGTCAGTTCTTTCATTCTTTCTAAATTTTACTACTATGCATGCATATTACCTTTACAATGAAGTGGAAGAGTAATGTGTAAAAGTCATATTAATCTGAACATAGGTACTAAAATTACAAATCTAAGTTCAATCTTCTCTGGAACCATTCTCTATAACCATTCTCTGGAACCATTCATATAACTAGACCACCCAGACTAGTTTCTGTTGGGAATCCTCCACTCAAACTGATCTCATATAGATTACCAGTGACCCCCTATTTTCAAATCCAAAAGGCAGTTTGAAGTCAAGTAAACTACTCTAATGCACTTCATATTGCTGACCATATTCCCCTTCTTTAAACCATCTACTCTTCAACTTCAATCTTACTATATCTCCCTGGTATGTCTTATATTTTTCCATCTGCTTCTATAAATCCTTTAATCTGAATCCTTGTTTCTTCCCTTAAATGTTTCCATGGCACTTATTTCTAGGTTTGTTTTCCTTCTCACCTTTAATATTCACCCCCACCTCTATAGATTTATCTTGTTCATTTCTGGTGTTTCACTTATACCTACCGTACATACAAAGATGGCTTTAAAATCCACACTTCTTTCCCATGTGCTAAACCAATTCCAATTGCCAACTAGACATTTCTCCTGGGATATCCCACAAGCACTTTATATATAACCTCTCCAAAAATGAGCCCATATTTGCCAACTCAGATCTGTTCCCCTTCTCCTTCACTGCCCCACTAAATCTCTGCCACCACTGTATCCAATCTGTTAGCTAATCTTTTTCTGCCACCTCAGGATGTCTCAAAAAAAAAACCCTACCTCTACATGTAGTTCCGCTTCTCATTATTTCTCACTTAAGTTACTTGCAATAACATAATTGGCATTATACTGTCACAATCACTATGCATGTGATTTCTCAAAACAATATATACATGTTCTATCCATCTCCCATGCTCCAGTCCCTATTTTCTTACCACTATTCATAGGCTTGATAAGATGTTCAAAAGCACTGTGAGTTCTCTCACTTTCCCTCTTATACACTTGAAAAGTTCTTTGTGTTGTCATTTACCATATTCTTCTGTCTACAGGAATAGATTAACTCTTCTTTTATTCAGTACCATTCTTTGGCCTATTACACAATGAATCACTTGCTTACACGTCTCTAAGAAACTTCCCCTCAGCCCAAAAAAACCTTTGTTTCTTCTTTCTTAGAAAGCATTCATCTAAGTTTATTCTTCTTTCTCTATCCACTGTTTTTGAAAAGTTATTTACACTTACTACATTTCTCACAATTCACCTCTCCCTAATTCCATGTAGTCTAGCTCTACACCCAAAATTTAACTGAAACTGTCCTCTTGAAAGTCACTTCTAAGCTAGCTTTTCTCAATGGGGTTTTCATTACAGAATTAAAACCTACAAAAAGTTATTTCAATTATTGTCTCAACTCTCTGAAGGATGATACATAGCTAGTACTATTTTCCATAAATTATTCACTAGCTCCCGCAGAGGGTATGATCTAATTTCTGTATTAAATCCTTTACTCTACATCCTTGACCAAATCTTAACTGATGCAATCAATTACAGATTTATTTCTTATTTTGACATGTGATTATGCAGGTCCTGCTGGTTCCATCAACTTAAGATCATATAGATTAATCTTCAAGAGGTGAATACCTATTTTTTCTGTTCCTGATTCACAAAAGACTACTTGAGGCATTAGGACCAAAAATTTAGTTAATTCACAGGGGAAATTATATTCATCTGAGACATCTAAAAATGTTATTAACAACTACACTTATTTTTAACAGTCCATTCTTATTATAAGTAAACAAATTCATATAAATAAAATGAAATCTAAAACTAAAGAATAAAAATATTACCTTTGCTTAAGGTGTACAGTATATGGTTTCTCATCTATTGGAATAATATAGGATATCTGCTCCTAGAGAATCCAGAACAACTGAGAGTGAACAAATGTAATAGAATAAGCAATAAGACAATTTTATATCAATTAATCTCTCCAAATAATGCTTAAAATATCTTGATTAAATTGCCTCAGACTATGTGTGATTTAAAATCTGTAACAATATATCAAAAGTTCTGACATTTACTTATTATATAGTACATTCTATTTACACAAAAATAAGCCTAATCTAAGGATTTATACAGTTTTAGCAATCTATATGTAACTGAGATTTAAGCTCTTCTGAAAAAAGAGACTATGTGCTATGTCATAATGTCGACTCAGGTGGCATCATTGGGATAATAAAATATATCTATATCAGTGAAGTTTACTCCATTTGCCACAAAAATTATTTTAACCATTTTCCTAAAATGTATTGCCTATTTCCCATATTTTTAAACAGAAGATTCTTGAACAAATTGGGTATTGTTTTTGACTCTATCACTACTATTCTCCAGTTAAAATATGGATTGCAATGAGTTATAATATCAGTAAGTCGGTAAACCTGAGTACTGAGATTTTAATCAAGAATAGAGAACATGTGCAAAGCAAGACTGACAGAATCACAGAAAACTCAGTGAAGGCATATAAAAACCAAAAGACACAAATACCAGAACACAGAAGCAGATAAGCCTTCTAGGATCTGTAACAATAAAAAGTAACCAGGAGACTTTACAAATCAAAAATACAATGCAATAATGTAGGATGTTAAAAGGTCTGACAAATGGTCAAAAACAAAACAAGAAGGTTAACATCACTGGTGATAAGTTGATATCAGGTACCCACTGCTATGATTTGATGAGAAGAGCACTTTACAGTAATGTTTCCTAAAACTCATAACCTCAGCCTAATAATGAGGAAACATCAGAAAAATCCAAATTGAAGGACATTCTGCAAATTATCTGACCAATTCTCTTTCAAACTAGCAAGATCATGAAAAATAAGGCAAGATAGAGAAACAGGACAAAGGAGGGGGGACATGATAACTAACTGCAATGTAGGATCCTCTGTATGCTCCTTGAACAGAAAGAGTACCTTAGTGGAAAAACTGGTGAAATCAAAATAAAGCCTGCAGTTTAGTTAATAGTAATTTATCAGTGTTAATTTCTTAGTTTTGACAAACATAATCTGTCAACATAGTTATACAAAATGTTATTTTAGGAGAACTGACTAAACAGTTTCTCCCTCTACAAAGGGGAACTCTCTGTAGCATCTCTGCAATTTTCTCTAAATCTATAATTATTCCAAAATTTTAAGTTTATTTTTTTATAAATCAAAACCAGAAATAAATTGAAGAAATAGAGGATGACGTCATAAAAATGGCAGCGTGAGGTAAGTCTCTTGAAATCTCCCCTGGCATTTACAACTAATCAAACAGCTATAACTCCACAAAGGACTCCCTACATAGCAGAGAGGCAAGACTAAGAGTGTCACTACCGAATACATCTAAAGGTGGGCAAATTGCGAGGGCAGGGGAGGAGGGAAGGAAGAGGTGCGGAGACAGGGGCGGTGTAGGCACAGGACGCAGACCTAGCTCAGTGCTCCGAGCTCGCTGCATCCCGGAACTACCACAGCTGCGGGAGAAGGAAGAACTCAGACTGGTAGGGCTCCGCTTATGGCCCACAGGGCTGAAGGGACAGCAGATAACAGGGGTGAACCCAACGCTTACAACAAAGACCTCAGGGCAAAGACTGATGGAAGACGGCTGAAAACAGTGGTTTAAGCCCTCACTGCAAAGCAGAAAATGGAAGCCTTAGGCACTGAGCCTAGCTGCCCACTCCTTACCCTCCCAGAGCTCGCCCTGCCCCCATCTGCCCAGTGCCAGAAACAGGACAGTAGTAGTGTCAGATCAAAAGAACAGAACCTTTGCAGTACTGAGAATTGTGATCCACAGACAGGAGTCACAGCCCAACTAGTTCCAGCAAAAGAGACGGAACTCTGGAAGCAAGACTGGATGTGGTGGTGGTCGCTGCCATTGCTCTGGGCCACCTCCCACAACCCACCCCACCCGTCCCCACCCATCTGGGCAGATCCCTACAAAAGTAAACAGAGCTGCTGAAACACACCGGCTCTGAACCTGGTGCAGGAAGAGCTTTGGAACTTCAGAAGCTCTGCACATCCTCCAACCGAGGTGGAGCCCTATGACCCAGGTAAACTGTTCACAGAGGAGAAGCCCACAAACCAGGGAATCCTCCCATTGTGTGAGAAGCAGGAATAGTACAGAGAAAATATAACACTACAGTGTGAGAGAGAATAAAAGGCTGCAGTAGGAGAGAAAATAAAATATTCTTTCAACACCTAATGGAAAACAAAAGAAAGACCTCTTCCTACCAACCTGTTGCAGAATCCACTCCTGTAGCTGTCTAGGAAGAGAAATAATAAATCATTAATTGCCATGAATAGCCAAGGTAACAAGACAGCTCAGAAAGAAACTGAGAAGTCTCCAGAAAATGAACTTAAAGACATGGAAATATGTGACTTAAATGACAGAGATTTCAAGATTGCAGTTCTTAAAAAACTCAACGAGATTTAAGAAAATACAGGAAGTTTAATGAACTCAGAAACACAATCAAAGAACAAAATGAACATTTTACCAAAAAGATTGAAATTTTTAAAAAGAAGCAAATAGAATTTCTGGAGATTAAGAATTCAATAAAAGAAATGAAGAATGAAATAGACAGCTTAGGTAGTAGAGTTGACCAGATGGAGAAAAGAATCAGGGACATTGAAGATAGAAACCTGGAAATTACACAGATGGAAAAAGAGACTTGAGACTTAAAAGAAATGAAAGAACTCTACAAGTACTTTCTAATTCCATCAGAAAGAGCAATATAAGAATAATGGGCATACCAAAAGGAGCAGAAATACAGAAGGGAACAGAGAGTACATTCAAACAAATAGTCGACGAGAACTTCCCAAAATGTAGAAAGAACTGCATCCTCGAATCCAAAAGAAGCAAATAGAACACCTAATTACCTCAACCCCAATAGGCCTTCTCCAAGGCACATTGTATTGAATCTGTCAAAAATTAAAGACAAAGAGAGAATCCTAAAGACAGCCAGGGAAAAGAAGATGGTAACCTACAAAGAAAAGCCCATTAGATTATCATCAGATTTTCCAGCAGTAACTCTATAAGCCAGGAGGGAGTGGAATCAAATATTCAAACTATTGAAAGAGAGAAGTTATGAGCCAAGAATAATATATCCAGCAAAGATATCCTTTAGATCTGAAGAAGGAATAAAGACATACAGAAGTAGAAGGAATTTTCGAACACACGTGCACTACAAGAAATACTGAAGGAGGCTAGCATAAATAGGGATTTTGTAGAAATGAAAATGTAAAAGGGTAGAGAGAATATGGAAATGGATAAAGTGAGCATGCTGAAGAAAATGGAATACTCTAAATATGAAACTTTCTTTTACATAAACTTAGTGGTAACCACTCAAAAAAATCCAGAACTGAAATATATACTGTAGTAAAAGAAGAAACAGAGGGAAAAATTGTCACGTCCCGTGCGCCGAGGGTTGTGGGGAGCGAGGAGGGCAGCACAGGGTTAAGAAATGACAGTAGCCACGAATAGAGTGTAAGCGGGGCCAAGGGGCTGCAGCCTCAAAAACTGGCCCCGAATGGGGCCTGGCCCCCAATGGGGACTACGTATAGTTTTTATTATTTAGGTGGGGAAGTAAAGGAGATAAAGTTTGTCAATCTAAAGATCTGTGAATCCTATGCATTATAATAAGAAACTGATTCAAGCCAATCACTCTTGCCTGCAGGCAGCTTTACCATAAGTCTCAGGATGTATGTACTTCCCCAAAGGACAAAACCTATATGCATATGAATAGATGGAGAGCACATCATTGAATCTCTTCCCTTGCAGGTTGTGGGAAAGAATGAGGCCACAGAAGCAGTGTCTCCTTAGGCGAGGTAAGGTGGGGGGCTGTGCCCACCTCTATGAACCCTGTGGTTTCTCCTGTTGGTCCCCACTCGGCTATGCCTGGCTTGAGTTGTCCCCCCCCCCCCCGTGGGGAATCTTACTCGTCATAGGCTGACCAGACATCTTTCTGGGGCCAAACAGGGAGACATAAGGTGCAAGCACAAACGTGAAGCAAAGTCCCTGAAAGGATCCATCTCACAGACTCTCCTTTCTTTAGGGGCAGGTACAAGAGGACAGAAGGATAGGCTGCTGCGTGGCAACAAAAAATCATAGAATACCACCAAACAGACAATTGACAACAACAGAAAGGCAAAAAAACAATGGATAAACAGTCTTACCAGAAAACCAAATATAAAAGCATAGGAAATCCTCATATACCAATAATCACCCTAAACGTAAATGGACTGAACTCTCCAATAAAAAGGCACAGAGTAGCAGATTGGATCAAAAAACTAAACCTAACCATATGCTGCCCCCAAGAGACACATCTCAGCTACATGGACAAACACAGACTCAAAGCTAAAGGGTGGAAATTGACACTACAAGCATATGGTATCCAGAGAAAATAAGTGTAGCCATAATGATATCAGATGAAACAGACTTTGGGATAAAAAAAGGTACAAGAGACAAACATGGACATTTCATAATGTTAAAGGGGACTACATATACAACCAGAAAACATAACAAACATCAATATTTATGCCCCAATCAGGGAACACTGAAATATACAAAGCAACTATGAACAGAACTAAAAGGAGAAATTGACCGAAAAAACAATTATACTAGGGGACTTAAATACATCATTAACAGCTACGGATAGATTATCCAAACAGAAAATAAATAAATAGCAGCCCTAAATGACACATTAGATGAAATGGACATAATTGACATTTGTAGAGCACTTCATCCTAGAACATCAGACTATACATTTCTTTCTAGTGTACATGGAACATTCTCAAGGATAGACCAAATATTAGGACATAAAACTAGCCTCGGCAAATTTAAAAAGATAGAAATCATACTAAGCATATTCTCTGATCACAAAGCTTTGAAATTGGATATCAACTGCAAAAAAAAAAAAGAAGGAAACACCACAAATACGTGGAGATTAAAGAACATACTTTTCAAAATGACCAGGTCAAAGAAGAAATAAGAGGAGAGATCAAAATATACATAGAAACAAATGAGAATGAAAATACATCCTACCAAAATTTTTGAGATGCAGCGAAAGCTTTAAGAGGGAAATTTATATCATTACAGGCCTATCTCAAGAAACAAGAAAAACTCCAGATAAATAACCTCATGTTACACCTGAGAGAACTAGAAAAAGAAGACCAATGAAACCCAAGGTCAGCAGAAGAAAGAAAATAATAAAAATCAGAGCAGAACTAAATGAAATCAAGAACAAAAAGACAATAGAAAAATTAATGTGATAAAGAGTGGGTTCTCTGAAAAGATTAATAAAATTGACAAATCCTTGGCTAGACTAACTAAGATAAAAAGAGAAAAGACACAAATAAACAAAATCAGAAATGAAAGAGGGGCAGTTACCACAGATGCCACAGAAAAACAAACGATCATCCAAGAATACTATGAAGGACTATATGCCTCCAAATTCAAAACCTAGAAGAAATGAACAAGTTCTTAGAAACATATAGGCTTCCTAGGCTGAATCAAGAAGAATTGGAAAATCTAAATAGACCGATCACCAGTAAGGAAATTGAATCCATCATCCAAAACCTTCCCAAAAGTAAAAGTCCGGGACCAGATGGCTTCACTAGTGAATTCTACCAAAACTTCAAAGAGGATCTAATAGCTGTCCTACTCAAACTCTTCCAAAATATTCAGGAAGAGACAATACTCCCTAACTTATTTTATGAAACCAACATTACCCTGATACCAAAACCTGGTAAGGATAACACAAAAAAAGAAAACTACAGACTGATATCTCTGATGAATACAGATGCAAATATCCTAAACAAAATTCTAACAAATCAAATGCAACAGTGCATTAAAAAATTATTCATCACGACCAAGTGGGGTTCATCCCAGGAGCACAAGGATGGTTCACCATACGCAAATCCATCAATGTGATACATCACATAAACAAAATAAAGGACAAAAATCATATGATTTTGTCAAGAGATGCAGAAAAAGCATTTGACAAGATACAACATCCATTTATGATTAAGACACTTAATAAAATCGGTATAGAAGGAAAATACCTTAACATGATAAAGGCCATATATGACAAACCCTCAGCTAATCTCATAATTAACGGTGAAAAACTGAAGACTTTTGCTCTACCACATTCAGGAACACGACAGGGCTGTCCCCTATCACCTCTGCTTTTCAACATAGTGTTGGAAGTCCCCACCAGAGCATTCTGTCAAGAAATAAAAGGCATCCAAATTGGGAATGAAGAAGTTAAATTGTCACTCTTTGCAGATGACATGATGCTATATATAGAAAACCCTAAAGATTCCACCAAAAAGCTATTAGAAACAATCAACAAATGCAGTAAAGTTGCCGGCTACAAAAATCAACGTACAAAACTCCATTGCATTCCTGTATACTAACAATGGAATCTCAGAAAAGGATATAAAAGAAAACAACAATTCCTTTTGCAATTGCAACAAAAAGAATAAAATACCTAGGAATAAACTTAACCAAGAATGTGAAAGACTTCTATGCTGAAAACTATAAGACATTTTTAAAAGAAATTGAAGAAGACACAAAGAAATTGAAAGACATTCCGTGCTCATGGATTGGAAGAATCAACATAGTTAAAATGGCCATATTACCCAAAGCACCATACAGACTTAATGCAATCCCCATCGAAATCCCAATGGCATTTTTTAGAGAAATAGATCAAAACAATCATCAGATTTGTATGGAATCACAAAAGACCACAAATAACCAAAGCAATCCTAAGAAAAAAAAGCAATGCTGGAGGTATTACACTCTCTGACTTCACCTTGTACTACAGGGCCACAATAATCAAAACAGCATGGTATTGTCAGAAAAACAGACACACAGATCAATGGAACACAATTGAGAACTCAGAAATAAACACACATAAATATGGACAGACAATTTTTGACAAAGATGCAAAAACATACAATGGAGAAAAGACAGCCTCTTCAGTAAATGGTGCTAGAGAATTGGAAAGCCACGTGCAAAATAATGAAACTGGACTGCTATCTGTCACCATGTACCAAAATTAATTCAAAATGGATCAAAGACCTAAACATAAGACCTGAAACAATAAACTGCATAGAAGAAAACATAGATACTAAATTTATGGACCTTGGGTTCAAAGAGCACTTTATGAATTTGACTCCAAAGGCAAGGGAAGTAAAAGCTGAAATGAATGGCACTATATCAAACTTAAAAGCTTCTGCACAGCAAAAGAAACCATTGACAAAATAAAGAGGCAACCAACTGAATAGGAGAAGGTTTTCGCAAACAATGCCTATGATAAGGGGCTAATATCCAAAATATACAAGGAACTCATACAACTCAACAACAAAAAAACTAACAACCCAATTGAAAAATGGGCAGAGGACCTGAATAGACATTTCTCCAAAGAGTACATACAAATGGCGAATAGACATGAAAAAATGCTCATCACTAAGCATCAGAGAAATGCAAATAAAAACAATAATGAGTTATCACCTCACCCCAGTTAGAAGGCTATCATCAACAAGACAAATAGTAACAAGTGTTGGATAGGCTGTGGAGAAAAAGGAGCCCTCATACACTGCTGGTGGGAATGTAGATTTGTGCAGCGGCTATGGAAGGCAGTGTGGAGGGTCCTCAAAAAATTAAGAATAGAATTGCCATATGACCCAGCAATCCCTCTCCTGGGTATCTACCCAAAAAATCTGAAAACATTTATCCATAAAGACATGTGTGCTCCAATGTTCATTGCAGCTTTATTTATGGTGGCCAAGACATGGAAACAACCAAAATGTCCTTCGATACATGAATGGATAAAGAAGTTGTGGTATATATACACAATGGATTACTATTCAGAGGTAAGAAAAGATGAAATAGTACCATTTGTGATAACATGGATGGATCTTGAGATTATAATGCTAAGCGAAATAAGTCAGACAGAAAAAGTAGAGAACCATATGATTTCTCTGATATGTGGTACACAAACCAAAAACAACAAAAGAACAAGATAAAGAAATGAGGAAACAAAAACTCATAGACAATAGTTTAGGGGTTACCAGAGGGTAAGAGGGGAGGGGGCTCTAATGTAGAAGATTGTAAACGGGGTCTAATATATGGTGATGGAAAGAGAACTAACTCTAGGTGGTGAACACACAATGTGAGATATAGATGATGTATTACAGAATTGTACACCTGAAATCTATGTAACTTTAATAATAATTGTCACCCCAATAAACCTTAATTTTTTAAAAAAAAAACCTGTTGCAACTGATGACTAAAAAATTAACAATTTAATATTTTTGTGTATTACTTTCATATATTAAATGTGACAGTTAAGGAAGGAAGGAAGGAAGGAAGGAAGGAAGGAAGGAAGGAAGGAAGGAAGGAAGGAAGGAAGGAAGGAAGGAAGGAAGGAAGGAAGGAAGGAAGGAAGGAAGGAAGAAAATGAGAAACATAAGACAGAGATACCAAACATAAGATGGTGATACTGAAGCAGCAGTGTGTTCTAGCTTTCAATTTGTATTGGTGAAAAAACAGTCCCTTAGTGAGCCTGATCTGAACGTAGTATCTGAAACACAGATGCCAGAGCATCCTTATCTCTTTATAAAGCGGACCTGAGGGGCACGTTCCCTTAAGCAGTTCCTGAATGAGTATTTTTATCAAAATGAAAACTTAATAATTATTAGAATTTTAGTGTACCAGATATGTTTACTTCAACCGTACTTTCATTATGGGAGTTAGGGTGAAATGCATTCTATTTTCAAACTATACAGATAAAATTAGCTAGATCTGTAAAGAATGTAAAGGTGTTGATTAATGGAGGCCAAAGAGAATTTAATAAACAATACTGGTAAATTTGTCTTTAATTTTTTAACAACAGATTTTTGATGACTAAGAAATTCTGTCCCTTCTGGAACTTCCCTCATATAATTTCCCAAATAAGTCTAACAGAATGTTATTTGTGAAGTGTCAGAATAATTTCAACAGTTTCAGAAAACACTTTTCCTGAACACCTGCTCAAATAATTCCAAAATCACTCACCTTCATAAAATATATTTTAGTAAGAGTCTGGAATCCCTATAGACCTTTAAACATTTGGGGACTCAGAAGTAGATTTATCTGAATTTAAAATGACCTATATTGACAATTCATTTTTCTGTTTCACAAAAACTATGGACTGGTTGGATAGTGTCTTACGTCATGTTCCCTAGAAACAGAGTCTAAAACAAAGATACTCTTATAAGTGCAGTACTGAGGCAGAACTCGCAGGAAAAAGCGTAAGGTAGCCAGAAAAACAAGATAGGGAGGAAAATGAAGCTAAAGCAGGTATGATTTCAGGTCAGTTCTAGCATTAGCCTGATCTCCTGGGGGAATTCTAGTGCATAAATTTGCCTGAGTCTTTTTCACTTTAAGGCAAGGGAGCTGGGCTTTTGTACCTTGTACCAATTAGTCTTTGGCTAAAGGGCTACCTGGATCATGAGGAAAGGGAGTAAAATTCTCAGGCAACTCCAGGGAAGATAATTCAATAACTGCAATTCTGCAGAGAAGATAACTAACTCTTTTTCTTTTCATATTTATATAGTTATTTAGTTAGTTAGTTAGTTAGTTAGTTAGTTAGTTCGTTCAGGTGTACAAAGCAATGTAATAGACATTTACACCCCTCACAAAGTGATAACCTCCGCAATCTATTACCCCTCTGACATCGTATATAGCTGTTACAATAACATTGACTATATTCCCTATGCTGTATTCTATATCCCGTGACCATCCCATACATATATTTAATTATAGTTGACATTCAATATTATTCAGCTTCAGGTGTACCTCAAGTGCCAGGGAATAGACAACCCAAACTTATAAAGCAATTCTTGCCAAGGACTGGGCTGGAGGCACACCAACAGCCCTGCCCTAGCAGGTCAGCTTGATGCCCTAATTGACACTCATCATCTCCCTGCTCTACCATCTCCTCCAGATTGTCCTCACCCTCATTCATCACATCTTTTAGGTGGGTAGAGTGACAGGGTGACCAGATCATCCCTCAGGGTTCTAAACCTCCGGTTATTTAACAAGCCACACTTGCTATATTTTCCCATTTACAGTTAAGAGCAGGCAAGGCAATTTTAAGAAAAGCCCCATTGGATCACCTGAGTGCCAAACACTTGCCTCCTGTCCTCCCACATTATTCAGCAGCACCCCTAACTCCTCGTGATGATCACAGTAAATTACCCTGCCAGTATGGCAATTTCTTTTCTTTCCTTTTTTTTTTTTTGTTTTTGTTTTTGTTTTTGGCTTGCTGTTCTGTCACAAAGAGCCAAAAATGACCCCATGGCAGCTGTAGTTATAAGTTTAGCGGGAGGTTTACCCTGTTCCCTGGTAGAAGCATCTTCCCACTATGATCCAGAATCCTTAAACCCTCAAAGCATAATGTTGTAGGTAATGGAATAAAATACACTCAAATTGTTCACTGAAATTGATGGGGAGCAGGGGCACTTCTACCACTTTGTGGTCCCTGAACAACATTCATTTGTTTAATGTATAGACTACACTCTATAGTACTCCATCCTTGCAATTCTAATCTCCAAGCTGGATTTTAACTGTATTTAGAGGCCAATCTGTTACTCTATTAGACAGGCTGTTACTGGATGATGCCTTACGTGACAAGGATGAGTGGGTCCTATGGTCACATACCCACTGCCACTTTATTTGTCATAAAGTAGATACCCTGACTTATCCTATGTCCATAGATCAGTGAATAATAGTGCTGGCCAATGCACTGTAGAGAGTGACATGGACCAAGTTATTCTGGGCAGGTAAGGTAAGTCCACATCCATAAATATGTATCAAGAACAGGAAGCACAAAGCCTTGTTCCTTCTAGAATGGAAAGAGTCTAATGTAACCAACATGCTAAAAGAAACAAATGGTTGATCTCCTCAAGTGATGATACCACTATCTGGGGCTTAGCATCAATCTCTATTGCTAATAGGTCAATCAGAAGCGGCAGTAACTACCACCTTGGTAAAAGAGAGCCTAAGCTGTTGGACCCGTGCATAGCCTCCTTCTCCACCACCACAGCTGCTTCATTCATGAGCCCATTTGTGCAAGCACTAGGGCAGCTGAAGACAGAGGCTGAGTTTCTCCTAATGGATGCAGCATCCATTCACTTGCTTGTTTTATGACTCTTCTATAATAGGTGCTATCTGGTATGCATTAGCATGCAACACAAGATCTCCATACTTTTTACCAACTGTCATAAGTCTATTCACATGCCTCTTCCCCAGGTGCCTCAATTGAACCTTCCAGTCTTACCCTTTTCAGGAACAAAACAGCCAAACCATTCACCACAGCTCATGAGTCCGTGTATGTTTTCTTATCTTGGCCTACTTTCTTCTCAACACAAAGTGGATTACCAGGTGTACCACGTGAGGCTCTCCTGCTGGGAGGATTTCCCATATCCTTTAAGGGCCAATGCTGAGTGAGCAGTAGTGACATAATAATCCAGTTTTTGTTTGTACCAACATACCAAGCTAACTTATTAAAGAACAAACTCAGTTTCTGTTTTCTTCTTTCACTACATGCTTATAGGGACCCCTCATGAGTCCACAGGTATGAACTAAGAGAGGCATTCAAGACACAATAGGGGATGAAATAAAGACCTAGTCATGCAACATACTTGTGCCCGCTAGACCTGCTCGGTGTCAGATGTACGGGGTCTGACAATTAAGATCACGAACTCATCTTAGAAAAAGTGCTATATACCTCATTGCTGAACATTACTATGGTCACGTTCAAAGTTCTCCCCTTGGGAAGCCATGCACAGACACTAGCACCCAGTCCACCTTTCAAAGCAATTTTGGAACTCTTTTTATAGAATGGCCATCAGAGCTGTCATCGTATTACCCTTGATGTCCTGAATGACATCAAAATGTCTTCCTCTCAATATTTCCCTTACTTTGGATAAAGAAAACAGTCATTGGGGGCCAAATCAGGTGAGTAGGAATACAGTATTTGTTTACTGGCCAAAAACTCCCTTTGATTTTGTTCATTGGTGAGCTCCTTCGGGACCATTTTTGCACATACCTTTCTCATGCCAAGATTTTCAGTTAAGATTTTCCTGTTTCTCTATCCATGTTTACTTGATCTGCTATGCTTCTCACAGTTAGCCCATTATTTTGATGCACAATTCAATGAATTTCTGTAATGTTTTCATCAGTTCTGCTCATTACTGGACACCCTGATCTCTCTTCATCAGTGACACATTCTCTCCCCTCAGAAAAACACTTAATTCATTTGTACACTGCCGTTTTCTTCATGGTATTATCCCCACAAACTTGGACTGACATGTCTCTGATTTCACTGCCACTCTAACAAGAAATTTAATGTTTTTTCATTGCTCTAATTCAAGCTCAGAAATTTTCGTGATGGCACACAAAAACACGCAACAATAATGAACACCACTCAGCAAGATACCACCATAAGTCGACATGAACACAGCTGTGAGACACAGATACAGCAAGGCTATGAAACCTTACCGAGCTGTTTGTACAGTGCTGCCAGTGTAAACATATGGTGGCAAGTTCGCGAAATCAATTGTCGGACCTTGTATTTCCCTTGGGCTCAGCTAAATTTATGATCTGAAGAATCGAAGAACTCCTGTTTGTGACGGGTAGTTCTAGTTGCACAGTCATTTACTATCTCATGGTCTGATTCTCAGTCTATATCAAAGACCAACAGTGTACCAGGAGCTGCTTTTTGAATGATGTATAGTTCTCTGATGAAGACAATATGGCCTTGCTCCACAAGCCCAAAGTACTGCACCAGAACTCTCCCATTGAGGCTCGCCTGAAACTCTACACAGCATCTATTTAGACCATAAATAATTCTAGTACCATGGGGTCTGCTGGTTCATATAGCCCAAGAAGCAGGGATGCCAACAATGCAACCTGGATCTAATACAGAGATTTCTTACTATGGACTCCCCTTGAAACTGGCAGTCTTCTAAACCATTCAGTAAATGAGGCAACCTAGCGTCCCTAAGGGCAAATTATGCTGTCTCCGAAACCAAAAGAGACTTACCAACTGTGGCTCTTTCTTAGTGATAGAGGGCTCAAGGTGCAATTATCTGTTCTTTATTTTGGAGGGAATGTGGCAGCATGCCACTGATCACCATACTCCTAAAAATATCATTGATGGATCAGATGCCTGAATTTTTACAGACTACATTTTGCACCCTCATGTTTTACCAGGGAATCTGGAATGCTTGTCAATTGCTTAAAGTCTAATTAATTTACATAATGGGTATAATGAACCAACACATATTCTGTGAAATGTCCAGATGATCCAGATCCTTTTGACTATATTATGACAGAGAACAGAAGAATGAATGTGGCGAAATCATGAATTTAAACAGTTGTCAATCCCAGGCAAATATGAATTTCTTTTGATCTATTTCCTGAGATATTGAAAACTCATCAACCAGATCAATAGCATTTACCTCTGAAGTTCAGAAATTCTTACAAATAAGCCCTGTGAGTTCAACATAAAACTTCTAGCTACAAGAGATGAGGCACACTACCAAGCAGATCCTCTGGCATTCACACTTCACTTTAAATTAATGATTAAGTAGCTTGAGTTTGTAATTTTCTGTTTTCAATGCATTAATGATACTGATCAATAGCCATCAATTCTACAATCCTCATAATTACCATTTCCCCTGTAATTGTCAAATATACGAGCAACTGCACTAGCCAGTACATCAATTCCAACTATTTACCATCACAAGTCACTACAACTGAAAGTCTTAGTATTTTCACTGCTACACATGTTAGAAATTACCAATTATCTACCTGTCACCAGCTGAATGGTGGGTAATCTAACTGTAGAATCCCATTCTTAGAATTGGCTTCCTAATACCACTCCATTTCTGACCCCAAGCATCTTAGCTGAATTCATAGGAAACTGAGTTTGAAATGAGAATTATTTTGCAAGTGACGTAATGAACAAATACTCTCAGGAAAAAACCTATGGGAGAGTGAGGGAAGCAGAACTGGCAAGGGTACAAGTTAAATATCAATAGAGTTTCTAGTGAAGTCTAGATTCAGCCTGATGCTACAGGAAGCTCTGGAGAGGAACTGTACCACAGAGCCTACCATGCCTTGAGGCTTTAAAATTGGAGTTTGTGAATCCTCACACTTTTCAGTCATTGGCCCCTGGAACTCTGAATGAGGTAGCTCCGATACCCCAAGGCAAACTTCTGGGGAAATCTGTACTGAGCTATTAGGAGCAACTAGATGATGGGGGAAATGAACCAAACCAATAGATCAGGGTAAAACATGGGCAGTGTCAGTTGTAGAAAAATAATTTAAGAAATAAAAAGGAATCCCCCTTATAATGGAAAGACTTATAGGCAAGACAAGATCATGATGACAGTGTAAACTTTAGAACACCAAATCCCTTCTAAAATCAGACAGAGCAACTAGAATATTAAAAAAAAAAAAAAAGCGTATTTAGAATCTTCATCAAGGCATCTTCACAAACCAAAGATTATGGTACAGGAGGAGCGGGCAGAGGACTGCAAATCAAAAACAACAGGAGAACCAACAGAAGAAGACCTATATAACATCGGCTGTTTAGTAGAGAGAAAATAAAGGGGAGTTCTAAGATTTGTAAGAATACAAGGACTCAGAAATGATCAATACTCTCAAAAAACGTGAAGCCACACTTAATGGAAAGCTTCAGTAAGCACAGTTACCTGCAAAACTATGACATAGCTCAAGAAGAATCCAACATGGCAGAATAGGTAAACACTGTGCCTGCCTCCTTCCATGACCACATTAAAATTACAACTAAATTATAGAATAATCAACCTGGAGAACCATCTGAAGACTTGCTGAATAGGAGTCATATAAATAATGACATAAAGAAGATGCCACATCGAGACTGGAAAGATAGGTGGACACGCAAAACAAGCTGGCCCCACCCCCACGTTTGGTAGTTAAGAATCAAGAGGGATATCTCAGTTGCAGAGGTCCCTCTTGAGGAACAAGGGATCCCAGTTCCACACCACGCTCCCCAGCCCAGAGCACCTGTGCCAAGAAGAGAAGGCCCACAACATCTGGGTGTGAAAAATGGTGGGATTCCATCCATCTGGGTGAGACAAAAGACTGCGGGAAACCCTGGCATACTTAAAGAGCCTACACACAGACTCTCTAACTAGCAGGTACTCCCCCTGGGCTCCAGTGGAGGGACAGCAGCTTGGGAAGTGCCAGAGACATGTAGGAAGAGATTGAATTTTGTGGCTTCAGGACAAGGGCCAGAGGAACAGCCACCCTCATTCTCTGAAGCCTACAGTTGAGTGCCATATTTCCTGTGTTGAGCCCTCCCCACATGTGGCCAAATCTGGATCAACACTGGCATCGTGAAATCCACTCATTCCACCCTGGTGACTCCCTGACACCCCACCCTACCAAACTCATGCACTTCCAGACACACTTTCAGTAGCAAGCAGCCAGCCCCAGCCTGCGCTGCAGTCTTTTTTAAACAATTCTCAGGAGGGCACCTTTTGGCCTTGATGTGCTCTGAGCCTTTTAGTGAATGGCCCCAGGTCATCACTGGTGCCAAACCTGAATCTCCGTTACCCTGGTAAACACCATTAGCCTCACTCTGGTGAAACCCTGTGGCCCCACCTTACCTAACTCGTGTACTGCCAAGGCTCTTTCAACAGCTGAGCCTTATGGGCAGCTGGCAGGTGGCAGCAGGCCTTGAGGTGCACTGGGCCTTTGGCTGAGCTTCTGCAGGCCTGGTACTGGTGACAGCCAGCCTCAGTTCCCAACATGGTCTCTCCCATGCACCTCCAGGTCCAGTATAGGCAGCAACCAACCACAGATTACTTTGTAGCTCCTCCCAGGTAGCCCTGGATGAGTCACAGGTAGCATCTGATCTTGGTTTACACAGGAGCCCCTCCCAACATGCCCCAAATCCAGCACACCAGTGGCTAACTCCAAACCACAACAGAATACCACCCAATTAGCCCCACAAGTGGCACACCCAATGGGTGGTCTCAGCAGGCACTAGAGCCCACTGGGGCAAATCCCACTCTGTGGGGTCAGCCCCTGTACAACAACTGGTACACTGTGGTCATGGCCAATCCTCATAGTCAGTAAGTGTAAGGATCAATCCAACCAACTGATGTGCCAACAGCAATCAAGCTTCAACTACAACAGGAGGGCACACACAACCCACACAAGGGACACACCAGGAACATCTGGCTCAGGTGATCAGGGATACCACACCAATCGGCCCCATAGGACACCTACTAAATAAGGCCACTCTACCAAAACCGGAAGACATAGCAGCCCTACCTAATACATAGAAACAAGCACAGAGAGGCAGCTAAAATGAAGAAACAAAAAAATATGTCCCAAATGAAAGATCAGATCAAAGATCCAGAAGAACTAAGCAAAATGAAGACAAGCAATCTACTAGATGCAGAGTTCAAAACACTGGTTATAAAAATACTCAATGATCTCAGAGAGAATTCAACAAAGACATAGGAGAAAAAAAAACAAAGACATAGAAAACATAAAAGTGGAGACAGAAAACATAAAAATGATATGAAGAATACAAGAACTGAAATGAAGAGTACACTAGAAGGAATCAACAGCAGATTAGATGAAGCAGAGGATCAAATCAGCAATTTGGAAGATGAGGTAGCAGAAAACATACAACCAGAACAGAGAAAGACAAAAGGATCCAAAAAATAAGGATAGTTTAAGGGGCCTCCAACATTTGTATTATATGGGCACAAGAAGGAGAGAGAATGAAGTTGAAAATCTATCTGAAGAAATAATAACTTCTCTAACCTGGCAAAGGAAATATACATAAAAGCCCAGGAAGCACAGAAAGTCCAAAACAAGATGAACTCAAAGAGGCCCAAACCAAGACACATCATAATTAAAATGCCAAAGTTTAAAGACAAAGAGAGAATCTTAAAAGCAGCAGGAGAAAAGAAATTAGTTACCTACAAAGAAGCTGCCATAAGACTATCAGCGAATTTCTCAACAGAAATTTTGCGGGCCAGAAGGAATTGGCACAAAATATTCAAAGTGATAAAAAGCAAGGATCTACAACCAAGATTACTCTACCCAGCAAATCTATCATTTAGAATCAAAGGACAGATAAAGAGCTTTCCAGATTAAAAAAAAGCTAAAGGAGTTCATCACCACCAAATCAGTAGTACAAAACATGTTAAAGGGACTTTTTATAAAGAAGAAAAACATCAAAAATATGAATAATAAAGTGATAATAACTACTACATTTTGATCAACAATTATTTTAAATATAAATGAATTAGATGCTCCAATCAAAAGAGGTAGGGTGGCTGAATGGATAAGAAAACAAGACCCTTACATATGCTACCTACAAAAGACTCACTTCAGATTGAAAGGTACACACAGACAGAAAGCATGAAGAAAGATATTTCCTGAAAATAGAAATTTAAAAAAATAGCTGGGGTAGCAATTCTTATACCAGACAAAATAGACTTTAAGACAAAGGCCATAACAAGAGACCAAAAAGGACTCAGTAATTCTACTTCTGGGTTTATCCAAAGAAACCCAAAACACTAATTCAAAAAAACATATGCATCTCTATTTTCACTTCAGCATTATTTACAGTAGCCAAGCTATGGAATCAACCTAAGTGTCCATCAATAGATGAATGAATAAAGAAGAAATGGTACATATATACAATAGAACATTACTCAGCCATAAAAATAAAAAAATGAAGAATGAAATCTTGCTATCTGCAACAACATGGGTGGACCTAAAGGGTATTATGCTGAGTGTAGTAAGTCAGACAGACTTATATGTGGATTCAAAAAAAATTAAAAATAAAAACAAATAAAAACAAACAAATGAACAAACAAAACATAAATAACCTTATACAGAAAACATTTTGATGGTTGCCAGATGGAAGGGAATTAGAGGGATGTGTGAAGGGAGGAAGGATTAAGAGGTACAAAATGATAGTTGCAAAATAGTCATGGAGATGTAAAATATAGCATACAGAACATAGACAATAATACTGTAATAACTATGTATGGTTTCAGAGCGATACTAGATTTATCAGTATGATCACTTCATAAGTTATATAAATGTCTAATCACTATGTTGATAATACTATGATAATAGATAATACTATGTTGTATACCTGAAAGTAATATAATATTGTATGTCAACTTTAACTGGAAAATTTTAAATTATTAAAAAGAAAAAAAAGAACCCTCTTCCAGCCTCTATCACCCAATTTCAAAGCCACTCACACATTTTTAGGCATTTGTTACAGCAGCACTCCACTTCAGAGAACCAAAATCTGTAATAGTTGGCCTAGGCTGCCTTAACAAAATACCATAGATTGAGTGACTTGAACAACAGAAATTTGCTTTCTCATAGCTCTGGAGGCTAGAAGCCCAAGATTAAGGTGCCAGCAGGGTTACTTTCTGGTAAGATCTCTCTTCGTGGTTTTCAGATGGCCACCTCCTGGCTGTGGCCTCTCATTGCTGTTTTTAGTGTACAGGTGGAGAGAAAGAGAGAGCTCTGGTGTCTCTTCCTCTTATAAGGCACAGATCCTACTAGATTATAGCTTTACTCTTTTGAACTTATTTAACCTTAATTACCTCCTTACAGGTCTTATCTCCAAATACAGTCACATCAGGGATTAGGGCTTCAACAAACTAATTCAGGGGGTACACACAATTCAGACCATAACACAGCTCTTAAGCACAATCATCAAAAACAAGATTCATAGAAAGAAAATATGATAAACTGGACATCATTAAAATTGAAAATATCTGTGCTTCAAAAATGCCAATGAGAAAATAAGACAGGACACATTGGAAGAAAGTAACTGCAACCCAGATCAGCAGTTGCCAAGGGCTGACAATGGAAGCACATAATTGAAAATAGGCATGAGGGAACTTCTTAATAGAAATATTTTAAAATTGGATTGTGGTAATATTTGTGTAATTCCATTGATGTATTAATAATCGCTGAATTGTATACACTAACAATGGGTGAATTCTGTGGTGGGCAAATTATATCTCAACAAAAGTGTTTAAAAATAAAATGATATCAAAATATTGACCAGTTATAAGCAAGGCTTGATTCATTGTGTTTTTCTTTAATCTCCTAAGATCCTTAGCATATAGCAATGCACACAAGTCCAGAGAAATAGTTATTAAATAAATTGATGAATAAGATAAAGTATCACCCTTGCTAACAAAAATAATAGACTAAAGGGTTTCTTCTCTGTGAGAACTGGTGCGTGCTGAGTGGAAATGAAAAAGGAGGCTTTAATTAAAAGAGAGTCTCCTTACCAAGATGACAGTCTTACAATTTGCAGGAAACTTACATATCCCTTAGAAGCTCTTTGCAGTAGTCCAAATAGAAGTACAGATGCATTAAAAGAAATGCCTAATGGACATACCAATAACAATAATTTAACACAGAACTATTCTCCTGGTCATGAAGGGAGCTACAATGCTTCTGCTGATCTCTTTGATGATAGTGATAAAGAAATGGATGTTGCAACAGAAATTACCAAAAAATCACAGGATGTTTTGTTACAATGGGGAAAGTCTTTGGCAAAAAATCATACAAAATCTGATTTTTCACCGAAATCACTTTCTGAAACCTCCAGACAATCTTCACAAAAATTATCCTTGCAAAACATGTCTGCCACTACGTACTCAAAAACATACTCTTCACCTCATTTTCAGTCAGATTTAGAAAATGATTTTGAAGATAGCCAAGATTTTGTTCCATGTTCACAGTCAACTCCAGTTGCAGGATTCCACCAAACAAGAATTCATGGGATGAAAGGAGCTTTCAAGAAACTACCTGCCTTCTATTTAGATCTTGATGTTAACTATAAAGAAACAAAGATTTCGTCTGAAAATGAGGCACAGCAAGCCACCTCCAGCTGTCCAAAAAATAAAAAAACATCCAGCCAGAAATCCAGAAGCCCTATTATATCTGATATTGCACAACCAGAGGTTTTCAACAACTGTCCTGTTGCTGAGTGCCTTGATTCTGACATTGATGAATGGGTCCCTCCTACCACAAAAAAAGTATTTCTTTCAGATATGTTCAGATTGCAAACCATGGGTGTAAGGAAATGCCCTGCTGCCTGTACTCCTGATCAAAAAGAGTTACCGAGAAAGAAACCGAAATATGTCCAACAAAGAACTGATAAACATTTAGTTCAGGAGTTAAATTTAAAGAACATTCTTTCAGCGGTAGTTACAAAACAGGAAACACCTAACTATAGTAGTACAAGTTCAGGCTGGATTTCCAATGAGTCTGTTTTGGGACTTGATTCTTGTTCAGAAGTCAAATGTTGCCTTCCATTTTCAGAAAATTGGCCACCTTCAGTGCCTGAAACTAAAAGCGCTTGGTCTCCTGAATTGTTTTCATAAAAAGTTATCAGAACCCAATTGCTGAAATTTTACAGTTAAGTCTGTGTTGAAACTTTTGCCTCCACTGGCATGGAACCCATTTTGAACATTTTGAACGAGGTTCTATTTGTGCCTTTTTAAATGTTTGTAAAGCCATTATTCTCAGTGTTTTATCCAGAATACTCGGATACAGATCATTTGACACTTTATTCTATATTGTTGATTGTACTTTAGTAATATTGTTAATTTTCCTTGTTGAAAATGTTTGTTAAAAACACATGTACATTCAGAAATAAAGCTTTTGCAAACCAAAAAAAAAAAAAAAAAAAAGAGAGTCTCCTTTACCATTTTAAAGAAAATTGTTCTCTTCATATGAATCATCTAGATATCACTCAGATAAGACCCTAATTCTTTCTCCATTATTTTCTGTATTTGAACTTTTAACAGTTTTACCAGGAGGAAATGACAAATGTTAGACAAAATAGAACACTCTGACTTACATACTTGCTTTTACCATCAAAACTTTAAATTCCTTATCAGAAGTAATACTGGACACTTATATTCCCACTATAATATAACTGATATATCTCATTGCTATATAAAAAAATAAGAAATTTCACATAATAATATCGATTGTAAAAAAATATCTCTCACATTTTCTACTTCTGAAATATCAGAAGTATTTGTATTTGCTTGGATTTTCTCTGGAAATACGATTTGTAGAAATGAATTTTGAAAACCTGAAAAAATAAAAAATAAAAATAATTAATAACTGTATCTTAAACTTGACTAAATATTTGTTCAGGTTCTTTCATAAGATTCACTTAGTATACAAATATGAGTCGTTACTGTATACTCCTATAAAAATCTTGGAAACAATTTAAAAATAGACAAGATAGTTCTGAGAGACCATAAAATGTGCAGGGCATAGTATCTACTTACACCTGAAGTAAACAGAACTAGACCTGTTCCTGAAGTAACTGTTCTTCTAGTTCCTGAAGAACTAGACCAAAAATAATCAAACATATACTTCAAGAAAACTTTCCTGAATTAAAACATTTGAAACAATAGACTAAAAAGCACACTGTATTACAGGAAAATCCAACAATAATTAAAACAGACTATTCTACTAGTTGTTGGCTGTCTAAGACAAAGAAATAATGCTATGGGCATACGAGCATATGAGAAAAAAAAATCACAAGTGACATCGGCAGCAAGGGGTCTTCCTGGTCTCTCCCTTTGAAGTTACAACAAGTTGGACAGCTATAATTCAACAAAGGATTCCCTGCTCAACACAAAAACACAACTGAGAAATTGGCACATTGGAATATCTGAAGGTGGGTGAATCAGAGAAAACCAGGTAGGAGGGACAGAAGAAGAATGGAGATGGGTGCAACAGATATAGACCGGAGCTCACTGCCAGACTGGGGAGCAGGGAAGGAATCAGGTTAGTGTGCACACTCTGCAGCCCTAGGAAGCAGAGGTAGAATCAACATTCCTGCCTGAGTGTTCAGTACATACTGTGGCTGAGCCCAGTGACAGGGGCAGAGACAGAGCCCAGAGGTGTGGCAGCTGTGGTCTAGCAGCCGCCATTACCAGATAGAAAACAAAACCCCAGACCTGTAGCCACCTCTGCTTAGCCTTCCAGACCTTGCCTTCCCTCACTCTCCCAGAGCATGGGCTCCAGCAGAAGTTGAAGCAGTGAATGTCAGGTTTCCCAGCACACTATCTGCAGCCCTTAGAACTGGACAAGCAGAAATGTTCCTTCCTGAGAGGTAAGTACAAACTGCAGCTAATGCTAGTGACAGGGGCAGAGATAAAGAGGTGTGGCAGCTGAGCCACCATTACTGGGAGCAGAAGAAAGACACAAATGCATGAACTGGCCCCTTCCAGCTGACACCACCACCATTATCATGGTGCAGCCAAATGAAAGCAACTGGGACATCTCAGACAGTACAGCACTGTTGCAGTATCAAGTTGCAGGAGAGAGTCCTGGGATTTCACAGGCTTGGGACCCAATCACCCACCACATTCCCCCACAGGGGTGGTGCCCTGAGACCAAAGCAACCTGGTCACAGAGGGGATGCTCACCTACCAGGGAACATGGGACATTTTCCACCACCCCATAGAGATCCACGACATCCTAGCAGTGCAAGAGAAAATAAAAACTTGCAATTGAATGCTACCTACTGGAAAACAGAATCAACCTGCTAGATAGAGAAGTGCTAAACACTCTTCAAAAAACAGATTTCATTCCCAAAAATACTAGGCAGAGAAAAAAAATTCATTAAATATCTTGAATAAACATGGTAACAAGGCAACTTAGAAAGAAAATGAAAAAATCTCCAGAAAAATAAAAACATGGAAATTGTGATTTAAATGACAGAGAGTTCAAGATTGCAGCTCAAAAAAACTCAACGAGATACAAGAAGACTCAGATAGGCAGTTCAATGAACTCAGAAACAAAATCAACGAACAAAAAAAGAGTACTCTACCAGAGATTAAAACTTAAAACTAAAAACAAATAGACATTCAGGAGATGAAGAATTCAATAAAAGAGATGAAAAATAAACTAGGGAGCTTAGGAAATATTGCTGATCAGCAGGAGGAAAAAAATTAGTGATATTGAAGATAAAAATCTAGAAATGATACAGATGGAGGAAGAGAGGGACTTGAGGGTGAAAAAAGAAAGAAACAAAGAACTCTAAAAAAACTATCTGACTTCATCACAAAGAACAATATAAGAATAATGGGTATACCAGAGTAAAAAAAGAGAGGGAGAAGAGTACAGAGAACCTATTCAAGCAAACAGTTGGTGAGAACTTCCCAAACCTATAGAAAGAGCTAGATCCTCGAATCCAAGAGGCAAACAGAACACCCAATTATCTCAATCCAAAAAGGCCTTCTCCAAGGCACATTATATTAAAACTGTCAGAAATTAACAACAAAAAAACAATTCTCAAGGCAGCCAGAGAAAGGAAGACAGTAACTTATAAAGGAAACCCAATTAGATTATTTACAGATTGTTTTTCAGCAGAAAACCTACAAGCTAGAAGAGAGTGGAATCTAATATTCAAACTATTGAAAGAGAGAAATTATCAGCCAAAAATACTATATCCAGCAAAGTTATCCTTTAGAAATGAAAAGTAAAGACTTTTCCAGACACAGAGAAGTTGAGGGAATCTACCACCACAACACCTGCATTACACGAAATATTGAAGGGGGTTGTTCTACTTGACACAAAAAGACAAAAGGATACAAAACTATGATAAGATGTCTCACAGATAGAACCAGGAAACTACAACCCTTATTCAAAATAGGGTATTATATATTTAAATATTACATAAAGTTTAAAGGAGGTAAAAAACATTTTGAAAAAGAGAAGAACACAATAGATACTGCAATTTTGAGATGAACTCACACCATGAAAAGGGATAATTTGTGACAACACATAAAAGGGAAGAGAATAAAGGTCTGAGTTTGCACAGGGAAATGGATATAAGATTCAGAAGAAAAAGGCACTACTGTACGTATATATGAAACTTTCTTTTAAAAAGCCTAAAGATAACCACACACAAAAATGTAAAACAGAGACATATAGCATAAAAAGAGGAAACAGAGGAAAAAAAATCATAAAATACCAGCAAAGTAAGACAACAGTTACAAACACAAAGGAAAAGAAACAATGAAGACAGAGAGCTACCAGAATTCATTATTAATTAATTAAATGGCTATAGGAAATTCTCATAGATCAATAATCACTCTAACTATAAATGGAATGAACTCACCAATAAAAAGGCACATAGTTCAAGACTGGATCAAAACACAAACTCAACCATATGCTGCCTTCAGCAGACACATCTCAGCTGCAAGGACAAGTATAGAGTCAAAGTATACAGGTGGAAAATGATACTCGAAGTAAATGCCATCCAGAGTAAAGCAGGTATAACTATATTCATATCTGACAAAAACAGATATCAAGATAAAAAAAGATAACAAAGATGGATATCTTATAATGATAAAAGGGACAATACATCAAAATAGGCAATAGTTTAGTGGTTACCAGACGGTAAGGGGGAGAGGGGAGGTAGATGAGGGTAAACGGGATCAAATATATAGTAAAGAAAGGAGAACTGACTCTGGGTGGTGAACACACAATGTGATATATAGATGATGTATTACAGACCTGTACACCTGAAACCTATGTAAGTTTACTAACCATTGTCACCCCAGTAAACTTTAATTTTAAAAAAATAATATATAATGCTTATCAATATATATGCATAAGACATTCTGGGACAGCAAAATTACGGAGACAGTAAAAAGACCAGTGGTTGCCAGGAGTTAGGGGGGAGGGAGGATTAGGAAGAGGTCTTTGGGGGCAGTGAAACTACTCTACACAGACATACTAAGAGATATTACAGATTTGGTTCCAGACCACCACAATAAAGGAAATATCACAATGAAGCAAGTCACAGGAATTTTTGTTTTCCCGTTCAAATAAAAGTTATGTTTATACTATACTGTAGTCTATGAAGTGTGTATCGTCATTATGTCTAAAAAAAGGACATACGAGGTCAATTAAGTTCGCGAACTTATCCTAGAAAAAGTGCTACATACCTCATTGCTGAATATCACTACGGTCACCTTCAAAGTACACCCCTTGGGAAGCTATGAACCAATGCCAACATCTAGTTCACCCTTCAAAGCAATTTAGGAACTCTTTCTGGAATGGCCATCAGAGCTGTCGTCATATTATCCTTGATATACGGAATGTCATCAAAATGTCTTCCTTTCTATATTTCCTTTATCTTCAGATAAAGAATGAAGTCATTGGGGGCCAGATCAGGTGAGTAGGGAAGGTGTTCCAATATAGTGATTTGTTTACTGGCTAAAAACTCCCTCACAGACAGTGCTGTGTGAGCTTGTACATTGCCGTGATGCAAGAGCCATGACTTGTTAGCATAAAGTTCAGGTCATCTAACTTTTTCACACAGCCTTTTCAGCACTTCCAAATAGTAAACATGGTTAACTGTTTGTCCAGTTGGTACAATTTCGTAATGAATAATCTCTCTGATATCAAAAAAAGTTAGCAACATCGTTGCAACAAGTTTGCGAAATTAATTGTCAGACCTCGTACCTTTATTGCTACAAATTCTAACCATCATCTGAGCCTTTAGTGACTCATAATCTTTTTGCTGATGGAGGGTCTTACAGCGATGTGGATGGCTGCTGAATGATCAGGGTGGTGGTTGCTGGAGACTGAGGTGACTGTGGCAATTTCTTAAAATAAGACAATGAAGTCCGCTGAATCGATTGTTTCTTCCATTCATGAACAATTTTTTTGTAGCATGCAATACTGCTTAATAGTAGCATAAAATGCTATTAAACAGAACTTCTTTCAAAATTGGAGTCAATCCTCTCAAGTCCTGCTGATGCTTTATCAACTAAGTTTATGTAATATTTTAAAGGCTTTGTCATTTCAACAATCATCACAGCATCTTCACGTAGTGTAGGTTCCAACTCAAGAAATTACTTTCTTTGCTCATCCATAAGAAGCAACTACTCAGCCATTGAAGTCTTATCTT